>NC_137456.1:140423206-141051761 GCF_964235325.1 Thermobia domestica | reverse complement strand
ATTTGCCTTTTTGCATATTAATGATTTTAGTAATTTATTCTTATTATGCAAATTCACCCAACCTCCGCTCACATGGCCAAGGTCAAATGTTGCGCCAAGACCTAAATAATATTACTAGAATCTAGAATAACAGATAGTTTCCAATGTTGCTATATCAATAAATCACATAAAGTTACCTATCGTTTCCTTGAGTTTAATAAGATAACTGGATTTCGTAGCGCACGAGAACTCCTAAATTTGCGTATGTAGTTGCTTTTTTGTGTACTTCTACTCACAAACAGTATACAAAACAGATTTGCCGGGAAATACAACCAAAGTGGTTTACTGAACTGACTAAAATCTAAAGATGAAGAGATTATAATAATTAGGTTTAAGAGATTTAGGTGCGCGCTTTTTTGTCTTTTAGCAAAAGTTCGCTCTCTGAGTTCCCGATCTACCAAATGTTGCTGCCAGTTGGGAATACAGATAATTTTTCAGCGCTTTTTCCTCATTTTTTAACAAGATCAAATTTCTATGCATTTTGTGAATCCAAAGACGACGAGGTCCAATATCCAAATCGCACTGACTTCCTTAGCTCAAGATGATTTATGATTTGCAAATGGAACTATTTCTGATTTACATGTAAATTTTCGAACAACAACTCTTAGAAAAGAACAGTACGTCATGGATTTCTGTGAGGCAACTGTCAAATGGTTTTTCCAAAGAAACGTTTGAGGGCAATCTTCAGGCAATTCTGACTGTTGTCAAATTTAGTGCATCTACATAGTTGCCATTAGGAATGAATACAAAGTTTGCTCTATTATTCTCTTTCGATAGAAAGACGTTTTACCTTCCGATAGAAATGAGCTTATTAAACTTTCCAATTTGGAGATGCTTAATGTTAAGTAAAACAGCTGTATGTTTCATACTGTATTAGTTGAAATACTCGTTTATCGCACGGGAAAAACTGTGTTTTTGAAATATATGAAAATAAAGAACTAAGAAGAATACATAATGACAAATAACACCTTCGGTGCTACCCTTTGCAATTTCCAGGCCAGGTGAAATGACCGTTCTACTCACGGGAAGAATAATGTTTACGCATATTACTTGAAATTAAAATACTGAACATACTAAATAATAACGAGTAACGTCTTTTAATTGTCCCGGTCTGAAATGCTCTTTGCACGGGAATAATAGGTTTTAGGAAAGTTTTTGAAAATCTTCCTATGAAGCATAAGTATTTTAGTGAAAGTACTCCCATGTTGTCTAGACAACCAGGACTGTTTTAAGTTATGAAGTATTTTCTTCATCTGTTAGCGGCTGTTGTTAAATAACTCACCTTCTTAATGGCACTCCTCCAGGAGCTAAGGATATCTTACATCCACAGCATTATTTTCAGACATCATATGTGTCAAGTTTGGTTGAAATTTCTATAAGTGTTAAAGAGCTATGCTGGAACATACACATACATTTTTATGTATATAGCCTACCTGAAGTACTCAAACATACGTGTTGATGAAAGTTGTAAAGTTTTAGGGTTAGTGAGCATTAGAAACAGAAGTACCTGGAGTTGCACATAATAAAGAAGCGAGGCAAAAATTCTAAATAGCTTACGGCCTCTTCCTTACAATTACCAATAACAAGTCAAGCTAGCGATGTGCCTTCAGCTTTATGTATAAAAGTAATTCTAGTCCTGAATAACATAAAAGCTTCTACTTATAGTTACCTAGAAATATGCCAAGCCAACGGTATAAATTCTAAAAAGTCTTCTGTCCCTTCTCTACTGAAGAATGACTTACCTAGAAGAATTCCAAGTTAACGGGTGTGGACTCTAAATCTAAATAGCATACGGTCTGTTCCCTACAGTTACATAATAGTAAGTCAAGCCTTCAACTTTGTATAACCCTACTTCAAACGGTTCAGCCATATTCCTGTAACGGCATTCAGACTATCACTATTCATCTGAGCGATCCAGAAAACTATGAAGTCGGAACTACTATCAACTATTTACGATTATTTTTATGTCATTCCTTCCCACGCCTACCCTAGGTTTGTCTCACCACCATGCCAACAGGAGCTGAACAAGGGAGTATCATTATGGATCTCAGCGATCCCGAAAACTACCCGTATTGATTGGATACTTGTGTCCGTCGTTTTCGATCATTTTTATCATCCCTTCCCAAACCAACTCCTATGAATGCTAGGAGCATTTTGCTCCCATATATATATATATATATATATATATATATATATATATATATATATATATATATATATATATATATATATATATATATATATATATATATTTTACGGTAGATTGAAATTCATGTGCACCAAGCGTAGTCGAAATTGCTCCAGGCATTCCACAGTTATGATGGAACAAACATAAATATATACATTTTTGTATGTATAGGTTAATTTGTTTTTAATTACATAAAAAGACAGTGGTCAAAATAGTGGGTATATGTTTTTACCCTTTGTTGGTCTTGTTTCCGCTTTATTTTTATCACCTTCTAAATTTCTTTTTTTTTTTTTTCGTGTGAAAACTACTACTAAAAATCTTAATCCTGGTGATCATACTTAGTGACTATGCACAGACTTCATTTCACTTTCGTCCCTAAATGAATATTACAAATCAAATTAAGTTAAAAGTCCCATATTTATGTTTTCTAAGCCATTAAAAGACATACATGATATTCGTAAATATGAATAAGCTGTAATAAAAATAGATAATTGGAGAAATGAAAGAACAGATAATTCAGAAAACCCATGCATACAGAGTTCGTCCAAATTGTGTAACTATGGTTGTACTGTTGTCCGGTAGTAAGCACTGTACCGCTGAAATATTAAATCTCTTTACATGCTACAAAATGATTTAATACTTACAGAACCAACTGAAAGTAGTACAGATTAGTAGTAATTTTCATCAAAGTAGTATTATTACTGTTTTTTTCTTTTTTTTAAGCATTTGGTCGTTGGACTTTTGCAATACTGACGTTATAAAAGATGTGGGACCAACTTTTAAGATCGGCTCCGAACAGTGGTGTGCCGTGGGGGGGGGGGGGAGGGCGAGCGAGACGACGACCCTGCGCCGAAGTAAGGGGTCGCAAAATTAGGGAGGGGAAAATAAAAGAAAAGGAGAGAAAAATATTTAGAATATTTTAGATCAGCAGTAGTACTTTTCAATCTAATATTTAATTTGACCAGGGGTCAGATTTATACTTGTGCACATATATAAAATGAAAGGTAAAAAGTAATAAAAGGTGCTCAAAATCAATGAAAAGCAGGGTTTATTTTTTGATAATTTTCTTACGCTTCGCGCCAACCATGATGGCACTTCGTGGCTGGTCTGTCGACCTCACTCATATGTACGGGGGCGTCGTCGTATACTTTCGTCCCGGTCGCTGATTTTCCATGGCACGACACAGGCTCCGAATCACAATAGAGACAAATTTGATGCAGTTTGGGGTTTCATAAGCAATCACATTAGATCAACCTTTATAATATAGATCATTTACTACACCTTGTCTGGCCTCCGAGAGAGTTGGATTTTTAGGACCATTCCACTGGTCTCAGCAACAATACAAAGAATATATAAAATATTAATATATGAGGTGCTTAGTATCAAAATTCGCCACATCCATTTCATTTAGTTTCGAGTAATCTCGCAAAACGTGCAGTGAAGCTCTATATACACGCGTACAAATTCCCATATTTGAACTTTTTTTTTTATATATATATATTTTTTTTAGTATGAAATAAGCTTTTAAACATAATTCTGTTTCCATGGAATTCCTTTAGATCAAACATATAACAAGCAATATATAACTCAATTTCGGTTAAAAAAAATGAATTTGGCGGCTTTTGATACTAGACCTCTCATATAGAGTATATCAATCAACATACAGAGATATCAATCAACGGATATAGAAACCTTAACCCCTTCCACTACGATTTATTTTCTGAATTCTAATAGTTGAAGTGTAAATTATAGAAGTGTATTATATATGGTGTATCATTATATAACTTTCAAAACATCAATATAGTAACTCTACGTGATGCTACAATACTAGTTTAAATTTTATGACGAGTGTAGATCGTCATTGTGCGATTTGACAACGGGAGGCCATGACGAGCTAGACTCGTCATTTCAGTGCAAGGGGTTAAGGATAAAGACAAGCTTATCTTGTGAGTTGCTGAGAAGAGTTACAGAAAACATACCGGTATGGCTATTGTATTCATGTGGTTCATAGTGAAGTATTACTACAGAGCAAAACCATAGACATGAAAACAACGCAACAAATAATGACTACATGCCTAAAGAGTGAGTAAGAAGAAGAAAAGGAAAAATCAATGATCGATAAATGGAAACCAATAATGAAGTGTTATAAAGGAAAATTAGGAGAATTGTGCAATAGATAGGGGGAAGAGAGCAATATTGTTAACGATTTTAAAGAGGAAAAGAAGCTCATTACACCATTATATGAGAAGAAATTGCAAGACACCAATGTTTCTTCCAGAGATACTTCCGTGCTAGCTTTGCCTGCACGAAGTTTTCCAAACGCCTTCCCCAGAACCGAAGATAAGATAAATTAAATTACAAGTAGCCCCGCGCAGCGTAGTCACTAACACTCTCGTCTTTGGTGCGAGCGGTTCCAAGTTCGATTTCTGGTGGGGACACTCGGTCGAAAAGGTATAAAAGCTATAAAAGCTTTTCAGGCCAAGTTAGTTTTTCCTGGGTTTTCCTCATTCACACCAGGTAAATGCCGAGATGATATCTAACACAATAGTTCCAGGCCACTTCCTTCCTTCCCCAATTCTTTCTTCCTCTTCAATTCCCTGGATAGTGTGATCGTCGAGGAATGCCATCCCTCATATATATGAAGGAATAACATGGCCATAGATGCCGGAAACACAGAAATTTAATTCTGAATCCTAAATTGCTACCACGTGTCTCATTCTGTAGCAAATTGTATTTCAATTCAACGTCCTGATTGTAATTTCCCCTATCCCCAGGACAATATGTTCTGGAAGGAAGCCTGCGAGATATACAGGTTAATGTATAAAGCGTAACGAAACGAGGGAAATAATAAAAGAAGACGATACTTGATTCCTAGATCAAGACATAAAAATTACCTGAGAATCACAGTAGAAGGTAACCTCGCAGTTGAAAAAAATGAAATCTTTAATTTTTACGTCCCACGGTTAGGCCGGTTAGGCTAAAGAAGACGGTGATTATGAGAGATGAGTGAAATGAGGAAATGAAGAAAGGGAGGGGGAACGGGAGGACCCCGAGAAAACCCACGAGCACAGTGTTTGTCCACCACAAAGTACACACGGCGCGAGCTGGAATCGAACCAGGAACCCCAAACACCGGAGGTGAACACTCTGCCACTGAGCCACCGCGCCCCCAATCTCGCAATTGATGAAAGTGACTTATCAACGTGGTAAAATACTTATGATGTGAAATGAGTATCAATGCATTTTTCCGAACTACATTTCATGATAGGGACTGCAGTGGTTTAGTGGTAAAGCCTTCACCTCTAGTGCTTAAGGTCCTTGCTTCGATCCCAGCTCGCGCCAAGTGACCTTTGTGGTGGACAAACACCGTGTACGTGTGTTTTCTCGGGGTTCTTTCGTATACTATTTTATTCATTTCTCATAATCACCGTCTCCTTTAGCCTAGCCGGCATAACCGTGGGACTATAACTTGAGGATTTCATTTCCTTTTACATTTCATGATATTTGGTGTATACTGGCAACACTGTTCTTCATTTTAGGTGCTTAATGTGCAGAAGGGCACCCGAGGCGCGTAAGCTGGCAAGAAAATAGAAACACCGGTTATGCAAATCAGTGAACAGCAGCTCAAGTTTTAAACGGCAGTCGAGGCAATTGAGCCTTAAGGTAACGTACTCACTTGACCATTGCGTTTTCTACGGAGACGAAAAAAGGAAAAAAAAAAGTAATCAAAAGGCCACAGTCACAAAACAGAAGTTTTGGTTTCACGCCCTAATGTATCTTATCTCAAAGGTTCAGGTCCGGTTCCCAACATCTTGATAACTGAATATTACCGCAATTCAACAGCCCCGAACACAACACATTTTGGCTTCCCTAATAAAAACACGCTAATTAAAAAGAACTTTCGGACGAAATGATAAAAGAAAAGACAAGTATACGTAAGGAAAGACCAAAAGATATATGAACGATTCTTCCAATATAAAGTCTGGTAGAGAAGGATTAAAAAAAAAGTCTGAAGTAAATGTTAGATGAATGGGGTATAAAACTGGTTTTTAATAGATAAATTTTTTTCTAATGTTTCTGTTTATGCCTCTCATACGTCTGACAGCCAAAGATAAAAACTAAATACACTACAATTAAGTTATTTGGCCCAACGGAGTCGTTTTCTTTTTCAATTACATCTTAATTTGAGTCATAACAATATTAATAATGGAGGATAATAGTTATACATTTAACAACAAAAAAAGAAAGAAAAGAAAAACTGAAAATAAAAAAAATGTCCATATAGTTGTTGGTTGGAGTATATATTATTTTTGTATAGAAGTAAATAGAAACTGTTAAGATATTTAAGGTGTGAGTTTTATTTTTGTTGGCATATAGGATGGGACTTGTGGTTTAAAGCTATATGGTATGATATACTATAAATGAAGATAAACATTGTTTATTAAATCTATGGTGGATTCGAAATTTTAAATTAATGGCTAGAGAATGATGTGAGAGGTCGTGTGGGTATAACGTGTGAGATATTTAATACTTTTAATACACGGATGCAAATAAGCAACAAACTTTTACTAGCCCAAGAAAAACGCTATTAGCCCACATCCCACAATATAAATCATTTACTTATCTTCGGTATGATATTAAATACTCGCCCGCACCGATGAACCACTTGCCCCGGGCGAGTGGTCGAGTGGTTATTTGCATCACTGTTTAATATGTTCTATTTTGATATACATTAATCATTTAATCTCATCATAACTCATTATATCAATAATAAAGTTTAATGCAATAACGAAACATATTATCATGTATGACTTAGAAACAAGGGAAACCCGCAACCAAGGCTAAAGAAGTAGAAGTTTCTGGAAAACGAAGGAAGAAATTTTACAAACTGTAACACGATTTATTAAGACCTTCCTAATTGTATAACATCAACCACTAACAGCCTTGTTGGTGCTCTTCTTCGCTTCTTCGCAATCCATCAGATCTAGTTGATTGCCTGAGTTCTGCCATTTTTCTTTTTTTTTTGCATCTTTCCTTCTTTTCCTTCACTGCTCCCTGAACTTCTTTATTCTATCACCATCTTTCCTCATTCTTTTCTTTCTCCCACAACTTTTCTTGCTGTTTACCTGAGTGCTACTGATACTCTGGTCCACTTCTTTTCCACGAGCAACCCTTCTTTCTTTATTTGCAGTACTTAAGATGCGGTAATTTTCTTTCGAATATTTTCAGGACTTGTCCCGTCTAATTTCCACTACTTGGTTCGAACAGAAACATTTTATTGTCTTCTTCCAACATTTTCTTTGATAAAGATATCTACTACTACATGGCGGTGTTGTTCCGTTAAACTCTCGCCTGGTATTACTTTGCAGTCCTTTGCATCATTTTGGTTTTATGTCCTCCGTAAGATGCAGTCGATCTGAAATCTTGCGGTGCCACTCTTATATGTAATAAGGTGTTCTTCTTTTTTCTTGTAGAAGGTATTCCGGATAGCCAGATCGTACGTTTCTGCCATTTGTAGTATCTTCCTCATTTCTGTTTCCCAATCCTTACCTTCCATGTATTCTTTCATATCCTGATCTTGATCGTCCTACATGTTCATTTATATCTCATGGTAGAACAAGCTTCTCATGCAATGAAAAATTCCGGAAAGTGGTGACCGTTTTCCCAAATGGGAGATCTAAATGATAAATTTGGATTCCTCTTTTTCGCTCCTGTCTTCGCGCAACAGCAATCAGATGTAAGTGAAGAAAGACTGAAAGCGCTTTGTAGTGATTTAGCATTATTGAATCCCAATGACCTCGACAGTGCAATTATCGGGATTATAAAAACATCATTTGTTCACAAAGATGCATAAAGGGAGCTAAAAAGCAGCTGGACTTTTCCCCACAAAGCATCCTGAACTTGAAATATGTATCTCGCATGGGGTTTGAGAGCTATAACAGTTTGCTAACTACACTTAAAATTTTGATTACACATCCGATATCTGTCTTATTATGTGAACTCACCTTAAGGTAAAACTGATAATATTGTTGCGTTCCACCAGAGACTTTCAAATTTGACCGTTCATTCCCTCGAGTATAAAACAGCACCAGTTTTGAAATTTGAGGATATAACTGAAACTTTCGTAGGTACTAAAACACGAATAGTTTCGTTCAAAATGTTAACACAAAAACAGGCTAGCGGGACAGTAGATGGAAACAGGTCCGCAAAAAGCCACAGAGGTTTGGGGGGGCATGAATATGTTAGGGGGCCAAGTCGCCAAAAATTATTTTTAAAATATCTAAATTGTGTTTTTTGAATTCATAATAGAAATTTGTATTGAGGCCTGGGGGCCACGAAAAGTTTAGGGGGGCCAGGCCCCCTAGCCCCTTTCTAGTTGTGGGCCTGGATGGAAACATATCTCTTGTAAACATTATGCAGAACATATTTACTGTACATAAGCCGCACAAGATACAAAAAATATAAAAATAAACAATTAAAAAAATAAATATTACATTTTACGCAAAATAAGCTAGTGTTATAACTGTATAGTTATTTACGAACATCGTACTGCACGCAGGCCGCAAAAAAATTTAAAAAAATAAAAAATAATTAAATTATAAGAAGATAAAAAAGGAATATATGTAAAAATAATTGTCTGTTCAAATGTCACTATTACATTTTACGCAGTGATGGATGTTAATAAAAAAAATAATGTTTCCGGCAAATAACATCAGAGTGTATTCAAATTGTTTCCACAAGCTAATCTCGTATAATTTCACTTGTCCCGAGTTCCAATTTGGACTTCATCCGCCTGTTTTCATATTAATTGTTCATTGGATTCTCTTAACCGCCCATCCCCCAAGAAATAAGACACTTTAGTTATTAGCCGCGCTCGGTGCTTAACAACAAAATGTGTTTGTTTGCGTTTAATAATTGTTTATAAAATACAGTTCTGTATTTCATTCATTAGTGTAGGCTCAAATTATGTTCTTTTTTCAGCTTTGTATTTTTCTAAAACGAATACACATAAACCGTAAGTAGGCCCTAGTTGTTTGGTTTGTATGAGAGTCTAGTGTACTTTATCCAATATACAGTATTTCGTTCACTTGAGTGTCACTGGAGCAGCTTGTGGTCGAAGCTTCTGATTTTGGTAACATAAATTTATTGAATTATAATACTGGAAGCTTCTTTATAAGCCATTAGAGAAGTGTTATAAATTTAGGATCTTTGGAAAAGCGATTTTCATTTCAACAACTTTCTCGTTATCAAACCAGGTCCCAGTCCCGTGGTGATCGGTTAACAGAAAGTCCACTGTTTTAACATATATTTTGTCAACACAGTCACAATCTGCATGCACATTAAACATAGCAGTTTACCCATGTGATTTGCTACTTATTATGAAGAAAGTCACTTTTTCACCACTTCTGGTATACTTACGGTTGCCATATTACCCGATTTTAGCGGGTACCACCCGATTTTCAGGGCCTATATTCGTCCCCCGCTTAATCGTCTCTTAATCAGGAAAAAACACCCGCTTTTTTGGATTAAAGAAAAATCTAAGAAAACTTTGTTGATGATGTGTTGTTATATTCAACGTAAACCGGTACATCTCTGTCAATCTCAATCGCGATTGAGTTAAATTTGGACTCGCACTCAGGCTCAGGCTGTGGGCTATTTGCTCAGTGCGCATGCGCGGAACAGTTTACTAATAAGAATGCCGAAGGGCAATTTCAAATATAAGTTCAAAGACTCTTATAGAAGCGAATTTACGTTTGTTCGCGAGGGCAGAAGTCAGTTTGAAGCAGAATGTACACTCTAGAGAATTCAGTTTCGTTAGAAAAGTACATTGGAAGTGTCACTTAACAAAGAAATAACTTTAAAAAATGGTCTGAAGGATCACAGAGCAGTTTTTGTAATACGCAAGTACACATCAGTACTTACGGTTTAGATTCCCCCGCTTTTCTAATTGTAAAATATGGCAACCCTAGGTATACTCAAATTCCATTTTTCATTTTAAGTTCTTTTCACATACTTTTCTGTAACTTTCAATGGTTCAAAGGTGTCCTCAAATCTTGAAACCTCAATTTAACTCATTTCCCAACGTCTTCCAGTGATGAAATTTTGCACAGCGTCTTAAGTAGCATGAAAATATAATATTCTGCTGCTACTTTATTATCTTTTTTTTCTATACAGGGTAGGCACAAAGTCGCTTTCTCCAATATGTGAAGAAATATTTGTTATCGGGAAAGTAACTTTATGTCCACCCTGTATATGAATATTTATGTATTTTTAAAGTTAGACCTCGTGCTTGATTTTAAATATCGATATAAGCCTCCTGCTGATGTAACCAGCTTTACTTTTTAGTAAAACAGCATTATCTAGATCATAGGGGTTTACTTTCACAAGTTCGATCAAACTTTCAGACCCACGATTTTTCATCACACATTTGAAAAAAAAAAAAAAAACAGTTAAATGTACTTCCATAAAAAAAATAAAAATAAAAGAAATTTTACTAAAAAATAAAAAAGTTAATATTTTTTATTTATGCATGACTAGAAAAAAAACATTAGAAACGCTTTGATGTACAATGACTTCATTTATGGGAGAATTTATAACTTGATTAAATATAAAAGCGCTATGTGCATGAACTTGGCAGAACACATTTTCGGAAATTGAAAATAAACAATGTAAATCGTTTGTTCATGATTGTTCACATAAAATTTTCGTTTCTTCACGGTTTATAAACAATTTATACGAAAACCGAAATTGGCTGTGCCAACTTTACGTACTTGAAAGATATTGGATATCAAAAATAAACAATGTAGATTGTTTGTTCACTGTTTGTTCACGATTGTTCACATAAAATTTTCGTTTGTTCACGATTTATAAACAATTTATACGAAAAAAAATCGGCCGTGCCAACTTCACGTACTTGAATGATATTGGAAATCAAAAATAAACTATGCAGATCGTTTATTCATGATTGTTCACATAAAAGTTTCGTTTATTCACAATTTATGAACAATTTATACGAAAAACAAAATGGGCGGTGCCAATTTCACGTAACAGGACCCATTTTCAGAAACGTTTGTTGATCGTTTGTTTACGATTATTCACGTAAAATTTTCATTTTTTCACGATTTATAAACAATTTATACGAAAAACAAAATGGGCGGTGCCAACTCTACTCAGAAGAAGAACCCAATTTCAATCTGTAATAAACAATGCAGATCGTTTGTTCATCGCTTGTTCACGATTGTTCATAAAGAAATTTCGTATGTTCGCGATTTATAAACAATCTATACTAAAAAGAAAATGGGCGGTGCCAACATCACGTACCTGAAAAATATCAGAAATCAAAACTAAACAATACAGATCGTTTGTTCATCGTTTGTTCACGAGTTATAAACAATTTATACGAAAACAAAATGGGCGGTACGAACTTCACTTGCCTGGAAAATATATATTTGAAATCAAAAATTAGCAATACAGATAGTTTGTTCATCGTTTGTTCAAGATTGTTCACATAAAATTTTCGTTTGTTCACGATTTATAAGCAATTTATCCAGAAAACAAAATGGGCGGTGCCAATTTCACGCAGCAAAACCAATTTTCAGAAATCGGAAATAAATAATGCAGGTCATTTGTTCATCGTTTGTTCACGAATGTTCACATAAAATTTTTGTTCACGATTTATAAACACTTTATATGAAAAACAAAATGGACGGTGCCAGCTTTACGCACCTAAAAACTATTGAGAATTAAAAATAAACAATAGAGATCGTTTGTTCATGATTGTTCACATAAATATTTCGTTTGTTCTCGATTTATAAACAATTTATACGAGAAACAAAATGTGCGGTGCCAATTTCAAGTACCTGAAAAATATTGAAAATCAAAATTAAAGAATTTAGATCGTTTGTTCACGATTGTTAACATAAAATTTTCGTTTTTTTTTTTTTACGATTTATAAACAATTTACACTAGAAACAAAATGAGCGGTACCAATTTCACGTAATAGAACTCATTTTCAAATGCAGATCGTTTGTTCACGATTGTTCACATAAAGTTTTCGTAGAGCGCATTTTCGGAAACAATATAAATCATGCAGATTGTTTCTTCATAGTTGTTCACATAAAGGGAAGCTAAACAAAAAATATTTTAAAAAGAAAATGGACTGAGCCAACATGAGGAAACTGGAAAATTTTCGTAAATGAAAAGTAAACCACGCAGATCGGTTGCTGAGTTTTTTTTTTGATTTGGTCGCCAAGAAGAATTGAAAATTTTTTTATAGATACTCTCACAAAAGATGTTACATTACCGTTTTGAGGGTGAAGTTTGTAGCAGTCACATGTGTAGCATAACACATTAGGCTTTATTACACATTTATATCTATTTGAAGAAGCCATGCTCCAATTAGAAGACTAGAAAAAGGGACTGTGTTAAGGGAATATAAAGAAGAATCTTTTTATTTATTTTTTTTTTGAAAAAAATCTTTCTTAGCTCTTGTCAATCCGAACATTTTTATTGTACGATTTAGGTTTTCTTGTGAATTCTATTTTCTGAAAGTACAAATAACAAACACTATGTGGCAAAAATCAAATGCATTTGATAACGAAAAAGATTTTTTCCCTAGTTAGGGTCAATAAATTACTTTAACCGTTGTTGGCTTTATGAGTATTATTATTATTATTATTATTATTATTATTATTATTATTATTATTATTATTATTATTATTATTATTATTATTATTATTATTATTATTATAGTAGTAGTAGTAGTAGTAGTAGTTATTTTTGTTATTGATTGATGAGAGTAATAACAGAATCACTTAAGATTACATTACAAATAAATAAATTACTGAAACCTTAAATAGGTAAATAACACTTCGAGGCATGATAAAGCTTTTTTTGAAAAGATTACAAGTTGCATGAAAACTATAGCATTACAAGAAAACGAATTTCAAATTTGAAATCGCCGATGACAATACATGTAGAAACAATTGAAAAATATGCAACAGAAAAAGAGAAGGAAAATATTACCCAGTGCAGATTCTTATGTTCTTTGTGGAAGAATTCGGTTAGAATTCTAATTGCACTGTAAGGTAACTTCTCATTGAATTTCGGAGTTGGAAAAGGGAAGTTACATTCGAAATGATAATAACACCAATAATGAAAATATACAAGTATTCCCTATAAAATATTTTAATTTGATTTGAGCTAAACATCTTTTTCAGCAGCAAGGCTACATAAGATTTGAACTTACGACTTTACGTGAGATCCGAACCACATGAACTACTTCCGGAAATCGAACACGAGTTTCCCATGTCGACGGTGCGTACGTTTGCTGCTTACAAAGGACATCACCCAATTGTCCGGCTCCGATTTCAATGAAATTTTTCTAGCTGATAGAGGACATATATGTATTTTTTGTGATGACAGAAATTTTTGCCATCGTGCATGTTTTCTATTTTTTATAATTTTTAAGAGTTGTGATGTGGTTATTAGAGATTACTGCAGAAGTCCCTTACTAACCTTTGTAAACGTAGCGACATGAACCGACAAATCGCAACTCTTAAAAAATGTAATAAATTTTGAAAACACGAACCATGGCAACAACTACAAAGTGCCAGTTGGAATCTTAAAACATGCGGTGATAATTAGGAGTGTTGCCAATTTGAAAGATCGAATAATGGAAGTTTGGTGCACATTAGAAGCAGTCCTAAATTCACACTGGTTAATTATAGAACAAAAATAAGCATTCCATTGGCTTTTTGGGAAAATTTGCTATTAGAATGAGGTGTCACATTCTATGCTTTACATTTTTCAAACTTCATTTTAATTCAAAATGGCGGATTTCAGATGGCTGCCATCAAGGATACCCTTACCGTATCACTTCTCTCTAGGCATATATATATATTACCGAAGCTTTTATCCACTTATTATCATTAATCCGCGGGTTAGAAGTGGAGGTAAGGGACTTTCGCACGTAGTAAGTGAACAATTAAATGCCTGTAACTTTTCGTCAAATGAGTGTATCTCAAAAGTAGCTTCATCATTGTCTTCCTGATTAAATTCTAGCCCGAAATTATTTATCATAATACCCTTTTCCCATTTAAAAAACTTGACCTTAATTCAAAATGGCGGATTTCAAGATGGCTGCGGTCAAGGTCACACCTACCATACAACTTCCCCCTAGGCCTTATATGTTTCTTCATGGTTATTCTTTCATTAACGCTATGTTTACAAAGGTTAGTAAGGGACTTCTGCAGTAATCTCTAATAACCACATCACAACTCTTAAAAATTATAAAAAGTAGAAAACATGCACGATGGCAAAAATTTCTGTCATCACAAATAATACATATATGTCCTCTATCAGCTAGAAAAATTTCATTGAAATCGGAGCCGGACAATTGGGTGATGTCCCTTGTTAGCTAAGGGGGAACTCCGCAGTAAAAGAAAGTAAACAAGATTACATTTGAATGTTATTGACAATTCAATACAATACGCATTTGACTTTCTCTGCAGCTTCTTGTCACTAATCGGTTAGCATACGCGCCTTTTGCGTAGGAGATCCGGATTCGATTGCCGGCGGGGGTTCATGTGGTTCGAATTTCACGTTAAGCTGTAGGTCCAAGTCTTATATAGCCTCGCTGCTGAAAGGAATGCTAAACTAAAAATCGGACATTCTCATAATCCTTAACCGTAGTAATGGTGTCTATAATAAAAGTACAACAAGAATTTTAGGAACAATCAAAAAATGCATTAAAAACTACGATCTTGGCCAAAAATTTTAGGAATGATCAAAATATGCATGAAACTGTTGCGATCTTGGCCAATAACTAGTTTTTGGATCAGGGGCCACAAAATTTCTCAACCGTCCCTAAATCGAGTTTTCATTCCTTTTATGCATATCACACTGAATTCATTTAAGTGATAGTTTGAGTTTGGCTACACTATATGTAGTTCTCCAGATACTATATAAGGCGTATAAGAATATTTTTGATTGAAATAAATTGAATCATTAGATCCAAAAATATGATTGAAATTTCATAATCAGAGTTATAGTTAAAGAAACAATCTGTTTATACATGTGCTTACACATCTGACTGTACATATGAGGTATATTTAGCATGTCAATGTTGAAGATCGTTTGTTCACAAATGTTGACATAATATTTTCATTTGTTAAAGATTTCTAAACATTTTATAACAAAAACAATATGGGCGGTGCTAATTTAAAGCAACTTGAAAATTTTCGCAAATGAGAAATACAATGTCTATCCGGAAAGTAATGTCACTAAGTCTACAAGTATTAAAAACATTTATTTACATAATAATAAGAATAATACTTATACATCAAAAATCTTCACTATATTGTCCTCCTATGTCGATACATTTTTCCCAGAGGGATTTAAAATCTGCGAAGGCATCCTGGAATGCCTCTTCAGAAAGTGCGTTTAAAACCATTTCACAAACTGTTTTCATGTCTTCAATTACTATGTAACCATGTCTTTTTAGGATGGATTTAAAACGAGGAAACAGGAAGAAGTCTCCGGAAGCCAAGTCGATACATTAGGGTGGGTGGGACAGCGTTGCCACATTAGATTTGGCCAGGTAGCTGGTCACGACGAAGCAGTGTGGACTTCCGAGTTGTCATGATGAAGTTTCAAATCACAGCTAATGTCTGATCTGGATCTTTGTTATTAGTCTCTTCAGGACTCCTACGTAAAATCTGCAGTTAGTGGTTATTCTGGGGGGGGGGGTACAGACTCACGGTGGATGATCCCCCTGATGTAAAAAATCACAATCAGTATGGTCTTGATCTTAAATTTTCTCGTTCAAGCGTTTTTGGAACGAAGGGCGACGAGGTGTGCCACTTGGCACTTTGCCTCTTCGATTTGAAGTCGTATTGGATTATCCACGTTTCACCAGCCGTGATAATATTGTCCAAAAAGTGGGGATGATTTTCATACATTTCGAAAACGTCTTGACAAATTTCCATTCGCCGAGATTTTCTGTCGTCGGTCAAAATTCTTGAAACAAGCTTCGTGTACAGTTATCTCATGTGCAAATCCTTGGTCACAATCCCACGGAAGACAGTTTTTAAAACATTTAACATGTCGGCCTTTTAACGAATCGAACGAACGACGGTCTCTATAAAAGTTCTTTCACATGAGTTACATTTTCGTCCTTTGAGGAAGTTGACTGGGTCCACCGCGGGCTTCGTCGTCGACCTCTTCATGGTCTTCCAGAAACGCCTTATCCCATATGTAGAATTGTTATACCTAGACATAAACACACATACGCATGACCTAACCAAGAGTGAAAGAAAAAAGCCAAGCAAATTAGTGAAAACACCTCTGTATTTTCCCCGCTCGCTTGTATTATTGTGAACACAAACAACTTTCAATTGATTCAATTCAATTGGTAGACAGTTATTTGAACGGGCAGATGGAAATTTGAACATGAATTCCAGAATTTTGACCGGGATACTGTGATCTGTGAGTGTAATGAATGATACGTATCTAAAGGGTTCACATTACGTAATGCGGCAAAGGAAGAGAGGGTTGTCTTATAACGACTCACCAAGGGTAGTCGTCAACCTGGTTCGATCGTTGATATATAAATCTCGAGTGGTAGCAATTGATTACTTGTCAAAATATCTTTAATAATTATATATACTATTATCCTCACTTTTTCTATCAAAATTATAAAGTCGATGAACGGTATCAAATGGTTTATTAGTTGATACACTTTTACGTATTTTCATTCAAATTGTCATACACACATACACGATGATTAGGTATCCATAAACAACTACATAGCAACTCACTACATAACACTTCTCATAATATATTTTTTTACATATATTAAAAACATTCTTCTTTTGTTATTATTAAATTAACATTCTATTAAGTATATTGCTTATGTATGAGCACTTTCTGCCCAAGGTACAGGTAATTAATAATCTATCCAAAGTATTTCGTTCTATAAAATGTCGCCCGACAATTGGACTGAATATAAAAGTCATAAGCAAGCTTGGCTTTTATCTTCAAGAACCACTGGTCCGTTTACAATAATGGTCTTACATTACTTATGCCTTTCACATTTTGATCGCCCCTCGTATGTATCTTCATTACATAGCATAGATATAGATACATTTATAACAAATCTTTCATTTCATTAATACTTATCTTTTATTACATTAATTATATTTATTTCATTATTAAAATGTCGTCGCTCATTTATTTAATCTTTGAAGGGTGTGAAATCAAAATCGTAAGAAACAGACGTGAGTTACCATTATCCAGGGCGCATTATATAATAGTTATATTAGGTGATATTTTAAAATAAACATTGGATCAAGAATCTCATTCAAGACAGTCGTTGAATAATTAACTTAATAAAATGAATCTTACACTTAACATAATCTTTGGCAGTTAAGTTTTCAACACAAGTCAATCTAATATAAATAATCTTTGTTTTTAATCAATTATGAATCGAATTATAATTCCTCATATTGTTTGTATAGCGAAGTTATAAGAATTGTTTTCATTATTGATATTAACATCGTGATTCTGATTTTGATATGAAGTGCCATCTCTTGACCTCCAATTACGTCTATCCATGTATCTTGTTGTGTTCCTGTAATTTCGCCCTATATTCCGATTGTTTTTATGTCTACTTCTGTTGGGTGATCTGACATCAGGATTACCACGATTAATTAGGTTAGGCTGATTCCCTACATAACTTTGCCTATTTTGCTCGTTTTGATTGCTAGAATTTACTCGGCTTCGGTTGTGTTCCGTATCATTCACACTTCGGATATTTAGATTCTGAACAGGTACAAAATGATCTGAATTATTTTTACTTTTACCTACACCTGCTTGTTGATTCAAAGCATGGTATTGAGTTTCATAGCATTGGACAAGCATTAATAAATGGTTGAAACTCATACACTGTGTAGAAAACAAGATCTGTTGTAACTTAAATGGGAGCAAATTTCGAATTGATGCTATTATTCTAGATTCCGATTGCAATGGATTAACGACTTTTAATTCGTTGTATGTATTTACAACAAATTCAACAACAGATTTGTGTAAACGAGGATTGAAATGTTGATTTCTAATGGTGGCATCTCGATTTGCAAGCAAAAAGTCATTTTCATAATTCGCAATCAGCGCTGCTTTGAATTCCTCATAATTATTGATGTAATCACGTACGGCTTTAAACCATAAAGAACATGGTGGGAGTAATACATGAGTGATTAATTTCATATATTGTGATCTATCTATACGCATTATATTGCATTCGTCCTGAAATTTTTCCAGGAAAGAAGTAGCGTTTTCATTACATTTACCACTGAATTTACTCATAGCCCGTATTTCACTCATCTTAACACTAACTTTACCTTCCTTTTATCATTCCGTGTACTTATTGGGTGATAATTCCTATCCATGACGTGATGTGTCGTTGCACCATCCCTTTCACGCCCATCTGTCCTCTTCGGATGAATTTCTTCCAAAATAATATCCTCATCAGACACAGGTGAAGGCGAAGTCATCTCTGGTGAGTGGGGAAACTCTAAGCGATCACTACCCATATTATTGTGGTATGTGTTGTCCTTAACCTGTAGCGTTCTAATCTCTTCCTGTAGAGTAGCTATCAATTGCGTATTTGCACGTATGTTGTTAGAATTATTGATGACCTGAATCTTTTGCTGTTGAACAGAAGATTCTATTACTTCTAAATCCTTTTTTACATCACTGATTTCTTGGATTTGGTGGTTGTGCTTATCCTGACAATCCTCAGATATTCTTTTTAACTTTTCCTCGAACTGCGAGGTGATGTCATTCATCGCCTGGACAATTGACTGTTTCGTTTCATCTGACTTCTGTTCCATTCGTCTACTTAATTCCTCATATTGCTTGTTAGATTCTTCGGACTTATGCTCTATCGTCTGCTTTAATTCGACCAAATTTTGTTTCATGGCTTCAAAATCGTCCTTTCGACATTGTTCTTGCCGCTGTAAGGCTAGCAAGATTCGTTCTTCGAATGTCATTCCGGGTGCTACACTATGTTCACCGTTATCACCATCATTGGATTTATTTCCTATTGCCTCACCGTTCATTTTTCTTATAATTATTCTACCACTTCTCAGTCTTGTGAAATTTATATTCATTAACTTTATTACAAAAGTAAATTCACCCTTACTTTGCTTCGGGATATGAATTTACAGCAAGTCCCGGGTGAGGTAAACCAAAATTTTTAGCTAATCCCGGTGTGAAGGCACCAAAATTTTTATAACGACTCACCAAGGGTAGTCGTCAACCTGGTTCGATCGTTGATATATAAATCTCGAGTGGTAGCAATTGATTACTTGTCAAAATATCTTTAATAATTATATATACTATTATCCTCACCTTTTCTATCAAAATTATAAAGTCGATGAACGGTATCAAATGGTTTATTAGTTGATACACTTTTACGTATTTTCATTCAAATTGTCATACACACATACACGATGATTAGGTATCCATAAACAACTACATAGCAACTCACTACATAACACTTCTCATAATATATTTTTTTACATATATTAAAAACATTCTTCTTTTGTTATTATTAAATTAACATTCTATTAAGTATATTGCTTATGTATGAGCACTTTCTGCCCAAGGTACAGGTAATTAATAATCTATCCAAAGTATTTCGTTCTAGTCTTGGGTTACGAAGTGTAGGAGGAGGGGGTTAATGTCTTCCTTACGAATCGTGTTTTTTTCTGTAATCTTTACTTTTATTATCATGTTTATATGCAATCTTTTAAACAAATGATTGTATTCAGTTCTATTTAAGGAAAATTGAGAACATACAGCCTGTATAAATCGAATCATGCAGAAGGGATTTGAAGACGCTACTAGACACCAGCATGACTGGTAACGAATCCTGCGTGTATTTTTTTTCTAATACAATACAATTAAGCTCTGTTTCGTGGTTATCGCCCCAATGCATTTACAGTGCACGCTTTTCTGGAGTTAGTTGTTAGCAATCCTAACTACCGCTTTAAAATGCTCGCGTTCCCAATCGTATCGCTATTTCTAAGAATAGATTTAAAACTTTTGATTTGAATAATTACCCACTCTATTCTTCCAAGGGGTTTCGCATGCGAAACAGAAGAAACTCTTTTTCGTGAAATAATATTTTCCGCGACCACGATCCAAGCAAAATAAGATATTAAAAACCGAATTCCTTCGATATTCATCTCATACTGAAATTTTTATATTTAGATTTGAATTTTCCAGGAGAAATCGAGTTTATGCGCATTATGGCACTTATTTAGGACAAGAAGAATTTGAAAATGGGTAAACTGAAGTCCAAAGAAGATGGCTGAAAGTTTGTTCAAAAACGAGATGTCCCTGCTGTTTCGAATCTGTGATCTACGGGGAAGAAAACTTCTTCGTATCGTCGACACTGGGAAACTTCAAATACAGCAAGCATCCTGGATTCCCAAAAACAAGTCAATGTAAATTCAAAGATCCTGTTTCACCTGCGTCTTCCTGCAGCACTTCCTCCTTGCCAATCATCGGTGACCTAAGACGTTGGGTGCGATGTTCTTCGGAAAAACGACAGTATGGAATTTCGAAGAATTGAGACTAGTTAATTAAATAATCATATGGGGTTAAAATATTACGGTGCTACCATTTTTTAATGCTTTGATTTGTTGGCGAAAAAACACTACAAGTATTTTCAAAATCCAAGCATTTTGTAATGAAAAGTTCTGCCATTATTATTTATTTATTTATTTATTTATTTATTTATTTATTTATTTATTACTGTGATAACCCCCAAAATAAGCAAAATTGGTGAAAAACCAAAAATCAAAAAGCGTTACACAACAAAGGCAGAAAGGTTCAACCATGCATTACGAAGTGTGAGAAGGGAGAAAGAGGGGGTAAAATTGATTAAAAATAGCGTTCCGTAATATGTGAAACACGTTTATTACGTGTGCTATCTATCTGCAACATGTTTTTGAATGACTCCAATGTCTTCATTATTTCTGGAGATATGCACCTTCAAAGCAAAGTGTACAAAATAAACTGGCTTTTCATCGATATCTCGATCGATTGCTTGTCATCGGTGCAACGACATTGCGCAAATTTTTCTAAGGATTAGATCGTTGATAATCTTTCTAATCTATGTGTTACTAACGGGAAGCAGAAAGTGCTGAAATTGCGTAAATTTCCACCGCGACGTTGCCAACAAAAATATTTGTGTTGTTGAAATTGTGTGAAATTTTGCACCGAAATAAAATGTAAAAACGACATTCCTTTGTGAGATATACATGTACTACATTCTAATATTTACAGAGTAAATTATAGGCCTATATTTACAGAAAATTTCACGTTTATAGTTTGAATCCTTGGAATTTAAATCCTACAGCTTTTAAAAATGCCATACGTGCCTTCTCATGGTTTATCTGTGAATTCTTAAACTCAGCGTATTTACTCATGAAAAACTCACTCCTTTTGATGCAAACGCAGATATAAGGATCATTTACAGAAAGATGAAGTTACAGTTACTAAGATACGTGGTAAATACACATGAAATATGTAAACAAATGCTAGTTTATGATTGGCCAAAACTGGAAAATGTAAACAAATCCTTATCTCTGATTGGTTGAACACCTGTCCACGATATTTAAAGTGAACTTCTAGAAGTATTTATATTATTTGTTTATTTTATATACGTTTGTTTTCCTTAGTTTTCCAATAACTATTTCCTTCCAATAACTATTTCATTCCAATAACTATTTCCTTCCAATAACTATTTTCTTCCAGTTTTAATCTTACAGGGAATCTTACAGTTAGACGTGATACAGAAAATTATTGTATTTTATTATATTGTATTGTTCTCCTCTCTAACGATGCTCACACATATAATAACGATAACTGAAAACGCTATTGCCATCCATTACTTTGAATTTTTCCCCTAAAACGACTTGCGTTCTGGTGAAACTGGTGTTTTTTATTAGTCGAAATGCTTCTGGTAATGATGGCAACATTGCACAACATTTTTGGGCAAATTCCAATTTTGTTGCCTGCTCATTAAGGCTCTATCTGTGTTAACAGATAAAGGAGCGAAAGTTTGCGCAATTTCAGTTCCACCCCTTGTCATGACCAATCCTATCATTCCTCAAAACATGGTGGGACACCCTATATATATATATATCGCCGTATATATATATATATATATATATATATATATATATATATATATATATATATATATATATATATATATATTATATATAATATATATATATAATATACAGACTGGCATTTTTTCTACCGGGAATATTTTGGAGATAAATGAACCGAACAAAAACTCAATAAGAAATGTCATGGGGCACATCGAATGGTATTATTGGGATGCCCCCAGGGCCACCCTTCATGGGGGCCAAGGGAACAACTTCGAAAGTTAAATGGAAACATAGGTCGAGTGATATCTCGTTCGATAGATCTTTAAAAACTAAAGAGCACTGTGGCAAAAGATTTTTTCATATCGGTCACCATTTTCAAAATGGCTGCCAAAAACATGGTGTCTGTATCCGATAAAACGTCTAGTACCACTAATATGAAAACGGTTGGAGACAAATGACAGAACAAAAAGTGAAACAGGAAAATGACATAGGGCACGTCGAATGATGTTGTTTTGTGGCACCGAGACATCAATCGACGTACCCTTATTTAATAAACTAATTTAACTTATTTAATAAACACTTAATAAACACTTAATTAATCTGATCTTTAAAGTGCACTTCATCAATCGTTACGTTATAGACGTAATAAATAAATAAATATAATTAAAAATATTATCAGTAATAAATTTATATTAAATCATCACAAATTGTCTAAGCTTTTTGTGGGCTGCAATAAAAAATGGCTTGACGAGCCGCCATTTTGGACAGCTTTGATTATAGGTGAAGTCAATAATCAGATAAAAGATTGTTATTATTATTATTATTATTATTATTATTATTATTATTATTATTATTATTATAACTATTATTAGTAGGGTTAGCATTTGACAGACTTTGAAAAAGAGAATAGGCCTATATATATATATATATATATATATATATATATATATATATATATATATATATATAATATATTTTTTAAATTTCATATGAAGATTTATTTTACTTGTCAAATTTTAAGGTCAATGGAGAGAAAATATAGTTTATAGAACCAAACTTTCTGCAATATCAATTACGGAAATATTAAGTTGCGCTTACAGGTTGGTAGTATGTTGTACATTCTTCGAAACTGAACATAGCAATACTATTAAAAATATATTTATTAATATCTATTGTTAACGTATGTTGCTACATGAGGGTAGTGATAAGTAAAATGCTTGATAAACAATATAAGACCCATGGGCCGTACAAAAGGGAGATCTTCAAAACTTCGTTACATTTTCTTAAAAATAAAAATTATATATTTATGTTTTGTCTGGTTAAAGGGCACACTCATAGATGCCCACAAGATCGGGATTCCTTCAAATCTTTCGACTTTACATCCCTCAACAATAAATTCTGATTGTTAGCCGACTAGCAGGGGACGTACGTAGAAGGTGGCTCCTGGAAGTATAGATCCCGCCAAATCCAGATTTTTCTGTAAATTTAGTCTAATTTGAGGGATGATTTTTACTTATTTTAATATAATTTATCCTATGTTGAATTGCCACAAATAACTTTTTTCTTAGTGCCAAAAGGGAGGACATGTCCGGGTAAAGGACAATGTCTGGTTACTCAGTTATTAGTAATTTGAAAAACGGAGTTTATTTTTTCAAATAAGTGTAAAAAGAAAACATAACTCCCCATATTGCTAATTGTTAAATATGTATATAGCCCTATAAATAGTATATATATAGTGCAACCTTAATATAACGTACCTCAATATAACGACTTCTTCGATTTAACAAATTCTTCGTAATCCCCTTGAATTGTCCATAAGTCAATGTAAAATATTCCTTACATTGCGAACATTTTTTGTGAACAACCTCTTTATAACGAATTTTTAACTATCAAGAAAAAGTATAAATACTTCTAATTAACGAATTTTGTCAACCCGAAACCTTTATATAAAGTTCTCATCAATGTATGACTCTTAATCTCATAGTATGTGATTCATGTCGCGACAGGTTTCGACGCGCTTTGTTCGTAAAACAATCATTGTTGTTTGATGGAAAGTAATGTAAACACTGCTGCTCGTCACTATTATTAAAGATTCAAGTTGAAATGGCTCAGAAACGTAAAAAGTGTTCCTTATCGGTCGCAGAAAAGCGAAACATCATTAATTATGTTGACAAAAATCCTATGACGAAAAAATTAGACATAAGCTAATAAGTTCGGGATTCCCGCAAGTACATGGCTACAATTTTAAAATTTAAAGATAAGTTTTCAGAAGAATGTGGTTTCCCTGTAAACAGTAGAAGATTAAAATCACGCTAGTTCAAAGACGTAGAGGAATGTGTGTTGAAGTAGTTAAAACAGTGCCTAGGCAAACAGGTCACAATCGGAGGCCCTATCCTTCAGGAAAAGGCTCAGCAGTTTGCAGTAGAATTGGGACATGCAAAGTTCCGTGCTAGCAACGGGTGGCTTCAAAATATCAAAAACGAAACGACATTGTTTTTCGAAAAATTTGTTGTGAAAGTGATGATTGAAGTTGAAGTTGAAAGTTGATGAAAAAGTATGTGATGATTGGAAAGACAAACTGCAGAGCTGACCGCCGGATACGATCCCGAAGACATCTTTAACGCCGATGAAACTGGACTTTTCTATAAATGTTACCTGGCAAAACCTTATCATTCAAAGGCGATGAATGTAATGGCGAAAAAAACAGCAAACTTCGCTTAACAGTACTGCTGGTAACAAATTGTACTGGGATCTACAACTTAAGCCACTCATAATCGGAAAATATCAAAAACCGCGATGTTTTAAAAATGTCAATAATCTGCCAACAGATTACACGTCCAACCATAAGGTTTGGGTGATGCTTTTTGCAATTGGCATAAAAGCCTGGATAAAGAGATGGAGAAAGAAAACAAGAAATTCTTATGTTCATCGATAATTGTACTGCACACGAAGAAATTCTAACCTGAAAAATATAAAAATAAAGTACTTGCCTCCAAATACCACTTCGAAACTACAACCACTGGACCAAGGCATCATCCAAAGCTTCGAAATGCATTATAGGAAGGAAGTTGTCAGACGATTTCTTGCTGATGTTGAACGCTAAACGCCAACTACAATTGACGTTTTACAAGCCATGTGGATGATCGCCAAAACTTGGAATCTAGTCACTGAAAAGACCATTGCAAACTGCTTCAAGAAAAGTGGGTTTAAATTAACATGCGAAGAGGAGGAAGACGACTTTACCACTCGCAGAACTCCTACGACCTGGCAAAGAGTTCAAGAAGAATTGCACTTTCAAGAGACTGAGTCGAAGACTTCGTTACCTTTGATAATGATTCAGCCGTCTATGGAGAATTAACTGATGATGGTGAAATTGATGAGCATAACTTCACAATAAAAGATGCTTATAATGCTTTAAACATCATAAAATCTGTGTTTCTCAAAAAGGGAGGTTTGAGTGACGATGTAGCCAAATCCATCACGAATTGATTGCGCTTTGGATGTGATAACTCTTAATGGTGGTAAACAGACTACTATTTATGACTTTTTTTCTAATCAAGATGAACAAAATTGAGATTAAACTTCTATAACCATATTGTTGATTCTTACCTTTAATTCGTGAGTTTTGTTGTGTGAATCTTTGAAATTAACGTTAAATTACCTACATAATGTATGTACCCATCGAGATATGTACTACCCATTTCAGATAGGATTGCCGTTGTTTATGGTGGCAAAACACAGAACTAAGATGTAAACAGAACGCAGCCAAGACGTGACAGCCCACTCGTGATTCAGTAATCTGCAGTGTTGAAAACTCAGTACGTTTCTGCAGAAAACATGGTACGTTCTTTGTGGAAACAAGCATGGTTTAAGTTAGCGTAGGAGTATATGTATGGGCATGTGAGTGACAAGGATTGTTTGCTTCAACTACTCTCCCTCCCTCTCTCTCTAAGCCTATCTCTATCCATCTATCTATCTCCCGCCTTCTCTCTCTCTCTCTCTCTCTATTTCTCTGTCATAGTCACAGAACTCGCAAGCCGAGGCTTGCTGCCAGTGTTCGAATTAACACTTTTCGATCCTGGACAATTTCAGCCCTCATTTTCCCCTTCCTGGGGTTTTTTGAGAGTTAGAAAAAAAATTACTGAAATCTTAATTATGCACATAGAAAGATAAATTTTGGTTTCCTGAAAGAAGAATAACCATTTGTCATGTAGAAACAAGATTTAAATGCCTTGTGCACAGGAAGTTGGGTGTGATGACGTCATACTTTTAAAGAACATTTTGCTGATATTCTAATATACGTGTAACGTGGAATAAAATCATTTCTTTTAAACCATACATAAAAATACCCAAATGGAACTAGGTTTAGATAGCGGCATGCTGAATAGGGTGGCTAACGAAATAACATTCTACTCGGGAAGAGTGATGTCTCTCCACAGAGAAAATATAGAGTATTTTTTCAAAGCACCTTCGGGATGCTTCTTTGCAATTTATTGAGATTCGTACCTGTTCGTTTCATTTACGATAGCTAGCATCATAGTCAAGAAATAAAGAAAATAAATCAAAGAAAGATAGATAGGGATAGCAGTAAATACTTGGGAGGGATTGAAACCGGAAATTCTGCAAAATTCAGGTTTTTGAGATGGTTGCAAATTTTCAGTCCATCCTAATTCTTCATCTGTATTACGAGTCTTTTTCCTTTCTTTACTGGAGGCAAAAGCGATTCTCCCATTCGCTTATCAATAACAAATTTCGTCAGAAAAATAATCTGCTTGTATTTCGTATGCATCAGTGTCCGAATCATTTGTTATCTCAACAATTTCCCCTTTCGACAGGCGAGACGGTTGCGAACGCAATGTACTAGAAACCTGTAACTCCATTGAATACGAAAGAACAAAATGCTCACGATAAAACCTCGAAGAAAAGTGATCCTTCCTTCTTTAGCTTAGTGAGAATGAGGAGCAAAATGCATCGCACTTGTTACGAAAAAAAAGAAGAAAACCCAGCTGGTTCCTAAAATTATTTATTTATTTCGTTCTGCATCCAAGATAGGGTTATGACATGTTTTCCTAGACACATGATATAATAAATTTTACACGCCAATAGGAGTCATATAAACAAGAGAAATAAAGTGTGCATAAAACACTGAAACATAAACAAGGAAATAGAGTACACGTCACAATAACTCTTCCTCTAATTTCCTTCTCTTGCCCGAGCGAAAATAAAACAACACGGGACACTAAGGTGTTGATCAGATATTACAGTTCTCATAAACCACGTGCTTATGTGCAACCACGTGACCTCTGCAGATCATGATATACGAGACCTCACACGTTACAGGGTTGTCAGGCTTACGCCTGATTTCCCGGGGCGGATCCAGGACGGACTTGTGGGGGGGGGGGTTGTAATACTGCTAGTTAGAGCTACTTTTAAGAGCTTCAAACTCTGGGATGGGTTTTATTTATGTATAAAATAAAAAAGTGTCCTCTTCTGGGGGAAGGGCAATCGCCCTGATCGACCCCCTGGATCCGCCCCTAAAAGAGATTGTTGTTTCTTTTGCTAATCTGCAGAAAATTAGCAACAGATCTGATCGTTGGGACATACATTTTACATTAGGAAGTATGCAATGCTTCTGTATGCGAGTTATTTTACTATTTTAGCTTTGTTTACCTGTTCATTTTTTGAACACTGTCCCTCTGTCTCTTGCTTAGCTAGCACTAAAGCCTAGAGGGGGCTAGGGTCCCGCCGTGGTGTAGTGTATGGAACACCACCTATTAAAGGAGCGACGGGGAATATCGGGAGGATAGGAGCCTACTGGAATATAGACGGGGGTCGTGGGTCCCGGGTAAGGTACAAACTCACGAGAGGGTTGGAGGAATCTCGCCCATTAAAAACTTCATAAAATGTTATTTCTACTTTATTTCCATTTGAGAAGAAACATTCCCCCCACTTCCCCGTCACCTAGGTTGGGACAATTTCGCACCCTAATCCCTGGTCCAGCATACTAACAATAACCAGAAAACAGCAATAACTAAAGACTGAAATATGAAATGTAAGGTTTCACATTTCTGTTTTTAGTATAGATGAAATTATTTGTCGAACGGTATGCAATTTGTATTGGGTAAAACTTCAATAATCTTTGGCAATTCTTTCCATGAGTTCTTTTTTCTTAACTTTTGATTTTTCTACGTGGGATTAGACTTGGATTTATGTGGGGCTTAGCCACCTCTAGAACCCCCTTAGCTACGCCACTAATGAGGATAAATCCTTCACAATTCTACATTTTCTTATTATGCTGTTCTTACAACAGGATTAACAAAGGGATGCATTAGGATGCCTAAGTGCTTACAGCAGGATTCCTAAAAACCATCAAGACAAATTCTTACAACTTTTTTATTTTTCATGTTTTTAGGAGTATGTTATAAAGTTTCAAAATGTAGCATGTTTCAGAACATGTTCCGTACCTTGTGATGGAACGTGACGCTTTGTTCAGTTCGTTTTCGATATTGTGCGTTAGCAACACTCGCCAATAGAGAGACAGGCAGCGCATGACTCAATGTTGACTACATCAGCGCCCCCAAATAAACAACGGCACTCCTGGGTGAAATAGGTAGTACCTACTTTTACGGATTTTACTGCATTTAATTTTGATTACAGTATTAATGTAAGAAAAAAATTTTGTTACCTACCTAATTGTTTTTAAATACAGTAGAAAATACATACAGTAATTTGATAAAAATGTGTTATCATTTATTAGTAGAAGTTGTTCGCTAAAACAAGATGGGTACGTAATGTTGAGGTGAATAAAACTATTCTTTTACCTCTTTATAAGGAATTTTAGACCAACCTAACCTCAACATAACAAACCTCAGTTCAACGAATTACCTGATATAACGAATATTTACTTGTTCCCTTCCAATTTGTTATATCGAGGATGCACTATATATATATATATATATATATATATATATATATATATATATATATATATATATATATATATATATATATATATATATATATATATATATATAAATCAGCTCTGTATATATACATGTACGTATTTCGAGGGTCTTAAATTCAATGTGAGGATAAATTATATTAAAATTTGCAAAATTACGCCTAAAATTAGAATAAATTTACAAAAACTCGAGATTTCGGGGGAAACGAACCCCCAGAGCCCACCCTTCGTACGTCCCTATAATATATAGTATATGTATTATAAAGCACGTGATCTTTACGGACGAGATGACCGATGTCCAGTGGGGTTGCATAGAAAACATGAGTTAGGCTGTATCGTCTCGAAAAGGTGTGAAAATGATGTCTCGTCTCGGAAGGTATATCTGTTTCTATTGGAAGAGCTCTGTTCTGTTTTGTCCCGTGGGCAACTCTAATGTCAGGACATTAAAAATTTCATTCTCTTTTACGAGAAAACTAAAATATCTTCCCATAAAAATCAAAGTTAAGGAAAATAAATAAATAAAAAAAAATAGTTTATTAAGTCTGAATTTTCTTCCGTTTCGTCATTTGTTCATTAATTTTAGGGCTAAGAAATTCATCCTGTGTCCTGGCATTACACTTCTTTCAGAAGCATTAGCGTACGTATTGAATGTTCTTGCCCTTCTACGCACACAACAAACAGATAACTAATATTTATTTACCTGTTGACAGCTTGGTGGATTACAGTCGCCAGGCAATGGTTTTATGGTGCATTCATTACACGATAGGTGACAATTTTCTTTTTCTTTCTTTCTTTCTTTTTTAAGCTTTGATGCCAGGAGCTCGTGAGACTAGGCTTAGGCAACTCACTAAGCAGACAATTGAATCAATTGTAAATTTTGCTTCTTCTTCTTTTGGCTAGACCAATGGTAAAACGAGTATTCTACTTCTTTTCTTATAGACAATACTATCGTAATATGCAAATAAGGTAAAAAGAAAAAGAAGAATAAATAAATAACTATGCCGTACGCACTCAACATATCTTAGTAAAGAAAGGCACAGAACAGTAGAAGACAAACATTGCAAGGATGTTGTTGGATTTTGTCTTTGAACCAACCTGCTGTATATCTTTCTAACGCCCTTTATTGCGTTCCGACAGGTTGATATATTTATACATACTTACATACACACCCAAACACACGCATATTTATGTATATTGGACTTTTTTTCTGTGTGTGTGTGTCGAGTAGAACAACTATATGGGTGGAACAACTCAAAAAAAAAAAAAAAAAAAAGTTCGTCTGGATTCGTCGTCTGTAGTTCAGTTCTTTAAATGTTGCTATTAAACTTTTTTTAATGTGTTTTTACGGCATAATGGATGATCCATGATGAAACATGGTTTAAAAAGCCGCGCTTTCCAAAGGACTGACTACCATTTGGGGACAGTCGAAAGAACAAAGGCTTAAAAGATAACTACATTTTACAAGTGTTTCAGAGCCCAGAACTTCAGTTCATATCTTATATATCTATAGGCGAACAGAACCAAACATTATTTACCAACGTTTTTATTATACGTGTAATCAATTTATCTGCTTAACCATCACGAAATATATATATATATACGACAGCGTTTGTGGAATTAGTGGTGACCAGATACATTAAATGTAATGTTAGGAAGTGACACTCCTATTTATAAGCGGGAATCCTTCATAAGGTGGGGAAAATATAGAATACGACAAGAAGTATACAAAATAATAAATAACTAAACAAATAAATAAGAAAGTTTAAGTTGGTGCATGTAAATGCCGGAACTCTACATATATATCATGGTGAAGATTCATCTTTCGTTCTTTCCTTGCTTTAGGGTTTTAATTTACCTGTATAATAAACCTTTCAAGATTTTTACTGAGATCTTACTTATCTTGCATATTCTCCTCGCTAATCAACATTTATGCTGTATATTACTAATGAAAATACCAAACTTCTATAAAGTAAGTTTAATAGTGGAATAGGTAGATAACTTAGTTATATGATGAGTTTAGTGTTGCTTACGAAATAATTCAAGAGAATTTCCACAGCTATCACGATATAAGATATAATAGAGAGAGTTATATCTTTTAGGACGAGACAACCCCAAATCTAGTCTCATAGTTCAGTTCTATCACCATGAATAGAGTCAACTCAGTAAATATATAAAATATCATATATATATATATATATATATATATATATATATATATATATATATATATATATATATATATATATATATATATATATATATATATATATATATATATATATATATATATATAATAACTTAGTCTTTATTACATTCAAATTTGTTAATTTAGGCGGACACAACACACGCCCAGACGGATTAATATTTGTATATTATATTGTTAGCTAGGTATGGAGATATTAGCTTCATTAAAAAATAACTTAATACTACACAATCATGAGATATTAGGAGCCTGGAATTTAGTCTGAACTTAATTTAGGCAATTCTTTTAATCTTTAAGAAAATAAACAAGTTAAGAGGCCTCATCACTGCGAAATTAAAACACCGCTAAGTTTACAATAATTATGTGATATCTTCAAATAGATAAAAGATAATCGAAAAGTGGAACAAGACCTCCCTAGACAATATTATTTTACGAGAGATACCGTTATCATGACTCACTTATCTGCTTTCGATTTTCAGCCATTTAGAAAAATCGGCATTTACTTTCGCGTTTCTAAATGGCTGCAAACGGAAAGCTACTAGGTGACTCGTGATAACGGTACCTCATGCAAAATAACATCGTCTAGGGAGGTCTTGATCCACTTTTCGATTATCTTTTAACTATTTGAAGATAACTCATAATTACTGTAAAATTAGCAGTATTTTAATTTCGCAGTGATAGGGACTCTTAAGTGATCAGAATAACATCAGCAGTCAGTGATTCAGTGTTTTGGAGCGGAGAATCTTGGTACCTTGTCCTACACTTACTCTGGAACCGATCCTGAAAAAGAATAATAATGCAAACTGTTTAAGGAGTATAGATTACCAACCAAAACTCCTTTTCCCTTGTCTGTCCGTCCATTCGTCTGAGAGAAATAGAAAAGTCTCAAGAACTACTTAATGTATCACCATCAAATTTGACCAGGATGTACAGGGTCAAAAGTTAGAAACCAAGCTCGTTGATGAATGTGATATTCAAACCAGAAGTGGTAGAAATATAATGTATCACCATCAAATTTGACCAGGATGTACAGGGTCAAAAGTTAGAAACCAAGCTCGTTGATGAATGTGATATTCAAACCGGAAGTGGTAGAAATATAATGTATCACCATCAAATTTGACCAGGATGTACAGGGTCAAAAGTTAGAAACCAAGCTCGTTGATGAATGTGATATTCAAACCGGAAGTGGTAGAAATATAATGTATCACCATCAAATTTGACCAGGATGCACAGGGTCAAAAGTTAGAAACCAAGCTCGTTGATGAATGTGATATTCAAACCGGAAGTGGTAGAAATATAATGTATCTCCATCAAATTTGACCAGGATGCACAGGGTCAAAAGTTAGAAACCAAGCTCGTTGATGAATGTGATATTCAAACCAGAAGTGGTAGAAATATAATGTATCACCATCAAATTTGACCAGGATGTACAGGGTCAAAAGTTAGAAACCAAGCTCATTGATGAATGTGATATTCAAACCTGAAGTGGTAGAAATATAATGTATCACCATCAAATTTGACCAGGATGTACAGGGTCAAAAGTTAGAAACCAAGCTCGTTGATGAATGTGATATTCAAACCGGAAGTGGTAGAAATATAATGTATCACCATCAAATTCGACAAGGATGTACAGGGTCAAAAGTTAGAAACCAAGCTCGTTGATTAATGTGATATTCAAACCGGAAGTGGTAGAAATATAATGTATCACCATCAAATTTGACCAGGATGTACAGGGTCAAAAGTTAGAAACCAAGCTCGTTGATTAATGTGATATTCAAACCGGAAGTGGTAGAAATATAATGTATCACCATCAAATTTGACCAGGATGTACAGGGTCAAAAGTTAGAAACCAAGCTCGTTGATTAATGTGATATTCAAACCGGAAGTGGTAGAAATATAATGTATCACCATAAAATTTGACCAGGATGTACAGGGTCAAAAGTTAGAAACCAAGCTCGTTGATGAATGTGATATTCAAACCGGAAGTGGTAGCAATAAACAGTTTTCAGTTTTAACGTTGATAGCTGTAGAACAAAAATGGTAAGAGATAGCAAGGCTCGGTTTCCAGCAATCGATTAAGCGCCCCAAGAACGCGTAAATCTCCATCTTTAACTTTTTTATTAAAACCGGGAGTAATGGAAATCCACCACATCTTCCGGTTTCAGTATGGATCTACATAGAACAAAAACGATCAGAAATAGTGAGAAGAGATTTTTTTTAAAAAATCGACTTAGTTCTAAGAATAGGTAGTATCTTCTCTTTTAACTCTCTATTCAAACCGGAAGTGACAGAAATCTTCAACTTCCGGTATTAACGTTCATCGCTATAGAGTAAAAACAGTAACAGACTACCGTCTGCAATCAATTAAACGTCCCAAGGATATATTCCATCTCTATTCTAATCTATCTACTAAAAAGAAGAGTGGTAGAAATCTACTACCACTTCTAATTTCAATATTTATTGAGAAAGTATTAGAACTATACAAACCAAACTTCTTCATGTGGTGTACACGTGATACTGCTATATGTTTACATATGTCACAGTCATTTTTTAGACTTCCAAACTGTATTGCACTTAAGTGTGAGAAGTCTTATAGAATGACATTTTCCATCCGTCTATCTGCCTCTCTGTCTCCCCAATGTCCACAGCTATCAAAACAAAGATAAGAGATGACAAGAGACGTTTTATCGCTGTGAATGGATTCACCGTCCCTATTATAGAGTTTACCTGAGTTCTTATCTTTCTGTTGATAAATCTATCTCACTTCCGGTTTCAATATTGGATCATTTTGAGTACAGTGTTGCCCACGAGATGAGATGAAATTCTACAAATTTTATGATATGATGATAAATCCTTATATCATCTCATCTCGTCTTACAGGCTTTGTCACAGTGCTGCAGTAGCCAGCAGTGCACTCTCCGACGGGGGAATTTGTGGTGGGGCGTCTAAGCTAAGCAACTCATTGTCCGTCCGAGCTCTGTCGCAGTAAGGATCTCGCGTGGAGCGAGATTTTTTTTTGAGTGTTTGTCACGGCAGAGTAGGGATGCGTTCGAGTCGAGTCGAGACAGAATTTTCCTGACAAAATTCGAGTCGAGACATAGCTCTTCCAATAGAAAAATATATATTTTTCGAGTCGAGACATCACTTTTACAGCACATTTTCGAGTCGAGACAGTCTCAAATCTTGTCTCGTGCGCATCCCTACGGCAGAGAACGTCCAAAATGGAGCGTTCGCTGGAGTAGGAAAGTAGCGAACGATGGTTGGAGTACAGAAGATTTTTCACGTTGGCCACATTTTTCTCCAAACCATTTGTTGAAGGGCATCTAAATCGCTCCATGTTTTCAACGGTCTCTCGTCCGTTCTTGAACTCACTGAACCAGAAAACCTCGGATCTTAACAGGACGTCGTCTTTGTAAGCATCCTTCACCAAGGCAAGCATCCCGGAAGCGGAAACAAAATTTAATTGTGTTGCGCTGCTCTAGCAAACGCTCCGTTTCGCACGTTCTCTGTTGTGACCAAAACTCAAAAATAGCTTTTGCGTCACGCGTGGTCCTCACTGCGTCAGGGCTCAGACGCGACTGCTGTCCGATGCGTTGCTTAGCTGACCATCCACCACATCCCCCGCCGCGGAGCGTGCTGCTGGCTACTGGAACACCGCGCGGCTGCCAGTCTCATTACTGCATATTAGTACAAATCCTGTATGTCATAAAATATATACAGGGTGTTTCAAAACAACACGGACAACGTTTGGGAAGTGATTCCTGACACCAAGATAAGACAAAAAGTATAAACTATCCTGGGTGCACAAATCTTTCTTTCGGAGTTATAGGCTATCTAAAACATGAAAAAATGAACTTTAAAGCTCCATAGCTCCAAAATTATAGGACGTACCGTAGTCTGGTCAAGACTTCACTAAGGAACTAGTATGTATCCTATCCAAATATCTATTATTTCAGAATCCTGCGGTACTTCTACAACAATTTTTATAGACGTAGTTTGTGGTTACTTCAAATTATAGGCCTATGCCCTTAGCCAAACTCCCCCTATAAAAATTGTTGTGGAAGTACCTCAGGATTCTGGAACATGCATTTTTGGATAGGTTACATACTAGTTCCCAAGTGAAGTCTTGACCCGACTGCTGTAGGTCTCATAGTTTTAGAGCTATGGACCTTTAAAATTTATTTTTTTCATGTTTTCGGCAGCTTGTAACTCCGAAAGAAATAATTTGTTCACCCAGGTTGCCCGGTGTTGTTTTGAAACACCCTGTACAAGTCTTGTTTCGTCTCGTCTCGATTCTCGGAAAGCTTTTCTCGTTTCTTCTTGTAAATTCATGTAGCCTACATAATCCATGACCTTTTTCTCTTAATTTCATCTAAAGGTTATCAGAATTATTCCATGTCACGAGAGTTACACAGTGTCATATATCAACATTTAGATCGTATTTATTATTGGAGTATATTATGTAATGAAGTATGTATCCTTAAATGTTAATAAATGCTCTTCATTGTGTTTGTGTGATGATTTACAGTATTTATACTATGAACCATTTAACACTAAAACAAAGTTTGAGATCTAATACTTAGGTGAACTAACGTTCGAGAAATAATTCTCGTTACATCTCGAATGTGAAAACTACGTCTCGTCTCGTTTTCAAGACGAGACTAGTAAACTTTCTTTTCGTGAGCAACACTATTTGGAGATCTACCGCGTTCATATTGACGCTAGAATACCAACAATGTATGCACCATGTCTATGTCTATATTTTGTGTCAGCATGTCCTATGAACCTTCCTCTATAATTACTGAGAGTGTCATTGTTTCATACGTCCGAAACTAACAATAGAACACCTTTGTGGCTACAAATTTAGTATACTTGTTTTAGGCGCAGTCAGAGTTACCTAATTTTTGAGAGAGTTAAAAAGGAAGGTATTAATATTTTTAGGGAGAAGAAAATTGAAAATATATGATATTGAAAATTTACGAGATCACCATCATCATATGTATTCAGCCATTATTGGCAGGTCATTTCCCATAACTGAGAAGCTTCTATGCTCCACGGTCTTCCACTAACCTCTTTATCTTTACGTAGGATTTCTCTGGTTTAATATCGTCCTTTAATTGTAGTGTCCTTAGCTCCCACCTTCTCTTTCCTCCCACCATTCCCTCCAGCACGTCCCTCATGATACAGTTCCTTTTTAGCCAATGTCCCAATCAATTTCTTTTCCTCTTCTTAATAATATTTAAAATAGTTCTTTTCTCCTCCACCATTTACGAGGGTCATTCGGAAAGTAAAGAACGTTTTGCGCTAGCGCGTGCGCGTGTTCCCCCACCCCCGCTGCCGCTGGGTTATTGACCTGGGCATGCTTTAGCCTCAGTCTGGCACCAGCTGCGATCCGCTACGGTCCGTTATTGCTTCGCTGTGCGACTGTAAAATGTGCGATACAATTACTGATCCCACCAAGTGTGAGGTTCGTAGTGTGATAAGATTTTCGAATCGAAAAGTGCGTCCGATAGAAATTTATAGACAAATCACTGAGGTGTATGGAAATGTAATGAATGAAGCATCAGTTCGTAAGTGGTGCATTATGTTTAATGACGGACGGACGAATGTGCACGATGAGGAACGCTCGGGCCGGCCTTCTGTTGTGACTGACGAACTCAAAGGAAGAATTGAGCGGAATTGAAAGGAAACCAGACTTAGCCCCCAGTAACTTCCACCTATTCCCAAAGTTGAAAGACTTTTTGGGTGGAAGCCACTACGGCAGTGATGATGAACTTAAGGAAGCTGTTAGTGATTGGTTCAACAGTTTGAAGGCATAGAAAACCTTGTACCACGGTATGACAAGTGTTTAAATTTACACGGCGACTATGTCGAAAAGTAACTTAAGTATCACATAGTATGTAACATAAATTTCGCCTTTGTATATCAGTTATTAAAGTGTTTATACAAAAACGTTCTTTACTTTCCGAATGACCCTCGTATAATACTCTTTCATTCGCTTTTCGCTTGTCCCACTAATTCACCCCATTCTTCTCTACAAGCTCCTTCGTGGCTAAGTGGTTAGCGTGCACTCCTATGGCGTGGGGGACCCAGGTTCGGTTCCCGGCTGGAGTTCATGTGGTTCGGATTCCACGTCAATCAGTAGGTCCCGTCTTATATAGCCTCACTGCTGAAAGGGACGTTAAACTCAAAATCAACTCAACTCATTCTTCTTTACACCCAAGCTTTCCGTCATTTTTCATCATTTCTGCGTAATGTCCATGTTACTGCCTCATGTAGTGCAATACTCCACACGAAGCACTTTACGAGTGTTTTTCCCGACTCTTTATTCAAGGTCCCACAAAATAGTATTATCTTCCTCCTAAAGGCTTCTTTCGCCATTCCTATCCTTGCTTTTATTTCACGTTCACACTATTTTAATGTCTTTTTAAATACGGGAGAAATAAGCTTCCAGATTAAGTCAAATCAGGAAACTGGAGAAAGTTTAAAAATCGTAGTTAATGTGGGAGCTCTCATACGATGTGAAAAAATTGGCAACTCTATCAGAAACACTAATACTTGAATGTTTTATGTCTTGAATACTTTATACGTAGTGTGTTGTAAATATTTTATTTCAATCTGAACCAGAGATGGAGTGGGTCAGTGGGTCGTGGGTCAAGATTTGTGAATGGGCCAGTAGGGATCGTGGGTCAACAGGACATGACACACTGCGATCCGCCACCCACCGTACCCACTCTGTTCTACCGACCCACAATAACCCACTTTGACCCACCGACCCACTCTGCTCACAAGGGAACATCTTATATTGATAGTAGCATTGTCTAATCAAGCAATGCATAATCGATAGAGAAGTGAAGAAAAGTGGGAAGTCCAAAGTTTTACGGGCCGACACCCAGAAACACAGGACATACAAAGGAAAGAAGGATCTAGAATAATGTGAAAGTAGCCAATGCAAAAGATACACTGACACAGAAAGAACTTCAAAATGATTAAAGTAATCAAAACGACATTTACAGTATAGTAAGCAAACACTGTACCCACAGACATGCTCAATAACATCATATGTAATACAGTGTTGCCAACAGTGCATAAAGTGAAGTTTTGTTAAATGGCACGGAAAACAAATTATAACATCCAGAAAATCTAACTTTGAGTAGAACCATGCCTGTGACGTCTTGATGCACAGTGTTGCAAACGTTTGAGGATAGGTCTATATGAATTCCCATATGAATCTTGGATGTAGAAGAGTACATACAGTACACGATTCGAACTAGTTAAAACCAAAATATGAGACCACAAGCAAAAATATAATCATTAAAGTACGAATATAAGGGACGAAGTACAGTGCCGAAGCAATTTTGCCCGAGTGGGAAATCAGAATAGTATCAAACACAACACACAAAACTTCATATAGGAATTCATATATGCCTATCTTTCAAACGTTGGCAACACTGTACATCACGACCTCACAGGTATGGTTCTACTCATAATTAGATTTTCTAGATGTAATAATTTGTGTTCCGTGCAATTGAACAAAACTTTATTTTGTGCTCAGTTGCAACACTGCATTCATATGATGTTATAGAGTATGTCTGTGGCTACAATGTTTGCTTACTATACTGTTATGTAAATGTCCTTTTGATTACTTTAATCATTTTGAAGTTCTTTCTGTGTCAGTCTATCTTTTGCATTTCTATCTTCGTATGATTCTAGATCCTTCTTTTCTCTGTATCTCCTGTGTTTCTGGGTGTCGCCACGTAAAACTTTGGATTCCTCACTTTTCTTCACTTCTATATCGATTGCGCATTGTTTGGTTCGGCAGTGCTACTATCAATATAAGATGTCCTCTTGTCAGTGCGTTGTAGACAGTATCTTCTGAATACTGGTGAATTTGTCTACGTTTTGCTTTCAAGGTCTCCATTTTTTCTTCCTTTTTCATTGCTTTCTATTTACTTACCTAAGAAGAGTATATCTAAGTGAAAAAAGAACTTCAGGCAGGCACTTTAGGATATTAATATTTGTAATTGTAACAATAGAAATAGGACATACTACTGTATTTGCCTTTCGAGACACAATCGAATTTTATAATGTATATTTATTTCTTTATTTATTTACATTTGCCTACTTTACCTTGATTTAAGACTTTTAAATTTCATCCTATTTTCCAATGAAAAGTATCTGTAATTCAACAAGAAAATAATTATATATGATAATTAAATTGGAATTTGTCATAATATGGCCCACGACAAGAATTTTACCACTTTATATCGTAAAGTTTAGATCCACCGGTATTGTAACAGAGCAGTGCTTGAGCGATTGACCGTAGAAATTCAATTGTGATTAGTGATAATTTCACAAACTTGTTTTATTACAAGTGAAAAACTGTTTAGTCAGTAAAGAGGAGGGTGTGGATCATGGGTCAGAGTTGATGAGGATGGGTTTTGGTGGGTGGTGGGTCAGAGTGGGTTGTGATGGGTCGTGGATCATGGTGGGTGGTGAGTCAGTGGGTCATGGAATAAGTTTTAATTGACCCGCGCATTCTTTGATATGAACAGGAGTACACTATTACTTTATGATCCATGGCCACCAAAAGAAGGCTGTGAGATGCGAAGAAGAGAATGACTTTGTATCATTTCAACAATAAATGATAGATTAAATTTGTTTTGCGGAAATGTTACTTAAATAACAAGAGACTTTTTTAAAAGAAGTAAAAAAAAAAAAAAAAAGAAAAGAAAATTCCCCTTCTTCTACAAACCGAACATTGACCCCACAAAACAAGGCTATAAAAAAATGAAATGAAATCTTTAAGTTTAACGTCCCACGGTTATGCCGGTTAGGCTAAAAGAAACGGTGATAATGAGAGATAAGTGAAATGGTAGGATGAAAAAAGTGGGAGGAAACGGAAGAACCCCGAGAAAACCCACGAGCACGATGTTTGTCCACCACAAAGTCCACACGGCGCGAGCTGGGATCGAACAGTTACCCCAAGCACCGGAGGTGAACGCTCTTCCACTGAGCCACCGCGCCCCCAACAAGGCTGTAAGTCAAGGAGACTGGGTATTTGTATCTAATAACTTTTTCTATTTTTTTTCTGGACAATTAATGAAATAATATTTGTTTGGTTAACAAACCTATACTACTATCAAAATATAAAGATTTTTTAAGCCTTACCTTCACATTCCGATGACCATAATACGAAAGAATTCTTGCTATGGCGACTGTCCGTATGTATACGCAATAGCATAGGTTTCCACTATTCAGCAAATTACAGTTAATTTAAATGTTAAATGTAAATGTTGCAGTGTTTCTATGATATATATATATATACCCTAAATAAGGATAAGTTTCTGATGCAAATTTAAAAATTATGATTTTTTTTTTTAAAGCTACCCAATAATTTTGTAGATAGGTATTTCAGAAAGTAATGAATCGCTAATCACTGTACAATCTACAGTTATTAACTACTTTCAGCAACTTATACCAAAGGTATAGTTTACTGGTAAGATGGGCTTTGATATCTAGTATAAATTTCTCTGTAGCATTTTAAACGATTGAAGTCGTACTTCATTAATTGATTTTTGAATGACAGAGATTACAGCTATGACGATAAAATTTTCATTCTTTTTTTAACATCACATCAACCTATATATTGAAAGTATATTGAAAGTAACTATGTTTCTAACTTTATAACTCTTGAACCACCCGACCGATCTCGATCAAATTTTCAACGTAGATGAGGTTCGAACCTGGGATGGTTTTATCATTTCACTCTGACGGTTCACCTTAAGGGAGGGGCAGAAGAAGATATTTAAAAATGATTGAATATGACTGATATAGTAGTGTCGAATCCATAGTTTTCGGGATCCCTGAGATGAACAGTGACATTTCGGATGCAGTTTTAATCCATATTTAGCCATATTTAGGGGAATACATACAAATTATGGAAAGTGACCGATATTAGTGCGAATTCATAGTTTTAGGGGTCACAGTGAGATGAACAGTGACATTTTCGATGCCAGTCAAATTCGATGCAAAGACCAAATTCAGCCCCGCAGCTTGGGGAGGGAGAAATATATATAAGAATGATCGAAAATGACCGATGTTAGTTTGGAGGTCACTAAGAAGAACAGTGACCCTTCCGGATGCAGTTTAAATCCAAAGTCAACCTTTCATTTCAAAATGAAATGTATTCTCCACTGCGAAGAACGGGTATAATGCTAGCAGAGACATAAAAATAAAGGTATAGGACTTGTTGACACTTCGAAATGTGTCTTTAACTTTTTCTTTCCAGATCATGTGAGTTCCTTCTGCAATTTCGCGGTTTTCCTGTTTCATCTTACCATCTTCGTTTCATTAATTATTTAATTAAAACTCCCTTGCTTTTCTGATCTCTATTTCTCCCCTTTAGCCCAAGAACATAACCATGGGACCTGGAATTGAAATCCCACAAGAAGCATTTAAAAGATCTAAAATCATTGGTAAACTCATCACTAATAACCTAATAAATAAACCTTAATACAAAAGTGTAATACTTTGAAATACATACTTCAATTCCATTTGCTTATTTATTGTAGGAGGACGTGTTAATGGACCAACCATTAAATTTGCTTTTTAATACCCTCGTTGTTTTCATATTGATGACGAAGCTGACAATGATATAGAGGAGGTATTATTTTTAATAAATATTTTATCACGTTTTCATTATTGTTCGTAACCTCCTATTCTTGCCTGGGCTTTTCTTCGCTATAAGGTCTCCTTTGGTTAAAGAGTGAACAGAAGGATACCCTATAAGGCGTGGTGGCCCTTATAATAAAAGGAAAACTATGTGTGCGCAAACTCAAAAGATGGAACGGAGGCCTATCTCGCTGTTGAAGATCTTCAAAGAAAAGAAAGGTTGAAAAAAAATGAAATGAACTCTTTTCACAACACCTAACTATGGACCATCATCAGCCAAGAGTATATCTTCTTCTTCTAATCACCTGTGTCTTGGTTCTTCTTCTTCGGTTTTATTGTTAAGAAGTACCTATTCATTGTCCAAGTTATCGGTAGCGACGGGTTTACTTGCTTGATCTTTTGCCACTCTTCACGCCTCTTCGTGGTCTTTTGGGTTAACAAAAATAATAAGAAAAAACCCTACGAACTCCCTGCTTATACATATATATATACACTCATATAAGGTATAGAAGCCCAGGTATCCATGAGTTTTATTTTCCCCCTCGAGGATATTGCAAGTCAGTGCCTATTATCAGAGTTTTATTAAGAACACAGCGGGCGATTGATCAGATTCCCCTTAGCATGTATTGGCATGTGCAAGGAACTGTGAACATTAATTACTTGGACCTGTCTAGTTACACTTTGATTAATTTTCAATTGTTAAAAGTGATTAATTAATACCACTCAGCAACTAACTGACTGTCTGTCTGTCTGTCTTGTCTTTTGTCGTTTTCTCTCTCTCTTTCTCTCTCTCTCTCTGGATCGACCCATCTATCTTCTCCCCTGCAGGGTTGGTTTTTCAGAAGTTTTCTATTGTTTCCATAGTGATTGCAAACTTTGGTTCTTTTGACACTTGCTTTTCATACTCTGCACTTTCTGTCTTCTTTTTTTCTTTACATTTTAACTCCACAAATTTTCATCTCTGCTTTTCCATGATCTTTCATCACATGTTCCCCATTCTATTATTTTCTTTACGTCGTCTTCTTTGTTATTATTATTATTCTGCTTAACCACCAATACATTCCACCTTGGTTCTTGGAATCAACATACACTTTCTTTTCTTTTTTTTCTACTAAACTAAATAAACAAAAATTCTTTTTCACTTTTTTACCTCTTTCTTTCATACTTCTTACATACTGGTGCTATCGGCTACTCAGTTCTGGTAACACGTTCTACTTGGCCTTTCTTCATGGACTTAACCAGAAAGGATTTCACGTATAACAATAGGCTCAGGAAAGAACTGATCATGATCTTATAAGGGCGTTAAACAGAGGCGGGCAGGGTTTCTGATTTGTCTTGTCTGCCTTAGGAGAAAAATATAATCAAACATTTCTTTTCTTCGTCTTCCATTTTACATGTTGTATTTGTTATCGTTTTTTTCTTTACCTTAAATATAATATTTATTATTCTTTTTCTTTTATTTATCTTTTTTCTTTCTTTCTTTTAAGCGGCGCGTTGAAATAGGGTGAATAAACGTTGAATCTCTTTCTGTTTGGTGACGCTGATGTGTATAGAGTATTATCTAGTCTTCAATACGTTTTCTTTCTCCTTGTAGGTCCAATGCATCCACGATTTACGCCCTTCTCCTTCTCTCTCTCTTCTTTAAGGTAAGCTTATATGTCATGATGTCTGTTATTGAGGGTCAATAGAACAATGGCTGTCAAACAACTCTTCCTGGGTGTAGTAAATTGAAGAAAATTTGACGGGAAACTTTTATGAAAAGCTACCTTTTTGTATGTGTGTGTGTGTGTGTGTGTGCCGTAATGAGTAGCCGAAATTATTCAAGTGATAATACGTACATTAATAATAATCTTCATTCAGGTCGAAAGGAAACCCCACCTAAGATCCTCTTTTGTCTTTCATTATCCTTAGTTAAATCTTTATAACCATGAATTTTAGTGAAAATAGTTTTGTTTATAGTATATAATTTAAATTCATGTATTCTGTAGTTTATTGTTTCAGGTCAAAATCGTAGCCAATAGCAAATTTGAGATGAACAATGTAAAATTGGAAACAAATCACATTCTGAGTTTAGAGTTTCAGAAATTACAGGTAAGTTTTTCATTATTTTATGAAGCCAGGTGAATACAGGAAGACCAGATTCAGGCAACATATTAGTTTAAGTAATCACATAAGATACTTAAGTTTCTTAAATTATAACTTTGTTAGATCTTATATTGATAAAAAAAAACATATTCTTCTATATTAGAAATTTTGAGAGTAATCATTTTATGCAAGCTTGATTCTGACTATAAAAACTCTTGTTCGCAAGTATGTTACCGGTGTTACTCATGGTATCACGTGAGTGATCTAATTCCCCGTCAATCAATAGGTTTGTGTAGATTATTCACATAGGGAAGATGTGTATATGTGTTACTGCTATTGTAGAATCCGCATGTGATCTACGTGTATGAGCTTGAGGACAGTATGATACAAGACACAATTTGTGTCAAAACGAAGGAAAATATAATTTCTCTCTCTCTCCCTTTCTCTCTTTTTTTTAATTTGTCCTTCAGTGATTTCTAAAGTACAAATCTTTTATTACTAAAGCATTCTGCATTTGCTTAACGTTTGATAACTGTTGTTCTAAATAGCAATAAATAAGTATTTTTTTTGTTAATGTTTCACTTAATCCAAACCAGGGACGTACGCAAGGCGTGGGACCTGGGGGTCCCACTTTTGTGTAAATTTAGCCCAATTTTAGGGGCAATTTTAGGAATTTTAATATAAAATACCCTCATACTGAGTTTGGACCCCTCTCGAAATAAATTCCTGTGTACGCTACTGATCCAAACCTTAATTTTAATTACCAATAACTCGGACACCAAAGGTACAGATAAATGCTGCACAGATAAATGTTTCAGTACGAAAGAACTCATCAACCCCCGTGCCAATTGATCAAGATCAGATAAGTGTGCAGATCACGTATGACCATCTTTATGATTATCATTATCATTATTTAGTGAAATTAAGTAAAGAATGAAAATCAAGATACGGAGAAAAACGTAAGGTAAACATTTGGTATGATAGTACAACATTTCTTTAGAAATCCCAGTTTAGAATTCATTTCTAGCCTAAATGTAGCCTGATTAATATTCTAGTTTAATTGTAGCATTGCCATTCATGTATTAAATGAATAAAAGAAAATGTTAATTTTACCCTGTTCAGAATATAATGATACTATACCAAAAATAACTGCTTACTCCGCACATTGGATGTCATACATTTTAATTATAAAAGGAAAAAAAGTAATCTCCTCCCACCAATTAGCTCAGTTCTCAAAGGCTACAGAATCGTAAGTATTAAACCTGAAATTATTTTGAAACAGCATTGAGAATTAACGTTTGAGTTTTTTTGTTCTTTTGGATAAACAACAAGTAATTAACATAAAAAACTTGCTAAGAACTAAATTTCCGTCATTAGTGTTTTAAGAAACGACACTGAAGTGTCAATAGCCATCGACATGTATACATATTAAAGAAAATAAACATTAGACCTTGAATTTGATGAACCGAACTATAAAGAAATCAAAGCGCCATTTTACATATTCAGAATCTAGCCATTTTTGAGATAAGAAAAAAAAAAACAAACAAACAAGACACTTGAGACACTGAACAAAAAATTTACTTTCGTTTGTGGTTGCTTTCGACATTTATGCGATCCTTCGGTAGATGAGAGAAAATTGTACCCAATTAAATCCACATTACGCTAACATTTAAAAAAAAAAAAAGAAGAAAAGAAGAGTGAACAGAAGATAATGTGCCAAAATGCCCGTAACAACTCAACAAATCCTGTTACCGTTAAAATTAGTTTGACGATTTGAATTTCTTCTTTCCAGAGAACAAAACAAACAGTAATGATTTTATTTGTAAAAAATAAAATTAAAAAAAAAAAAAAGAATTACACCTCCGTAACACTTTTAAAGTAACTAGTAATAAATATATTTATTTCGGAGTTTTCGCTTTGAAATTCTCTTCTTGGATGTTGTTGGAAAAACCCTAACGCACTACAAATCACTAGAAAATGGTTTCGAACTATCTCGTCATTATAGAGTTGTAGTGACTGGAGCAGTGGGCAGAAACAGGTCTTCTAACTGAATTGTAATGATAAAACGTGCTTAGTTTCTCGCTTCCAGTCTCGGTTGTTAAAGGTACTTCAGAGGAAGATACCAAGAGAAAATTAATGTTTTAGCTTAAAGGAGATTGTGCTGAGTGCAGATACTTGTTGTGGTCCATATAACGTGTGCATATAAAGACATATATACACATACATACACACACACACACACAGAAAGAGAAACGTAATATAGTTAACTGTGCTCGACCATGCGCGTACAGGTGTTTGCATTTCGACAAATAAAAATACTTGTTTCTCAATTTTAGTTTATAGCTTTTGGTCTACACTTGTCGTGTTCGAGTAAGATAGAGTGCCGTTAAATGACAACACTTCTCTCACAACTATATATACATTCTTTATGTGCTTCTCTTGGTTCTATCGTTTAAATTCTTTTCTCTTGCGTAATTCTCATATCAGAAAATTTCGACAACCTGATCGCCTTCAGATTTATAGAGCCAAGTGTGTAAACTGTTTTGCCACATGTTACCACGCTTACGAGAGAAAATAACAAATGGCTGTGACCACGTTTGGTTCCACGCCGGCATAAATTTAATTCACACTCATGTCATGTTATACTTTGACTAGATAATAACGCTAGGCGTAGGCTCTATAATTATAATCCCGGTTCAGATGTTCTACTTCAGTCTCTTCGTCTTCTTTTCTTCTCTTTTTTCCATTCCTCTCGGCTTTTTTTTTATTTTGATGTGGTTTCTTTCGTCTATTCTCCATTGGTTTGTTGATCTTGTTTTTAAATTCGTCTCTCTTTGCCTATTCACTACTTTTCAAGCTCACATTATCAGTAAACATGTTCAGAATTCTTGTCTCAGCTATGATTTTAGTTTTCCCAGACGTGGAAATTTCTTGTCTTCATCACCTTTAACGATGCACCAGACATTGAGTTCCTGTGTGCTTAAAATGTGTTAAATTGAATTATTTATATAAAAAAATGTAAAGATATTGCAAATGACGGTCAAAGTCATTTGGATTTTATGGCCGACTAGAAGTTTGAATTGCCTGAATCACTAACATAAATTGATTGAAAAGGTAAACAGGTATAGCAATTAAGTCATAATTAGGAATAAAAAGTGTCAGAATCGAGAATAATTTGAATTGTCAAACAGTAGGTAAGTATTGAGATGTCAAAATCGGAAAAGGAATTCTAGCGGTGAATGAGGGCCAGTTACCCAGATGTTCGGGGCAAAAAAAGTTGGGAAAATTGAAAATTCGGGGTGAAAATAAATGAAGTAAAAAGGGTGTAAATGTATGTACATGTGTTCATGAGTTAAGAGAAGGTGTTTGTGCAATGTAAAAATGCTTCACTATTGTCCCTTTCATCACGCAGCACTTCGTTAATCCGATGTTCACATTTCCGCTGCAACCTCCAAACTCCCGTGGAAGTTTCCTTAAAATTCAAATTGCAGTCAGTTTCTGGGGAAACCTATTATTTCACTTAAATAAAAGAGACACGACACATTGTTAGCAACAATAATATAATTGAGAAAAGTGACAATTTTATGCGCTGAACTGTTTCAAAGGACAGTATAATGCATTAATATACTTTGAACAGCTAAAAATGTGACGAAATTCACTTTCTGCTACATTTTCTGAATGTATGTCACCTTACGCAATAGAATTGATTCTTTGATCAACTAATGTATTCATTTATTTCTGTTATTTCAGTTATCTATATTTCCATGCGTTATTTCTTGATTTTATCCAACTAAATATTTTCACTGAAGCTCTGTTGGAAGTTTTCCTCTTAGGCATCGAAGTATGCATCTCTATTGGCGTATTTAAAAGATTGAAACCTTTGTTCATGTTAAAATACTCCGTAAGTGATGAGTAATATGCGTATCTTTGAATAGAATGTTTATATTATTTTTTCCATCATCATTAGCAGAGCTAGGAATTTGTTGACATGTTACTTGTACTCGATTATGGAAGGGACAACACAAATGTTTATATAGATTCAATTCAGGACTTTTAGTTTCTAACTCTATGAACACTTTTAAAGTAATTTTTAGTCGAGCTTAAATTTTAGATCAATAATAATAATAATAATAATAATAATAATAATAATAATAATAATAATAATAATAATAATAATAATAATAATAATAATAATAATAATAATAATAATAATAACATTTGGCCACTTTTATCCACATTTTTACATCTTAGGGCAATCTGAAAAAAAAACTTTGAAAAAGTATAAATCAACTTCAAAAAGAGCACTAAAAAGCACTGAAATAATAAAAAAAACTAAGAAGGAAAAATAGTAATAATAAATCGCTTAAACGCAGATAATAATTTGTTACTATTATCTATAAAAAAATTTTTTTTGAAGTCATGAATCATGGAAAAAAATTAATGCGTAATATAAAAATATTTTGATGGTGATTTTATGAGTCATTAATATATCAGGTTTGGTACTATTCCAATATTTATCTATCTATATTTATAGATATAGATAGATAGAAAATAAGTGATAATAATTAGTTTAAGCGCATTATTATTATTTTCTGCTTCTTAGTGTGTTTCTGAAGTTGAATGTTTTTCTATGAAGAATAACAAGTGATAAATTATTTTCTACTACTAAATAATTAATTTAGGCGCATTATTATTATTGTTCTGTGTTTTTATAGTGTTCCTATTATTTCTGCTTTTTAAAAGTCGGTGCATTTTTTTTAAAGGTTGTGTTTGTTTTCTGGTTTTTAGTCTGTTTTAGAAGTTGATTATGTTTCTTTTAAGAAATTTTTATTTTCTCATTTCTAGTGTGTATTAAAATCGGTGATTTTTCCTTTAACTTTCTGTAATTCTTTCCCCTGTCGATGTTTAAGATGCTTCTCGCAGCGGTCAACCAATCACAGAAAAAGTGTATGATATTCTGAGAAAAGTCGAACAAGAACGGTATGAAAGCAGTCATGACATCGCCAATAACCTGGACATCTATCACAAGCGTTAATCATTTGAAGAAAGCGTGCTATAAAAATGTTATTATTCCCTTACTTATATGCAACCCACCTATCTTTGCTAGTTATTTGGTTGACGAATATTTTAGGATAAGTTTTTAATCAAAAAGCATTGTATGAATCATTTGAATTTTATTTATAACTAGCATCAATTAACCGCTTCGCTGGGTTAAATTTAAAAAAAATAATATGTCTCGTTAGTCAGTCACTTTTTATTATTACTAAGTGCACCTTGATATTGGTCATTTTCGATGATTTTTATATATCCCCCCCCCACAATTTGCGGGGCTGAATTTGGATTTAAGAGGCATCAGAAGTGTCACTGTCCATCTCAAAGACCTCAAAAACTATAGATTCGACACTAATATCGGTTATTTACAATCATTTGTAAATGTCTTTCCCCCTTCTTTAAGTTACATCGTCAAAGTGATATGTCAAAAGTCATTTCATGTTCGAACTAGGATGAAAATTTTATCGAGATCGGTTCTGTGGTTCAAGAGTGAAATCATAAAGACAGTCACTTTCATTTTTATTTTTAATATATATTTTTAATATATATATATATATATCCGCTTCCCGCTCCCCCTCCCTTACGTTGCACCATCAAATTTAAATTATAAAAAATATTCCAGGCCCGAACGTCATCTATGTTGAAAATTTGATCGTGATTGGTCAAGTGGTTCAAGAGTAAGTTTTATTTATTTTTATATATAAATCTCCCCTTCTCTCTCCCTAGGTTCTACCGTCAAAGTGAAAATATATATATAAAAAATTCCAGGCCCAAGCCTCATCTATGTGGAAAATTTGATCGAAATCGCTCTGGTGGTTCAAGAGTTATTAAGTTTTAATTTTATAGATTTCTCCCCTCTCTCCCCTCGCCTAACTTCTACCGTTCAAGCGATATGATGAAAACCCCTCAGGTTTGAACCTCATCTATGTTGAAAATTTGTAACCACCTCATCTATGTAAGATCGCTCGGGTGGTTTAAGCGTGATGAAGTTATAAAGCCAGTCATTATTTTCACTGTGGGCCCGCATAGCGTAGTCGCTAACGCTCTCGCCTTCGGTTCGAGCGGTCCCGGGTTCGATTCTAGGTGGGGTCACTCGGTCGAAAAAATGTAACACGCTTTTTCAGGCAAGCCACCCTGAATGAGGTTTTCCTGGGTTTTCCTCATTCACACCAGGCAAATGCCGGGGTGGTACCTAACTTATAGGTCCCAGGCCGCTTCCTTCCTTGCCCAATACTTTCTTCCTTTCCTTTTCCAGGATTGTGTGCTCGCCGAGGGACGTCATCCCTCAAATCGTGAAGGGCTAAATGACCTTAAACGCCGAAAGCCCAGAAATCTAAATTCTAATCCCTATTATTTACACTTTTTTTTTTTACATATATCTACCCTATCCCCCTTCAAATTAAATGTGTTTTGTGTTATATCAGATCGGAAACTATTCAACCCGTTTGTCTTTGCGGAGGACACTGTTACAGGCATGTCCTGTCTCGACATAATAAAATGTTAGTGGATGTCACTATTAAATGAGAATTCAGATGATTGTCTGTTCCAACAGGATAAACTACCACCTCATTAGCACTATTCAGTTTGTGTTTATCTCAATGAAGTACTTCTAGAACGTTGAATAGGACGAACAGGCTCTTCAGACAATGCTATTCTGAAATTCCTCCAACATCAACAGATGTAGTTTTAAAGTGTTTTTACTTGTGAGTTTACATTAAGAGCCGTGTTTGCGGACCACTCATTTCCACAAAACCTTTATCAATTGCAAATGATAATGGAAGCACCTGCACCTAAGGCACACCAGAGGCTTTGTTAAGCAGAGTCTGGCAAGGGCTAGATGACAGTGTCGATTTTTTGGCGCGCCACGCACGGTGTTCATATTGAGTTTATGTAATGTCTTAATTCTAGCATAAAACCGCAAGAACTCAAGCATCATGTGAAAAAAAAATTGTTACGATAAGTTGAGTAGTTTTATTTTCATAATGAAAGTATTGCATGACACTTACTTTATAGGCACCTTGTATTGAGTTCTTCCTACATTTTAGGAATATCATATTTCCTTTATGACATATGTATATTAGTTGTTATTATTCAGTTAAAGTTCTTTTATTTTCGCTACTTCTGTAAAAGAATTTGAAGCTTAAAATATGTAAAGATATGATTACGACTGTTATGCTATATGGTTGCGAAACGTTGTCGCTTATTTTAAGGGAAGAATGTAGACTGAAAGTACTTGAATAAAATTCTGAGGTTAATATTCGGACCCAAGAGGGATGGGAATGTGGAATAGTGAAAACTTCATAACAAAGAACTGCTTAATTTGTACGGTTTACTTAATATTGTTAAGTTCATTAAGTCTAGGAGGCTCAGGTGGGCAGGTCATGTGGCCAGAATAGAAGAAAGTAGGAACGTTTTAAAAATTTTAGCTCGGAACTCAATTAGTAAGAAAAAAGACCTTAAGTAAGCCTTAGGCGAAAATGGGAGGACAATATTAAGATGAATCTCTCAGAAAGAGAAATACAATGTGGAAACTCGATTCAGTTGGGCAAGGACATAAGTCAATGGAGAAGCTTTATGAATATGGCATTTAACCTTCAGGTTACATAGTCCATAAATTTATTTAGTTCGTAATTGCTCTAAGACTAAAGAAGACCATAATAAATAAATGTTAATGATTATTATTATGCAACAAATTTAAACTTTTTTTCTGTCCTTCAAACGAAATTATGTGATTTTAACTAAATGACAGGTGCTGAATTCATTGATGGAAATAAAAATGTTCCATCACGTCACGGTTTGGTTGGGCAGACCACAACACATCATACGAAATGTACGTATTTACGTATATTTACTATCTAATGTAGATTGGGAAACCGTATTATACTAACATTAACTTTGTTGACGTACCCTTTAAAATACTTTCCTTGGTCGCTTACGCTTGTAGACATCATCTGGAATCTCTCTGACGATAGACTAGCAATATTCAGCAAGATACTTTCAGTCCATTTTCCACTGTAACGCTTTTCAAATGTGAGAATGTCCTGATGAAATCGTTCTCCGTGTTCATTACTTACTACGCCGAAGTTTTGAGGAAAAAAGTCAAGATGTGAGTGCAAAAAGTGTAATTTTAATGGTAAGTTGTATCCCATGAGAGGAAAATTTCACATCATGTCACTAATAATCAGGGGTGCCCATCCCCCCCAAAGCTGATGGCGCACTCCCCCCCAAAATGATGCCACTTTTAAGCTGGTTTTCAGTTTACCGCAGGCCCTGGAAAATGTAATCGCACAAACAGAAAACTATACAAAATATTATCATTAATTCATTTATTATACATCATGTAGCAATTGAACAGCATTACTTATTAAGTGTCGTACACTTAATAAATGGTTTATAAAGTGTACAGTATAAATAAGAAATAATACCAAGATATACGTCTTGGTATATAATTTATACCAAGATATACGTCTTGGTATAAATAAGAAATAAATAAATGCTCCCAGCAGAAAGTGGGTAAATTACCTAGCAATAAACCGACCAGCCTATCCTTTCATATAGCAACTTGCGCGGTACTTCATTCATAGAGTTTCTAAGCAGGGAGTAGGGGGATTCATTCTCGAGATTAAAAAAAAAACAATCGCATCGTGTTCCAATGTTATTCTGACGACAGCAAAATTACTTATTCGACATTAGAGTAAAATTCTTCCCCATTTTTTTTATTCCCCCCAATTTTTTTCTCGATGGCACAACTTGCGCCATTCATCCCTCCTGTGGGCGGCCCGTCTCTCTTAAAACGAACCAACCTTTCCTTTCATACGGTTACTTGCGCGGTACTTAATTCATCGAGTATCGAAGCAGGAGGTACGGGGGTTCGCCCCGGAAAATTTTTGAAAATTAGCTTCTCCAAATCGTGTTCTATTCTAATGCTATTCCGACAGTAAAATTGCTAGTTTGAAAATAGAGTAAAATCCCCCCCAAAATTTTTCTCAATGGCGCAGCTTGCGCCATACATCCCCCCTGTGGGCGGCCCTGCTAATAATAACTTCACAATTTGCTGCTTTTATATTTCCAGGAAATCCTGAACATACCGGTTTAAATGACAGCCAAGCTAATTTCTCAATTTCAAAGAGTTTAGTTTGAAAGTGTTCATCCTACATGACTGTTTTAAGCTGTGGACCAACAAATACTCATCCTTAAGCAATATCTTCTCTATCTAGTGCTTTAACAAAAATCGTCATCAACCCAAGTTTGATATGTAATGGTGGCAAAAATACATCTTGAAGGTTTAATTGGTTTACGAGATATGTTCTTGGTGCAAGGAATGAAATATTGTCTTTGAGGCCAGTATTTAAGGACGTAGTAGTTTACTTTGCCACTCACATTAAAAACAACAATACTTGGGTATCCTTGCTGCATTCCTGTGAGAATACCAATAACTTTCAAGTGTCCCCACACATGCCATTTGGATTTTTTATATTCAATGAAATCCAATATTGCACTCATAACTTCATACGTTCTTTGTATGAGCCGCGTATGCTACAGAAACAGATGAATTAAAATTTCAAATATGGAGAAGTACTGCCTTCAGACTTAGTTTCGAGCTGTCAATAAGTGCCACTCAGTGGGATTATGTTTCATGTCCCAAAGACTGAAATAAGCCATCTACATCTTTGCAATAAACAATGCCTCCGTTTTCAACAAACTAGACCTCAAAATGACTTTGTCGTTTTATAAACAAACTGATTTTAATATCTTGAGCTAAGTGATAATCAAGTCACGGCTATAGTACCTTGAATCCTGGAGCAAGACACTTCAGCTTTTCTTTTCCGTCTGTAAATAAGAAAAATTGTCGCTTGGATGATTTTTAAATGAGAGTATATTTTAAGGTACACTACATATGGAACAATTTTTATCTTAAGCACATTTTTGCCCTCTCCGCTGGTCTAGAGGGTAGCACGCGCGCTTTCGGTGCATGGGATCTCGGGTTCGATTCCCGGTAGGAGAACATTAAAAGACACGATGGCTCGTATTCCGTCTTAAACTGTAGGATCACGTCTCTTATATCCTTGCCGCTGAAAAAGTACGCTAAATTTCGATTACCAAGCCAATCATTAATCGTATTTCATCACCACCCGTAAAAATACGGTATTTCACAGTACAAAATTTCAAACTATTCAATTTTTCACAAAATTGGTACATGATACACAAAAAGTACTTACAGATTCGATTTTCTCATGCAAAAATACATAAGAAAAACATATTTTCATGTAAAGGACAAATTTCGTGTTGCACAGTGTAATTAGTGAAATGCTAAGAAGAGGAAACGGGAGTGCTTCGAACTTTACTCGGTGCGATGAGGGTCTCTTGAAGTCGTGCAACCATATTGAAAGTTATGTTTTTTAATACAAAGAAGAATGCCTACGCAAAGTCACGAGCAAAGCAAACTTTACATATCTTTGCAATATATTAAAGTTAGTTTTAAATTTGCTGACTGATACAAGGAAGTTCTGACTTATATTTTACAAAACAAGCGATGATAATTGTTTGCTGAATATAAATAATTCCGCAGGTGAACCGCATCGTTTGTCCTCTAAACATTGCAGAAACGAATTATCTAATACGTCTGTCTCCTCATTAGTTTCTATCGAAGGTGGAGTTCTTCAACCTTAGCGTAAAATGTTTAAACACATGATAATTATTACCTTAACTGCTTACTTAAATAAATAGGGTATTATTATTTGCTATTACTGGCAGTTTCATTTTTAAAAGATTGGCAAATATATAGTCATGGTACCAAGCTAATATGTTTGTTTTGTTGCAACGTTAGTGGTTTACCGATTATAGTTAATGTTGTCCATGATAATTTTTGTGAACTCTTGTCTCGTTTCGTCTCGATTCTGGAAGAATTTTTTTTTCATCTCGTCTCGATTTTCGGAAAGTTTTCTTCGTCTCGTTTTGTAAATTTTTTGTTCAAAATTTATGCTCTGATTTGTAACTAATTTCATCTAGAAGTTTTCAGAATCTGTCTACAGTACGAGGCATCCATGAAGAGTGTGATATAGGGCCTACCAATATTTAAAGCCTATTTATTATTGGGGTATATTGTATGAGGATTTACATATCTTTAAACGTTGGTAAATACTCTTCATTGTGTTAATGGAATCATTTTACCAATTTATAGTTTTTATACCATTGAATCATGCAACACTAAAGCAATGTTTGAAAAAAAAAATGAAAACGAAATATTTCCGTTTTACGTTCCATGGTTATGTCTGGTAGGCGAAAGGAGACGATGATGATGAGAAATGAATGAAATGGTGGAATGAAGAAAGTGGTAGGAGACGGGAGAACCCCAAGAAAACCCACGTGCACGGTGTTTGTTCCCCACCAAACTCACTTGGTGCGAGCTGGGATCGAGCCAAAGACCCCATGTTAAAAAGTGTTTGAGTTCTAAGATTTTGGTGAACTAGTGTTGCTTAGGAGAATCGAGACATTTCTAGTCTTCTCTCGAAAACGAGAAGAGTATTGTCATGATTAAATCGATTATATTGTCAGTCCATTAATAAAGAAATAACAGATAGCTTTCTTACAAGGCTGGCTAGAATATTTAGTATTATAAAAAATTAAACTAGAAAAGTAACGGTTTCGAAAGTACAGCACTTCAAGAAAGAAAGCTGTGCTTTTCTTTATTCAAGATGGACACAAGGCCATATTGTCATAATATCCATGTCGGTCCATTAAATGTCCCAACAATACATTTTATCTTCATCCTTAGCTCTAGTAAAGCCGGAAATGATAGAAATCGACTACAACTTCTGGTTTCAATATTGATGTACATAGAACAAAAACAATAAGATATAACGAGAAATTGTTGATTTTGGAATCGATTTAATTATTGTACCAAAAAGGATTTTATTTAATCATATTTTAATATTTGAATATATTGTAATACAATGACTTATGCATTTTAAACGTTGATAAATGCTCTTCATTATGCTCATATAACCACTTTATCAATTTATAGTATCTATTTATTTATTTATTTATTTACTGTAACAACACAACATACGTTCTGCCCATTTACAATATTTGTTTACATATATGGTAAATGACATTGTTTTTACAGAAAAGTAATGGTAAAGAAAAATGCTTATCTTTTTTATTGTCTCACTAATTAATTCAGCTTATGAAATTACAAAGTGTATTTCTAAAAACTCTTTCAGACATGCCGAATCCATCTATTGTCTTACATTTTTCTTCGATATTATTGTAGTAGGAACTTATTCTCCATAAAGGAGAATTTATATGGGATGTCAATACGTGCTTTCTTACAGTACAGGGTACTAATATTGCTCATCCTCGTTCTAGACGTTGGGACATACAGAAATATATTAGAACTTGTTCTGTGCAATCAATTTTATTATTTAATATTAACTAACTAACTAACTCTATGGCCTATGGAACCCGGAGGTTCAGTGCCGCGTTCACAAAAGCTCTCCACTGACTTCTATCCTTAGCTAATTGCATCCAGTTTCTACTTTGTATTCCTATCTCTGCTAGATCCATCTTAATATTATCCTCCCATCTGCGCCTAGGTCTTCCTAATGGTCGTTTTCCTATGGGTCTACCAGTCAAGACTTTGAAAGCGTTTCTACTTTCTTCCATTCTAGCTACATGACCTGCCCACCTAAGCCTCCTAGATTTGACGACCCTAACAATGTTGGGTAAACCGTATAAACTATGTAGTTCCTCGTTATGAAGCTTCCGCCATTCCCCATTCTCGTTCCTCTTGGGTCCGAATATTCTTCTCAGGATCCTGTTCTCAAATACTTTCAGTCTATGTTCTTCCCTCAGAGTAAGCGACCATGTTTCGCAACCATACAGAACAACAGGCATGATTATCGTTTTATATATTTTAAGTTTCAAATTTCTTGACAGAATTCGCGACGACAAGAGATTTTGAACCGAATAGTAACACGAATTCCCTGCTTTCAGTCGACATTTAATTTCTTCGTGAATATGATTTTCGTCTGTTAATATTGATCCTAAATATTTGAAAGTATCCACTTTATCAAAAGTATTATTTAATATTTTAACGCCTCCACAATTTGCCGTATTACGGTCCCGACACACTTCCATGTATTTAGTTTTCTCTGCATTTACTTCTAAACCCATGTCCCTGCAAGTGTTTAATAATATCTCTGCATTTATTTCTACTGTTCTCCTATCATCCCCTATTAAATTTACATCATCAGCATATGCCATAACCTGGTAAGTGCCGTTCAACTCTAGGCCCTGGTTGCTATCTTATGTACTCACATGTGAGCATTATTTAATATTATATGCAGAAAAGCTAATCTTAAATATAATCAGAAAAGCTAAAGCAGAAATCTTTAATATACCTACGTCAGCATATTGAAGTTGTTTGTTAGTTCTAGGTACGACATGTATGCAGGGTACAGTCCAGGTTTTCTATTCATTAATAATTTCAAAAACTTTCCCTGTACTCTTTCAATCGTCTGGACATATTTTACATTATGAGGAGTCCAAATAGTATGTGTATTCCAATCGGGGTCTGATATAGGAATAACACATTTTCATAATTGTCATGTGGCTACAGAAGTCTTTACTTACATGATAAACAAGATTCTTATACACATTGTTTGCAACAGTGTTAATGTGATTTCCGAGAGTCGGTTTAGGATCGAAAGTGACGCCAAAGTCTTTAACAGTTTCTGGCCTTTTACAAAGATTTACCCCATCTATAGTATAATCATAATTTATATATTTTTACTTCTTAGTAAATGTGATAGTTTTGAATTTAGTTATGTTTAGTCTAAATTTATTCAAGTGGCACCAGTGTTTTACATTTTCCAAATCTTCCTGGAGATTCTTGCAGTCTTCTAATGATTTAATTTGAGTGTATAATTTTGACATCTGCAAAGAGTAAAGTATGTGAATTCTTAATGTGCTTATTTATGTATTGATAGTTCTGAGAAATAACAAATAACCCAGGTTTGATCCTTGCGGAACTCCCGATACGGCATTAAAATTATCCGAGATACGACCTTTGTAAGCTATGGCTTGTTTACAATTACTTAAGTATGATGCGAAAAGTACTAATGCTTGTTCAGGGACATTCATAAGAGCTAGTTTTTCAAGCGATATATCATCGTTAACTAAATCGAATGCCTTCTGAAAATCTGTATAGATTACATCCACCTATCCTCCTTTGTCGAGTTCAGAAGCTTTGAAGTTTGTTATAATCGCTAAATTAGTAGAACTGGATCTATTCTTTAGAAATCCGTGCTGCTATACAGAGATGCTGGAACTAACGTGATTAAGCAAGCGTTTGTATATTATGCATTCATAGAATTTTGCAAATGGAGATAGAATTGCAATTTGTCTAAAACTTTCTATATTTTTATATTGTTAGTTTTTCGAATAGAACTTATCAAACTTTCTTTCCACTGATCTGGAAAAAGATTGTATTTTACAGACATGTTTAAAAGAATATGTATTGGATGTTTTAGGATATCAATAGTTCCGTTATTATGTAAGTTGGACTACCGTCAAGGTCACATGCTGTCTGAGATTTCATTTATTCATTTATTTATTTTATTTTATTTTATTTTATTTTATTTTATTTTATTTTATTTATTGAACGAATTCCCAGATATAGCATAACTTTGCCATTTTACATAGGGAAAAGTTAACAAAAGAAAGAAAAAACAAGACAACAATAACAACAATAATATAGAACAGTGTCAAAAAGGCACTGTTCTATATTCGTTTAATTGCTCTATCAAACACCGGGTAGCTCGAAAAAAATGTCTACATTAGGTGTTACTTGATTATAACAGTTTGGTATTCTGTAAAATAAAAAAAAAGAGACCTTTGTATAATTGCCAACCTAGGACGAACAAGATGAAATAGGATGCGGGAAGGGACACGTAAGGATAGTTCCTGAAGTAATATTTCCGATCTTAAGTCTCCATTCACTATTGTATGAAGATATTTCAGGTCAGAGATAATTCTACGTACTGGATATTCAAATGTCTTAGGAGTTAATTCTTAGATAATATTTGAAGTGCAGGAACACAGAACCGGACTATAGCGATAAAGAAATTAAGAATAGAATCAAGTCTGGAGAGATGCGTACATACTGCCGTGGCCATGTGGGAGAGCAGTATTCGATCTTGGGCGCTATTAAAGTTTTATAAAAAGTTGCTAATGACGAAACAGTGCGTAGTTCAGTGAATCGACAAAAAAATTCCCAACATGTGCATTGAATTCTTAAGTATTGAGGAGATGTGGTCAGAAAATGTGTTTTGAATCAAAGATGACACCAAGATCATTATGACTAGCAGAATGTGTGATAGGGGAATCATTGACATGGTATGTGGAGGGAACAGGAGACTCTTTCAAAGTAATAGTAATACTGTCACATTTCTTATTGTTGAGTTTCAAGTGCCACATTTCACACCAGCCTATAAGGTAATTTATGTCTTCCTGTAGAGCAATTGTGTCATGGAGACACAATATTTCTCTGTATAACTTAAAATCGTCAACAAAAAGCAGAAAGCCAATAGATTGAGCTGATAAGTGTGTGTAGAGATAATCCATAAACAGGACAAATAGCAGAGGCCCAAGTACACTTCCCTGAGGCGCCCCTGAGATGAAGGGTTGGGGGTTAGAAGTCGCCCCCTGAAAAAACAACTCTCTGTTTACGGTCCTTCAAGTAGCTGGTGATTAAAGAGAGAAATTTGACATGTACATTAAATCTATTGGATAGTTTATGAAGAAGATGAATGTGACTGACAGAATCAAAGGCCTTCGAGAGATCAAAGTAGATAACATCTAATTGAGTATTGTTATTCATACATTTGACAGCACAGGAAAGAAGAGCACTAAAGTTTCTGAGACTTGAGCTTCTCGGTAGAAAGCCGTGCTGAGAACTGTGAATGTAAGTTGAATTTAAGTAGCCTGTCTTTGATTATTTTTTTTTCGCAGATAATTGATATTACAGAAAGAAGAGATATTGGCCTATAGGAGGATACATGATCTTTAAGTCCTGATTACATATTGGGGTAACGTGAGCCAAGGGCGACGATCCTGGGGGCCGGGGGGCTCGCCCCCCAAAGCTCATGTCGGCCCTCCTAGTGTATTTATGAATATATAACATTTGGCATAATTTGAATGCAATTTGTCTTAACATCTTTATATATATATATATATATATATATATATATATATATATATATATATATATATATATATATATATATATATACCTTCTGCGTCTGAGTGCCCCCCCCCCCAAATATACAGAGAAATCGGCGCCCTTGACGTGAGCTAGTTTTCAACTGGTAAGATAATACCCTTCCTTGAAGCATCTATTAAATGAGATAGATAGAGGAACCGCAATAACTGAAGCAGTTTTGTTGAGAAAGAGAGGACCAATGATTTATGTGGAGATAACGATTGCAAGAGAGCCAGGACTTCGCCGAGGGTGGTAGACAGGTTGGATAAGGTGTCCGAACATATGAGGCGGAGAGGAGGAAGATGGGTTGTAGAGGGAAGGGAAGTAAATGTTTTGCAGAAGTAGTTATTGTAGAGATCGCGTCTTTGATCATCCCTCGTTTCAGTATTTTCATCTTGAACTGTTGCCGGTATGCCAGAATATTTTGATCTAGATTTAATTACAGACCAAAAGAGTTTAGGGATGCTAACAGTAAAATCACCAATTGGGTCCATGTGTTCAAAATACTTATTCTATTCTATTTCAGGCATAGTTGTTTGAGTAATTTGGAGAGTGTTCAGTGATATGCTTGTAGATTCGTATGACAGTGAGCTTCAGTGACATAAGTCGCAGGTTCATAATTGTAAGAAGACTTAAAATAATATGTAAAGGACTCTACAATATCCCTGTTACACTGTAGATTTTCACCATTGTACATAAGGGAACTAATAGTCAAATGACGTTTTACTTTTCATAAAATTCCAAAAAGTTGATTTTACTGCATAGTAAGTGATCAGTTGCTATCCAATTCTCTGACTTAATAGAAATTCCAAGGATGTTATAAAATAGAGGATCTGCCCATACAACAAAATCGTGAAGCCATACGTCACAGCTTCGCCACACCTACTCTTCTCACTCCGCGCCACTAAGATTGCAATGTTTCTAGCCAACAATCATGGCGGAAACCAGAGTAGCCAATCGGACGTGCCAGCTCAGACGATGCTCGATTGTTTTTCGGCTTCATTGCGTTTATATGATGAAGATATGTATGGGCAGATCCTCTATTTTATAACATCCTTGAGAAATTCCTTGTATGCTTCTGCAATTTTGGACTTTACCTCCCTCCTTAAATTATAAAATTTATTGCGTTAATATGAATTATTGTCTATTGTATTCTTCCACTTTCTGTGATAGTATGGTTTTAGTATATTGAATTATTTGCGAATTAAATAAAATGGAAAAGATTTTATTATTGTGATTTTCAAAATAGAATCACAATAGTGCATTGTTTAAATGTGTCATTAATTATTTCATGAAACATTTTTACAACTTTGTTTAAGTTTTTTTTAAATATGAAAGACAATTCCATTTTACTTTTGGAAGTTCTAAATATTCTAAAATCTATAATAATCTGTTTCCTGAAATTAAAACCAGATAGTTTATGATTTACTTATTGTTTCGGAAAACGTTTCACTGAAAGCGAGATGGGTAAAGGGGGATGGTGATGCATTTAAGAGCACTAGATCCAGTGTGCGGTAATTGGAATTTTGTATATTATTATGCATAGTAAAAGTGCATAGTGATATGAAATTGAAGGGACTTTTGCACTTAGTTAAGAATAAATGAAATCAAACATAGAGTCTTAAATTTCCAGTAAGTTAAGTCTCCAATGCAGGGAACGGAGATTACTTACTGGGCAATTACTTTCAATGAATTGATAGAAGTTTTCGAAAGTGATTATTTTTGCCTCCGGCCTTATATACAGAACACAGATATACACAACTAATTATTTTTTATATAAGTTTGATTAGAACACAATCAAATCCTGCATCATACGAATTATCAAACTAAACATTGTGATCTGAAAGTATAGCAATTATTACACTCCCTCCCTTTGATGGTTCAAATAGTTTCAAGTTCCTGTCTTGCCGAAATAATCTGTATCTGTTATCAAAATATTCAGAATTAAAGTAACTATCACACAATCAACTTTCAACAACTATAATAACATCGTAGTTAGAGTATAAAATAGTATAAAATACATCACTTTTCGACCGCAATCAACGTACGTTTTGAAAATACATTTGCAAGTTAGTTCTGCCTATTTGTGTTATCACGTCGGTCATTTTCTTTTCTAAACATTCTGGTACATGTATATTATTATCTATTGTCTTACTTACAGATGGAGACTACTTGGAACATGTTTTTTTCTCTTGACTTGGTTTGTCATGATAGGTTTGTTGTTGATGAAGAGGGGGAAAGATAAACTTTTCTTCTGGCTTCCTACAGCATCTTCAGAACTCAGTTGAATCATGTAAAGCTAAAACAATGTTTGAGATCTAAAACTTGGGTGAGCTAATGTTGCACATGAGACACGAATAACTTCTCGTTTCGTCTAGTCGAAAAATTAAAATGTTTAGTTTCATCTAGTTTTCGAGACGAGACGAGAATCGAATCTAGATTAGAAATTTGTAGTCACATCGGCAACACTAATTCTAATCTCTCTACTGAAACCGGAATTAGTAGAAATGTGGGAAACCGACAGTGAGAAAATTAGAATTGGGAGCCATTGTAAATGATGGACACAAGCGTTTTCAGTATAGAGAAGAGATTTGTGGCTACCTTGTGGGTTCATCAGCAGTCACGTACCGGAAGGAACATGAGTATGTAGGTCTAACGTCACTTAAAGTTTCGAGCCTAGCTAGCACCAACGACCAGAACTAAGTTTTCGAAGGAAAAAGAAGAAAGTCTTCAACACGGATATGTATGACTAGTGGGAAATATGCGTTACAAAGCGTAAGATCTTCCAGTGGGAGAGGACAAACTTGTCTGCTGTTGCAGGATCGCTTGCTAGATCACCCGTGAAGTCAATCAAGAAGGAAATGTCCTACAACAATGTGCGATCATATGAAGAGAAACTTGAACCGACTATGAAAATTTCAATCTTCGACTGCGAATGAATTAATACACAGAAAAATCGACAAGTGTCAGATTGAATGTGGATTTTTCGTATTTGTCTTGGCCCCCTGCGTAGTCCAGATCACACCAAATAATGTGTTATGGTACTTTATCATGGAGAAGACACGACACAGCCGATGTTTCCAACGAAGACTTAAAAGCTGCTGTATAATACGCCTACAAGAGGTAACCTAGCTAATACTCCAAGAAATGCATAAGATAATATGATGGCGTATTAAATACTGTAACTTGTAAATTAGTCATTGTTGCTTTGGAAAATTCAAGATTACTAATAAAACTCCAACTGATCAAAGCAGTATATATATTTTAAAATTATATATTTGTGTTACAGTTTCGGCTATGTAACATAGCCTTCCTCAGACACATTATGAGAGAAAAATCCAATTTTGACAGCTTATATACAATCTGGATGCAAGACACGCCCACTTTCTCTTTACAAAACATAAACTTTTAATTGGCTCTAAAAAGTAATTTTTTAATTACTGTAAACGTAAACCTTTAATTGGCTCAAAAAGTAAATTTTTAATTAGTGTGGTCACTTTCTCTTTTTGCGCACCTGTTATAAAGCTTCTAATTAGGTGTTTGTCACTTACACTTTCTATTCGCTATGCCCATCTGCTGTTCTCAGTAATACACCTGCTCCAACAACTCGTGTTGATCCTTTTAATTCTTTCTTTCTATTTTGTCTATCATCTTTTTCCATAATTCATGTATTACAAGTCCAGTAGACCAATTCATCAACTTCTCCTTCCCGTATTTCATAATCCACTGGGCTTCTTTCCACTTTCTTATCACACTCCTTTTCTCCCTTTCCAATCCTTTTATTCCTTCCCAATCTATCTCATGTCCTGTTTCTTTAGTGTTTTTATATATTGCGTTGTTCTCTCTTTTTAGTCTAGCATCATCCGTATGTTGTTTTATCCTCTGTTCTAATCTTTTCCTTGTTTACCCTATGTACTTCATATCGCACTCTTTACAATTAACCTGGTACACTACTCCTTCCTCTTGTGATCTTATCTCCTTTTCTTTCTTTTCTCTTAGTCCATTATCCTCTTTCCTCCTTTCCTGTATGTTTTAATCCCTTCCTTCCTCAACAGGTTCTTCAGTGTCTCCGTTTTCTCGCCTAACTTTCAATACCAAAGCATCCTTTTCCTTCTTTTTCTGCTTCTTCCTCTTTTTTCTCTCTTTCTTTCTTCTAAATCTTCTCTTCTGCATCCGCTTCCCTTTAATAATTGGCAAAGTATTTCTATGTCTTCTTCCCTTCTTTCTTTGTTGCTATCTATCATTTCTATTATCTTTTTCATGTTCTGTATAAAATTCTTCTTAGTTTCCTGTCTACGTCACTCCTCTTGTGGCAGCATATCTCGGCATTGCATTCATTCCTGTACCATCTCGTTTCGAATTTTCCTCCTATATTCTCTATAGTCTAAATTTATTTTTGAGCCAATTAAAAGTTTATGTTTTGTAAAGAGAAAGTGGGCGTGTCTTGCATCCAGATTGTATATAAGCTGTCAAAATTGGACATTTTTCTCATAATGCGTCTGAGGAAGGCTATGTTACATAGCCGAAACTGAAACACAAATATGTAATTTTAAAATATATATACTGCTTTGATCAGTTGGTGTTTTATTAGTAATCTTAAATACTGTTGTATAGGATTATGGGTGTAGTCATATGTGTAACAGTCACATTTCTTTTGATATCACTTTGTGTTGAAATCGTAATTACTCATCGAAAATAAGTAACTACAAGCAGGGTGGGCAAAACTCTCAACTTTTAATGCACTTGTAGTTTGTTTTTCATATACATACATACATTGTGAAAAAAATGTACAATGTTTGTAACACTGCAGACCCTGGCAGTGGAAAGTGGACCGTGGCACACGATATAAGCTATGCAGGAAGAGTAGTGTATCTGTCGTGCATTTGCAAGTGCAGGAGAAGAATGACGCAGAAGAAATGAGTCTGGCGTTAAATGAGGAACAGCGTCGTAAAATAATCGTGCAATATTGGAAAGACAATCTGAATGTTCAAAAGTCAGACCTTGTGAAACACTTCCAAGCTATGCGATATTCAAGACGAACAGTGTATAATATTGTGTCGAAAGTAGAGAAGGGTATGAATGTGGAAAGGAAGGTCAGCAGTGGACGAAAATCGACGTTAAGTAATTCCAATGTGTTGAGACAACTTCGACGAGCTACTGTGGATAAGTGGTAAAATCGTACCGGGAACATGGTAGCAAATTTCACTGTGATAAAAATAAAGTGAAGGATGCTTTACTGAAAATGAGACTTACCAGACGTAAACGGAAAACCATGCCGAAGGTTACGGAACGACAAGTTGTGATTCAGAAACAACTTTTAAGAACCCTGGTCACTTCTACAAATGATGCACTGTGCATCATGGACGATGAGACCTATTTTACATTAGACGGTTACGAATGGCAGCCTAAAACGTACTACGATCTAGGAACTGGTGATGTGCCTGATGTAGTGCGTTTTTCTGCGAAATCGAAATATCCACAAAATGTATTGCTATGGCTTGCGATGATTTAAAACAGACTCTCTATACCACAGTTTTTCACCACTGGTCTTGTGCTAAACGCTGAACGGTATGTGAAGTTGTGTGTGCCGAAAGTTAAACAGTTTATCAACACGTATTATCGTGAAGAAAATGTGGTATTTTGGCCAGTTTTAGATAGCTGCCACTACGCTACAGCAAGTCTTGCAGCCATGGGACACTACGGTATACGCTACATAGTCAAAGATCAAAATCCTCCTAATGTTCCTCAACTTCAGCCTATTGAAGATTTTTGGGCAAGTTTAAATAGACATGTGTATGCCGATAATTATCAGCCAACATCCGTTGCAGGTCTTATCCGACGGATCCGCAAATGCTTGAATGAAATTGATACATCGTGTTTCGCGTCATCTACGTAGAAAGTTCCCCGCAATTGACACAAGGCCAGCAGGCATGGCGTAAATTTGTTTGTATCTACATTAAAGTTCGGATGCCATTCTTGTTCACCAATCAAAGAACACAATAAAATTTCGGATGTTTAGTGTGGGAAATGGATTGTAGTTTTTGTCCAATTTTTTCACAATACGTCACATACTTATGAATACCTTATATATATATATATATATATATATATATATATATATATATATATATATATATATATATATATATATATATATATATATATATATAATACTGCTGGTTCATTCTTATATCTGTTGACAGACGGGTGGACAAAATTTTGAATTGATTTAACGTTCCACACTTATTCTCTTTAGGTTAGAAGAGATGGAGTGGGTAATGAAAGTGAATGATTATGAATGAATTGGAGGAATTGAGAATGTTGAAGTAAACTGGAGAACTCTGAGGAAATCCACGGACGCTTTGTTGTCCATCAAAAATTCACATTGCCTGGGATCGAAACACGGACCCCTGCAGCAGAGGTGAACGTTTGTACCACTGTGCTATTGTGCCCTCCATGGATAGAGTTGCTATGCAAGGCTTTACATACTTATGAATACCTTAGTTCCGAAGTCTAATAATAAAGAAGAATAGGCGGTTCTTCTCTGAATGGAAATGCGTGATGGTGTGTATGTCTCACGCAGCATTACTTTTGCGTGATATCATAAGTTTTACACACTGGTTATCGTTATAGTAAAAAGGAAAAAGAAGCTATTTAATAATTCGTAAAATTCTCAAAAAAAGGGTGTTTTCACATTTAGATACTTTTCTTTATGGTTGATCCTTAATTTGACATGTAGTATTGATAACGATTTGTAAAAAGCGTTTTAAATAAATCATTGTATGTTTAATGATGTTACGTACTTAAGTTGTTCTACTAGAATTGTAGAAAAAAAATTGATGCATTAAAAAAGTACATTGAAGAAAAATGTGTATAAGAAATATGAATATATAAAAAAGACATACTCTTTTATTTTCTGTATTATTTCTTTTTATATGAATGGACATTGCATTGGCACAAAAGAGCACTGTTGGGGAAATGAGAGAAGAATAAGGAAAATAAAAAAACGAAAAGAGCAAGTGTGCGGTGTTAGAAAAGAACAGGTCGCAAAGAACTTCTGAAGCATACGTTATTAGAAGCTCACGGGACGACTTGTAGAAGTTTGCACCTGTAAAGCAAGCAACAAGCAAGGTACCGGCCAACCAAAGAGAGAGAGGCAGAGAGAGTTCAAATACAATACACAATACAATACGTCATATCACTCTACAAATGAAGGTGGGAGGCCTTGTCGGCAATAAATCCTCTAGATAGACGGACGCAGGTGGTGTGTGTGTGTGTGTGTGTATGTTGAGAAGTCGCTAGTCATGGTATCTCTTTTGCTTTCTTTTCCAGCTTTTGTGGTGGCTAAAAACGTATACCCGTGTCACTGATGCTGAAAAGACGCGCGGTGAACTTGAAAAGCGGTCCCTTCTTAGTCTCTCTGCAACCACACCAAGACTGGACAGGCAACCACAATGAAAGACCACCGAATCAACAAGAAAAAGGTGGACTCTGGACAAAGAAGTACAGACAGACATGTTAAAAAGGAAAGAGAGAAATAGAAAGATACAGGGAATAAAGGATTTGAAAAGAGAATACTCAGTCATACATTCACTTAACGATTTATATACGTAATATTGTGTATCTGTATGTATATGTAAATTGCTGTGTGCATGCGCTTATATCCTTTCATGAAGAGTGTGATCTAATGATGATGATGATGAAGTGAATATATGTGTATGTATGAGCCCTGCACAAGTAACTAACTTTTCTGGTTCTACAATAAGAATACTTGGTGATATATGGTTAATTTGCAAATTTATAGGATGTGTGGCAAAATGATTTGCGTGACGTTCTGAGCTTAGATATAGAATATTATTATAATAGCCTTTTGTTATCAGGGTTCAAACTTTTCACTCAGTACGGATTTTCTTAGATGGACCACAGGAATTAGTGTAAGTACCGACCGTCTAAGGGCGCCCATGTTGTGGTTTCCAAGGGGGGGGAAGTATAAGCGACGTTTCAAATATAGTTTTAAGTTTTGCTGTAACTAATATAAAAATTCTCATTTGGTTTTCAATATTCCCAAGTACCATTACCTCTTGGGGAGGCAAGCGCCCCACCTTGCCCCCCCCTGATGGGCCCCCTTGCGACCGTCCTATCTCCGACCAAATGTCTTATCAGTTCTATCTTCGACCGAATTCATTTACAGTGAGACAATACTGGAAGATAAGTTTCTCTCTTCTCAAACTTCCGGAAGAAGTTTCTATGAGAAATTTGAATATGAAGAATATTCTTCTTCAGATACATTTTCACTCTAATCAGCTTCAGAAGTAACACTAATGAAATAAAGTCTGTGTGAATTTTCTTGTTTCTCTAAGAATTTATCTCGTGTTTTCTCTTGAGTAATTTAGATAAATATTGCTGAATTTCACTGAAGTCATAACAGAAATTGCCTGGCTTTCCCAGTTCAAACTTTACCCACTTTCCATTTATTCAGAGGACATGTTTCTGTTAACTAAAATCTCGGAAAATGTAGGAAAAAGATAATGAAAATTGTGTATTATCAAATATTCAGATCTTTTTTTTTATTCCAATTAAGTTGTGACCTCTAAAGTACGACTACACGCACGTTTATATCCATGTAATTATAGGTGTACGCTAACCTCCGAACTGGAAAAAGCAAATCCTGCTGGAATGTTTCCTTTAGAAACATTTCAACTTTAAAAGTAGTTGAAATAAAATTATCAGTGTATACAGAATATGGAAAGGAATAGAGACGAGCCCAATCCAGCCCTAATTTACCTAGGCCCGGCCCAGCCCGGGCCCGAAAAGTTTTGGAGATTTTCGACCCGAGCCCGGCCCGGCCCGATAAGTTTTTAAAATTCTTGGCCCAAGCCCGGCCCGGGCCCGATAAATTTTAAAAGTTTAATTTTGTAACATTTTTCACGGGCACACTTCTTCAATGTTTGCCTTTATTCTAATTATCGTTTAACGAAAGTCAATAATTATTAAAGAATTGCAATTAATCGGCCCCAGCCCGGCCCGACCTGAAGAGAAATCAGTGTTGGCCCACCCAAGCCCGGCCCGGCCCGGCCCAAAGAAATAACAGAGTTGGCCCGCCCAAGCCCGGTCCGTGCAGGTCTCTAAAATGGAATCCTCAAAGGTGTATTCAATTAGTTGCGAATCTAATTAATTTATTCCTACCAAATGAGTGTACAGATCTAATTTGTAAGCTTTAAGGAATTTATAATCTATCAAAGTATTGCGTGGCATTGGAGTGTCTAAGGGAGACATTTGGCGAAAGAGACTAGATCTGTGGCGCATGAAAAATTGGCCACTCCTTGACGATAATGCACCCTGCTTGTCACTGTACTCTACTCACACGTGAGTTTCATACTAAAAACATGATGATCGCACTTCCGCACCCACCCTACTCGCTAGGTTTGGACCTTGTGAACTTCGCCATCTTCCTGAAGCTGAAGATCCAGTTCAAAGGTCGCCGTTTGGACACCATTGCGGAGATCCAGCTCGAACCGCAGAAGTTGCTTGAACGCTTCAGAAAGAAGACTTCCAGGACACATTCCAGCAGTGGTAAAAACGCTGACAGCGCTGTATCGCTGTACAAGGTAACTATTTTAAAGATAATAGTGTGTAAATGTAGATAAATAAAGTACTTCCTTCTAAACAGAATTAGTCGAATCTCGAAAATTTTTTATTGCATCTCGAATAACTTTCATTTGCTATAACTTTAATTTTTACATATAGAACTAAATACCTTCAGCATTGATCCTTTTCATCTCTTATACAAAATATTTGTGGGACGCGTCTCCCCATTCCTCTCCGCCAAAAGATGCTGTATTCTTGGCTAATTTTCAACGCAAGTAACAAAGGTAATTGTGAAGCCTTGGAAATATGCATCACATTGCACAAAACTGAATACTGTATCTTCACGAAAATTATCATGGAACATACATTTCTAAATATCAAGGATTATTTAGAGCTACACCTCAATCGGATAAATTCTCTCCTTCTTCAGTGATTCAAAATTCAATAATAATAATAATAATAATAATAATAATAATAATAATAATAATAATAATAATAATAATAATAATAATAATAATAATAATAATAATAATAATAATAATAATAAACATAGCACTGTATTGTATAATTTTATTTCTACGAAAGAAACGTTTGAAATTCAGGAAGTTACCGGTAATGCACTCCCTCTTGCTTGATGGACTCTAAAATGATCGCTATGAAAATCTGCTGCAAATTTTTATTGTGTACACCATTTCAATTTTTTTGTTTTCGAAACAACTAATACGAATTCCGAACTACATTTTTGTGAATATCTATCTAACGAACTTACTATTATTAAGTTCTATATTGGTATTCAAGTTTTGTATGTTTACATTTAAAATAATATGTTTTTAAAAATGTATTACTAAACCAAATAATGCATTTCTCCTTTCGAACAAAATTCACTAAGCTAAAAATTAAAAAAAAAAAAAAACATCAAAACTGTGTGCTAATAGGCCTATGTGAAATACATTATGAATTACCATCTGTAAGCTTTTTTAAAGTATAGATTAAATGAAATTTGAAATCAGAAGAATTGGTAAAATTTTGTGTATATATATATATATATATATATATATATATACAGGGGCGGATCCAGGATATGACCAAGGGAGGGGCTAAACCATATTTTGCCATTTTATCCAGTGTAAAACAGGATTGAAACCCATTTTATCCATTGCATACCTGAGTGTCAAGGGGGGGGCTATAGCCCCCCTTGGATCCGCCACTATATATATATATATGTATATATATATATATATAGTGGCGGATCCAGAATATGATTAAGGGAGGGGCTAAACCATAGTTTGCAGCTTTACCAGTGTAAAGCAGGATTGAAGCCCATTTTATCTAGTGTATATCTGAGCGTCAAGGGGAAGTTATGGCCCCTATAGCCCCTTAGATCCGCGCCTGTATATATATATGAAAGAAGAAAATTAATACAACAAAATCTGACAACTGAAAGTATTCCGCAAACATTATAGATTAGAAGAATTTACCACTAGTGTACTTATCGTGCTCTGTTATTAGTTAGATGCTTCTGCAATTAGTGTTCTTGTCCGTGTCAGTGCTGTCACTTTCAATCACCTAAAGAAGAATTTACTTGTTTTGTGATCTATTTTCATGTGCTAGGCAAGTGAGACATTTAATGGTACCCTGTTGTGAAGACATTTTCATTCAAAGCCTACTTCAATGAGTACATATTGAGACAACTTCTTATTTTAAGCTAACGGTAGGCTTTTCACTTGTTATACGTTTTTAAACAGCTGTGAACTACTGCAATTAACCACTACAAACAACCTTTTCAAGACACTTCAGATAGATTTTTCGTACATTTACTGACACTACAACAGTTCACTTGACGTTTAATGAAACAAAGAGACTGAACACATAGTCATCATAGTGATAACATTTGAAGAACCTAATACATTCTGAACTAATGTGTGAGTAGCTGCTGTGAGACGATTAAACAAAACAAACAAAACAAACTAACCAAAAAAAAAAAAAAAAAAAAAAAGAGAGAGAGAGACAGAACTGGATCAAATTGCTATTAACTGTGAATGGTCATTTGTAAATTAACGCAGAGCGTTAAGACCACAGTTACTTCTTGTACTAAATATTTCACACTAGGGCTGGATGCTCAGATGCCAACTTGTGGAAAAAATCCTATTTTGTGGGATTTTCTGACATTAATTTTTCGGAACAAAGTTACAACGGGAGAAAGGGACAAACGGAATGGTAATATATACAGTATATAGGATATTTCAAGAAAATGTTTTAAGTCCACAAACATCAATGAAATTACTTGAGTGACAACTGTGGTACTATTGTATTTCAATATTCGCTCCTACGAGGTGACGTATAGATGGCAAAGATCAACCTAGATGTACTATATCTTTCACAATATACTATAAGGGGGCGAAATATATAGTACGTGGTAATTGGTCATAAATAAATTCCAATTAACGTAGCGAATTAATTATCAATGTTCTTCTTTGTTATTGAAAAAGTGCATTCAAATGTGAAAATGGTTTGTGAAGTGGCTTAAGTGTGTGTGATTACCAAAAATCAAGCGCGAAGAAATACATATTGTGGTCTGGCATGGAAAAAGAATTAATGGAGTTAAACAGCAAATAAGAAACCTTCAAAACGTTTCAGGTGAAATGACTAAAGAATGAATGCTTTTAGGTGTGCTTGAGTTGAGTATTTCATGCTGTTAACCCACCCATATGAAATACAAAATTTTGTAATTAGTATAGCTTGGGAAATTACAGTAGAAAATGGGGATTTTACCTTCTCAATGTCGGATGTTTTAATGTTTCAGGTTGATATTACTGATTTACAATAGAACACATTATGAACTAATGAAATACACTGGAAAAGCCATAATAATTTTCACTCAACGAATTAATTGTTCCTATCAATAATGCAAGCCCACTCAACACGTCAGTCTAAATATTCTAATAAAGCAATTTACAAATACTAGGTAAGATTTGACCCTCCTGGTAACCTACGCATTCTTTTACGTTTGACGTTTAATCTCCAAAGATTAAAGATGCTTATACGTGCAACTTTACGTTGTTAGGACAAAACAATGACAAACAAAAATTTTTAGGTGCACAGACTGAATGGTCTTTCATTTTCTCGTTACTTGTAGAACAACTAAACGGCGTGACAAACATTTTGGCATAACGGATCCAACGCAATCTCTGGCGCGACGTTGCCAGTGGTAAAGGGTGTGGCTATGGTTAAGCTGACAAACTATAGCGCGATCAGGTGACATCCCCTGTCACCTGATCGCGCTATAGTTTGTCAGCTTAACCATAGCCACACCCCTTTACCACTTGGCAACGTCGCGCCAGAGATTGCGTTTTATTCGTTTAGCTGAAATGTTTGTCACAGACTTTAGCTGACATGTAAATTAAACCTGATGCTATTGCAAATTCAGCTAAGCAAAAATTATGCCCGTAAAACCTTACACAAACATACTTGAACTGAGGTAAACGCTGAAAATTTAACCACTGTAGTTAACGCATGCGCATATCTACTATAGACTAAGTTGTAGTGCTAAATTTGTCTGTACCAGAGCGCTTGATGAAAGACGAGAGAACCAAAACACATTTTGAACATAAACACAAAACCGAAATTAACTATGAGTGTTTATTTTAGTTCATAAGTGTACAGGTAATGTATGCTAGTTGTTTTTCATTAAGATAACCCTTTCTCGTTTCCGCTAAGGGAAAGGGTAAATGATTTGTTTCTGCAGAATGAAGAAGGGTAGACAATCAGTTCAATAGATATGAACAAAATTAACTTTTGTTAATTAGTAGCTTAATTAATTAACTTTTTGTTTATCTCTGATCAAACATTTAAAACATAAGATCAACACTTCTTTTGTAAGTCAAAAAGTGTGCTTTTCAATTTTACTTCACCTTCTTTGAAATGAAAATCAAGTTTTTGTTTTTTCTTTAATTCTGTACCGGAGTGTCACTACTGTCTCTAAAGGTCGCTCCGCTCCATTCCTACTCCACCTCCCCCTAACTGTAGGACATTTACACATTGTATGTGTTTATATGTTTCTTTTGTTGTTGGTGAGCGTAATTTAAATGTTACATGTACATTTTTCATAATGCGTTCTCCTTGGTCGGAAATCGGACTTCGAGCTGATAATTTTGAAAAGACGGACAGTTATCTTGATGTGCCTTCTGATTCCAAAGTGACTGGGTCGAAGATAAGACTGATTTAGACAGTCAGTCGGAAATAGGACGGTCGAAATTTGGAAAACACTGATTACAGATGTAATTACTAAAATAGTTGATTAAAAAAAATATTTAATAAAACAACATATAGATCCGGTCACGTACGGCATGTGTAATCTTTGAGATGAACGTATTCATTTTAGTAAAATCAAATCTTTGAACATAAAATTGTGAAAATTAGCTTTTTGAGAATATTGAATTCAAGTTTTGATGATACATTATACTATATTGTTGTAATTTGTTATGGTAGTAGGACTGATAAATGTTTCCTTCAGGAAAACAGACATGATGTAGGCAGAAGATATTGTGAAAATGATGTCTCGTCTCGAAAAGTATATTTGTTTCTATTTGAAGAGTTCTATCTCGTCTCGTATTTTATCTCAAAAATTCTCGTCTCGTTTCACGGGTAACTCTTAACACTATACTTCTACCTTCTTCCAATGTAAAGACATACAATATTCATTGTACATTAATTGAGGAGACGAAAGTTGAAATCATGGCCAAAGTCAAAGTAAACAAACGAAAGTAAGCAGTAGGGCTGTTCCTAATTCCGGAATTCCGGAATTTTTCGGAACGGAAATTCCAATTCCGGAATCGGAACACAGTTTCAAGACGTTCCGGAATTCCGGAATTTTGGAACGTTCCGAAATTTCGGAACATTCCGGAATGTCGAAACATTCCGGAATTTCGGAACATTCCGAAATTTCGAAACATTCAAGAATTTCGGAACATTCCGGAATTTCGAAACATTCCGGAATTTCGGAACATTCCGGAATTTCGAAACATTCCGGAACTTCTTATTGAAAAACTAATTTTTGCTGTTACCCCGAACTGAGAGGTGTGCGCAAAGCTTAGCTTTGAAACTGGATATTGATTCCGCTGTGCTGAAGGAAGGAGTTTTGGTCCACGGCAACTGGTTTGTTTCGTTCTCTAGATCCGTTCACTGTGAACGATTGCGCATAAGATTTGAAACTTTGTCTGGTTATCCATAAAGTCTCAATCATAAGTGATTCAATGTAAATTCCGTGATTTTGTTGCAGAAATCGGAACATAGAAATTAGAGCTAGTTCTTCCCTTTAGTTTGGTTTATCTTCCGAGAAACACCTTTTTTATAAACCAATTTGTATATTCTTTTTTAAATGAATACCGACTGTACCTTTTCCATTTATACGAGGCAACCCTAACAAGAAATTGAACTGCATATATTTTGATGTATGGCCATTGTTAAGTATAAGTACCTGAAGGAGGGGCAGAGAATCATTTAAAAGAAAATACGATTTTCAGTAATTAAAGGGATAGGATAGTCTGAAATAAAAATGTACAATTATTATGCTGCTGTCCGTATTATGTAAAAATATGCATTATTGATGTTACATGAACTTTTTGGAAACTAGAATCAGTATTTCATATTTCAGGTTCAAATCACGCACAGCTAAAATTATTAATGCATCGCTTGTATAGTATTTAGTATACTGCATGCTGCAAACAGCGAAAAATTTCTTAGAACAAGGGATTACTGTTTAATGTTTTTTGTAACTTCTATAATCATGATGCTATTGCTGTTTTTTTTAATGAAAGCTTTATCAAGCATTATTTGCATAACTTGTCAAAATGTACAACGAGAGTAAATCGAATAGAGGTGCAAACTTTACATAATATCTTATAATTATTCACATGTACGCGCTACTCTTTTCTTGTTCTGCGACACTTATTCGAATAACTATATCAGTTAAATACTAAGCATTGGAACCTACGTATGAAGATTAGTTTTAACTCTACTAATCAAAATTTTATACAAGGTGATAAATGAATTGTGTGAGTGAAAAACATTTAAAATTGGTTTGTTGAGAAATTGTATTAATCACCAATATATTATCAATGTTGTGAAATTCTGATGTAAAAGCATGTTACTTTCTTTAAACAATTACATTGATACAAGCCAACAGAATATGTACATTTTCATATAAAGCTGCAATATGAAGGATAGTTATGCATTCAGATGAAAGGGTCTGCACCAATGACTAACTAACAACAAGAAAGGTAAATGTTCAATTAGTATACCCGAAATTGTGAGTAGCGATGGTAAAAGTTAACAATGAAAGAAATCATTTCGTAAATGTTAATATTCACATTAACAGTATTAGCCTAATATTCATATTTCGCTCTTACGAAATAATTAATTTGTATCAAAAACTATTCGTACTTCACGTAAATTGATCTTTACAAAAATTGATGTCTTACTTTCCTTGAGTAGAAAAGTTGGCGAAAACTTTCTTTCTCCTGATTTCTCAAATAAATCAGATAAAAAAGATCAATGAGATAAAAGAAGTTTGTTAAGCTAAAAGTCCCTAAAGCCCATTTTATGCGATGCAATTTTCTATGCAATCTTGCATGCTAAGAGTCATGCGTAAAATTATTTCGTGTAATAATAATTAACATTCAACTTTCCATAGTAAATTGCACGTATTTCACCTTGTTCGGAGATAGAACATGTGCAATCTACCATGGAAAGTTGATTTCTAATTTTTATTACAGGAAATAATTTGAATGCATGTCTCCTAATTTTGCATACATAATTGCCTTGTCTAATATCGTCTAAAGTCTACTTTCCCCTAATTTTTAAAAAAATCATCTGGGCATTTATATGAAAATTAAATTTTAATACATGCTCTTGTAATATTTTATCCACATCATTGTTCTCTAACAGTATTATTTTGTAGCACAGAAATTTTGCTTTTTCTTTCAATAGTAATTTACATTTACATTTTTGTTGCATTATTTGATGACGCCTCAGGTAGCATCAGTTATACCATTTCAGGGTTTCAGTTGTCAAAATTTTCACAATTATGTATTACTCATGTGTACTCCTTGTACTTTAGATTAAAAGTTCATTAATATAATTCCAAATGACATGACTACAAATGTTTCGTGTGCTCTTGTATTGTTTGCTTAATAGTAAAACAAATATTTTTGAATTAAAATGCCAAACATGTAAATTGTTTCCTTGTTGGTACTTCAAAATACAAAATGGCAATGATTGAAAAAAATGTAAAAGATAAAGGTAAAATGCTGTACTTTATTCCAATAATTGTAAATACGAGAATGCATAACTGTTTAAGACATGTTGCTACTATATTCCATAGATACCAAAGTGAAAACGAGAAAGTATTTGCGAGTAAATTTGTGGGATTAAAGCCTTGTAATAATGTTTGAGAACCATTGCCTCAGGTATGTTTCGAACTTTTATATTCAAACTTCGAACTAATATCAATATTACGATGCCAGAATCAACAGTGAGCTTCAAAATTTCAGTCTTGAAAACAGTTCCGAAATTCATACTTTTGAGCATTCCACAATTCCAAACTTTTGGAATGTTCCTCATTTTCGGAACATTCTGGAATTTCGAAACGTTCCGGAATTTCGAAACGTTCCGGAATTCCGAAATTCCGGAACATTCCGGAATTAGATGAATTCCGAATTCCGGAATACGAAATCGAATTCCGAACAGCCCTAGTAAGTAGTACACTTTCTAACATTTTGTTCCATTAATTGTTGAAATGCCATAGTTTTCATCTTAACAATATGTATCTAAGATTAAACGAAATGCACTGCCTTCACAATGTGCGATTTGATACTAGCTATACAACAACAACAAATGCACAGACTATACTTTAACAATTATTTCAATTATTTCAATTCATCTTTAGAGCGTCAAGGGGGCTATAGCCCCCCTTGGATACACCCCTGATATATATTTTTTCAGAGTTTCCACTCTCCCTAAAATATTGAAGGCTTCAGAAAGTTCCTTCCTCCCTTAATACGTAAATGTTAGATTATTCTTATTAGAATCAATGGATGGGTATTTTTGGCATGATTTTGAGGTGACCTTAGAGATCTGAAAATGTTAGAAAATTTTATAATAGGATTTCATTAAAAATATTCACGTCAAGAAGTCCTCAGTAAGTGACTGATCAACGCCCAGGACAAGTCTCTTGAGCTAGAAACTTCAAATTCTGACAGTGCATAGGATTTGTGGCGTTAAATAGCAATAACGAAAGATTTTTGAAAATTCAATGCGGAACAGGGGAAAATTGGGTGTGGCAATTATTATAGTAAAATATCTATATCTCCGAATTCCGAATCTCTGAAGGGCAGATACACAAAATTTGATATATAGTCTTCTCATGCAAAATGATTAGATAATTAGATACCTGTTTTTCCTCTTTTTTAATTATTTCCCTAAAAAGGGAAAAAAAAGTCAGAAAGGAAAAATTCGAAGTTACAATTGTAATAAGAATATTATCATATCTCGAAGTCTTTTAAGGTTACACTGTTAAAAATGGTTTCTTAAATTCGAGAAAATATTCCTCGTATTTGAGAACATCCGTTTCTTATCTGTGCACCGAGTAATACATTCTTAAAAGTGAGATTTCGATTTTCTCAAATCATTTTGAGAAATAATGACTCAAATGCGAGGAATTATGTCTCATTTCTGAGGGTGCAAATGCTTTCTCAAATTTGAGAAAAAATGTATTTTTTCTTAAAATTGAGAAAGTAACATTTGAGGAAATGAGACGTATAGCCCCAATTTTGAGAAACACATTTCTCAAAAAGATTTGAGAAATATCTCCCTCAAAAGCGAGAAACGGTGCACAGAAACAGGGTTCTCAAATACGAGAAGACGAAAAAGAATATAAACAAAATATAAACCTGCAAAAAATTCAAACTATTAGTACACCCAGAATTTATATTAAATAAACACCTACAGTTATAGATATTTTTTAAAACATAACATTTTAATCTTCACTTCAATTCATGAAAATTCCACGAATACCACGATGACTTGTATTTTAGGTGCGTTACTTATTCCTACTGCATCAGACAGTTGAACATTTTTCTTTTCATCACTGTCCACTTTCTCAAGACTTTTCTTTTTCATCGACGTGGTTTACTCAAGATTGTCCCGTTGATCCAACATTATACGAACTTCTTGATAATTCAGATTCAAGAATTATCCGTCTACTTCAGAATAACAGAACAATTTCTGCTGGAGTGTAACGTCCCACGCTTATGCTACGAGGCTCAGGGAGACGTTATGATGATCATGAGCGAAAATGCTGTAATGAAGAAAGTGAGGGAATCCCGAGCAAACATACATAATATGTTTACTTACACTGCCCACTTGACGGAGGTGGAATCAAACTAGGGACCCCATGCATCGGAGTTTAGTTCTACCACTGAGTTATCGCAGTCCAATATGCCTACTTCTCTACCATAAAAAAAGTTACCTACATGAGAAACACCGTGTTCGTGGGTTTTCCAGGATTTTTCAGTTTCCTCCTACAAGAAACGCACGCAGGAATTTATTTCGGAGATGCTCCAAGTTCAATACGAGGACAAATTGTATTAAAACATGTAAAATTGTACCTAAAATTAGATAAAATTTACATAAAAGTAGCGATTTCGGGGAAGGTCCGGAGCTCCAGGAATCACCCCCTACCTTCCACCTTCTTCATTACTGCAGGGGAATGCGACAGTTTGTGCCCCTCATAAATGTGCTGAAACTCCACTGCTAGGATTCAATTCAGATTGGAAACAAGGTCACAAACCATGCAAAAACTGCCAAGAAACGTACGTCCACATTTTCATTACACCATTATTACCCATCTCTATCACTGTCTCTCTTAGCCTTGGAGCACAATTCTGGGACGTTGGGTTAAAAAAAAAATGAAATCTTTGAGTTTTACTTCCCACAGTTGTGTTGGATAGGCTAAAGGAGACGATTATGATGAGAATGAAAAAAAAATAGTGGAATGAAGAAAGTGGGAAGAAATGGGAGAACCCCGAGAAAACCCATGCACACTGTGTTTATCCACCAGCAAGCCCACTTGCCGCGAGCTGGAAATCCTGGGATCAAACCAAGGGCCTCATCGCACCAGAAGTTAGCGCTCTACCACTGAGCTACCGCAGCCTCTACGTTAAATCAAGAGCAAATGCGTACAGTACTATGTCATAAATAACCAGCAAACGCGTGTCATTAAAACGATTACTTTTAGTGAAAGAACGGAGGCGCCAAGCTATGCTAGGTGATCAGTACAAAGTACCTTTGTATTACAATTCCATAATAATAAATCACACTTTTGTAACGCTGTTTCTAACTACATAGATGACTTATGTATTCTTTGTTTCCGTACATAAGCTATTTTGCACATTATAACGAATGACGAAGGGTGTAAAACATTGACATGCCTCCCCGTTCTATTGTAATATAGAAAACAACGTTTACTACGGGGCTCTAACCCGCCTTCACTTGTTATTGCTGCACTCGTTATTATGTAAATTGAGTACTGAGCTTTGATACATAAAGAACCAACCTGACTGCTATAGCCTATATAACCTGTATGAGGGGTGGGGTCAGCGTTCTACACTACAGTAGGCCTACTTTTACTATACTACAGTATACTACAGTAACTTTTAGTCTATGGTAGTGTTTACAATTCACCCAAACTTACGTTCGAAAGTTGATATGTACGCTGCTCCTCGCCGCTGTCACATGACGTGTATTCATACGCCACCTCAGCTGCATCACCTACTGCGTACTCATATCCATTCGCACTCTGCTACAGCTGAAATCCTTTATCTCCTTTCCTGAATAGTAATTAAGCCCTAATAATATTACTCCCTAGTAAAACATAGTAATATTATTTCGGTAAGATTGTTATCGTTGTTTTTTAAATCATCTATGATATTGAAAATCACGCACTATTCCATTCTCATTTTTAAGAAGTGATTAAATCTCATAAATGGGAACCTGAAAATTTGCCTTGAGCTCATAAATGAAAACACATTTGGAAATAATGAGACATTTTTCCTCAAATATTAGTAAAAATTACTTATTTTGTTTTGAACATACATTTTTCTCATTTCTGAGCAAGAAAATTTTTAAGAGTGTAGGTTTGACGACTCGAAAGTTGCCATTGAAATATTACAGAAAAATACTAGATGCACTTAAATCCACTAACCAATTATATTTAGAAGTAGGCTGTACAATTTATGAAAGAGTTATATTTTTAAGTAGCGATCTCCTTGCGATAATTACATGTATACCTACACTTTTAAAAGGTCAATTACTTTTCGAGCATTTCAACTAATTTTCTAGCTCAACTAAAATTTCAATAAGGAATTTCAGTGAGGACCCCTTACTTGTGATCATCTATGCTTAGGTTTGACTTAAATTATTGTAAATATTGTAGTTCCGTTGGAAGATACAATAGAAAGAATAAAAAGATTGGGGACAATGGAGGATCTAGACCGGGGCCCAAGGGGGGCCTAGGCCCCACTAGTGTTTTGAGTGACGAAAATAATTGAAGCTATTATTTATACATTATTGAAAGTTTATAGTAAACTCGTAATGTACTTATCATAGTCTGGGGTCTGGCTAGCCCATCCAGGTTTTATCTTCTAGATCCACCACTAATTGGAAACGTGTGTTTCAGTCGGAAACCACATTGGGTGATATCAATAAAAATAAGTAACTACTCCTGAGAAGTCCTGCTCGAGAATCGGAGTAACTACACCTGGAGTAATCTCCTCCCTCAATTTCGTATCAATAAAACAAGCCACTACTCAGGTCTAGTCTGCTCCCGATTTATGAACGTTTACTCGCGCTTCCTCTGCACGTAGCACTGAGTCGTATCAATAAAAGAAGTGATTACTAATTTCTCCCATTCATCGCGCAGTCATTTCGTTGTTTTTAACCTATGGCGTGTATCTTAAAAGCCATGAAACGGGCAAGTAGCAACGATAGCTTCAATCAAAGTGCATTTGTGGATATTCTAAAAGAGTTTCCAGTGGTACTTTCAAAGTCACAGCTACCAGAAAGTAAACGAAGGAAAGCCGAAACTGAAGGCAATTACAGTGAAATGCAACGAAATATCAAATACATCTACGACTGAGACACAAATTCAAAAGAGAATCTTTAATATTCAAGCGAGAATAAAACAAAAAATTAAAAAGGAGAAAAGTAAAAAAATAAAAAAAAACGGGAAAGAAGAAAGTAATATTGAAACCATGGGAATGAACCTATTTGAGCTGACGGATGTTGATTGGAATCCAGCAATATCAAGATTAACACGACAAGCGCATATCACGTGTTGGCCAAGGTCTTTGTAGATTGTTTGGCTTTAAGAACGAAATCAGACACTTGGCTCCTTTGTTTTCTTTTTAATAAAGTCCAGCCACCTACGTCATAAATCACGTCCATCTGATTGCATTTTCCGCACCATACGTGTCCCCTTTCGCCTTGACATAAACAAAATACATTCTTATGTATACACCCTTTCTATCAGCGTTGAGTTGAGTTGATTATTAGTTTAACGTCCTTTTCAGTAGCGTGCCTATATGAGACAAAACCCACTGATTAACGTGGAATCCAAACCACATGAGCTCCTGCCGGGAATCGAACGCGGGTCTCCTATGCCAAAGGCATGTACGCTAACCGCTTAGCCACGAAATAGCTCTTCCTATTAACGTATTACTCTCCAAAATACTAGGTTTCTTTAATGCCACTTGTGTATAGTCAAGTGCTCCGATAGCACCCGGAAATGTATATTGTTCTTGCCACTCTGCCTTTGCTGTTTGTATATTACGCACACTTCCGGAAACAATCCATTTTCAGGTAGTCATAGCCACACCAGAATCCCCTGACATTCCGACCTTGAATCCCGGATCACTCACGTAACGCAAGAAAACAAAGAGCACCGATTTCTCTGTAAATTGGAGGGGGGAGGGCATTCAGATGCAGAAGGTATATATATCAGGATTTTAAGACAAATTGCACTCTAATTATGCAAAATATTGTATATTCATAAATACAATAGGGGGCCCACATGAGCTTTGGGGGGCCCGGGTCCCCAGGCCCCCAAAGGATCGGCGCCCTTGAAGAAAACCCGCATCTTTTCATCATTACGTAGTCCACCACCCCGAATTTCCGTTGATTCTCCTTAAAAAATGTTGTGCTAATTACTACATTTTCTTTCATAAACTTATAATGCTTTTTGTAATCTCCATTTCCAACATTTCTATGCAGTTTATAAGTTTTTCTACGTAGTAAAACAATCATATACTCTGCCATATTTCGCACGGAGTCACCTATTTAGCTTGCTCCACAAATTTGGAGAAGTTACTAGCATCACAGAGGAGTCTTTGATTTTTATTGATATCAAACGCGTAGTAGTTACTCGGCTCGAGAACAGAGGTGTGGTTACTTCAAAAGGGCGGGGCTTCTCCGAGGTCAGCCGAGACGACTAGTGCTCAGTTCTCTTTTTATTGATACCAATGCGAGTAACTACTTCAAAATTGGGCGTAATGAGTAACTTCTCCGTTTTATTGATATCACCCATTATAAAGTTAGGCGAAGACACAGTTCCATCGAGAAGGACATTGGAAAATTAAGAGAAGGTGCCGTTCCATTGGAAAGACTGGAGAGGGTACCGTTCCATTGGAAATTGCACTAGATAAAAAGGGAAAGGTGCCATAACATTTGAAAGTGTACTGGAAAGAGGAAAAGTTATTGTTCTTTTGGAAAGTACATTGGAAAACTAGAGAAAGGTGCCATTACGTTGGGAAGTATAGTAGAAAGATAGGGGAAAGTGTTGTTTCGTTATAAGTTCGTTAGTTGGTTGGAATTTAACGTCCCGTTTCAACATCAAGGCTACATGAGACGTGGATTTACAGTTTAAGGCGAATCCAAACCACCATGATGTGTTTAAATGCTCTCCTACCCGGAATCGAAACCGGGATCCCTGCACCAAAGGAATAAACGGTAGGCACTAGGCCCTCGGGGGGGGGGGGGATACTCAATTGGAAAGGATTATGAAAAGATAAGGAAAGATGTTGTACCATTGGAAAAATAAAAGATGCTGCAACGTTGAAAAAAAAAACATTGCAAAGATAGGGGAAGGTGCGGATCTGTTGGAAAGTAATTACATTGGAAGTAAAGGAGAAGATGTCGTACAGTTGGAAAGTAGTACATTGGAAAGATAGGAGAAGATATTCCCATCTATTGAATTTTTTCCTCACTTAATACTACATGACAAATTTTGTATTGACGAAATACTTAGTTTATTTTGTAATGTAAAAGCAGTAAACTTAGTCACCTTAAATTTATTGCTTTTATATTGCAAATAAACTGAGTATATTTTCAATATTAAATTTGTATTATTTCAAATTGATTTGTTGTTCTTTCTTCTTGGTCTAAATGTAAACTTTCAATCTTGTTGCTTTAAAATAATGTATTCTTAATAATTGCATGAACTATATAATGTATAAAATTACAAATAAAAGAAAACACTTAATGAATTCAGTAGGTTGCTTCTATGGAATCATACTACTTTTATATTTCTTTACAGAAAAGGATAAACTAATGGAGAAACAAAAACTAAGATGATAAAAAGTTTGTTGCGTGCTTCAGTATTTATATTTATAGAAGGGCTACAAAATTTTGATTTTAAAATTACCCCAAGGACAATTGTTGGAAAAAGAAATTTTTTTTTTATGTTTCTGAGTGTGTGTGTGTTTGTGTATATTAGTAACAGACACGTCTTGAAACGAAGAAAGAATAATAAGAAAAAAAAAATGTTATATGAGATAAAACTAGGCAGCTAACGTAAGAAACACAAGAAATAAACAAGGGTGAAAGTGTTTCGAGGGGAGAGAGGCAGCTGGTTACAAAGCATCCGTCGTGGCTACTGGAATTCACCAAAAGGCCAACGGCGTCTGCCTTTACTAAATTACAACATGCCTCACGCACATACTACAGCCTCATGATTGCTATTCCTTCTCGTCTTCCAATTTAATGTAATCAACTGGAGTAAAACGAAAGGAATTAACGATTAAACAAGAAAGAAAGATAGAAGAAAAATGTACAAGGGAACCTGTTTCCTCATACAACGTCTTTTGCACAAAGGCAACACACTCTCCGAATCTTTTTTCTATGTCTAGTCTTTTTTCTTTCTTTTTTTTCTACCATGTATTACGTGTCATCATTTTCATATTTGTTTATTGATACATTAGCTAGGTACTCAATTTTCTATAGATTAGACCAGGATTTCTCAACCTGGGGATCGTGAGAGGGTTTCATGAAGGTAGTGTTGTCAACAGCTCGAGCGGCTCGGCTCACTGCTCAGTCACTACCTACCCGAACCAAGTGAGCCGAGTCTACATCTCACCCAGCCGAGCCAGCTCGAGCCCTTGGCTCAGTTTGGCCGAACCGAGCCGAGCCGATGGCTCACCTGTGTCGAGCCGGCTCGAGCTGATGACTCACTTGAGCCGAGCTGAAGCTCGAGCTGAGCCGGTGACTCAGGGCTCGAGCCGAGCCGGTTAACATCACTAGCTAGGGGGACTTTTCCCAACAATACTCTTTTCCAGACTGTAAGTAATATGTGTAGAATATTTGCTTAAAATTGCTCCAAGTGTTTCAAACTCATTCTCAAATAGGCCTATATATAAATACAGATAAGAATCGACTCGAGCAGCTCGGCTCACGGCTCAGTCACCAACTAGCCAAACCGAGAAGTGAGCTGAGCTAACAGCTCACCCAACCGAGCCGGCTCGTGACCTCGGTTCAGTTGGGCCGAACCAAGCCGTGCCGATGGCTCACCTGAGCCGAGCCGAACTGAGCTAGTGGTTCAACGCAACCAGCCGGCTAGAGCCGATGGCTCACCTGAGCCGAGCCGAACTGAGCCAGTGGCTCACTTAAGCCGAGCCGAACCGAGCCCGTGACTCATTCCAATCAAGCCGGTTCGAGCTGTTGGCTGAGTTGAATCGAGCCGAGCCGAGTCGGTTGACATCACTACATGGAGGTCGTGAAGATAAGCGGAAGAAGGATGAACTGACCAAATTTAGTTTTAATCATTCGCTTTTAGAGAAGTTACTGTATCCACTATATATAAGAAATGGATTCTACTATTATTGAAATAGATTGATATCGTGAGATCTCTATAATAGGTATATTAAAAATCCCACACAAGCTAATTACAAACAAGAAATTATAAGGGGGATCGCTGGCAATGGGATGTGATAAAATGGGGGCCGTGATAGGAATTAGATTGAGAACCACTGGTCTAGACGAAGCCATTGGTGATTAGTTTTGTACATGAAAACTTCCTTCAATATCCAACCAAACATTGTGGTACTTTACCAGAACTGAAGTTTCTGGCTCTAGCAGAGTAAAACAAGCAATACGCTTCAAACTCATCTGTGCAATATTCTTGGAGGTAAGCTTAATTTATTGTAAAGGTATTGTAAAGTTAATCTTGACTTAGTATGAAAACAAATATTGTAGTATTACGTCTAAGTTAGCGTGGGCACTTACCATATTTAACCCTTACAAGATGATTTTACTGTGCACCAAGGAGGAGGGAAGGGGAGGATAAAATACCGTATATCCCCTGAAAACTGAAAAATGAGATTCTTTTGAAGGATGAAGTGTATTTGAATTTAATAGGTGAAAGTTATACCTTTATAATTGCAGAATTCTCACTTCGAGAAAACGAGTTTAAAGTAATGTTTGAAGTTGGAGGGAAATTTCGCTAATCTCTACGAAAATTTCGTAGGTAAATTTAGCAGAAAATGAAGAAATTTTTCTCTATAAATCCTGGAAATCTAAGGAAATTCTCCAGCTGGCTGATTAAATGCTTAAAATTCTCTTCATTCTTCAGGAATAAATTAATAGAATAGCAATAGTTGTGTCTATATCTCTTCAAAGTAGCTTAATTTTCACCCATTGTTGGCTTGATGTATTTCTGTGTGATTGTGTGTGTATGTTTTCTCGTAAATAAAAGTGAAGGAAACAAGTAAAAAAGAGAAAAGGAAAAAGAAGAAGAAGCAAAAAGCAAATGAACAAAACAAACGTGGTTGGCACTTTATCACATAACTTCTGTCATAGGAATTGGAGACATTCAATAAACTACGGAAAATTTGATATGAAAAGGGAAAATTTTGTGTCAGTCCAGGGAAATTTTCTTAAGGAAAACTACGAACACTGGTTTAGTTGGCTGATCCCATAAATTTCTTGAGAAAGGTATGATTACAGGATTACAGGTAACTATATCTCTAGCAAATAGCATTCGTATTCTCCCTATGCCTTCTTATTACATGAATCTGTGTTGTATGCAGTTCTTATTTATGAACTTACCTCAATTTTGATTGAAATGTTACTTACATCCGGGCCCACATTTACGTATTTTACGCCCCTTGTGTAAACAACATTTTTCGCTCATCTTGTTTGTGCGGATAGTTATATATATAAACAAAAACAAAGCACAAAAATTGACAAAGGACAAAACAACATAATGTGTCTCTAAGATACAAGTTCAAGAATACCTGCAATTCCACAGGAAAATAATTCATCTTGTTTTGATACTAGCATACATATCAGTCACATTTTAAAAATTCAATATTGCTGTCAGGATTTTCTATTGCTAGTATAGCCAGATCATACATGAGCTCTTGGGTTGGCGGATAATTATCGGCTCTGGAAGTCTGCCATACTGGGGCTGGACCCCTCTAGCCTGTGCGTACATACAAGCCTCCACTGATATGATTTTCAAACATTCAACTAAAAATCTTGTTGTTGAATTGAAATATAGTATTCATTTCAATACCGAGGCTGTATGGGACATCAACTTAACGGTCTAATATATATCCGAACAAAATGATCTTCCACCGGGAATCGAACTCAGATCTTCCTCTTATTTGAATTAAGAAGTACACATTTTTATACCTTATTTTCATTTCAGTTGGTCATTCTTTATCTGCTTTATTTTCTAGAGAACATATTACATAACATTCATTGCCTATTTTTATTTTCGGAAAACGAATTTAAAAAATATTTCATTGTAAAAACAACAAAGACCATCTCACTAAACTGCGCACTATTTCTACAATATAATATTACATTTGCAATCCTAAAGGCGAAGGTGTAAAAGTCATTGCTGATTATTATTTATAAACGTGTAACTACCTACTTAAAAATTATAACGGGAAAAAATATTTGCTAAAATTCAAGTTAACACGTTAGACCGAATAAGGGTTACTGTATACGCACCACTGAATTTGTCTCCTATTATTCACCATTGAAGCAGAAGGAAAATAATTGTTATAACGAAATCAACTCTTTTTAATACAAAATAAATAGCAGGAGTAGAAAGACACCTACATTTAAGAATAAAAATCTGACGATCAAAAGTGTAGGCATTTTATAGCATCCAATATCCTGCTACAGTTACGGAACATTGCATGTATAACTAAGATGATTTTTCTCTTTTAAAATATGATTATATTTTCATTCCTCTATGCATGGTAGATATAAGCCATTTACCGAACCGAAAATGGTAAAAAGCTTTCCATGTACTACGGTTCACAACTAATACCACCTTGAAGAACAATTACCTGCTTTAGAGTCATCCACAAACTATAGCCTCTCTCTCTCTCTCTCTCTCTCTCTTATCTTTTTTCTTTAACCAGTACTTTCTCTTTGTCAATTTAGTTAGATCTACATTCAATCCCTTATTTTCTCCCTCACTATTCCTTGCACTTCCTCACTGGTTTCCGCTTGATCCAACTAATTTTATCCATTCTTCTCCATTTCAATCACCATGATGATTTCAGTAGTGATCCAGGAGGAAAATATGCTCCAGAGCTACAGCTACAATATTCCTCTCCAGAGCCACATTTCTAAGCTTGCTCAATGAGTGTTACAACTATATTTACATAAAACTATTTTCCATCCTCAAAGTATTGAAAACTCTGGTGAGAACAAGTTTTCTGCGTTTTTTAAAAAAATAATTTTAGGTTTAGGCCTGGAAATGTTTTTCCATATTTGTTGATCTTCAGCTTCCTCTTTTAACTCCCAATATTTTCTTCTATTTTTCAAATTATTGATTATTTGTGTTTTTCTACTTCCTATTATTGGCTTTCCTTACATCTTTCCTTCTATGGCGGTATGAAGAAGACAATTTCTTCGCAAGATAATTGGTCTTCCTACGAAGGATGGTGGCTAGAAGCGTTCTCCTCTCTCCTATCCTTTCAAAACATCTTTATTCGTTACTCTCTTTGTTCATCAGCTTCTCTATCTTCCTCCAATACCAGATTTTGAAGCTCTCTAAAAATTTCTTCTCTAATTTCCTTCATGCCCAGTTTATTAATAATGTATCCAATGCTCCATATATACCACTTGACCAATTTTTTTCTTAGTCCAATATTAAGCCTGTTGGTTAAGAGTGATCTTTTCTTGTTGAATGCTTCTTTGGCTATATTTTCTTTTATTTACATTTTTTTTCAATTCCAAGAGCACATATAAGAATGCATTCCGTCGAAATATGCTAAAGGAGTATAATCCTAATTTTACTTTCTCGCATTTTACGAATCTTCTCATCAAACAAAGATTAGTTTGGTCTCGAAAAATAACCTTATAAAGATACCTACGTAACGCACTTAAATGCGTTTTTGTATAAAACTATATTAGTAGTATTCCTGCATTTAACAAAAAGTTGAGCAGAAAAGCCATCATTAGTAATTTTTTTAAATAATATATTTTGCTCACGAGACGCCATATATTTACTACAATTGAAAAGCCCACTTGTGTGTGCGTAGTAGAGATGCAAAAAAGCCGGCTTTTTTGAATCGATGGTTTTTTTCACATAAAAAGCCGGCTTTTTTGGGAAAAAAACGAGAATTTTGGAAATTTTGGCTTTTTTCAACTTCATGATTTTTCTATCTAAATAGCTTTCTTATAGTATATTCTATAGTTAGATAAGAATTCCATGACCTGAATGTGATATTTCGCTCTGAAATTCACAATCAAGATGGATGGAGCACATGTTTTACGAATTAAAGCTAACATGAAGAATGTAGTATTTGAGGGTAATTTTAGAGGCTATTTAACTTTATTTTAACTTTTGAGTTATCGACATTTTTTTCTTCTCTAGTTTGTCATCCGTGTTTCATTTCTACGAGCTTTTAGTACTCTAGCTTCTAGCGCAAAAGTTATACTTGCCCGTTTTTCTATTTATCCGTCAAAGCGTACGTTTTTCAATATATGTCAAACCGTACTTCCACATTTCTGTTATACTGTAGCTGTGAAGTGATTTAGCAATAATTTTCCGGACACAACCTTGAATACCAATTTATACAAATAATCAGTAGCGGATTTAGAAAAGTACTTTAGGAGGGTTTTTTCTGATTGTTTCGTTTCCTAAAAAGTCCTAATTTTACTTGGGAAGTGCTTGAAGTTTATGAGTACAGGCATAACTAATATTTCGTTTCGTTTATATGTTTAGCAATAATCTTCCGGATACAACTTTAAAAATCATTTTATACTGAGAATCAGTGGCGGATTTAGAAAAGTATTTTGGGAAGGGTTTCTTACTAATGTTTAGTTTTTTTAAACATTCGTAATTTTTATTTGACGAAAGCTTAAAGTTTATGAGTAAAGGCATAAATAATAGATATTTCGTTTGTTGCAGACATTCCGTAACTTTGGGGAACGGGCTTCAGTCCGAAAGACCGCCCCCCTAACCTTCGCAAAACCGTCACTGCTGGTAATTAGTAATAATAACGATTTAAAAACAATAAAAAAGGAAGTCGCCCAACTCACAGTACACGCACTATTTCTACATTCACAGATGGAATGAAGAAAAGCTTTGACAGAATGGTCGAATGCTGGTTGAATCCCGGACTTCCCGATAGAAGCGCAAAAGCTAATCACTCAGTCATGTTTGTTGTGCAGTTGTATTTAGCTTAACTTAAATATATTCCGTAGTCTTTTTTTTTGGGGGGGGGGGAGTTCCGTAATGATATGTTGAATCCCTCTTGTTAAAAATTCAGAAAACTTGAGGATTGGGTAAACTGTGATGGTGGTTCTATAAAACTTAACTGTAGAATTTCAAGAATATACAGAACCAAAAGCTCTAGATGTGCAGTCTTTAAGTGTATCATATAAATCTAAGTATTTCTCTTATGTTTTATTTTAATTTTATTTTGTTTCAAAAAGAGGGTATGGAATATTTTGAAGTAAAAATACTACATACTATTTTGCTAGTTATTTGTGTATTATTTAAAAAGAAGTGTTTACTTTTAGGGTTGGCTGATTTACACCAACTTTTTTTTTTAATAACTGGTTTAAACCACAAAAATAAAAAGAATGAAAAATGCGAATCGTGTGAACTTCATGGTAACGTTTCCAGATATCAAACCACCTGCAATAGTTTTATTTCCCTTTCACCTTTTAATCAAGGTGTCCCATGTTCAATTCTCGGTCGAACCACAATCCTTCTTTCATGCGTAACCCAAGTAGCGGTTCGGATGTCAGTTTAAGCGAAAGTCTTCTCCTTGATAACCTCGGTATTTCGTAAGGATGTTAAGCCTAAATATACGAAACAAACCAAATTGTATATTTCTACATGCCTAAATGCGTGTTGTTTTATAAAGAAGCCAATATTGCTTAAATATATTGATAGAAATTGGCAAAATTTATCGATTGCCTACGTAGCTTCCAACATTAGCTTGAATTGGACTTTCAATGATATCTACGTACCGGTACTAAATTTGTAATTTAATACCTCAGTTTTAGCGTACTGATTATGGTACGTTGACCTTTAAATTTTACATGCAAAGCAATAACAGGATTTTCCCGTTATTGTCTTACATTTCAAGTAATGACGGGATTTTCCCAGTGGCTAGGGCGGGAGATTCTCAACTTAAGAAATTTACTGACCGCACTTCTTTAAGCTTATGGGAGTTCTTCCGGCATAACCCCGCTGTTGCATAATAACATCAAGGCGAAACAAACTTAGGCTATTTCTGTGAATATGTAATATAAATACATAAAGCAAAAAATCTAAGTCAAAAAAGCCTGGTTTAAACCAAAAAAGCCTGGTTTAAACATCCCCCAAAAAACGGGTTTTTGGCATTTTCAAAAACAACCACGGTTCTTGCCAATTCTGCTTACTTTTGTATATAGGAGGTTAAAAAATTCTTATTATATACATTGGTTAATCCTGTGGAATTCATAATGTAAATATGTTGAAGAAAAATTGTTTGAAATATTTTTTCGAAATTCATAGTTTATTTTCGATGTTTTATATTATTATCAGCATCAACCACTAATTAAATGATTTTTTGTGTTATAGAGAAGCGATACAAAGTCTGTTTTATCAATTTAAAGCAGTATTTTGAAAAAAGCCCAAAATTTCCGAAGCAAAAAAGCAAAGCAGAAAAAACCGTTTTTTTTTAAAAAAAAAAGCCGTTTTTTTTCCGAGCCCTTGCATCTCTAGTGCGTAGGGATGCGCACTAGACGTAGAGACAAGACAAGATTCGTGGCTGTCTCATCTCCCAAAAATATGCTGCAAAAGTGATGTTTCGACTCGAAAAATGTATATTTTTCTATTGGAAGAACCGTGTCTCGACTTGTCTCGTGCGCGTCCCTATATGTGCGTATATGTGCGTATAAATCTCGATAGAAATTCGTGTCAGTATTTCTATAACTATTGACTGACACTAGAATTGATATTCTTCAGAGCTCAAAATTATTAGGAACTCTTTTACTTCAAGTTTGTTTTGGTATATTTAATCATTTTCGCTTTGAATTCCAGTATGGTATTTTTCAGTCTTGGAAAGGTGAAATCACAGACAATGTACATATTTTTGAAAATAATAGGTTGGATTCAATGGATTATCATTTAAAAGTATTTTCGGAGCAAAATGTTTTCATTTTATTTTTTTCGTATGTTAATTTTGCAATCATTTAAAATGAAAATTTTAAGTTAATTACCATTACCATTTCTTTTATACCAGACCTCTGTTTAGTGAAAACCTTTATTTAACCTTCTGGCAGGCACGCCTTTTTAAGTCACAGGACCGGGCGCGTGCCGTACTGTATACAACATGTAAAAAATGTATACATACAATGCAAAATACTTATGTCTTTATAAGTAGAAAATGATTACAATAGAATAAATTTTAGTTATTTATTATACTTTCACATTGAATTTGTTGTTTCAAATCCAAAATGCAATGTACAATTAAGTTTTTAAAAAGTAAAAGGAGTGTCTTTATTTGGTATTTAATAAAAGAAACAATAAATATTTTTTTTTAAAAAAATGTCAAATACAAGAAGGGAACTCATTGCTTCATCAGCGTATCATTTATCATCATGTAATATCAGTTACCAACACAGATTATGGTCATAAGACACTTCCGCCAAAAATCTTTCTGTACAAAAAAGAAGCCGCACGCGGTGTTGCAGCGCTCCCAATTAAAGAACTACAATTATGTTTTATTAGTAGAAAATCGGATAGGCAACGTTAAATTCACTGTTACTTGTGGTGATAGATATTAACAGACTACCCCATTAACGAACTAGGTCAAGATAAACCTGTAATTACCTACAGCAAAAACAGAATTCAAAAGTTAGCCTTCGATGAAGGATTCTAGTGTAAAGTAACGGACAGGCTCACATTACAATCTTCTAGTTAATCCCCCCTAGTGTGATCTTAATAAATCAAATGTTATAACTGTGCTCAATTTAACTCTTCTCAGTGGGTTTATAGCAGAATTTGCTCTTTACCACCGTGCATTTCGCCATTAGTTTTTTTTTTTTTTGTACTTTCTTGACTATATGGTTAGCGTAGGCCACTAGCGTTTGGAGCGAATGCCCGGATTTGATCCTGGTGCGGGTTCATATCGTTCAGATCTCACGTTAAGCTGTAGGATATCCTACATTAAGTTATATAATCCTACATCCTTATATATAACTTTGGTGCTGAAAGAGTGGCTAAACTTAATCCAAGCAACCAAACCATTAGTACATATTTATCCAGAAGACAAAGCAGATACATACCCTTTAATTACATGTAATTCAACATTACACTCACAGTTTTAGGCTTCCAAACTACGTTACAGAACGATTATGTCAGTCAGTCTGTCGAAAAGTATCAGAACAAGAGCAATAAGAGAGCAAGAACTATTTTTTTAAAAAAATTGAATTCCGCGTCCGAAGAATAGCAACCATCTTCTATGCTAACCTTCTTTTCAAACTGAAAGTGTTAGAAATCAAGTATTACTTCCGGTTTTAATTTTGATCATTAGAGAGCAAAAAGAGTAAGATATAGCGAGACATTACTTTTTCCTAAGGTAATAGGTTTCATCTTTACTCCTATTGATCTATTCAAAGGGGAAATCTATTCTATTCCTTCAGACTATTTTCTTCGTTCGGTTTGCAGTACTGTAGCACTTATCCTAACTAGTTTCCATCACTTCGTTCGAACAGGAACATCTTCCTACTTTCTCCTTGATGCAGATATCGATTACTACTTCGGAATGGTGTTGCTCCGCTAAATTCTCATCTGATGTTACTTTCCGGTTCTTTGCATCATGTAGGTTTGTCTCCTTCATAAGATAAAGTTAGTCTGATACCTTGAGGTGCCACTCTTATACATAATAAAATGTTCTTTCTTCTTATAGAAGGAATTGGTATTCAGGATTGCAAGATCATATGCCTCCGCCACTTGTAGCATGTTCTCGCCTTCCTTATTTCTGTCTTTTGATCCATATCGTGATCTTGATCATCCTATATGCCCATTTAGATTCTCTGGTAGGGCAAGCATCTCATTAACCAAAAATCATGCTAAAATACTATCTAGTTCCATCCAAAATTCCTTCTTTGTCTCTTCATTACACCAAACTTGTGGGGCATAAGCGCTGACTATATTCAAGAATCCCCTTTCTCCTAGCTCGAGCTTGACTAAAATAATTCATTACTTATTTTTTCACGTCCACCAATTTCTCCTTCATATTCTTATTCAAGACAATTCCAACCATTCTTTCTGTTGTTATTTCCTGTGTATCCATTTCCTATTTCCTTTGATCTTGTACTGTTCCATTTTGTCTCCTGGATGCATGTTATACTTATGTTCTTGTCAGCTGCTCCGACAACTCATAGCTCCTAGCTGTCAATGTCCCAACGTTTCACGTTCCTATTCTGATCTTCTGATGTTTCCAGAGTCACTTCTTTAGCCCTTTCTGTCCATTGTTATGGGATAAAGAATCACTCACTTCTCACAGTCGTAAAGCGATCGGTCCCCTCGTCACTTTTGGGTTACACTCCAGCCTTTCTCTCGCGCACAATTCTTTCTCGACACATATTTGATTTGGCAATTGCTTTTACAACCGACTGCGTACCTGAATTCGACCTCCAACCTGAAGGACCAGGATTTTCTGTCGTGGTTTTCTCTTCTAATTTCAAAGTTCTACTGCTACTATATATACCTAACTTCTGTTAAATTTACAAAAACCACTACCGTACTAGAAGTTACAACATTGCTTTTTGTGATTTACTGCTGAAAGTTACCGAACTACTACTGAAAGCTAGGAAATTACTTATTTAAAGATTGTTATATGAAATAACATACTTGGAAAGAGAGGAATAACATACTTGGATAGGGAACATAATAAAATCTAAAGTAAAACTTTGCATATTTCATTTCTTTTTTAAATTTTCACTCCGATTTATACAAAATGGAAGTTTGCTGATAGTATAAAAGTTCCTCTAAGTAACTACGCTCAGATATCACCAGAATTTTCTTACTATAACGAAGATTTTATATCATAACTCTAGCTTAAAAATGTAGAAAACAATAGATATTCTTAACACCCATACAAGCTATCTGAATGAATACGCGACAAAATGTACCACCGACAAAACATATCACTTACCCTTACTTACCTTTATGTGTAGTCCATCTCGCTTTCTTACGAGATTCACTACATGGCAACATAGCAGAAACCTCTGGCGAATGTTCGCAGCAAGGATCGTACACAGTGTAATTTTGAAACCTGGAAGCTTAATGTTATCTTTGTTTGTATAATAACGGTAATATGTTTCTCTATTGAACATATTTTTAATGGTATTTGTCGATTGACTTGAAAGAATTGGGCTTACCTTAAAGCACAAGGTGCCTATAGCTTAAATGTATAATATATATATATATATATATATGGTCTTGCTTAATGAAGCTGCAAACCCCATCCACCCTCTCTGAAAAGTCCTGAAGTCCTGTATTGTTATCTACAGATAGAATTCAAAGGCAAATCGTCTTTAAACAGTCATGATCTTTATTTCAAATAAAAGTATTAAAATGAACTACATAAGTAGCTAAAAAATGCGTGACTAGTTTATTATTATTATTTATCTTAAAACGCTAAACTTATCAAAGATTAGCATCTATCTTCTTCATGAATTGGTATAAGAAGCGACCATGTGATATCCGACCAATTATGGGGCCGCAATGGCTTAGTGGTAGAGAGTTCACCTCTGTTGTATGGGGTCCCTGGTTCGATCCCAGCTCGCGGCAAGTGAACTTTGTGGTGGACAAACACTTCTCGTGGTTCTCTCATTTCCTCCCACTTTCTTCATTCCACCATTTCATTCATATCTTATCATCACCGTCTTCTTTAGCCTAGCCGGCATAAACGTAAAACTCAAATATTTCATTTTATTTACCGGCCAATTATTTTATCACTCCCATCTTCGAGCATTGAGATAACACATAACCTACACTTCCTCTCGTCATTAACTTTGAAATGAGTTGAATGGACCAATTTTATTTCAGTTTTCTTTACAATAAAGATAATATGATTCTTTATACTGCACTAAAGTCATTTTATTCCCAAGTTATTATCAAATAAATATCGAGGGTATGTATATATTTAGTGGAGACTGAAAATGTTCTGGAAATAACTTCCGAAAATTTTTAAAACTATGATTGTCTTAACATGAACATATGCATGAAAGAATAAACCCATTACGTGTGATACATTTTCATAAATTGCTTTTATTGAATTTTCGAAGACTAATAGAGAGATATACAATTGTCAAAACTGGAAGTAAATATTTCGTGGGGCATCGTTGAAAATGAGGGAAAAAAATCTCAAGAACTGCTTCAAGGATTCTGGACAGGATGTAGAATCAAAAGTTAGAAATAAGTTTCTTGACGGGGGTGATACATTCACTGGAAGGGACAGAAATAAAACTTTCCGGTTACCATGTTGCTCGCTATATAGTCAGTCAAATTACATCAAAAATGGGCCAAACCTATTCATTTACTGTAGAATGAAAAGATACCATCTGAAATTTGTTCGTGATCTCTTTCTCATTAGCCTCCTTCCTCAAATTGCGACGTTTGAAGCTTCATTGCGCATCTCTGACATTGTGTATGGTGACAATATATACATCATTTTAAAGCTTATGATATTTCCAACAACTTTTATTCGAGTACTTTTTTCATGTTTCTACTCTGTTAAGTTGTATGAGGCAATAAAAAGAATATGTCCCCTAATACAGATCCCAATTTTTCACTTTATCCTGAAGTCATGCAAAAATGGTTACTCGAAGAAAAGTGATAATAACTTGTTATATTGCCTATAGTATTAGAAGTATAATAAAAAAAAGAATGATCCTTCTACGTCAATTAGTTTAGAAGGTATGCGGCATAAACTAAGTGCATGTGAGAAATCCAAGATGGCAGACTATTTATTCAAAATGGCGTAAAACCCGCAACTGAATGAGGAATAGATCACGAACATATTCAAGAAGGTCCCATTTTTTTAATTCTAAATGTTTACCTCAAACCTCATTTTGACAGTACTAATAGAGCAAACGCGGTAATAGACAGCAAGAAGCTGTTCTCTGCAATCGACTATACATTCTACCTTTCATATTCATCCTTAACTCTCAATTACACCCGGAGCTGAAAGAAATTTACTACAACTTGCGGTTACAATATTGATCTACCTAGAGTTAAAACGATAAGAGAAAACGATAGAGGTAAGTTTTTTTGAATTTTATTTAGAGCTCTAAAAACACGTACCATGTTCTTTCTTAAACCTCTATCAGAATCGGAAGTGTCTGCAACTAATTAAGCGTCCGAAGAACGTATTCCATCTCCATTCTAATCTTTCTACTTAAACCGGAAGTATTAGAAATCAATCGCTTACGGTTTAAGATTGATTCCGGTAACTATGGTAGTAGATAGCGACGAGCGGTTTTCTACAATCAGTTAAGCATCTCAAAAGTATATTTTATCTTCACTCTAATCTCTACCACTACCAGTTTCAACATTAGTTGAAAAAATATCACGCCATACAAATCAAGTCCTACACATGCTACTTTTTTTTAATGTTGAGAATGGAAATGTGTTTGATGTAATTGGATAAAATAGTAACGCCCCGATGTGAGAAAGATGATCAGTATCCTTTTCTTCCACGCCAAGTTAATGTATATATGAACGTCTCTTGATTTTCTTTACATATGAGTGTCACTATAAGGGATATTTGTGTGTCAGTATAAGAAATATGTATGTGTCAGTGTAAGGAGTATAAATATTAATATTATAGTTTTATATTAATATTATTTTAAAACTCAGCTTGAAGAAGCTTGGATTAAATGTGTGACAAGAGTCTTAATCTACGTAGCTGACAACTATTTTAAATGTCAGTCTATACTATGATATTTCTTTCTCTCATTTGTTGTAAATGATTGCACGTATATTGAGTTTTACAAAGTGTTGTATTTTTACCTAAGAGCTGTCCGCAGCACTGAAAACAAGTTATTATTATTATTATTATTATTATTATTATTATTATTAGTGATAGTAGAAGTATTAATAACAGCATAAAATGGATGTATAAGTGGTTCGGGTGAGCATAATGGTATGTCACATTTTATAACTATCGAGTAAACTGAAGAAAAAAGTAGACCATTTCTATGCAATTCAATGCAATAACACATACCAAATGAATTTCCCTTGTAATCTGCAGGTACTTTTTCGTAATTGAATTATCTACCTACTCTTCTGTGGTTCGATCGCAACGTTTTCTAGCTAAAATAACTCAAATTCACCAGAAATAGCACTTACTATTATGTCTGCTCATACGTGTAACTGTGTTATTGGGTTAGGACCTGTCTTCATCAGAATTCTTCATACAATACGTAATTATTATTATTCTACACTCCATTTACTATACTGAAGTGTAATGCTTCTTGGTACGACAAAATTAGAATATGAACGGAATAAATGCAATAAAATTATATATTTATTATCCTTGATAAATATAATCTACTGGTATTTTAATAATATTGATATGTGTGACACAGTTGAATTATAAATCTCGTAATAAACAGTACGATTAACATGACACGAAATAGCAGGTGAAGGTACAACATTGTCAGTTAATAGCTGTGACGTATCCGATTTGCAGGTTGAATTAAACTATTTTCCGATGCACATATAATCAAAAGGAAGAATTAAGTTTCACAAACAGACCGGCAGTGACAATGAAATGTCTCAAGGAAGATGCCATAGAACACGTAAGAACAATAGCCATTTGTCATTGTCTATGTTATAGCGTACTAATGTGCCGACAAAGAAGTAATAAAACAACTTAATGAGACAAATGAGGCTTGTTTCTCTTCGTAATTATGCAGACAAATAAAATACAAAACATATTTGAAGCTTACCATGCAAGGTCAAAGAAAGGAGTCTTATTATTATACTATTTTCTCCATGCTACGAGAGTTCAAAAATGTCATAAATAACTACAAAGAGTTTATAGGGAATTTATATTCATTTTAAATCACATGTTTGGTGATATTTGAAATAATATTATCAAGTATAAACGAAAGTAATAAATATTTAAAGCAGAGAATTCCTCCATTTAATTTCGAATAATTTGTTAAGGATACTCACTACGCTGAACCTCATTTTTTTGTTTGTAATCTTTGTCCTTCATTTAATTTTAAGGAGTATTTAGTATATCAAAAACTTCTTTATACTATTTACGTATTTACTCTGTCTGTTCATATGTGTCCATGTGTGGGACAAAAGTTCTCAAGAACTATTTGATGAATCACATCAGTTTTGGACACGATATAAACGATAAATACATGTACATTTAGATGGGAATAGGTTTCGTTGATGGATGTATTACTCAAACGGGATTTGGTAGGAATCAGCAATTTCCGGTCTTAACGTTGATCATTATAGAGTAAAAACAGGTAATGGATAGCGAGAAATGTTTTCTTCAATCGACTCAACGTCTAAACAAAACATTTCATCTTTCATCCTTAACTCTCTACTAAAACCGAAAATAATAGAAATTCGCTAAAACTTCCGATTTCGATATCAGTCTACAAAGAGCAAATATGAAGAGATATCAGAGAGATAAAACTTTCTTTCGAATCGATTTAGCGTTCTAAGAATAGGTACCATATTTTCTATTAACCCTTAGTTCAAACCGGCAGAAATCAACCACTTCCAGTTTTAGCATTAATCGCTATAGAGTAAAAATGATAATAGCTAGCGAGAATTGGATTTTTGAAATCCATCAAACGTCTCAAGAAGACATGCTACTCGTGTTTCCATTTTCTAATTTCACTACTTAAACCGGAAGAGATAGAAGTATACTACCAGTTCTGGCTTTAATTGAGAAAATATCAAGCCATCACTAAATGTTAAGTGTAATAAAAAAATCGGTTGCCACGATAACAAAAGTTTTGAGAGGAGAATGGAGAATGAGTGGAGCTTCTATTATTGAGCCATTAAGATCTTTTTTTTTGTTACTACACTTTGATAGACCAAATTTCTTTAAACGGTGTATATTCGCTGTGACATTGCAAGTTCTAAGAGAAAATGAAACACAAGGATAGTGTTAGTATATATACTGCGTGGTCGATTAAACTCGTTTGATCTTTTCACTAAACGAACATGGTGATAGATCTTGATCAGTTTAGTGAACAAAACTGCACATATCGAATACACTGTTATTGTGTACGTGGCTCTGGTCATTGAGTTATGGTGCTATAAAAGTTGGGGTTCTGACTTAGTCAAACTTTCACGTTGGAAGTTGGAAGAAAAAGAACCTCTAGTTACTAACTAACTCTACGGCCTATGGAATCAGGAGGTTTAATGCCGCGTTCATAAAAGCTCCCCGTTGACTCCTATCTTTAGCCAACTGGATCTAGTTTCTACTTCGTATTCGTATTTCCGCGAGATCCACCTTAATAGTGTCCTGCCATCTGCTCCTAGATGTTCCTAATGATCATTTTCCAATCGGACTTCTAGTTAAAAGGTAAACGGTATAAATTATGTACTATAGTTCCTCGTTATGAAGTTCCCGCCATTTCCCATTCCTGTTCCTCTTGGGTTCTAATATTTGTCTCTAGTTACTATTTAGAACAAAAATAAATGGAATAAACTTATTGTTAGAGGTTAATTTGAGGCCTAGGAAAGTAGGTGATGATATTGTTGATAAGCTATGGATGTTATAAATGCAGATTTGCGTTTTTTTAAAAATCAATGAAGAACCATTTTTATTTTTCTCTAATAAGAAAGCTTACTTATAACTAAACGACTGCAAAGAATATTACAATTTTGGAAAATGACAGGTTGAATATTCACAAAATGCTATTGAATAAACTAATTTGTTGGTTTCAAAATCTTTCGTATAATACAGAAGTTTGATGACGTTGATGATGCCCTACAATTATGATGTGATAAACTCAGTATCCAAATTTCTAGCCTAGAGGAGTTCTTAGCTCATTCTTTAGTAGTTGTGTAGATAATATCTATCTGGCTGATATTTCTTTCTTAGATTTTAAGGAGCGAATTACTACAGTTAATTCCTTATGCTCACTATAAAAATAAAACATTATTTAAACACTTTTAGAAAAGATTTTGAGGAGAAGACTGACAAAATAATGTTCAAAAAGTGTGCTTCTCGTGTCTAGTGCGATAATGTGTGTAGTGTGACATATTTAAAACAATTCGAAAACAAAGTTGTGTCACATTCAGCAAACACATTTGGGACATGCCTGTAAAGAAGATCTAAAAGTTGGTGAATATGTTCTATCCGGGGTGTTCAAAGAGAGTTTGTGATGTGTTTAAGTGTCCTAACTGTGTCTAAAAGTCGTTTCCAAATATTTTTTAGTACTGTTTCGCATTCATGTCTGTGATACGAAATTCGAAGCAGTGTAAATGTTAGAGGCTCGCCACTTGTGAGTATCCTATTATTACGTACATGGTATCCTGTATTATTATACATACTCATTTCTGGAACTTTCGATTGTGGCTAACTTTGACTTTGTTGTGGCCTATAAATGTATTATCACCATCGTTACCATAGCATACATATTTGGTCTGTTATCGACGACTATGTAATAGGGTTCGAGGCAAAATGGCGTCGGGATAGAAAGAACTGTCTCGAACTCCAGTTTAACACGTTTTTTTATTTTTATACAAGAGTTGTTTTGTAGTTCGTTTCATGTGTGATACAAATTTCAATAAATGTGGACAATTTTGATGTTACTAATATTCACTTTTACAATAATTTAGCTGTATAACAAATAGTTTAACATGGGCGATTTTGAGCAATATATTTGCTCCATTTTGGTTTACAATTTTGGTTGTGACCATGACAATTACAGTGCATATCGATTTTGTTTAATACAATTTTATACTTTTTATCAATTTATAGTGTAGTAGTGGACATGACTAATGGCTGAAGCATTTAAAATATATAAAACCACAAATGTGGTTCCAGATCAAGAACAAGACTCTAATATGTTGTAGGTTAATAGCTGATTTGCTGTTGAAAATGCAAATTATCCTATAATTATTTGGAGTGTTATAACGGTACCGTAAAATTTCTGGAAGTTTCCACTGTGGTTAACTTTGAATTTAATTCAGTCTTTAAATATATTGTTGCTATCGTTACCATAGCAACGACAGTTATCAATGATTCTGTGAATGATATACGATTCACGCCTTCGATAATGGTACATTCCGCTTGTTGAATTTATTTATTTTCTTTAAGTTATTACTTGAAATTCAAAGTATAGGAGTGGGATCTAGGGATTATAAATTTAATGATTTATAAATAATATTGGCTCTTAAAAAGTAAATAATGAATAACTCAATAATTATATTTCACGATTTGGGTTATCAGATTTCCCATGATTTGGATTAGGACAAAAAAATGGTTATATTTTCTGTGATGTAGCAAATTCTTTCCGCCTGCTAATATATATATTACAAAACTTAAAATATTAGTTTATATACTATTAGCATTTATGAACATGTTTGAAATAATTTTCAGAGCTAATAACACCACACATACATAATAAATTCTAAGTAGGAAAGACACTATACTGTACACTTCGACAGTTAGAACCCGATGCTGGCAATCTGGTAAATTATCTTAACTGTAAAAAATGGGTAGGTATCTGTATTTATTGTCACTATTAGAAGCAGATTAACATAATTACAGTAGTAAATGATTTATACACTTAGGTATATAAAACGAATGTAAACTCGTGTGTTACCTGATCATGGGATAACTACTCAATCAATTTTACTGGTAGTTTGCATGATTATCAAATTTAGACCTCCCAATGATTTTATGACATTAACATTGGCAATAATTTTCGATATGAGGTTGAAGGGAGAGGAAGTGGTGACAAGTAAAAATAATCGAGAATGACCGATATAAGAGTCCAATTCATATAGTTTTTCGAGGTTGCTGAGACGAATAGTTACACGGCCAATGGAGTTTAAGACCAAAATGATCCCCTATCAGTGCAGAACAATGAGAGGTGGTGGAGGTGGAAAGGGATGATAATTATATGAAAATAATCGAAAGAACCGATATTAGTGTTCAATTCATGGTTTTTGGGGCTACTGAAATGAATAGTGGTAGTCCCGATGTCGTTTAAATCAGGATTCAGCCTCAATCGGAATGGTGGTCAGAAGGTTTAAGGGGTAGGGGTGGGAATGGAGTGGCATTACGAATTTTTATCAATTCACTTTCATTAAAATGTGAATCCTACGGGGGAGGGGTTCAATTACTATCCATAATTCTATTTTCCCCGTGTGAAGAAAGGACACTAGTTAGACGCCAATAAATAATAAATGACATAAATACATAACAGGCATACTAGTACCAGGTATTTGAAAGAGAATTAAAAATTTCAAAGGAGTACACTTGGTATCTTATACGTAAATGTAGACCTAATAATGTTTTCAGATTCAAAATGATTTTCAGATTTTCGTTTATTTTGTGCAATTGGTGGATTTGTACGGAATGTTCCAAATTGTTATATTATTTTACAGTAGTTTCATGTTCATTTCAACGTCTTATTAAGAAGACATTCTAGAGTTGACTACGAGACACAAGTTGAGACTTTCTCGTATCGAGAATGTGTCTTGAAGATGATGTCTCGTCTCGGAAAATGCATATGTCTCTTTTAGAAGAGCACTATCGAATCTTATACATTATTACAAAAATTCTGCCTCGTCTTGTCTCCTAGCCAATCCTAGACTATACTGAATAATTTACTTGTCTGCCTGCAAACGAGACTGAAATACATGCGATACATATATAGGGTGAGCCGAAAGTTCTACTACCCAATGTAGAATGGTATCAATTGCAAATATAGGTGTTGATGAAACCGAAAAGAACAGAGTATAACAAGTGCCTATAAGCAACATTTTATTCCAAAGTGTTTATATGTATGCCATCATTTCTCTAGCAGAGAATTATTCACTTCCAAGTACTGCGTGAACTTTTCTACAGGATTGAGACCTGCTTCATAGAAGTTTATCCCTTCGCAATATCGTTTGTTTGAATGAGAAGGCTTCTTAAACCTTGCAGCAAAATTCGTTTAGATGTTACAACGATAACTGGTTCTTTTTATAATTAAATTTGAGCCATTAAAATGACACACACTCCGTTCCTATTTGATTCCATTTATTTACTTTATATATCTGGTTGCCCCTGACAACCTACTATCCAAAGACCTATTATTTTTTGAAACAATTGAATATCTTTTATACATTGATAATCATATTATTTAAAACATTTCTTTCTCTTCTTCAGATAGTAAAAATCAGCCAGCCTAGTACAACTTTTGAATATCTTATGACCCAAAATTACAAATATACAATGTACTGTTGTAATGTTTGTAATTGATTTCCCTGTGTTAGGATACTTATGAGCTCCGGTGCTCTTAACAAGCCGTTCCGTCACGAAATGCGGTAACTAAGCAGCCGTAGATCTCACAACCTGTAGAAATGATTTTTTTTTTTTTTTAAAGAAATGAGTTTTGATAATTAATTAACATATTCAAAAAATGTCCTGAAGTGTTGTATCAGTGAACAAAGATGTCGAGAATACCTCCTGACGATGGTTAATAGGAACTGCCCTAAGAGCGTTCAAAATGTAACGGGTATAGAAACAACTTGTAATTAGTGTAATGACAATTTTCACACTACCGTCTACACATATGCAAGTTGTTTCTGCCACTACCCGTATATGCATTGGACACATCCAGAGTTCAGGTACAATTTTAACACTCTTACGGCACTTCCTAGGCATTATAAACATTATTTGTTCACTTCAGGACACTTTTGGACATGTTAAACAATGATCAGAAATATTTTCTTTAAAATGTCCAACAGCTGATTTATTTATTATTATTACTATTATTTATTTATTTGCAGTGTAGGAATACTGCATTATCATAAAACCAAGTCACGATGTACACTCATGTCCAAAATTATTGTCGCATATCTATAAATATGATATTGTAGGAATATAACTTGATAACGAATTCGTCCGGTATTTCTTACAATGTTAGTATCTGTATAATCTGCAAAGACATGTATGTGGCAAATTTTAATGTCAAAAGAGCAGTAAATAAGAACAATAAAACGAAAACAAAACTTTCTTGTCCATTTATCAACATTTTGTTTTACTCATTCTAATTTTGGTATTTGTAATTCTTTTTCTATGAAATTTACCACAAATATATATTTCCTGATTATACACATAGTATCAGTATTAAAAGTTCCTGCAAAATCATTTTCAAATTATATTCTTACAAGAAGACAGTTATAGATATGCGACAATCATTTTGGACATGAGTGTACATGGTGTGTCATGAAATAATCCTATGAAAGATAGATTTTACTCCTCATTTCTGAAGTTATCTACTTAAGTCTTTCCTGTGATTTTATATGGGGTATGAAGGGATAAATGCTTAGGGAAATTAAATATTAAATGTTGCATTTAAGATAAATTAAAACAGCCAACTCTTCGTGAACATGTGTTCAAATCTCAGTAGTTTTGGAAAAGAAACGACAATCTACAGTAACAAACAACAAGAACAAATATTGAAAATAAAGAAGTCCGTAGAACTAATATCGAACTTCCTTAATAGTTAGTTCCAATACGTTTGGAATATCCCTCCATTAATTTCAGTACATTTAACATTTTGCTTTCTTACATCTTGTGCTATCTATTACAAAAATTCCTCACTCTGAATAAAAAAGTTAAAATGCGAACAAAGAAATTTTGTTCTCTCCTTGTGTCTATTGTCTAGGCATACATTTTACTTTTCAGCTAGCCATATTGGCAGAAATCGAGTCATGCATTCACCTTAGATGCCCAAAAAATTGGACTATTTTAGACGATCCTACTAGCAGAATACTGTTGGACGAGTAGTGTGTCACTAGCGGGCTACAACGTGGTGGTGGTGATTCTAATATAGTAAGATAGAAATGAAATTAAATATATTGTAGGAAGGTAGTTGAAGTGGTAGAGCTTATTTCTAGGTATTACTAAATTTGCTTTTAAGTAACTCACCCTCATTCCAGAAATGTATAAATACCTTATTAGGGAAGCAATCGATGGGTACAGTTAAAAGATCTGATACTGCAAAACCTAAAAAAGTATTCAATAATTAGGCTCTAGGTGGAGATATTTAAAATACCTTCTTTAAGTTGACTGTCTCATTGATACAAGTTTGACACCAAACTTTAGACTCAGACGTAAAGGCTACTTTTATTTGTATTTGGGTCCCTTATCAGCAGCGAGGCTGTATAGGATTAGAGTCTACTAAGGTAGTTTCTGGTCTGATGGTCTGTCTACAACTTTTAGCTATCTGTTTATCTGAACTTCTGTTGTTTCTTTCCGTTCAGTTTGATCTGTGTCCTATTTAATCTCCAGAGACTTTTAATGTCTTCTGATGAATTTGACGTAACACACTGCGAAGAACCATGACATTTGCCCGAATCATTACAAGTTACATATTATGTTGGCCTTTATTTCCTTAATTGTGTTGGCGTGACAAAGATGATCTGTCTGTCTACAGGTTATAGGCACTAACATTGTAGAATTTCAAATATCTCTTACATCCTAATTTCAATTATTTGACTGCAAATTATTGCGTATCTTGATTTTATCATGACTTGCAAAACTTCAAGGAATTATTGTACGAGAATTTAAAAAATCAATCAGAATTTTCGGTTGTTTTTTTTAGGATTGGTAACAAGATAATTATTAGAGTAACCCACATATAATGCTTTATTTTTTGTTTAATTATGCTTTATTGTTTTCCAAATTATGCTTTATTGTGCTTTATTGTTAATTTCAATCATTGTTTTACATTAATCGTGTATAATGTATAATATTTACTATACACTAAATATTCTAAATATCTTGATCTATTTATTAATATTTTATGCAACCAGTTTCTTTCATATTTAATGAACTTTTTACTTAATGCACTGTAAAGCGATATGCTTTACTCGAGTCAGTTATTTTTTTATCACTTGTGTGCGCCTTAGAGGTGCATTTACACAAAAAGGGAAAGTAAAAGATGCCACCAAAAAGTACAGAAAATACTCAAGTTCAAGGGGTATATATAACAATATAGTGTGAAGTTCTTGTGTACTATTCATTGTTGACGGAAAGTTTTCTTCTTCTTTTCCTTTTTTTCTTTCCTCCACATCAAAGGATTACACCGAAATAAAAATAGGCTTTTTACTGTTGCAAAGTTACGATCTTAATGATTTTGCATTGTAAATATTGGTTTTAAAAAATATTAATACAGTATGTTAAACTTGCAGTTAAACAGAATTTTTCAAGAATTGTGCTATATATTTTAAATTATGCTTTATGCTTTATTTTCTAAAATCATGCTTTATTATGCTTTTAAAATTAGTTTCTTCTGGACATTTAGACAACCCGAACTATGTTCAAGGTACCAATCATATGTGTAAATTGCTGTTATGCTTTTTATGCTTTTGGGTTGCCCTAATAATTATATATATATATATATATATATATATATATATATATATATATATATATATATATATATATATATATATATATAATGGGTTGGAAACAAACCACAGAACAGTATATAGGTAGTTTGAGTTCAGAATTGTACATACATACGGCAGGAGAAGAATGTCTAGTATTGTCATTGCATAGCATTGCATAGGTATGTTAAACTTTTATTCATATATACATATATTTCAGTATATTAGTATTACTGTAATTTATTTCGCTCGATTTCCAAATATGTTGGAAATCGCAAACTTGACAAATTGTTCCTTTCATTATTACTCTCCATATCATTTTCTGAAGAATGGTCTTTTTCTCTCAAATACTCTGAAGTAGAATCTGAATGAATACAGTGATGTAAGCAGAACTTAATTAAGGGGAGGTTCAGAAAGCGCTCTATCTCATATTCTTTCAGAACAATCTTGATTTTTTGATGTAATATAGTAAAAATAAATGATTTCTTAATACAGTAAAGTTTACTTTTCCATAATAGCTTGCGGAAGGAGGAAATTTATACCATCTCTCATCCCTTAGATACGGTGCTGAATTTAACGTCAATGTCTAAGAATACGCAATTGCATCTCAGCTATGGAATCATTTTGCTAATACTTTAGGAAGAACGTATCATAATATATGAATGCTCAATATGTTTTCCTTCATGGACTGTTGTTCAGTGCATATTATGCATGGATCATAAATAACATCTTCCTTTTACATACACATACTTGGGTTTAAAAAAAAAAGAAAAGAAAAATGGAGAAAAAAGGACAAGAGGCAATTTAGGTTGCGGGTTATTGCCTGTCTGTGACTACGTACTCGCTGGTCACGGGCAATGCCAGACATAAACTGTAGATGAATATAGAAAAAATAAAAGATCTTCCTTTAATATCAATTTGATTATCGAATAATCGTCCACTTGATAATAGGTTGTAACTGATAATTGAGGACAAACTGGTATTCCTTAATCGCCATTTAATTGTCCATATTCTCTGAGAATATGTAGTTCAAAATGCATGTTATTCAACTGCAATCACCATCTTCAGAAGAAAATGACCAATGAACACTCATTCATATAAAGGAAGTTATTTGTTTGTTTTGTTATTGTTGTAGTAAAAAAAAATGTCTTTACTTATAAGCCTTAAAAAAGACATAATAATCACTACAGAACAAAAGGTACACACAGTATATTTGAATGTTCTTTTTTAAAAAAATGAACGGAGAAAATATTGTGTGTTCTTTCTTTTGCAATGGTTGATGTCTTGATGCTTTGTATATTCTCATGTTTGCTAAGTATAGTGTAAATATAATTTTTGTTTATTAAAGTTCGACAAATCTTAACGAGCTTCCAGGGAAGAGGTTGTTATTATGATGTAATGATGTAAAAGAGTTCATAAAAATTTTGTTCTTCTTCAAAATGAATCCACTTTAAAAAAAAAAAGTGTTCGTTAAAGATATATTTAACTATGCGGTAGTTATAATGTTTTTATAGTCTATCATCGGTTTTGTCTCTACAAAAGGTCTCTCCTCTTCTTTTACAAAAATAGAGAGAGAGAGAGAGAGAGAGAAGTTTGTCATTTTAATTTATTTTTCCATTCTTAGTAGCTCAGATGTTCAGCTGTAAACTACGTTGAGAGATTCGTGAATGGAATTACATCACTTTTAATCCAATATATAGAGTTACTATGTTAAAAAGAGCATAGTACTATTGTTTATAAGATTTGAGTTGAAGCTGTCTCGTCTAGAAAAGATTTTAATCTAAGTGATGTCCAGAGGCGGGTCTAGGATATTTTATACCCTAAACCAGCGTTTCCCAACCGGTGTGCCGCGGCACACTGGTGTGCCGCGAATGGGTCGCTGGTGTGCCGCGAGGAAATCGAAACAAATTATTAATTCTATAGGAACCAAATTGCAAGACATAGGGGAAAATGTATATTTGTATTTCACATTACTATGAACCTCTACTATAAAACTACAATTTTAAGTTTCATACTGTGTAACTTTTCTGTACATTTTTAATGTTGGAAAACGTATTTATCATTGCCATGACCATTATTGCTTCTTCATTGTTGCTGACTATTTCGTAACTTGAAATTTTAACATATCATTCACTAAATTCAACAAAGCAAACATACATACAAATTACCTACATTTGTGTTTTAAAGGTACAGGAGATTTGTTTATTTGTTCGTTATTTAGTGATCTTCCTTTTTAGTGAAAGATTAGATACAGTTTTCGAAAGAGAAAGTGGATTTTTAAAAACCCGTGTTCTATATTTCATTGCAATTGTTTTCTATTTTAAAATTAGAATGAAAAATAAGCATAATGATTTACCACGGGAGAAAACCAGTGATCGAGCTTTATTCTCTCTAAGAAGGAGATCAGTAATCACAGAAAAATACCAAGGTATTTTATATTTACAAATAATAATAATAATTATATACAGTGGCGTATTTACGATTTTGTTTCGGGAGGGGCTTTGATAACTTTCGGGGGGGCTTTGCCTGGAAATGTGAAAATTCTGCAAGATATTTCATTTACTTTACTATACTAAGTAAGATTTCGGGGGGGGGCTTAAGCCCGGAAGCCACCCCCCTAAATACGCCACTGATTATATATATATATATATAATATGGGTGTGCCGCGAGAATTCAAATTACACCTGTAGTGTGCCGCAAGTTGAAAAAGGTTGGGAAACGCTGCCCTAGACGGAAAGCATTTCTGCGCCCTCATATCTCCTTCTTCCCCAAACAGAAACCAAAGTAAAGCCTTGTCACCCCTGACATTTGCACCACATCATCACATTGTTACTATTTGTTCCCAATGCCTGTCTCTATGGTATTAATGGTAATCTATAAGTCAATTATTAAAAAAAAAAAAATATTGCTGTGGCACTTGGAATGAAATTTTACTAATAGAACCACAGGGCAACAGGAAATTAAAGTTTTATTGTAATGTAAACCATGTCGATGTCTATTGAGAACATAAAACAAAAGATAGTTAAGCAAAGATGTAGCTTTTTAATTCATTTTTAGTTATTTTGAATTTGTGTAATTATTCTGTCAAAAGCTTAAAAAATATTCACGTCAGCTGTTATCTGAATGTATAAATTTGGTGCTCTGTGAAAGAAGAGCCTTTGAATAATCAACAGTCTAGGGCGGGAAAGGTGGAAGAGATGGGTATTTGGTGCTACACGGGTAGGAATATGAAGGGATAATTCTTGAACTAGGGCTTCAGACCTTAAGTTTCCATTGACTACTTTATGTATAAACTTCAGGTCAGTGACATTTCTGCGAGATCCGGTGCCTGGATATTCAAATAATACAGGAGATCTTTAGTCATAGAATGAACAGTGGAACATGGAAACGTACTATGGCCACATAGATGCTGTATTCCCCACTCCATATAGGTGAGCAATAATCGATCTTGGGTGATCCCGCTTATCATTAATTTCCTCTTCCCAAATATGTAGGACGCTGGCGCACATACGTTTTATCTAATGTCGATAAACCGCACGTAAAATACAAAAATGCCCGCCATTCCGCCCCTGAATGTTTCCGCCCTAGGCAGCCGCCTATGGATGAGCCGGCCCTGGTCATATCTCGTCTTAGAAACTGTGTTGAAAGAGCTCTGTATGGCCTCTTACCTCGTCAAGAAAATTGTGTCTCACATCATCTCAGCCTGAATACAGATAAAAAAAAAGAAAAGAAAAAAGTAAGGAAAGTTAAAAACGCTTCAAAAACACCAGTGGTAGATCCATCCCAGAGCAGGGGGGCCTAGACCCCAATTTTTTGAGAGGCAGAAATAATTTAAGCTCTTATTTATATATTTTTGACTTATAGTAAAGTCATGATATACCTATCACTTTCTGTGTTCTGGTTGGAACCCCTAGTTTTTATCTTTTAGATCCGCCCCTGAAAAACACAGAATAATATGTATCTATCATAGGGTTATCATCTTTTCAAAGCAAAGGTGTGGAGATTTTCCATGCAGCTAATAAGGAAGAAATGTACCAACTAATGTTGTGAAGGCCTGCAAAAAAAAAAAAAAAAAATAATAATAATAATAATAATAATAATAATAATAATAAATAAATAAAAAAAATAAAATTTTGAGTAAAAAAACAGTTTTTTTACCCTTTTTTCCCGAGCTTGACAAAAATAGGAAAATTTGGGAAAAATTGAAATTTTCAAATATTTTACTCCATTATGCTTTTAAAATGAAAAACTATTTTATATTTACAAGTTTACAGTTAAGATCATTGAGTGCTTATATTTCTTGTAATAGAATAGGGAAAATTTGTGGCAACAAATATAGGTTCACCACTCACCCAAACTTAAAGTTATCACCGTGATAGAACGGAGTTATGGCTACAAAAGAAACTAAAATATAATCGTAGTTAGATTAATTAATATAGACGCATTTCAATTACCTTAAACAATCTTATGAAGTTCCCGCTTTATTGCAAGGAAGTGTTAAAATAACGGGGCCGGAATTATTTTAGTTAATATGATAAAATCAAATATATATTTCGGAGATACGTATCTTCCTTGTGGTGTATAAAATTTTCGGAAATTTTGAATACATTAGAAAAATCTTTTGTTCGGAAATATTGGCAAAAAACAGAAAATATAATTTATAAACTATTTCTTCGCCTGATGCTAATCTTACTTGCTATAATCTGTCTGCAACGTACACAATGTATTTCGCTAGCAGGAAAAATACTTAAAGGAACAGGTTTTAATTTTTACTTTTTAGTTTTTTTGATTTCTGGTAAAAAAAATCCCTCTTTGTATATTTTTCGAGCAACTCAAAAAGAGAGAGGACCTTATTTACACATGCACACATACACAGCACAAGTGCGTAAATTTGAGCAGCGAGAAAAGTATTAAAGAATTTAACATTTGAAACTTCCGTTCATTATTATTATTGAAGACTAGCAGATTACCCGTTCTTCGCACGGGAGAATATGTTTCATTTTGGACATAAAGGGCATCAAAACTGTCACCAATGGACCCCAAAAACTGTGAATTCGTCACTAATATCGATCATTTTCAATTACATTTACATGTCACTCTCTCCCTCTACTACTAGTTACTAGTTACTATTAGTCTAAAAGTACTAATGGGGGATGAACTTGGACTTAAACTCATCGAAAGTGTCACTGTTCATGTCGGTGACCCCGAAAACTATAGATTGGACACTAATATTGGCCATTTTTGATCATTTTTATACATCTACCCCATCTCCCTCCTTCAAGTTGCTTCACTGAATTTGGATGTAAATGGCATCGGAAGTGTTACTGTTTATCTCAGCGACCCCAAAAACTATGGATTCGGCACTAATATCGGTGATTTTTGATAATTGTTATCCAATCTTCCCAAAGTTGCGGGCCTGAATTTGGATTTAAGCGTCATCGAAAATGTCACTGTTCATCTCAGCGGCCCAGGAAACTATGGATTCGGCACTAATATCGGTCATTTTCGATCATATATATATATATATATATATATATATATATATATATATATATATATATATATATATATATATATATATATATATATATATATATATATATCCATCTTTTCTGCCCCCAAGCAGCAGGGTTGAATTTGGATTGATTTAAATGACATGAAGAGTGTTACTATTTATCTCAGCGACCTCGAAAACTAGGGATTCGACATTAATATCAGTCATTTTCGATATATCTCCCTCCTTTCTTACTCCAAGTTGCACCTTCAAAGTGAAATGATAAAAGCCATTCCATTCCGGAACGTCATCTATGTTGAAAATTTTACCACAAAATTGTGTACATAAAGTTTATATAAATTATATATTAGAATATTAAATAATAGTAATTATATGTTTTAGTGCTTGAGTATTTGTGAAATTTGCCTACTGCTCTCTTTTAAGAAATAATTTGGGTAAAATTAACAAACTTTCATCAGAACAAAGAGCACATTAAGAGCTCAGTCTCACTCAAAAGCCCTATTTGTTGCAGCAAAGAGGCTTCATGATAATAGATCCCTAACAGCGCAATTACGTAGCAGGGATATGCCTATCATGTGCCCTCAGGTACATGGGAATGTGTCCAGTATGTTTGTATACTTCTGAGAAAGAAATCGCATTTATGGCAAGTGATAGTCACAGTCTTTGTCCGCCCCTACGAACATGCCTGGCATGTACCTGGGGAACGTGCCTAGTATGTTCTAGGTATGTTCTCCATGCCGTTAACGTCAATGAATCACAAAATTACTCCATCAAAATATGTTAAATCGCCTATATGCGTAATGTGTTTACATTAAGGTGAGTCTAAACAAAACTTTAAACAAGTAAAAAAAAATGTAGGTCTAGCCGAGGATGGGCGTAAACCACCAACCTTTTGGATTACTAGCCGCGTGTTCTTCCGACTTGGCCACGGAGGCGGTGAAGAGAACGTGGCTTGTAGAGGGATAAATTATTGAGGTTCGGCTAATCAGAGTGCTCCTTTAACCGCATATATTCGACTATAACCGTTTGGGATCAGATAAAATCTGCTCGCCATGTAATTTTATAACAAATTGACGAGTGTCTATTTACTTTATTTCATGGTTCTTCCCTATTCTTTTTCGAGTGACCGCCGACAGTTGCCATCTAATAAAGTTGATGCGTTTATTTGTTCTAGTACACAATCGCTTAGAAAAAGAAGCAACAAATGTATCAAATGTGGGGATGAATTTAGAACACCTAAATGGCGAATGCATAACACATCTTGTGCTGTTAGGGTATCTGAAATAATATGTACCTAAAGGACGTGCCTAGAACATGACAAATATATGTCTCAAGTGACGACATAAAAACAAATGCGAAACTGATCCAGGTATATAAATGCTATATTTGTGGTACATAGTTGCAAATATCAATTAGGTATAACAAATACCTAAAACTGTAGGTAGCTGAAGTACATACTTAGCACATGAATACCATATGTGTCAAGTGTCGGGTTCCTAAAAAGTAGCTGGGACACCTAAATGGCACATGCCTAACACAACTTGTGCTGTTAGGGATGTGTATGCAACTATAAAAGTTCTGAAATTAATGCGTAACAACGAATAAACGACTAAAAAAGCACTTAAATGAAATAAGTGAAGATTTAATTTTCAAGAAGAATTACAACAATTTTATTTTTGAATGTTTTTTTTTTAATATTCGCAATATTAAAATTTCTCAACTTATATTTTTCAGGCGTTCGAAAAAAACTGTTCCATTTTTAGTAAAATTAACCTAATACAAAGATTTTTTTATTATTTTTCAATTTTTCCGGAAAGAAACCGGAAAAAACTTTTTTCACCAACAGGTTCAACATTTCCGGAAATTTTAAATTCTAGTACCAACAACCCTTTTCCGTAACAAAGTATCATAATCAGTGGCGTATCGGGCTCAAGCACCCCGAAATGAATTTGTTATATACACAAAACATTAAAATTTGTCGGCACACAAAATAAAAAAATATAAGTGCTTATTCATGTATTGTGCATAGCCCCCTCCCCCAAAACAAGATCCTAAATACGCCACTGATTATAATATAAGTACAACGTGATTCAAAATGATGTGAACGATAAGGAAACGTTCTATATGTGATAATACTCTATCAACAATGAAATCTTTATGGAAATACTTTCAATATTATCCTCAAGTTTTGTTTGGAACGAGCGTAGTAGTTTAAAATTTATCCGTTAGGTGGCAGAGTAATTAGTTCCAAGATGGCTGCCTGTGGTGCAGAGAGAGCATTTTGCTTTTTACAGTTTCACGTTTGTCGGTCTGTTGTTAGTGTTCAACTCGAGTTCCGCACAAAATTTCACCATCCACCATCAAAGAACTCCATACGTAAATGGAATGACAAATTCAACAGAACGGGATGCATTTGTAAAGAAAAATCGCCCGGTAGGACGTCCACTTCTGAGGCAGATGTCGAAAGGGTTCGAACCAGTTTTCAACGCAGCCACAAAAGTCAACAAGGAGAGTTAGCGAAGAGCTTCAAATGCCTCAAACAACTGTTTGGCGTGTAGTGCGTAAACATTTAAAGATGTATCCGTATCGAGTGCAGTTGCTACAACACTTAACACCTAATGATCACACGTGTCGCAAGGCTTTTTGTGAGTCATTTCAGATTTTGACTCACAACTCAGATTTTTTTTTGGGCAAACTTTGTTTCAGTGATGAGGCTACGTGCCATGTGACACGAAGAGTGAATAAACAAAATGTTCGCATTTGGGGAACTGAACAGCCTCACCAAACCGGTGAAATTATGCGTGATTCACCGAAGACGAAAGTGTTTTGTGCAATTTCATCTTCAAAAGTTTATGGTCCGTACTTCTTTGACGAAGGAACTGTGACTGGACAAACATTTCTACAAATGCTTACTACGTGGCTTATGCCACAGCTCGAACATGACAGTACAAACTTCATCTATCAGTTGGATAGAGCTCCATGTCACTTTCATCACAATGTCAGAAATTTCCTCAACAACAGACTGCCACACCGCTGGATTGGGCGGTCAGGTAAAAATCATCATCAGCTTCTACGTTGGCCACCAGGATCACCGGACTTAAACCCCTGCGATTTTTTTCTGTGGGGACATCTAAAAGACGTTGTCTACAAAGCCTCTCTACCCCAAGATGTAAATGAACTGAAAGAGCGCATCACTGCTGCAGCGCAAACTGTTGATGTAAACATGTTGAAACGGGTCTGTGCGGAATTGGAATACCGAATAGATGTATACAGGGGCCCACATAGAACATTTGTGATGTACTATTTTCATTTTTTATCACAAAAACATTTAACTGTAAGATTTGAAGATATTTGGATGATTAATAAAAAAAAGTTATAAGGAGTTGTAATCGTTCACATCATTTTGAATCACGCTGCATTTTCAGTTAAGAGAAAATCATATTTATCTCACTGATAAAAAGAAAGGAAACTATTTAAATCGTATTCGCTATACGTCGTATAATATAGAGTGGACTCTTTTTAATACAAAGTTCAAGGCACAAGAAAATGTTGAATTATTCAAACTTCAAAAATGCAATAAATATATATATAAAGAGAAAGAGAGAGAGAATTAAGTACCGCAACTGTACTCCACTTAATTAAGTACTGCACACAAACAAATGACTTCTATTCGCAGATAAATAAGGCAACATATACTATGGAAAACATATTTAAGTGCATTATCACATACGAGTACACTGAATTTGCATACAAAATCACATACACAAGTTTCAACTTTATTTATCTTGTTGTTACGTCGTCTTCATGTGATCCTAGTTTGCTTCGCTTTGATTTGAAAGATATATACTGCCAACATAACTTTCAATTTCACTTATTGCGTAAAATACGTCATTAATAATATTTGGTTGACTTCAATAAACCACCTTAATTTTCAACAATTTCGGAAACATCAGATGAGTTTGGAACTCGTTCTATCCAGTGCCGTAACTTAGATTTTTTTCTGAGGGGAAAGTATTAATACGAGTATTTGGGCCCTCCTAGAAAGTTTTTCCGAACTCTTGGGCCCTTCTATCCATCTTTCTCTTACTCTTTATGGGTTCCTGGAGCCTGTGAGCCCTTCTGGTCTATGGGGCCATTAGTTACTCCCCTGGGACCGTTCCATACATGACAAATTAATTAAGGGAACAATATTAAAAAATCTCAAAGCCATACGAATAAATATTATTTCTAGGATCCCTAGTATATATCGAAATGGACCCACGATTCATTTTTGTTTTATTTACCTTTTGTGTGCTGTTTTGTTTATGTAATGTAGTGAACCTGTTTGATGCTTCACTTATGATTTCGTGTTCATATCATATATGGAGTAAGAAAATTTTGTCTTAAAATGAGCCCCCCTCAAACGGCGGGAAGTTTCCTGGGGCAGTTGCCCCCTACTCCCACAAGTTACGGCCCTGGCTCTATCTTTACTTCATTGCCTATTTTACCTTTTTCTTTACCATTATGAGATGAATTATGGTTTTGTGTCACTCTCCCCTATGGTTGTCTCTGGATAACTGTTAACAAGTTGAAAATACATTCTTCTGCTAAAAAAAAAAATATTGTACTATTATTACTTCGAATTACACAAACAGGAGGTTCAAAAATTCGATTTACCTGCGACCTTTTACTATTGAAGAGGAACAAACTTTTGTTCGAGTTATTTAATATTTGGAATTAAGTTTCTGAATTTTTTGTTGAGTTTTTCGAGTGTTGTTTTGCATTAACCTGTTGCAGGAGGGGTTGTTGTCAGTTCACTAATGCAGGATAATTTGCAGGGCAATGCAGCATATATCCATATTCATGGTACGGCCGTTAGGAAGAACTCAAAGTGAATTGTCTTCTTGTAGTTCTACCACTCACATAGCATGAATTTATGCTCGAAACGGACAAGTTTGATAACCGCTTCTGAAAATTGATTTTAGCTTTACTATGTTTGTAAATTCGGATTTCGGAAAACCCACTTTTCATCACATGTGACAGTTCATTTTTCATGAAACGCACATCACACGGATTTTGTAGCCGTTGTTGGCACACAACTACACTCATTTGAGCCTGAGCTGGGGTCAGTTCAACGCAACAGTTCCTGGTGGTTTTTCCGACTTTGTGAAGGTGACACACTACAGTGGGCTGGGACAGAACAAGTTGATTTGACAATGGTCATGATGTGCTGGTAGATAGATTCTCCTAGTACAATTTCAGTATCTATTACCCTTGGATAGCCAGACCTTAGCTGAGCTTCGACAGTTTTACAGCCTGCACGAAATTTCTGGAACTAACAAATTGCTGTGTTGTAATTTCACTGTACTTTTCCTTTTCACATAACCAATGATTTTTGTTGTTGCTGTAGCGTTATGTCCGAGTTCAAACTCATACAGTTAACAGTTATCAGACAGATAACAAATAACAGATACAAATAACAAATATCAGACTTTGTGAAGCACTCATAGCCACTGCCACTGGCAGAAGATACTGACAGAGAGGCGACCTCTGCGATAGTCCGCTGATCACACTATCTATTAGGTTAGTTTGACCTTGTACTTACTTTCCCAGCGGGAGCTCATGTGGTTCGGATTCCACGTTAATCAGTAGGTCCACGTCTCATATAGCCTCGCTGCTGAAAGGGACGCTAAACTAAAAATCAACTCAACTCAACCTTGTACTTACTGCTTGCTGTTTGGGTTGTTGAATATTACAAAATTTATAACTCACATTTTTAATAAAATAATAGTCCCAACTTACTCAATAAACATAAATATTTTATAGTCCCGACCTAACCAGGACATGTGGTAACTCTAATCTTCGAGAAAACCTATAGAACGAAGGAAACTTTATTGGGCATTGAAATAAAAGGCTGGACTTCCGTATACCGTATTTAATGCAGCATGGAGAACATAACGTTCAACATGTTTTGAAAACTAATACCTGCAAAACTTGTCCGCCAGCAATGATGCACTATTGGAGAAGGCACGTAGCACCATATTCAGTAGAATCAAGAGTGCTTCACAAGGTATTGATTTAACTTTTAACTCTTCTATAATGTGCAAACAACATGCAAAGAATATTCCCCTTAAAGTATCCCCAAAGGAAGTAGGCTCGAGCTCTTAGGAACTTCGGAAGTAGGATAAGCAATTCAAATTAATGAAGAGCGAGGTCTGAGTATTGGCAGAGTAATATTTGTGTGTATCATTACTCCAACTTATCGGAACTAAATGGAAGTCAGCAAATTTTTAAGACTGAAGGTCTGATGTAATGAAATTTCTTACTTTCTTTTATGAAAATTGAAAGTGATCGTCTCAACTTTATACAGACTAACAAGTAAAGGGTCCAAATGGATGAATCGAGTTGCGAGATGAGACTTACTGCGCCTGATAGAGGTTGTAAAAATATGTGCATGTGCAAAGTTATAGCGGCTGAGCGCCATAAGAAACGGAGGGGGTCAAAGTTTGTGGGAGAAGAGCTATGCTATGTTATAGAAATACATCAAATAAACCGTTGAATCGTAAAAATAGTGAAAGATAGACAATACAAACTGTGGGAGTTTCACACATTGGCGAAAGAAAACTGGACAGAATAGATCACGAACCTCCGCCGCCATCTTGAAATCCGCCATTTTGAACTCTTGTGATATTTTTTGAAATGGAAAGGTAGCCATATGGCAAATGTATTAAGACTGTGTTTTGACCAGAAATACAATGCTACTGTCCATTTTGTCATATCACTAACCGCTAATGAATTATGGTCTGTTTCATCCCTTTGGATACCGTCATAACACATGCTCGAAATGCGACACGGTAGACACTCGAGAAAGCCACCTCCCCGATAACTTATTTTCCGCTAGAACTTCTTTGCTGTATTCGACTGTAGTAGTTCACTTTTCATCCAGATATCACATGCTATGCTCGTTCCAAGTTGCTATTGCTTATGAAGATGGACAAAGAAAGTTCAATGAAAAATATAGCAAGTGGTGAAAAACCAGTGGTTTACGTACAGCACGTACTAATTGGATTCCAATCTATCAGATTTTATTGTGTTATGGTCTATATTAGTATGCCATTTAACAAAAAGTAGCAATATAAACTCCACATTGTTTTCGACGGAGAAAAGAAAAGGAAAAAAAGCGGGAGAGGTTCTTCCATATCGGAACACTTCTCTTCGGCACTATATGAAGCAAATTAGAAGTAATGTAAATAATAATAATGTAATAATATACAACTCGGGTATCGAATTTCACTGTTATTTTTCTTGTATATATGTATAACTTACATGTGTTTTTGTGATAACACAAACTTTCGACATACGCCTACGAGTATCAGTGTCCTAGCTTTTCGTTAATAACTATAAAGATGATCCTAAATCTTCCAAATAAGTACAGATAACGATAAATAAAGTTCATAATTGACTTTCTGAAAACATGATGGCCATAATTGATATATCATATGACAATCTTTCCATTTCAAAAAATATCACAGATTTCAAAATAGCGGATTTCAAAAATATCACAGATTTCAAAATGGCGGATTTCAAAAATATCACAGATTTCAAAATTCTCCCACAAAATTTTAAAGATGGCGGCGGAGGTTCGTGATCTACTCTGTCCAGTCTTCTTACCCCAATATGTGAAACTCCCACCGTTTGTATTGTCTATCTTTCACTATTTTTACGATTCAACGGTTTATTTGATGTATTTCTATAACATAGCATAACCTTTCTCCCACCAACTTTGACCCCCTCCCCTTCCGTTTCTTATGGTGCTCAGCCGCTGTAACCTTCACATATTTTTACATCCTCTATCAGGCGCACTAAGTCTCATCCCGCAACTCGATTCATCCATTTGGACCCTTTACTTGTAAGATGAAAACTTCAATCCATCGTGATTGCTGTTCTACGGTATAAGATGCAATGAACAACTTACCTTCATTGTCTCCAACATTGCATCCATATAGGTAAAAGGCATTATGTATAAATATAGTATTCAATAGAACGCTTAATTTCACAAATCAATGAAGATGTCCGAAGTTTTCAATGTCTTGTAGCTACGAAACGAGCCATCTTGTAAAAATGGGTGATACTTATCTTCTTTAAAAAATCATTGTGACAAGCTTAACTTCTTGGCACTTGAATCCACAAGGGGCTATAGCCAATATCGTGATGCACGTTGAACTACAGGACAGGCACAACCCAGGTTCTCACCAACGTACGATTTTGCTTGGGGTTCCAAAGTACAGCGATTCCTGATGTATTTGAATCACCAAGTACGCAACTTTCGAGTGTATCATTAAACAATAGGGAAGTTACTCACTCTAAAAGATAGGGAGTTTCAGTCTAGGAAAAAACAGAAATAATGGAAAAGTCTAAATTGATGGGCTAACCACGTATCGCCTATTGAACGTCTGTCAGCGGGACCGGTACTAGTACTTCGTGAGCTGAGGTCTCAAAAATTCTGTTTTCATATAATGATTACCCTTACGCTGGTTTATTCGTCAGTTTTAGATCTGAAATGAATGTTTCTGCCAAAATGATAGGATTATTTATTTATTTATTTATTTATTTATACATATTTCTGGGCATTACTGGCCTTACGAACTTTTCATATGCGGGAGGAGGTCCCTCAGCGAGCACACTATCCGAAGAAAAGGGAGGGAAGATAGGAAGTTAGCAGCCTGGGACCTGTGTATGATAGGTATCATTCTGGCATTTGCCTAGTTTGGATACGGAAAACCCAGAAAAAAACCTCACTCAGCGTCGATACCCTGAAAAACAGGTGGAGACATCGCATTTTTGGCCGAGTGTCCTCACCGGTCAGGAAAAGAAGATTAAGCTAATTCTTATAAATTGTCACACAACATAAAAAGTTCTTTACTTTAATGCTTCTTATTTGTGGAGCTTCAGTAAACAACTACAGTGAAAATTACGTTCGTCACTTTACACAGTATATTTGTTATGTGTGGATTTTCAACACCACTTCTTGAATTTTCTAACACTGTATGCCTAAGAATGATGTATAGAACTACCTCTCCTAGTAGAACTAAAACGGTGCTACCAGTGGGTTCAGTATACATTAACCCTTAAACTACGGAGGTAAGGCAAAAAGTTATTGTAGTACCATTTCGAAATCGAAATATCCGTAGTTAAGACAAGAAACAGGGTATTTTGAAAACAAAATATCCCGTAGTTTAAAGGGTTGCAGAAGGGAAAAACTCTCTGTATAATGCTATAATTACCTCTGATATAAGCAAGTGTAATTTTCTTCTTCTATGGGTTTATGTAAAGAATATTCACTATAAGAGCAAGATTAGATATATCGATGATCTCCGAAATAGAATGAATAGAATCTTCGTTCATATAATACCTGCAATTCTTCATTGTACAGGAATTAAATTAGACTATCGTTTTGATTATCCAAGGAGCACCTAATGATGCACATGTGGAGACATACTGAATTATGTTGTACAAAACTTTCACTTTTGAACTATGTTTGACGAATGCAAGTTTCTTGTTCTATATCATATGGTGTTGTTTAGCAAGCAACCTAAAAGTGTATATTTTCAATTGTGTACACACCGTATTTATCTGCATCTTTCTACACAAATCAAATTTTCAAGTTTGCCACAAGAATATCGTAAGCTAACATTTAAGTATCTGAACTTGTCACTGCAGTGAATACGTTTAATGTACTGATTCTTAAGAACTGCTTTGTACTGTACATAAAACACGAAAATTATACTTTTTAAAAAATCTTTGTTGCGGAACTTATTTTTTCATTGATTCTTCTATTCTAAGCTTTAATTCCTTCGTTGGATGAGAGACTATTTTCAGGGGAGCCCATGCTTACATTACACGCTTGTTTGAAAATAAGCGTAAACATTGAAGCAAGATAAATAGAAAAGATACAAAACTAAAAAGTAAGAAAGCATGATGAAATAAAATGAGTGAATCTTTCCTTCTATTGAAAGTATTGGTGCTAGGTGAGTTTTAAGAAAGCCTGAATAAGAAAGAAGTTGGGTTTTTCATTCTTTCTGTTTTCCTTTTTTTTTTTAAGGCGTTTCTTTTTATATCAACAGAAGCATACCTGACGGCTCGTCAATTCAGCGTGAACTCATCAATATCTGTCTTGTTATTCGATCCCACAATCAAAAATCTATTCTCTATCAATCAGACCTTCAATAATAAGTGTATCCAACTGTACGCTCTCCATCATGGCCACTATGACGTTGCATGATTTTGGTTTTGTCTTCTGATTGCTCTTCCTTTTAGTTCTCTCTTCCATTATTTTTTTCTATCTCTCTCTCTTTCTCCTATAAAATTCTTTGGACCACAACTTTTAAATCTACTGTGTTAATCATTCCACGAATGCTAATCTGTAAAAAGAAATAGAATAAATAGTATATACAAACAACGAATTTAAGAAAATGAAACAGTATGTACGAGTTTTACAACGTATTTTTTAAATTAAATATTAAGTGGAACTTTTTTATCTTCCAGAACTTTATTTCTCTTCTTGAAAGATATTATTATTATTATTATTATTATTATTATTATTATTATTATTAGTAGTAGTAGTAGTAGTAGTAGTAGTAGTAGTAGTAGTAGTAGTAGTGGTATCTGGTTAAATGTTAAACAGGTGTAATGAAATTAAATTTATACATAACAACGCATATTAGGTATAGTCAATTTGCAAACTCCAATAAATAAAGTTTTTGAAATTCCATCCGTGTTTTGTTTTATTAGGACTAACTCTTCAACGGCATCTGACTACCTTTATCATCATGAGAGTTACACTAATTTAGAAATTTTGTTTATATTTTTCATTATTGTATAATTGTGTTCCACTGTTATAAATTTATTTTTCAATATATAACAACCAAATATTGTTAAAACTTTCAGTTTATTTTTCAGATTTTTATGTTTATAGCTTCCCCACTTTTTGATCATCATTATTATTATTAGCATTGATTATCTCCTTCGCTGTCTTGAAATAAAAACTTAAATGCACAGCTCCTTACGTCATGCGTTTCATAAAAATGACAGTAAAAATTAAATATTGCTATTGTGGGCTGAATTGAGATTTAAACGGCATCGGAAGTGTCACTCCTCATCTCAGGGACCACGAAAAGTATGGATTCGACACTAATAACGGTCAATTTTGGTCATTTTTAAATATCTCGCCTTTCCATTCTCTAAGTTGCACCGTCAAAATGAAATTATAAAAATACTCCCAGAGCCGAACCTCAGCTCTGTTGAAAATTCGATCGAGATTTGTTAGGTAGCTCATTCGGTACAAAGTCACAAAGGTAGTCTCTTTCATTTTATGTATTTTTCTATATCTCCTACTCATTCCAGTCTCCTAAGTTGCATGGTCAAAGTAAGATGATAAAAACCATCCCAGGCCCGAACTTCGTCTATGTTGCAAAATTTGATCAAGATCGGTCTTGTCGTTCAATAGTTATTAAGTTTTATTCATTTTTATATCTCCCCTCCCCTACGTTGTGAAATGATAAAAAGACTTCCAGGCCCGAACCTCATTTATATTGAAAATTTGATGAAGATCGGTCGAGTGGTTTAAGCAGTGCGAAGTCACAAACCTAGTCACTTTCATTTATATATAAAATCCTTTTATTATTATTATTATTATTATTATTATTATTATTATTATTATTATTATTATTATTATTATTATTATTATTATTATTATTATTATTATTAATGCAATAAATTATTCCAAATTTCACTTATTTTCAAGCCTTAATCTCTAGTGATGGCGCTATCCCTTAGTTTTATTTCCATTGCATTTCTTAACAACTTTCTATATTCATCCAGGACTGCGATAATATCCGACGTGTTTTTAAACACAATTTTGTAACAATTTTTTTTAATGCATACGTTTCCAATACTGATTTTTCTGATAGATTTAACCTTATATATATTTTATGTACGTTCCTTACATCTGGTCTTAGCTGTACATTCCGTTTGTCCAATATATATTAGGTCACATTCACAGAGGATTGAATAAATGCCTGAGAGGTATAATCTTTCTTAATAATTATTATAATTTTCATAATAATTACAATAATAATAAATATTATTATAATAAATCTGTCAACATTATAAATTATAAGTTTTAAAATTGAATTGAAAGTTTTTAACAATATTCAGTTCTTACACATTGAAAAATATAATTATGGCAATGTAACCAAATTGTAACAAGATATTATTATACAAAATTCCATAAATTAACACAACTATGATGGTAAAGGAAGATGCCTTTGAAACTTTAGTTCTAATAAAATAAATTCCAGATAGATTGTCAAAAAGAATTATTTATTGAAATTTCAAACATCACCATCAAAATTGTGTGAAATGTATAATGTGTAGATTTGTTCAACAGGACACAATTACAATAGTATATACTTTACTTAATTTGGCTTGCCTAGTCACCGTTACTCTATTTCAGATGCAATACTCATATATGCACTAATTTTATGATCTATTCCGTAACCATCTTACCTTATTCTTTACTTATTAACTTCGTGACATTCACGTAATCACTTTACCAGTACTTCAAACAATTGCTTTAACTTACATATGCATCAAATATCATAACCATAATTTTATTGTTTTCATTCATATTACTAGAATCAACAATTAATATTTTTTCTTCGTTATACATGTTATAATTTCAATTTGCATTTTCTACCATTTATCTATTAAATTTACATACCCAAAAGATAATCTACGTAGCGGTGTAGTGATCTTTTTCATGAAACAAGACCAATAAGTAACTAGTTTATATGTTATGCTTATTATAATTTCTGAGCGGAAAGCTGCTCGTCCATATCTGCCTGATCATTTCATCTAAAAAAATCCATTAATTAAACTCAAAAGTGAATGTATGGGCTCTAGGCTGGTATCCTTACAGGAGAAATACTCGCAACTTGGAATACTGTGCAAGTCTGATATAAATTTATTTAGTTTTACACCCAAAAATTATTTCATTGTTTCTTAAAGTTTAATGTCCCTTGTCATGTTGTATGGTACGCATAACATGAAATCCCAACTACCTCCACAGAGAGTATAATCCTAATATTTCGTGCGTGCATTTATTCAAAAAGAAGCTCAAATACACTTGCCATTTTAACGTGAATATAATCCGAAAATAAAAGCAAAAAGTGTTATGCGTCTTATACTTCGATAGTGAGATTTTGATTGTATCAAATTCCATACTATGTTTATCCGATTCTGAAGTTTTTTTTAAAAAAATATCTTTCTTGCTTCCTTACGGTGTGCAACAGCATCAGCTATGTATAGTTTAGTAGTTCAGTAAATGTCTGTACTATCAGTAAATGCCAATAAGCCTTTTCAAATTAGACTGTTTCCTTCCCAGAATATCTTTCACCTCATTACCACTGAGAAACACGTTGAAACTTTTTTATTTCAAAAACCCATGTAAATGGAAGTCGAATGGTGATAAGTCTGGGCTGTACGGTGGGTGAGGAAGAACCTCCCATCGTTTCTTTGTTAATACTTCCTGCACAACCCCTGCCATACACAGGTGAGAATTGTAGTGAGGAATAATGGACCACATGTCAACATGTCGGGATCCTTTTATATATATATATATATATATATATATATATATATATATATATATATATATATATGGCTGCATGCAATTTGTTGAGTGTCGCGGTGTAGCATTCTACATTTACTGCGATGATGGGTTCCTTGAAATTTGACAATAATGGTCGTGCTACTTTGGTTGAAGTTTCGGAATTGTACCACGTCTCATCCCATGTCACAATGTGCAGAAGAAAGTAGTCACCATTTTTGTCTAGGTTGTGCAGACGGTTCTCCATACGGAGATGTCTTTGGTCTATAATAAGAACTAGCAGGGCCCATTGTTCACACAGTTAAAATACGACAGTTTCTTCTGCACGATAGTGTGCATTGTAGCACGCGAAACACAGAACTCCATAGCCAGTGTACACCTTTCCAGCAATCCTCGCGTATGGCAGGGTCAACTCTTGCTATGAGAACATCACTGATGATGACATCTGCCTAGCTTCGGTGTGAAGAGTCCACCGTGTGTCCTCGACTTTGCCAATTCGTCTCCAATCCTTTACAGTTCTCTTTGATACACTTTTCTACTCATAACTTACGCTTATTCTTCTGTGAATTTCATTGCACTGATATCCCTCACTGTGCTAACAAAAATTGAATCAAAGCACGTTGATAAACTCGGGACGGACTTGCAATCTCCGCCATATCTTCACTGTGCCACCACAGTCAAACATAATGCATTAACAGCTGGTCTAGTATGCATGCATGCCTATTACTAACTGTTGATGCACTCGCCCAATGCACACTTTCCTCAGTGTTCAGTCGAGCGTGTAGCGCTGTGCAGGCATATTTTATTTCAATACGTTTTGTAATATATACAGTGAAATTGCTTTTTTTAACTCCAATTTAAACACAAAAAATGAAATGCGTCTTAATTGTAGAGAAATGCAGTATATACTGTAGGCAGTAGCAAAACAGGAGACATTTTCCGTATCAATAATTGGTTTATAATACAATCAAGTTAATAGGCCCATATAGTATTTCATTATAGAGTAGGAGCTGAGCTGGCCAACGAGGTTCTCCGGTTTCCACCTATTTTTTAAATTACTCTCAGCGTCATCATCCCTTTGCCCTACCCAGCATAACCGTGGCATGTAAAATCAAGATTTCATTGTAGACTAATAATCTCTATTTGAAGTCCCCCAAGTTCTTTTCTTCAAACAAGATCTCAGTTCTCTTAAGAACCTTCCTTCTTCTTCCAGTTTCATGTTCCTCAATATTTCCTCATCATCATTGATTTGTATTTATTATTCTTCTGTTGGATTTCTAACTAAAGATCTGACTTTATTGTACATAGTGTAACGAGGCATGAAGCCAGGACTGGTGACTTTATTTCAAGTCCAGAATGAGCAGTCATCTTCTGAGAGCCCAGTAGGCTTCGCAGTTGAAGTTCATCGCCTGAATGATGTCATTTACATCAGTCATCGACATCCGTTGCAGTCATCAGTATTTCGACAAGGAAGTAATTAGCCAACTTCTGTATGCAATGCTACAAGGAAATTCTTATTTGTATATCGAAATTGTAATAAACATTATATAGCATTCCCTTTTCCTTTCAAAGCCTCATTAGCGTTAGCTATATTCTTAATTTCTGTTTAGATCAGTTGCTTTCTCAATAAGTTTGTTTTTACTTCTCTCATAGTCATGCAGTTACGTCGCATCAATGCTCGATACGTACATTTACCCAGGTACCATTGACACAACTAGGAAACAACAGCGCTCAGAAGTAAGTACTTTGACTTTGATAAGTCATTTCTTCCTGGTTTATGTCTAACCAGCCTGACGATGTTTACAGCTTCTTCAGGAAGGAGAGCTGCGTGGTGCTGTGTCATCGGCAGGAGAACAGGTGTACTTGAGTTTTGTCAATTTGGGGTAATGCACGGTGCTTGACTTGAGGTGAACATCCATCTTCGCTTCCGTATGACGTCAGAGAGACAGTCGAAACAAATACACTTGAGAAAGCATGATCGTGGTCTTTTTGGTCTTTGGACGATTAGTCAGATGGTCGATCGAAGGGTCGTGACGTCTTGGATAAATTAAGTTTGGAGTTCGGTCTCTTGGCCATGTTCTATAGACGGACAAGCTATCTTCTGTAACTTCAGCGACTGCCTTCACGCCAGCCTTGAGGAAGATGATAGAACCAGCTCTGCTTTAAAGGGTGAGACTAAACCATAATCGTTGCTTAAACCTAGCTCAGCCCTAACCATTCGCCCCTATAAGCTACCATTATCTAACAGTGAAATTATGTTTTTAATTCTTGTTGAATTTAGTACGGTTTTCTGGCACCTCTAGGTGACTCCCATCACCACCCTCTCAGGCTTTGCTCGCCCTGTATTTTGTACCGCTACAATAGGATGAAATATAATCAGTCAAAACCAGAAATACTCTTTCACCTAAATTTTTCTTATATAAACAATTTTCGCGACACCGTAACTTAGATTTCTTTCTGGGAGGCAAACATTAATGCGCGTATTTGGGCCCCCTAGAAAAATTGTTTTTCTAATTCTTTGGCCCCTTCTTTTCATCCTTCTCTTACTCATTATGGGCCCCCGGAGCCTGGGGCGCTCCCCCACGGCAAGGTCTGCGGGGCAATTAGTTACGCCCCTGGGCCCATTCCATACATGACAAATTAATTAAGGGGACAATATTGACAAATCTCAAAACCATACGAATAAATATATTTCTAGGGCCCATAATAGTAGACAGTTTTTACTGAAATGGGCCCATGACTCATTTTTGCTTTATTTACCTTTTGTGTGCTGTTTTGTTTATGTAATGTAGAGAACCTGTTTGATGCTTCATTTACAATTTCATGTTCGTATCGTACATGGAAAAAGAAGATTTTGTCTTAAATTGCCCCCCCCCCCTCTGGAACGGCGGGGAGCTTCTCTGGGGGGCAGTTGCCCCTTCTGTCCCCCACAAGTTACGGCCTTGAATTTTCTAATATATTGTTGAATTTTCATATAGCTTTCAGTTATATACTCAGAACCTTCAGTTTCTATCTACATAAAGAAAACAATTCAAATCTTCAATTTTATCCGTAACATAAGAGAAAATTTCCAATATGAAAGTACATCTGCTTTCCACCTACATACTTTGTTCTTGCATCCACAAAATAAAAAAAAATACACGATTAATATGATCTACACATGTGAACATTGCGACGTGTAATTGTAGCGGACTTCGTGCAATTAGTACCCTCACGTTTGTCTAAAATCCAACTTTGAAAGTAGGAATTTATCGTGTGCATGAATTTCCAACGATGATGGAGCTGATATTTAAGATTTGGTATATCAAATAAAGTAAATACGTCTGTCCAAGTTGTAATTTATGATTAAAATTACAATGTGAGTGAATTCAATGATTGTGAGTTTCGCCTTTGAGAAAATATGTAGAAGCAATTAGGCAACGGGAAATTTGAAAAAAAAAAAAAAACACACGAAATAGTTCTGCCTAGCTTAAATTAAATCTGAATAGAACATTAGATGTTAGAATGCTGCATATAGAGCCACTGAGTACACCCCACAACAATCCATTGCACCAACTGGTTATTTGAGATGGTACTCACGTGAAAGGTTGTCGTTGGCGGCTGCATTACAAATGGTAACCAGATCCACTAGGCCACCACACCATCTGTTCTTTAATAACTTGTACACGGTTCAATTATTCAGTTGGAGAATTTGCTTATTTAAGTCTTATTTTGGTTCTGATGATGTGTAGTTAGTACACACATTGCTGAGAATAATTACAACTACCAAATCTAAATCTTTGAGCATTAAAGTATCGACTGACGAGGCATCGACGAAACATTGACCACTGATAGAGAGCACAGACTGTCTCTTCACTGATCTTTCTGAATAGAGACAGACAACAATCAACCGATGGCTGACTACTGATCTCTGATTATAATTCGAAACTTTAGATAGATACCATATCTTAGTCGTGGATATAGGATGCTGACAAAGTTTCAGATTTAGTTGGAGAAGGGGGCTATGTTATTCCTTCCCCTATGGGAAGCGTAATATATATATATATATATATATATATATATATATATATATATATATATATTCGGTGTGAGTTTTCCTATCCTACATTGGCGCTGTCGTCTTTTATTTCAAATAAAGAAGTGCGAAAATACATTTCAATTTATTCTACATCATTAATCTTCTACGATATCAAATAAATTCCAAAAATCAATTATTATTCATTACATGTGATATTAAATCCTTATTTGTGATTATTGCTCCTATGCCGATATGCTTCGCCCATTTAAATATGAAATAGTAAGTTAAGTACAATGAAACACATTCTTTTCTTAAACTTTAGGCCTAAGGAGACGGATGATTAATGTAAGTGAATTATTGTGAACTCTTCCAACGGCAATCGAACCCAGGACCATATACACCTAAAAAAATGAAATGAAATCTTTGAGTTTTACGTCCCACGGTTATGCCGGTTAGGCTAAAGGAGACGATGATGATGAGTAATGAATGAAATGGTGGAATGAAGGAAGTGGGAAGAAACGGGAGAACCTCGAGAAAACCCACGCACAGGGTGTTTGTCCACTACAAAGTTCACTTGGCGGGGGCTGGGGTCGAACCCGGGACCATATACACCGATATGCACGCGCTAGACACTAGTACCAGCAGAGAGGAGATCCTTACCTCGTCTACAGCGAAATTAAACTACCGCTAATTTCAGAGTTTTTCTGTAATATCTTCAAAACAAATAAAAAAAAGATATATTTGAAAGTAGAAACGTACTAAACTAGACAATATGATTTTGCATGTGATACTGTCATCACAACTCATCTATCTGCTTTCGATTTGCAACTGTAGAGAGACTTAGCATTTTTTGCGGCGTCTGTAAATAGCGGCATACCAAAAGCAGATAGGTAAATTATGGTAAAGGTATCACATGCAAAATCGTATTGTCTAGTTCACTATGTTTCTGCTTTTCGAATATTTTTATTTGTTTTGAAGATATTACAGAAAACTCTAAAATTAGCGGTAGTTTAATTTCGCTGTAGTGAAGATCCTTAAGAAAATCGATATATATTCTAATGAAATAGTAGCGACACTTATGTAAAAAGTTAATGAATTAAAATACGTATCAGCTTGTTACTGTAGACAAAACTTCTCTTTCTTCCTGTACAGGAACTGAGTTGAATATTGATGATTACATAACTTCTAATAATATATTTTCGTGTTAGTATCCTTTCACATTACTTAATACTGTGTTCAGTTAGATATTTTTAATTGAAACCAATTTCTCTTTAATAGTAATTTATTCGAATTAGTCCTAGAAGCGACAGTCCTATTAGGGACAGGAACTGTTATCTGCCCTATGAGCGACCGATTCATTTACATTGATATGATGGAAGATGATATGATTCTCTCTCGTAAAATATGTTTGCCTCTGGCGTTATTAGCGACTGAACAACCTTGTTATGAAAAATGTACTTGCCAGTGATACTGTTCGTCAAATATATTTTTCGTCTACCGTGAGTCCAAATAAAAGTTATCTTAATTTTGAGTTAGATTTGACATAAAACATATCAAATAACTTAACGAGACAACATGAGTATTTCCATGAAAAATATGTAAAATATGTAATTAATTATTGAAAATCCAATTGTAACATCCCCCTTCTTCAAAAGCTCTTTCTGTACTTAATTTAATTCAAATGCAATTACTCACTAAACAAAGAAATATATTTTATTTTGGAAAGCTTAAATGTGTAACAGTTTTGTCAATAACCTACTTTTTAGACTTCCTAAGACTCAACGAATGAAATGAGAAAAACATTTCAATAATAAAAGGCAGCTTTTGGGATCCCTTACATCTGACAGGCTCAACCAATCCTACCAATTACAATACAGTGCACTCTAAACAATCCAAAAGGTAAACAAACTCTTTAAATTACCTCTCCTGTTGTAAGCTACCAAAACGTAAACTAATTGCTTAATTCGCCTTCCCCCTTATTTTGAGCTTGTCATATAGCAATCTGATATAATCCCTTATAGCTAAATGAACTGTTAAGTCCTGCGAGAGATGAACTAATCGGTGACTTATAGGCCAGTTAACAGATCGAATCGGTCGCTCATAGGAAAGTTAACAGTTCCTGTCGCATATAAGACTGTCGCAAGTAGGACGACACCAATTTATTCAAGATTTTGTAAACTATATAAAAGAAGAAGACTAGGAAGGGAGCTTTTTGTTATTATCCATATTTGTTTGTGATTAAATAGATTTCCCTCCCCACTGATCCACGAAATTTATAAAACGCAGACAAATCAGAAAATCATTTTTATTTTTAATGTAGCAGAAAAATAGAATGTTACTACTCTCATTTCTTCTATATATTTTGGTACCTGTGCTGCCACTTATCTTACAACGAAGCCCCTTAATAATTACATAAATTAGGTATAGAGTTTAGAGTGGTTGGCGGAGAAAATAAAAAAAATTGTTTTATGTAAACAATGTGAGGTTTTAATTAAACACAATTTTAACCTAAGGGCACACCACACGAAAGAAAATCTTATAGTTTAACGTCCCACGTTTATGCCAATGATAATGAAAAATTGGTAGAATGGGGAGGAAACGGGAGTACCCCGAGAAAAAACACGGACATGATGTTGTCCACCACAAACTTACTTGGCCGTGGGTCGAACCAGGAACCCCACGCACCAAAGGTGAGCACTCTACCACTTATTTTTTATTGCAACGTAATGTCAGTACAAGTCAATAAACAAAATAAAGAATTTGATACAAATTGCCAGGTACAGGAAAAGGTACAGTACATTATGTATATAGCACTCTAAAAAGAATTCGCAAACAAACTATTGCGCATGGCAAATGGAACTTGATTTAGCTGTGCACATAAAGACGCAGTACAGGAAGTACGAGAATGAACAAGTTTCTGAGATTCTGCTAACAAATATAAAACAGTGTTGCCAATCAACCAATTAACAGCTTGATATTTAATTCTCGAAAAAAAAAAAGTCGGGAAAAAGAATTAAGTCTTTTGAAATAGCCGTGGGAGTAGTGGGGCACATGTGGGCCATATAGCGACAAAACTGGCTCCACACCACTGTTGCTTCATCATATTTTGTAAGACAATGTTGAATACAGTCTTTTACATTGCAAGAAGCACAAAGATCAGTGTCACTAAACCCAAGTGAATGTCGTCGGGCTACAGTATCAACAATTTGATGCTCCACAATAAACCACATGGATCTTGCACGATAAGTTAAATAAAGAGCATGTAAAACACGCCAGATACGTTACCAATTATAATGGGAATGCTTAGGAACGATATTAGGGGTAAGAATACAAGATTGGCGAAGTGCCGAATACACTTTTGACAGAGGGCACTTCGTCTAAATCAGTATTCAACAGTTGGTAACAAACCTTATACAGAACTGGTTTCAGATAAGTATATTGAGGTGGGAGCAGTGTTGCCAACAAGTTGATAAAAAAGTCGCTAAATAGGACATGAAATGACTCTAATTTTGTGTGAAAAATCGCTAAAAATGTATCGTGCAGTTTTGCCTTTTTCATATATATATATATATATATATATATATATATATATATATATATATATATATATATATATATATATGTGTGTGTGTGTGTGTGTGTGTGTGTCTGTGTGTGTAAGATACGTGATGAATTCAAGCCATAGTACTATATACGCTAAAAAAATGTATATGAAAGACTGATATCAGGGCCGGATTTAGGAGGATGGAAAGGTACACGTGCACCCCCCCCCCCGTTGTAAATATACACTACCTAAAGTAAGAAGGTAGCAGTGAAAATAGCAACACTTTCCGAAAATTCCTGCTGTCATGTTTCCGTTTGGTCTTAAAACAAAAGGAAGTTTTGCAAAATCGATAGTTTAAGTCAATTTTCTGAAAGTTGAAAGAAAAGGATTTACCGAGAATAGACATAGCATTTCCAGAACATTTCCTCACTGACACTACAGATGCCCAAAGGCATTTAAAAAATTCCAACTGAATTCAAATGTACTGGTAGTTATTGGTGCACTTACCGTCAGAAAATCCTAGATATGACCCTGCTCATATATAACTAACAATAATTTCACTTTTATATATATAAACTTTATAATCAATTTTGCTTCCATGAAACAAAAAATAAGTTTAGAAAAACGAACAAAATTCAAGGTCTAGGAAAAATCTTACTTCACTTCTACTCACGCTTCTACAGATAATCGCTTGTTTGCTATCGTTAATAAAATATTTGTGCTTCTAAACGGAAGCTCTGTAAACTAAAGGACATTAAAAGCTGGAGTTGTTCCCCGTGAGAAGGTAAGAGATAACAGCAATCAAAGCGGGAATATAGAGATAAATGTTATGTATTTTCCCAGCTCGTCAACATCTGCACTGATTCAAATAAGCAAAAAGAAAATAAACATATATCTGAACTGATTCGACCTAATAGTACTTATTTTATGATAAGTCGTTTGCAGTACAAAAGTCGCTAGATTTGTAAATAAGTCGCCAAATCGTCATTCCAAAATCAGCAAAAAAGTCGCTAATCGGAAAAATTATTTTTTGTCGCTATCCTGGAATGCGAATCCCCTAGATTTAGCGACTTTTCCCCCAAATTGGCAACACTGGGTGGGAGATGTCTAAGATAGAAGGGTCCTTTCAATGGAACACGGTGTTATAAGTACATGAAGAGCTCAGTGGTAGGATGATCAGAATGCTCGTGGAATAAACGTAAACAGCATTAGAGAAATAGGGCTTTAGTTAGCAATTCGACATCTTTCAAATTTAATCCACTGTTGTGGAAATCGTTGCTCACTGAGCTACCATGTCCCTCTTAGCACGCTTTTGGTTCGAGGGGACATCTAGTTCTAATAACAAATAAACGTCTCCATTTTGTGCGTCACACTAATTAATGTCACTACCCGCGCTTTCGCTTGCATGTCTAATGCTAATAGATGCATCATATCTATCGGATGTCAAACTGTGCAGACAAATTTCCCGATTTAAAACTACTTTTCCTATTTATAAATGGACAATGTGTCAATAGACCACTATAAATTGCTAATAATAAACACTAATGCTAATAGTGTCAGCACATGTGCTACAGCTTGCTTGTGTAACGAACTCGGCGTAGGTAAGTATAGAGTTGGAGTTTGAGCGGTTGGAGGAAGGTAAACTGAAACAAACAAATAAAAAGAAAAGAAGAATTAAAATGAAGGAATATTATAAAATTCTTACTATCAATAGTTTTACTGCATTACCTGCATGACAGTTCATTCCCAGCTTAACAAGAATACATTGTTCATGTAGTTCAAAGCATGATTATTCATTTCACATACTTTTAACTACTTGGATTTTTTATATTCCTACTATTAACACTGCTTCAAGTGATACCTCGTCATTCAATTTGATCATCCGTTGTCCATCCAAAGAGGAAAGAAGAAGTGAGATAAGAGATTACTTGGAAAAGGATTGAAGAGAGAAAGGGTCAGGGTGGACATAGTCTTTTGTTACGAAAGTCAACTCTTCCCAAGTCAATTTTACGCGAATTTCCATGCCGTTGGGCTGATTTGCTTCCATTGAATATCCAAAGGTATTGGGACACCGTGATTCCAAAGAACGGATTAAATTAAACCGTGTAATAGCTTCAAGTACTAGTGAATGAGAGTGCTGGTTCCTTTTCAATGAAATTTCGTAACGCTGATTCGAGCATTGCTACGTTCATTGCCTCCCACACTCCTTTATCCTAGTAACGAAAAAATTTAGACAAGGAAAAAAATATGGAATCAAGTTTTTTGCTTTATCAGAAATTTTACTGTTTTGTTTTTGAACCAAATATTCATTGATGCACAACGTGTTAAGGTTGATGATAGATTTACTACAACACAAAAGATATTGGTTATGGATAGAACAAAGGAACAGTCTACAATACTTCTAAAGCACTATATAAGAAAATATGTCTGAAAAAAAACTTTAAAAACGCATAAGCATGTTTTTTAATGATAAAATTTATAGATCTATTTGTTGAATAGGTGCTCCCATTGATTTATATGGAGTATTGTTCTATTTTCTTTGACATGAATGGCAACTTTACCAATTTCTTTTTTACATTTATTTAAATGTCTGTCACTTTGTAAAACTTAAGTTTTGTTATATACATAATATTCTTCCTCTTGGTTTCCGACTTTTCCCATGTTTATATGTAGTCGACGTTCCTATCTTCAATTATTTTCCTATACTCCTATCCTGGATGTCTTCTATTCTTCATCCTCTTTCCCTCAAATCATCTTGTGCTTTGCCTTTCCATCTCATTTTAGACCTTTCCCTTTTCCTTTTTCCTCTTACTTCCAGCTTTCCAGTTTCCTTTCCAACATAGTCGTTGTTTCTTTTTTCTACGTGTCCCAGTTATCTTACCCTCCATTCCTAAAATTTTTTCTCAAGCCTTGTTATATATAATACTGCAATGTTTTGATTGGTAGAGTCTAGAGTCTGAAATCCAGGATTTGAATATTTCACCTTTTGTTACAAAATAAAGTCTTATATAAAGACTAGCTTTTGGCTAGCTGGGGTCTCCGCCCCCAGACCACCGTCTTTGCTCAACCTACGGCCTCGCACCTCTTAAACTCACAAATATACCGAATTTCAAGTTTCTTTTCGTATTTCATCCACCTAAAAGATAAGATTTTGCATTCCAAGAAAACGCCCATTTAAATAACATGGAGATTTTTCATTTCCCCTTTAGACCCCCTAACAACTAAAAATACTCAGTTTGGCAATTTTCCTGTGAGTTAGTTCCGGAAGGCTACAATCATTCCAAATTTCATCATTGTAGCCCTACAGGAAATACCTAAACATTTTGGGGTGTAGATGATGTCTCATATAAATAACACAGGACAGAATGTTCAGTTCCCCATAAAACCACTCTAAAGTTAGAATATTTTGTTTTTATTTTTAGTGATTTTGTTAAATAATCCTATGGAAAACAAAGCATACCGAATTTCAAGTTTTATTCCAATTCCAAGTACCTAAAATATCAGATTATAGGTCAAAAAACGCCCATTTAAATAACATGGGGAATTTCTTCGTCGCCCCTTAGACCCTCTAAAAATTAAAAATATTCACTTTTGGCAATTTCCCTGTGGGTTAGTTCCAAAAATCTACAATCATGTCAAATTTAACCATTGTAATCCTACAGGAAGTGCCCAACAATTTGGGGGTGTAAAAGATGTCCCATATAAATAACATGGGAAGATTTTTCAGTTCCCCATAAAAAGACTCTAAAGTTTAAAAAATTTTATTTTTAGTTATTTAATTAGGTAACGCTAACAAAAAAACGTACAAGTATACCAAATTTCAAGTGTTTATTCCAATTCCAAGCACCTAAAATATGAGATTATTATAGGTCCAAAACAAGCCCACTTAAATAACATGGGGAATTTCTTCTTACCCCCTTTAGACACCCTTGAAACTTATAAATATTCACTTTTGGCGATTTTCGTGTTGGTTAGTCCCGAAAAGCTACAATCATGCCAAATTTCAACTTTCATGTCAACCGGAAGTACCCCTTTATTTTATGTCAGTTCATGTAGTTTTATATATAGTTAAGATTTACAAAGATCTTGTAAGTATTTTAAAGTCTATAAAATGTATTTCCATTGTGGAAAAGATCTTTGACACCCAAGGTGGCCTCTGATTTGAAGGTTATATGTCTTTGTCCAGAGCGGCGTCAGACGGTAATTAAAGAATATCTCCTTTGATCATGGCAGCCTCCGGAGATCGTATAGTTAAAAATTACATTTTTTGTTCATCGCAGCCTCAGGGGTAGGTTGATTAAAGGATTACTGCCTTGCTTATCGTAGCTTCAGGACTAGGGATTAAAGAAAATCTCTGTAAACCATAGCGGTCTCGGGAGACAGTTTAGGTAGGTTATCGATCATCACTGACACTCATAGTTCTGTCGTCTTGACGTTCTCTGTTATAGACATCCTCTTGAAGGGGAGGTCAGCCGTCTTCGTTTTCCTTCCGGAGCCACTTTCCATCGTCAGCTGTGGTTTATGTTTGGACATAATATCACTTGTTCCGGGTTTGAGCATGTGTTTATAGTAAACACACGCGGTTGTTTATGTGTGATCTTACACCTCACACCGAAAAAATATAATTCCAATATTTTTTAAACATGTACACAAAAGGTGCATCATTGTGCAGTAGAACAGCTTGTGCGTTATTCACAGAAACCCTGTAAGCACTTGACACTATATTAGTAATAGCAGTGTAGTGATCTAGACTTTTCTGAAAATTCAGCAAATGACAGGGACACTGACATCTTGTGAAAATAAATTAGAATAAATAATGAATCCAATGTTAAACTTTTTAACATGTCACTGAAAAAGCAAAACATAGGTCTACTAAAGCAACAAATGCTTGCTACTTGGTATTTAGCTTCCCTAGCAGCGTTAATAATCAATATCAAAGACCAAAACCTACATGTGTAATAAAAACACTACAGTTCATTAAAAGTAGAGACAGGATTTTACAATACAAATACTCTAACGTCAATTCGACGAATTAGAAATTGTGGGTCCGATCGGACCTACGAGAACATTTTCTGAGATCACTACAGTAGGTCCGATCGGACCCACATGGCAGCTAACGTTTTAAACAGAATTAATCCACTGGCATCAATTCCCTCAAAGCAGTAGCGTAGCCAGGATGTGTGTTTGGGGGGAGCAAGTACTGTTATAGGTACATATAGAGAAATTACAAACAATAAAATATATAAACATAAAAATATATAAAAAATTACAAACATCAAAGTACCAAAGTACATTGTCGGACCTCTTTGGGGGGCCCGGCCCTTCAGCCCAACCTTCCCTACGCCACTTCCTCAAAGTGAGCAAATATGCTATCACTGGTGTTAATAAAGGTACACAAGGTCACTGATCGAGTGAGTTTTATGAATTTCCTGTTAATTGAGTATGTCCTGTCCATTAGAAGTGTCTTTTTTAAGAATGTTCTGGATCGTAAGAATATCTATATGAGGAGTAGGCGCCGGCGACGCTATTCTTTCTATAGGTAATAATGGATCCTCACTAATAGAACTGGATTTACGGAGAATGAGGCACAAGTATATTTTTTATTAATATTGAATCAAGAGAAAAATAATAGTCGGAATCAGGATCAGGAACATCTTTCTGAAAAGAAGAAACTGTATTTAAGTTCGGGATTTTTAAATTTTGTAAAGAAAATGTAAAAAAAAAAATGTCGATAAAATTAGAAAATAGTCCAAAGAAAGGAATGATGATGTAAATGTAACTCAGAAAAGTGGCTTGGGAGATTATTGCATTCTCGCTGAAGAAGAGTATGTAAAGACGTAACAGTTTGTTGGATTATTTGCAGATTAAAGGTAAAGTTAAAATTGTAGTCAGCTCAAAGAGTACGATATTCCAAAGTAAAATTAGCCTCATGTCTTGTAGATAAATTCAAAGTATCAGTTTTAAAATATCCATAATCTTCATAATGAAAAACATATGTAAGACAATACGCCATCTCATCTGCGATAGGGACATGATTTCACTGTCGTGCTATGCGTACAGATTATCTAGTATTAAGTAGGAGACCAGTTGGTGTGTATAAATAAAATTCTTTTACTCTCGATAAAGATGGTATATGACGATTTGTAGTAAGATTTCAAAAAATTAGGTCATATAAAATTTGGTGTTGGAGGAAAATGGAGAAGATAAAATAGAAAGAGAGAGCAACAAACGAAGATGTTTTAAAACGGATAGGAGAGAAGAGCTCAATTAGATTGGATACATCTTGCGAAGAAATTGTCTTCTGTATACCGCCATAGAAGGTAAGATGGAAGGGAAACGAGGAATAGGAAGAAGAAGAACACAGCTGATCGATGAAGGGAAACGAGGAATAGGAAGAAGAAGAACACAGCTGATCGATGATTTGAGAAATAGAAGAAAATGTTGGGAATTAAAAGAGAAAGATGAAGACCGTGAAACGTGGAAAAAACATTTACAGGACCAAATCTAAAATTCAAGAAAAAATCCTCATTAATGCCAGGACCTGCCAAAAGGCAGAATACTTAGTAATATTATAAACAGTCAGTACTCAGTGATCTGGCTTGAATGTTAAATCTACAAATAAGGACCTTTTAACGAGACTTGACGACGAAATCAGTAGAATCGTCAGTGGAAATTCCAGTTTATTTCATAGACAAAAGTAACAGTAAAGTAATTCCGCACATAAATTTACAAACTAGAAAACATTGTTAGAATAAGCACTCAACATCGTTAAGTGAAATGTTCTTCTTAAATTGCAACTAAACAAAGCTCTAGAAACGAAATCTTCAAATAGTATTAACATATAACGAAAGGAAAATGAGTTTTGTTTCGCAATATGAAGGTACAGCAGACTTTCAAACGATGCGAATTCAATTTTCAAACTTAAAATAGAACGTTTATAACTAATGGTTGCAATAGAGGAATAAGATCAAGAACTCTGAATCCGTATCTAAAATGTGTTACTCGCTATCAACTGCTTTTCCTTAATAAAATAAGTATTGAACTCGAAAGTATTAATAGATTTCAATCACTTCCGGTTTTTGGTGGATTTTGCGACTGGTGGTAGTATGTTCTAATGAGACACTGAATCAGTTGCACAAAACCGATTCTCGCTACCCGTTTCCGTTTATGTTCCATATCGATAAACATTGAAACCGGAAATGGTGGATTCCTACCACTTCGGTCTGAATAAAGCGTTGATGCATGGAAGTACAGCCTACACGATATCTTCTCATTTTTTGCTCTATGCAAATCAGTGCTGAAACCGGAAGTAATAGTAAATTTGAACAAATTCTGGTTTCAGTAGAGTTTTGCGGTAGTCATTATACATTGTCTTGAGACGCTGAATCGTTCTCAGAAACCGCTTCTCTATAGCTGTTATCGTTTTCATTCTGTGGCTAATTTCAAGTGCTTTCGATTTGAGTAGAAGGTTAACGGAGTAAACGAAACATATTCTTGAGACACTGAATCGATTCCAAAAAGTCACTTCTCCGTATCTCTTACCGTGTTTTCTCTGATACCTGTCAATAGGCAGACAGACGGACAAACATACATAAATGTAGCATAAAACTTCCAAGACATATGCATTGCGTTGTTTGGAAGTGTAAGAAAAGTAGCCAATAATGAACGTTGAACGAGTATTGTCCAATAGATCTCATTAACCTGAACATAATGACATGTGTGAGAAAAATTTTCGAGGAATGAATAAAACAGAATTTTTACATGTAGTAATTTTCGAGATAATGAAAAAATACTAATTTTTATGAGTAGTAATTTTTGAGAAAACCGAGGAAATAAAATTGTTGAGTCTAATAATTTTAGAGAAAAATCTAAAGAAACGAACTTTTATGTTAAATAATCATTGAGAAATCCGACGAAAACGAATTGTTATGTGTGGTACCGAATTGTTACGTGTGGTACAGAAAACCGAATTTTTTGTGGTACTGAATTTATTATATTCATGCCCAACAATAACATGCTCAATAACATGCCACTTGTATGAAGTGAAACTGACAAAAAAAGCACGCTACCAATCCCTTCGTCATGACATTAGCAGGAGGATTGTATTATCAGTAACTCTTAAAATTTAATGTTAAATAAGTTTGTATGGAGCTGAAATTATCATGATCGTACCCAACAACAACATCCTCAATAACATGCCACCTCTATGAAAGTGAAACATTTACTAAAAAACATTCCATCAAGCCTTTCGTTACGACATTAACAAGAGAATATATAGGTTCTATGAATAACTTAAATTTATAATTAAATTTAAAACGTTAATATTAAATAACTGTCAAATAATACGTATTTTCAGAGTTATATGTATTTCTTTTATCTTTTTGATCCGCCTAACAATAAATCGCTTCAGAAACTTAATAATCTTTCTACAAAAAAAAAAAAAAAAAAAAGCATGTAATTGCAAGTTTTAAATGAATTTAATGTTTTTATTACTGTTATTTTTTTTTAAAAAAAGGTTCAAATATTTATACAAAGTTGATAGTTTCTTTATTTATTTACTTGAAAAAAGAAAAAAAAATACAGTAGAAGTACTGTACATTTTTAAATATAAAATTATTATATGAAATTAAGAAATTGATATAATTTTAATTATTAGGGAAAAGTAATTCATACAAGATTAAGTTTTGGTAAGGAGCAGTCTATTTATTTAAGAAAAAAAAAATAACGAAAATTAATAATAACGCATGTTGAACCTAATATTAAAGCAGAAAAATAATAATTTTAAATGAGTAATAAAAACGTTATTACACATAAAAAATTTCTTCTTATAAATTTATTAATCACGCCAATTTACTAATTAGTTATTTAAAGAGCAAATTTTCTTGGAATTTTTAAACCTTTTTTGTGCATGTTTTAAATTAGAACTCCATAAAAGTCAGAATACAAATTAAAAATCATGATTTTTTTTTTTTTGGTTTTAAATATAATTTTTATTTTTGTATAACAACAATCTTAAGCTTGATTTAAGGGCATTATGCCTGTAGATTTTTAATGCCGCTACTGCTCATATTAATGCAGCTATAAAACCAGACTAAATATATTTGGAAGAAGTGCTTCTCTTCAGACGAATTATGCTGTTATATGCGTGTGTGTGTATGCCAGACAATACCATATACTCCTGAATACGCTTACCTTAATTAATCTGACATCGAAGCAGAAACTCAACCAAGCACGGATAATGTTCAAGTTATTTCTGTTTGCCAGAATACGGTCACATAATTAAAGTAGTTGTATTTACATAACGCAATTTTCAAAAAACCCATGACAGGTTTTAAGAAATAATATAAATATGTTCACGCAAAGTACGTGCTCTATGACCTTGCTCTTATGTTTTGCATCTCATTTGTTGACAGGTCTGTAGACAGTAGATGATCTGAAGGGGATGGGTGGAAAAGATATTACGAACTACATGTATAAACGGGCTTTTTAGATCTCTAAAATAAACGACTCATAAGTAGTGTTTCTTTCAGAAACAAAGTTCTGGGGGGCACTCCTGTACTATTCTATTTATTATTATACAGGGTGATTTTTTTTAAACTCACGGATTTCATTTGGATCTAGAATTTCTAAGAGAAGTCCGATTTTCATGCGGTTTGTGGCAAATGATCAAGGAAGAATGGGAGATTTATGGAACTATGTTTACTGGTTTAAATTCATCCGAGATAATATCGGCTTCACCTCAAGAATAATCGCAAATATTCGGCAGTGTACCTTACAATTGGAATCAAGTGAAGTGCGGTGTGAAGATTTAAGTTTTCTTCGTACATGGAAACCTCGCCAAGGTCAATAGGAATAAGAAATAGTAAACTGAGCCGTGTATTGGGAATTGCGCTGTACAATTCTGTGCTACTGCCTAAGTATAACCAAGACAGTGAGAATATTGTACTCTTTGGAGCAACATGAGTTTATTGTTAAAAGTGTTTGGTAAACGGAAACTGTTTTTGCTGCGCGAAGGTCATTTAGAAACAAATTTGCCTCACGTTCTGACCCAGATAGTAACATAATATACCTATGGTTGCTAGTGAATAAATTGGAAGAAACAGGATCGCTTCTGAGTGAAACAGGGAAGATCGGACCCTGTAGGCAGCTCTTGTAGAAAATGTTATTTATCGACTCCTTAGGTCGCCCAAGAAATCTCGCCGTTGTTTGTCGCAAGAAATCGGCTGTAGCTATTCAACATGGGATTTTTGGCTGTTACCGCTAACACTTAATTTGTATTCTCACTAACGCTTAATTTGTATTCTGTAATTTCGCTTTAAAAATCCAAAACCTCATTCCAATTGCAAGGTACACTGGCGAATATTTTCCTTTTTTTCTTGAAGCGTGGCCGATATTACCCCGGATGAAATTAAACCTGTAAATATAGACCCATAAATCTCCCAACCTTACTTGATAATTTGCCAGAAACCGCACGAAAATCGGACCTCAGTTAGAAATTCTAGACTCAAATGAAATCCGTGAGTTTTAAAAGAATCACTCTGTATTACAGACGTAATATTTTAGTCTCCTCCGGGGGGCACTCTCAAAGCTCCGGGGGTGCAATGCCACCCAAAAGACATGTCTGGAAGAAACACTGCTTATAAGTAATAAAACTTATATAGGCGCCAATGTCCGTCCTATAAATGGCTAGAGCAAAAAGTAGAGATGACTGGCAGCGGTTAATTGGAATCGATTCAGTGTCCCAAAAATACGTTCTATCTCTTCCATTAGCACTCTATTCAAATCGGAAATTGCAGAAATCAATCATTTCTTGCCTTAACGTTGATCACTATAGGACAAAAACGGTAAAAAATAAATAAATAAATAATAGGGAGAAGCGTTTTTTTTCTTGGAATTGACTTATTGCTCCCAAAATAGATGCCACTGTTATCTTTGTACTAAAACCAGAAATGGCAGACATTTAGAACCACTTCTGGTTTCAATGTTTATTTTCATAGAGCAAAAAGGGTTAAATATATCAACAATAGTTTTATATATATATATATATAACTTCAGCGTTACACGAGTAACTTCCATCCCTACTTTTATCCAAGGGAGAACAGGTCTCAGTAATGCCCTGCCTGCTGGTCTAGTGGCTACCACGTGTGCCTTTCAGGTAATGGGTGCTGGGATCGATTTCCGGTGGGAGAGCCTTTGGAATTTTAAGTGTTCTCGATGTTAGTGTGTTCGTGACCCTGTCGTTCTAGGTTAATAGAAAAACGAGTTAAGCGAGTACAAGTAAAAAGCTAGAAATACGTAGTTAAGTAGAGGCACGTTTGGTAAATCAGTTAACTTTTAAAAATAATGCTAGAGCGCTTACCTCTGGTATGTGAGGTCTCTGGTTCGATCTCAACCAAATAAGTTTGTGGTGAACAACATCGTGTCTGTGGGTTTTTTCGAGGTACTCCCGTTTTCTTCCACATTCTCATTCCACCAGTTCTTCCATCATCATTCATTTGCCTAAATCATGATCTTCCTTGGTCTTAACGGGCATAATCGTGGGAGGTTAAACTGAAAGAATATATTTGTTTTTATTTAATATCTTTATCTCTCTATTTAAACTGACAGTGGTGGAAATATTTAAAGAAACTGTAATAGATAGCGAGTAGCTAATTTATATATATTCTTTCCGGAAGTATAGTTTCCATCTGTGACTTGATTCCCCTTTTAAGGATCGCGGTTGCTCCATGGTAGAGTGTTCTCCTCTGGTGTATAGGGGTCCTTGGAGGGCTGTATAGGGAATAGTGTACCTCAGCTCGCGCTAAGTAAATTTTGTGGTGAACAAATAGCGTGTATGTGAGTTTTCTCGGTGTTCTCCCATTTCCTCCCACTTTATAAATTCCACCATTTCATTCATTTCTCATCATCACCGTCTCCTTTAGACTAGCGGAACATAAAACTTAAAGATTTCATTTCATTTCATTTATTCCTGGTTTGCAAGTACCGATATTGATTCCCATAGAGCGGTAACAGTAATAGGAGGAGGACAACGTTTTCTTATATTGGTTAAAAAACTTAAGAACAGATTTCAATCATTTTTTTTTACTAAAACCGGAAACATTAAAACTAGTGTAACTTCCGGGTTCAATAATAATTCCTATTTTAATAATAACTGTAAGATAATAGCGGGAAATTGTTTTCGATTTGAATTCTGGAAGCGAAGAACAGGTTACATCTTTGACTATTATCCATTTGTTGTAACCGAAAGCTATAGATCTTCTACTTTCGGTTTCAATACTGAATTCATATAGATTGGAAGTATATCACAGTTTCACAATGAAAAAAAAGAAAATAAACTTGTTTTCTGCAGTCCTACTAAACGAGAATACCTTGCATAACGCTGGTAATTGGTTTCAATGAATACCCGCACTATGCAAAACTCAGATAGAACGCGCCTCAACTAAATCAGCAAAAAAATCCAGGGAAAATTCAGTTAGAATATCCTTCCGATGAATCAGAGGAAAATCAGGAAAAAAATTAATTTAGAATGTTCGTCACTGAATTAAAATAAAAACTTTAATAGAAGCTGTTCTACATTCGAAATACATGCATACCTTTGCATAATGCGGTTAACTGGTTTCAGGAAACGTTCGCGCTATGCAAAAATAAATTGGAATGTTCTTCCGCTGAACCAGGAAAAATCAGGAGAAAATTCGGTTAGAATGCTCTTCCGTTGAATCAGGGAAAATCAGGAGAAATTTCAGTTAAAATACTCTTCCACTGAAACATAAACAACACGCAATAGGCGTTAAAAAAAAAAAAAAAGTCCATAGCGCACTCACCGAGTCCAGATCCCCTACCCCATAATTTCGTAGCTCCACATGCATTAGTAAACTTTTTTAATAAAAAAAAGTGTACTTATTTAGGAGAGACTTGATTGATGTTGCCGAAATATTTGAAATTACACTTTATCTGTACTCTTTCTTCTGTTATGAAAACGATCTAGTTCTATTCATTTTTTATGAAAATATAGATGTCAGTATTTAAAAATTAGTTTCCTATTTGGGAAAATAGTAATAACAGTTCAATACTACAGAAACGTAGTGTCTCTTGAGACACTGAATTGATTGCAGAAAACGGCTTGCTGCAGTTCATTACAATTTTTGTTCTAAGGCGAGAAGTGTTAAAACCGGAAATAGGTAATTTGAAATAATTTTTAATTTGAACCACTTCCGGTTTGGGTAAAGTGTTGTGGATAACCATGATACATATGTTTGCAAAAACGATTTTAGCTATCTATTAACGTGTTTGCGATGTGACGATAAACGTTGTAAACGAAAATGATTAATTGTAACCACTTTCGCTTTGAATAGAGAGTTAATGGAAGAGATGAAATATATCTTTGGGTAGTTGATTGCAAAATACCGTATCTCGATATCACTTACCGTTTTTATTCTGATACCTGTCGACACACGGACGAATAAAGCCATTCAATAAAACTTCCGACACTTATGCATAGCATAGTTTGGAATAATAATAATAATTGGTATTTTTTTATTGTGCCGGAAGAAAATGCTGTATATTTATGTGCAGCAAAATATACTGTTAATGAGCAGATTTTATTTAAGGTTGTTTATATTTTCCTAAGGGCGATACATATATTTCCTAATGCACACACTTCTTGTAATCTTAACGGGGGTGTGGAAAAGTAACTTTGACATTACTGATACTCATGTAAATGCAAAACTTGTTTTCACTTATTAGATTTGATACTTCGGCTCATCGCCCTTCTGCAGTTAATACCACATTTGAATCTACTATACGGAGTCGCGGTGGCTCAGTAGTAGAGCGTTCACCTCTGGTGCACAGGATCCTTGGTTTGATCCCAGCTTCCGCCAAGTGAGCTTTCTGGTGGACAAACACCGTGTGCGTGTATGTTCTAAGGGTTGTAATATGCCATTACAGTCTAATGAGATTATGTTTTTAATAGGAGGGTGCCCGAAATTTTTTGCACCGACTGTACCTGACGTTTAACAAAAAATTTCTGGCTGTTCATATAATTCGTAATATTGTTCATTATTCTATTTCAAATTAACATGGAAAAACTGTAAAAAAAAAAAATTCATTGGGAATGATAGTTTTGGGAATCAATATCTTTATTTATATTTTAAATTAGTTATAAGTCTTGTATATGGATGTGTATATGGATTATTACAATTCTTACGGTGTTAGTGCTATCCGAAAATATAGATCCACTATTGGACGGAACTTTCCAGATCAAATAACCAATCTAAAATTCGACAGAATTTTCAGGACCACCCTTCACCTCTCTTTTAGATACCTAGGTCCTTCTAAAATCTAGTTTAATCCAGATTTTACCAAATTTTATTCGTTTCAAAGCCCCACCGCCAAAATGCTTAGTTTTGATTGGCTGATAAACCCACGCTATGATATTAGGGCGCAATTATTTGATTCCACGCCGGAAAGTGCTACTGAAGACACTGGTTTTTGTTCGTCTAATTTAAAAGTCGAAAGGACTGAGAGAAACTAAAAATAAAAGGTAATATTGTGACGTTATTAACGTATAGAAAATCTCTGGAAGCTAAGGAGCCATAAATTTGCCAATTTTATAGTAAAAAACCGGACTGTAGAGCAGAAATAGGAAGTCAACTCGGTAACGCCATGTTTTGCTGATATAATTATTGGTGGACAGGTTCTGTGAAGTGCATCAGTTTGCTAGTTGTTCTTAGAAAGAAAAAATCTATAAACAGTTTCGGAAGAGTAGTGTTTCTCCCTTAAAATATTCTCATCCTGAAAATTACTCCTTTTAGAGTTACGTTAGGCCTGCCCCACTGCCGATTGTGTTCGTGTATGTAGTAAATGTGATTTCTTTTGTACTTATTTAGTAATAACATGGCGGTATTTAATTTCTTTGTAGCTAGGATAGTGATCACAATGCACGTGTGAATTATCAGTAAGGGCTCCTATCTGACTCCCAAATTGGGAGTACGGCTTCCAGCGGGATGAGTTAAATATGTAGTTTGTTCCGGGTTCCTGCCCCTTCAGGGCAGGGGTCCTATTGTTAGCTAATACTTCGATACGTCCCCTCGGGGGCGTTGATTAAACACTTAAGAATGTGATTCAGTGAAACAAGGGCCAGTTGGCCCTGTCCCTTTCTTTCCTTTTCCTTTCGAGCCGATTTAAAATGGTAGAATATGAATGTTTTCTGTGTGTATTTATCAGTACAACATGTATTAATGGTAGTGATAATTGGTGTGTATTGGCATGATGTGTCTTGTAGTTTAAGTAGTATGTGTATATTTGTAATGTAGTATCAGTGGTAGTGGTAGTTAAGTGATGAAAGAGTGTGTGAGACAATTAAATACGGACAGTGTAGTATTTACTATGCGATAAATTTTTATTACTCCGTCATTAAGTGAACGTAATATAGTATAATAATTCCGTGTACAAGGTCACATTCCGTTGTTCAAGGGTTGATTATATCGTCGCTAGCCCTAGTGTCAAAAGTCAGTACTAACCGCCATTCTTCCGTCGAGGTGCTTAGTGATTTAGTTTTCATGAAATTGACCTTTCTTTCCGAAATAAAACCTAGAAGGTATAATTCACAGCCCATATGAATGTACAGTTAGGTCAAGTGACCCAAAATTAATATATTCTGAAAGTTTCAACATTCTGCATAGTCTAGAAATCGAGATATTTAAATAAATAAACAATACGTAAATTTTTAACAGAAGTCGGGCGATATGATGCTAGTTCTTCGCTTTGGAATTATATTAGATGTTCATTTTTCTTCGTGGCTGCAGAAGTCAATTGTTGCTGCAGAAATTTCGTAAACATTAAATATTATCGCGGATAATTCTATTTTCAGTGAACATACGTAGGATTTTTTTTCTTTCTTCTTAATAAAGCTACCGAGTATTACATAGTATTGTGTGTGGGATGAAAGAGTCTTGGGTTCGAGTGAGGTTGTCGTGCGGTGATCGGAGCGGGAAATGTTTGTAGTGATTATAGATTTTAAAGTATTATGATGAAATGTGTAAATAGGCTGGGCGTAGATAGAGGAAACAGGGTGTTTGTAGAATATAGCGTCGTGGCAAATGAATATTAATGTGAATATGAATATTAATAAGTATATGAATATTGTAGTAAATGAATATAGAATATAGGACACCCATATAGTTAAATATATAGTAGCCCAGTGAATACTTCGCCGCGTGTTGATATATAGATATTGAATAGATACGTGTAACTACAAACATCTCAGGTTCTGACCCCTGCACCATAATATCACGCGGACCGGAGGGCGATATATAGTCGGACTATGGTAATACTTTGTAGTTTAATGTGTTATAGTAATAATCAACCATAGTAATACCATCTGATAGAAGGGGTAGCATCATATAATCGCAGACTAGACATATTGAATAATAAATTATGAAAAGACAGTAGTAGTTATACAACAGGGCTGTAGTGAATTATATTTTCTAGTCGGTTTTTTAAAATAGAATATCCTGCTCCGTGAGATTTTTTTTTCCCCACGTTACCTACTCGGGCTAGCTTACAATGTTCATGGAGGCGACAGCTCTGATAGGGTACAGAATCAAAACAATTAGTTATTGAAATTTATTTTCGCGTACCCGGATGTCGACCCCATGTCCCTTTAAGTATTTTCATTTCTTTTCTTAGTTTAATTAGACGAGGGAAATTAACGACATCCCAGACTGTGGCGTGTCTGCGCAGGGTAGCTATCGGTGAAGTTTGGCAATAGAAATCACCGATCCAAAATTCAGTTTATTTAATTTTTTTTATTTCGGCAAATCATTAGTTAGGGATATCTTAGATAATACTTCTATTCTAGTTTCATTACTGTCCTCGAACCTTCTTAGTTTTTCTAAGGGGTCGAATATTTTTTTTACTTAGAGATTTCAAAATTGGGGACGCAGTTACCTGGTCCCTTTCCCCCTCTCCTTTTATCCTGCTGGTCTGGGCCGGATACGGGGATCGGATTTCAATCTTACAAGCCAACTCTTGTGGGATTGGGATCTGATGGACACAGAACTTGCATCCTTGGCAGCAGGGCGCCCCTTGAGTCTACGTATTTGAGTAGACCACCCTTTTTGGCATATTAAGAATATTTTGGCTATGGATTTTGTTGAGAGCGAAATTCGACTTCTAACTTTGTAGCGTTAGTTATTTCTCACTTAAGTCTTTGGCGCCCCTATTCTTAGTCTTCCTTCTTCTCTATCTCTCTCTCTGTCTTCATTACTTCGAGATTTTTTTTTTCAAATTTTCAACCTCCCCCCCCCCGAGATTTTGAACTTGTTACTTACGATTTATTTAACGTACAACTCTGATCTGAAATTACCAGCTGAGACGTTGCAAGACACGATTCATGAATGGAGTAGATAATGATTGGGTCCTCCATCACATTTTGACCTATCGCTGAAATGAACAAAGACTTAGTATTTGACGACACTTCGATTACGTTCTTTCACCGTCGTTCCTCTTAAGTTTTTTTTTAATCCGTTGGTCACTTTCCTTTCTGTTTTGGTTTTCAATTACTTTGTAGTTAACCTGGGCCCAGAAATTGTATTTTGATTTACCTAGTTATATCTAGAAATGCTCTGTGTTACGTGCCTGCCTCACAAAGTTTTTTTTTCCTTCATGATTTAAACACGAATTGATTATATAAAAGTTAAAAACTTATAGACGCGCGGTATCAGATAAAATTTAATTTGTTTCCAAATGTAATGTTGGAAGTCATTTGTTTTCTTGGACAATGTTGCAACCTTGTAAAATTTTATTGTTGGGGATGATTAATTTAAATGTGTGCGCATTTATTATAAATATATATATATAGAGAGAGAAATAAATACTTCGAAATGTATGTGTAATTAGTATGTGAATATGATGTTAAAGTAAAAGTATGATATTAAAGGTATTATGAATATATGTAAGAGCGCTCGTGTCTGTCCCCCTAGACGTGTATTGGTTGCTATAGTTTACCAGAAGTCTTCCGACGAATTTAAGAACGTAGATTTTGTTAAGAATACCGCCGTGCACTTAAGTATTTTTCCTTTTCCTCTGAATCAATGTAAGTGATAACCTCTGTACTTATATAATGGCATGCATTGAAAAAATATCGGCAGGTCTAAACATAACCCACATCATAACAAATATTATCCCTGAACAATTAACCTAAAACCATTGTGGAAAGTGCACCTTGAATCCTTCTCACCTACATGTGTATCCTATGACTTGACCAGTTTTTTTTTATCCTCAATTTGAACCATCATACTCCGTACACCTGTGGAAGATCATTTTTTTTTAATCCGAACCATGTATAAACATATACTAAAGTGATCCTAATGAAAGGTCTCGTGAAGTGTCCCAGTGTTGGATAAATAACTTGAAATTATTCGATTAATAAATTTGGAAATAGACCGTCTAAGAGGAGAAACTTCCTCTAGTGAAAGTTATTTTCTCGAAATCCCTAGATGGGTATAGACGTAGCAGTGTGCGATTGCAGATATAAACTGTTACCAGTTACAAACCAAATATAGACGACGAATGGTTTTGTAAACCAATAGATATATATATATACATATAGAGATATATATAAATGACCACAAACTAAGTTAAATGGAGCGAAACGTTTTGGACACTACGACTAGTGCGTGAGTTGTGATTTGGACGCTCGAAATTATTAATATTTTAATATCTCGACGTGAGGTAGAGACTCATATAAGTTCTAATACACCAAAAAGTTTTTTTTTCTTTCCTCTTTGTCCAATTTTTTTTAAGTGAAATAAGTTTTTTTCTTTTGCGTATGTCGCAAATCATCATTTTGCTTTAGCATGCCTAAGATATGATACGTGTAATTATTTTTTTTCCTTTCTTTTTCTTTTGTCAATATGATTGAATATATAAAAAATTACTAAAATATAACACTATGTACTCTATTAATATATAACCAAGAACTTGTGCTTTTAATATTTTCTTCATAATTATTTGTTTTGTCCTTTTTTTTCACTATGAATGTAATAAACTATTTGTACCTTTGTAGTTAGTTGGTTTCCTTTAAACATATATACACTGTCCTGAGTGAGTGAGCGTGTGAATGCATGATAGATTTAATATAAGTAATTTTAGTGATATCATTTGTCATATTAACATCTGTAATATATGTGTCATGTTTTAATATATGTGTTAAGGTAAATAACCTAGGTCATGAAGGACCGTCACTAATGGTTTAAATCGGCTCGAGGAGTGAAGCAAAAATAGCAGGATAAGCCTAAATACGACATCTTTCTTCCAGGAAGTTGAGACTTCGATTGATACGACACATAAATTTATATTGAGTTTATAAGTTTGATTTTTTTTTCTCTTGGCTAATTCATATGTGTGGTCGATCCTAGAGGACAGAGTTCAGATGCTGGATAGTTATCAGTCACCGGTCGGAATAACTTTACAAAGAATTAAATTTCACTTTTCTCATTTCCAGGTCTAGGTCTGGGCAACCCCATGATCGTGGTGCCTGGAGCTAGGTCTGGGTGGTATGAGGGAACATGTGTCTATTCCGAAGCATTCCAAAATTGATTAGTTGTTAATAACATTTAGAATGATTCATCTTTCAACGACTTTCCCGACCTTTTACTATATTTCCGGAATTATCCAGTAATCTGTTTCTCATTAAAATACCCTATTTCTTTTCTTTCTTCTTTACCTACCTCCTTCTTTTACCCTTCTACTTTCTTCTCTTTCTTTCCTATTTCTAAATGAAAGAAAACGGAGTCATGATTGAGAGTAGTCGCTATTGGCACGGTCAATAAGTTGTTTCGATGAGTTTTCTTCGGGAGTCCGATATGGAATAATTAACAATAACAAAAGGTTTATTGGAAGTTACTCTATTGGAAAATAATCTGGATTTCAATCAGTAAGTGATCTTTCGTAATCGTCCTCGTTAAAGAAAATTAATTTTAGCGACTCCTCTCCAACCTCTACATTAGCTCTTTTATCTTCGTTAAATTTTTACGTCTTCTTTCAATATTGGCTGACCGTGACAGGACCTGTTGCCCTGGAAACGGCGGTTTCTATGGCAACGGACAGAAGTTTTCTTTCAATATTGGCGACCGTTGACATCGGACAGTTACCATGGAAACAATTGTTTTCCCTGGTAACGAATCTGAAATTATTTATTAAACACTGTTTAGGATCGAGCACATATTGACTTGGCCACAAAAGGTGCATAATTAAAAAGTTACAGTGAGATTAAATAATTATAGTCATTGGCTGTTCTGCTATCTTTGTCTCTCTCTGTAGAAAGGGGGAAATGAAGGAATTTGCTAAAGTGACTTCTAAAATTTGAAAATGCTGGAAGTTGACCCAAGGAGGGAATTAGATAGGAGTCCCTTAATTTATGAATAGTACCTGATTAATAAGTATTGTTAGTTTATAAGGATATAATTGCATGTGTTTATATTGTGTCTTTTTATATGGAAACTATGGCAACCAATAGGGAAGTAGTATCACACGAGAACGCGGAAGTCTCATGTACACAATGTACTTTAGAAAGTAGTGAGAAAAGAGCTCGCGTCTCTCGTAGGCTAGTGAGGTGTCACGAATGTGGGCTGAAATGGACCCATTTCAGTTGTATTAATTTAGAGGATACTGCGGAAAATGCAGAAAAGGTCCGGGCTGGTGAGATAGTCAAACATTGTAAAGAATGTGAGGGGAAGCTCCACCAGTCGCGTGAACCCATGAGTTTATCCTCTGAAAAAGAAAATGAGCATCCCGATTCGGACGGTGAGCGAGGGTATAGTACCCCGAAGAACCGAGGCCAAATATCTCCAGTGGAGATATCTGACCTCGATGATGATGAAAGAGATGGGGATCCAATTGGTGATAAACCCAAAGAAAAGCAAAGGAAGACTGGGTCATCTAATAATGACGCTCTCCTCCTTTCATTGCAACAAATGCTACAGGAAATGAGACGCGAAATGAATGAAAATAGCCTGGAAATGAGACGCGAAATGAATGAAAATAGCCTGGAAATGAGACGCGAAATGAATAAGAATAGCCGGGAAATGAATGAAAAAATAGATGCCTCGAACCGAGAAACCGAATCTCGATTCGAAGTATTAACTCACAAAATAGACAATATATGTGTGGACTTTGCTTCCTCAATAACCACATTGAGGCAGCAAACGTCTACTGAAATTGATTTGGTCAGATGCGAGGCTCAACAGTCCATAAAGCAACTTCAGCAGGAGACTGAAAGTAAATTAGATCATGTAAATTCTGAAATTGAAGAAATGGATACCAAATTACATAAAATCGACAATAAACTGGAAACACAGCAGGCCGAAATTGATAGTTTAAAGTCAACCTTGTCAGACTTATCATTGAAAACCGAACTGGAAGTAACTGACCAGAAAGTTTCGAAAATTCAAAATGAGATAGCAAATATTCAAAAAGAAATGACAAAATCTAGTCGCGAAAAATCAGAGGTAACCTATCCTTTCCCCGGTAGCGATTCCTCAGAAATATTACCCGCTACAACTACCCGTGGCGCAGGAAAAGAAAATTTAACGTCAGTTGATGCACGGGATATTGCGACTCACTACCCCATGTATCGGTCAGAACCCAAGTCGTGGTTCAATTCCAATAGTGTGCCGAATCAGTCGAGTGTTGTGACGACTACGGTCACTAGCGTGAGTGCTCCCTCCTTACATGGAGGTATACAATCACATAGCGTGTTGCCGGGAAAAGGAGATGGGTGCCATTCTGAGTCGTTGTTCATGGGTGCGATTGGTCCGGGGATGGAGCCCAACATACTCAATACGACCAACAGAATCCCTTTCACTTACATGGGTAGTTATAACACCGCTACTATGTCGTCGGTGGTAAATCCGGTGACGACTCCGATTGTGCAGGATAATATGTTAATTCCCAGTAACTATTCCCCTGCTTATGTTAGTATGGGTTCCAAGGTTTCGCTGAGGGACATCGAACGTTTTCCCACTTTTGACGGGAATATTACCAATGGACAGCCTCGTGTTTTTCTGCGTAGATTGCAGCAGTGTTTAGAAATGTATCGGCTGACCGATAGAGAACGTTTACAAATAGTCGAAAAACTTTTAATTGCAGCATCAGGCGCGTGGTTTGCTTCTATTAAATATAGAATTCATACGTTTGATGATTTTCTGATCCTTTTTAAGGAAGAATACTGCAACGAACATATAGAGAGGCTTCAGAAACGCAACCTCCAATCTTTAAGATATGATCGAGCCAAGTATGGGTCCCTTTTGGACTATGCTTGGAAGATCATCGAACTGTACTATCAGATTGCAGAAAATCCATCGCAAGCCGAGCTAGTGGACATAATAGTGAACGCTCTTCCACCAGATGAGTCGCGGGCTATTGCTTCCCACTTGTGCCAAACGGTGCGAGAAGTTACGTCACGCCTAGCTGCTCTGTGTGGGAAAGAAACTGGAGGCCCACCAAAGAGGTATTTCGCCCGACAGGCAAAAGTTGTGAAACCCGTGAAAAGCAAGGCAACGGCAAGTTGCCAAACGGACTTTCTGAGTTACACCCAAGCTGGATCTCGCTATCCGAGTGGGAGTGGCTCAGAAAGCAATCAATATAACGGTCGACGTCTGTTCCGTAACCGACCGATGTTTAACAATCGCCCTGGTTATCGCCCCTATGACCGCACAATGGGGGAATCGAACCCGAATAGGGACGATAATAGGAGGAACTTTAACGGGGCGTACCGGAGAAGAGAAAACGGTACTGGTCAAAACGGCAATATTAACAATAACTGTGCAAGTAGATCTCAGAATTCTGCCCCTTCGCAAATACAAACTAATGGCGGAAATGGAATTCTAGTGAATCGAGGGAGTGATAGTCGAGAAACTAGATCCTAATGTCATTGGATGTGCCAGTCGACGGGTGAAACCCTATGAGTTGTCTCTTTCAATATCTCAGCTGGAACTCCTGTCAGTCCTGTTCCTTTGTGAACATTTTTAGCAGTTAAATTATTGAAAAATTGCGCTGTATTACATAATCTAAAAGGTGAAAGTATCGGAACTCACAATTTCCAAAATCTTAAGCTTTTCAACTGTACCGAGGACAAAAAACGGGAACTTCTATCTCAATACCCAAAGTGAATGTGACACTGTCTCATTTGAGTGTATGAGTGTATGAGTGAGTAGTTAGTTTATTAGTATTAATACATGTTAATTCTATTCAACAAAATTTTGTTATTCAAACAAAATTTTTTTTAACGACGCCGGGGAACTGTAATATGCCATTACAGTCTAATGAGATTATGTTTTTAATAGGAGGGTGCCCGAAATTTTTTGCACCGACTGTACCTGACGTTTAACAAAAAATTTCTGGCTGTTCATATAATTCGTAATATTGTTCATTATTCTATTTCAAATTAACATGGAAAAACTGTAAAAAAAAATTCATTGGGAATGATAGTTTTGGGAATCAATATCTTTATTTATATTTTAAATTAGTTATAAGTCTTGTATATGGATGTGTATATGGATTATTACAATTCTTACGGTGTCAGTGCTATCCGAAAATATAGATCCACTATTGGACGGAACTTTCCAGATCAAATAACCAATCTAAAATTCGACAGAATTTTCAGGACCACCCTTCACCTCTCTTTTAGATACCTAGGTCCTTCTAAAATCTAGTTTAATCCAGATTTTACCAAATTTTATTCGTTTCAAAGCCCCACCGCCAAAATGCTTAGTTTTGATTGGCTGATAAACCCACGCTATGATATTAGGGCGCAATTATTTGATTCCACGCCGGAAAGTGCTACTGAAGACACTGGTTTTTGTTCGTCTAATTTAAAAGTCGAAAGGACTGAGAGAAACTAAAAATAAAAGGTAATATTGTGACGTTATTAACGTATAGAAAATCTCTGGAAGCTAAGGAGCCATAAATTTGCCAATTTTATAGTAAAAAACCGGACTGTAGAGCAGAAATAGGAAGTCAACTCGGTAACGCCATGTTTTGCTGATATAATTATTGGTGGACAGGTTCTGTGAAGTGCATCAGTTTGCTAGTTGTTCTTAGAAAGAAAAAATCTATAAACAGTTTCGGAAGAGTAGTGTTTCTCCCTTAAAATATTCTCATCCTGAAAATTACTCCTTTTAGAGTTACGTTAGGCCTGCCCCACTGCCGATTGTGTTCGTGTATGTAGTAAATGTGATTTCTTTTGTACTTATTTAGTAATAACATGGCGGTATTTAATTTCTTTGTAGCTAGGATAGTGATCACAATGCACGTGTGAATTATCAGTAAGGGCTCCTATCTGACTCCCAAATTGGGAGTACGGCTTCCAGCGGGATGAGTTAAATATGTAGTTTGTTCCGGGTTCCTGCCCCTTCAGGGCAGGGGTCCTATTGTTAGCTAATACTTCGATACGTCCCCTCGGGGGCGTTGATTAAACACTTAAGAATGTGATTCAGTGAAACAAGGGCCAGTTGGCCCTGTCCCTTTCTTTCCTTTTCCTTTCGAGCCGATTTAAAATGGTAGAATATGAATGTTTTCTGTGTGTATTTATCAGTACAACATGTATTAATGGTAGTGATAATTGGTGTGTATTGGCATGATGTGTCTTGTAGTTTAAGTAGTATGTGTATATTTGTAATGTAGTATCAGTGGTAGTGGTAGTTAAGTGATGAAAGAGTGTGTGAGACAATTAAATACGGACAGTGTAGTATTTACTATGCGATAAATTTTTATTACTCCGTCATTAAGTGAACGTAATATAGTATAATAATTCCGTGTACAAGGTCACATTCCGTTGTTCAAGGGTTGATTATATCGTCGCTAGCCCTAGTGTCAAAAGTCAGTACTAACCGCCATTCTTCCGTCGAGGTGCTTAGTGATTTAGTTTTCATGAAATTGACCTTTCTTTCCGAAATAAAACCTAGAAGGTATAATTCACAGCCCATATGAATGTACAGTTAGGTCAAGTGACCCAAAATTAATATATTCTGAAAGTTTCAACATTCTGCATAGTCTAGAAATCGAGATATTTAAATAAATAAACAATACGTAAATTTTTAACAGAAGTCGGGCGATATGATGCTAGTTCTTCGCTTTGGAATTATATTAGATGTTCATTTTTCTTCGTGGCTGCAGAAGTCAATTGTTGCTGCAGAAATTTCGTAAACATTAAATATTATCGCGGATAATTCTATTTTCAGTGAACATACGTAGGATTTTTTTTTTCTTTCTTCTTAATAAAGCTACCGAGTATTACATAGTATTGTGTGTGGGATGAAAGAGTCTTGGGTTCGAGTGAGGTTGTCGTGCGGTGATCGGAGCGGGAAATGTTTGTAGTGATTATAGATTTTAAAGTATTATGATGAAATGTGTAAATAGGCTGGGCGTAGATAGAGGAAACAGGGTGTTTGTAGAATATAGCGTCGTGGCAAATGAATATTAATGTGAATATGAATATTAATAAGTATATGAATATTGTAGTAAATGAATATAGAATATAGGACACCCATATAGTTAAATATATAGTAGCCCAGTGAATACTTCGCCGCGTGTTGATATATAGATATTGAATAGATACGTGTAACTACAAACATCTCAGGTTCTGACCCCTGCACCATAATATCACGCGGACCGGAGGGCGATATATAGTCGGACTATGGTAATACTTTGTAGTTTAATGTGTTATAGTAATAATCAACCATAGTAATACCATCTGATAGAAGGGGTAGCATCATATAATCGCAGACTAGACATATTGAATAATAAATTATGAAAAGACAGTAGTAGTTATACAACAGGGCTGTAGTGAATTATATTTTCTGGTCGGTTTTTTAAAATAGAATATCCTGCTCCGTGAGATTTTTTTTTCCCCACGTTACCTACTCGGGCTAGCTTACAATGTTCATGGAGGCGACAGCTCTGATAGGGTACAGAATCAAAACAATTAGTTATTGAAATTTATTTTCGCGTACCCGGATGTCGACCCCATGTCCCTTTAAGTATTTTCATTTCTTTTCTTAGTTTAATTAGACGAGGGAAATTAACGACATCCCAGACTGTGGCGTGTCTGCGCAGGGTAGCTATCGGTGAAGTTTGGCAATAGAAATCACCGATCCAAAATTCAGTTTATTTAATTTTTTTTATTTCGGCAAATCATTAGTTAGGGATATCTTAGATAATACTTCTATTCTAGTTTCATTACTGTCCTCGAACCTTCTTAGTTTTTCTAAGGGGTCGAATATTTTTTTTACTTAGAGATTTCAAAATTGGGGACGCAGTTACCTGGTCCCTTTCCCCCTCTCCTTTTATCCTGCTGGTCTGGGCTGGATACGGGGATCGGATTTCAATCTTACAAGCCAACTCTTGTGGGATTGGGATCTGATGGACACAGAACTTGCATCCTTGGCAGCAGGGCGCCCCTTGAGTCTACGTATTTGAGTAGACCACCCTTTTTGGCATATTAAGAATATTTTGGCTATGGATTTTGTTGAGAGCGAAATTCGACTTCTAACTTTGTAGCGTTAGTTATTTCTCACTTAAGTCTTTGGCGCCCCTATTCTTAGTCTTCCTTCTTCTCTATCTCTCTCTCTGTCTTCATTACTTCGAGATTTTTTTTTTCAAATTTTCAACCTCCCCCCCCCGAGATTTTGAACTTGTTACTTACGATTTATTTAACGTACAACTCTGATCTGAAATTACCAGCTGAGACGTTGCAAGACACGATTCATGAATGGAGTAGATAATGATTGGGTCCTCCATCACATTTTGACCTATCGCTGAAATGAACAAAGACAGTATTTGACGACACTTCGATTACGTTCTTTCACCGTCGTTCCTCTTAAGTTTTTTTTAATCCGTTGGTCACTTTCCTTTCTGTTTTGGTTTTCAATTACTTTGTAGTTAACCTGGGCCCAGAAATTGTATTTTGATTTACCTAGTTATATCTAGAAATGCTCTGTGTTACGTGCCTGCCTCACAAAGTTTTTTTTTTCCTTCATGATTTAAACACGAATTGATTATATAAAAGTTAAAAACTTATAGACGCGCGGTATCAGATAAAATTTAATTTGTTTCCAAATGTAATGTTGGAAGTCATTTGTTTTCTTGGACAATGTTGCAACCTTGTAAAATTTTATTGTTGGGGATGATTAATTTAAATGTGTGCGCATTTATTATAAATATATATATATAGAGAGAGAAATAAATACTTCGAAATGTATGTGTAATTAGTATGTGAATATGATGTTAAAGTAAAAGTATGATATTAAAGGTATTATGAATATATGTAAGAGCGCTCGTGTCTGTCCCCCTAGACGTGTTTTGGTTGCTATAGTTTACCAGAAGTCTTCCGACGAATTTAAGAACGTAGATTTTGTTAAGAATACCGCCGTGCACTTAAGTAATTTTCCTTTTCCTCTGAATCAATGTAAGTGATAACCTCTGTACTTATATAATGGCATGCATTGAAAAAATATCGGCAGGTCTAAACGTAACCCACATCATAACAAATATTATCCCTGAACAATTAACCTAAAACCATTGTGGAAAGTGCACCTTGAATCCTTCTCACCTACATGTGTATCCTATGACTTGACCAGTTTTTTTTTATCCTCAATTTGAACCATCATACTCCGTACACCTGTGGAAGATCATTTTTTTTTTAATCCGAACCATGTATAAACATATACTAAAGTGATCCTAATGAAAGGTCTCGTGAAGTGTCCCAGTGTTGGATAAATAACTTGAAATTATTCGATTAATAAATTTGGAAATAGACCGTCTAAGAGGAGAAACTTCCTCTAGTGAAAGTTATTTTCTCGAAATCCCTAGATGGGTATAGACGTAGCAGTGTGCGATTGCAGATATAAACTGTTACCAGTTACAAACCAAATATAGACGACGAATGGTTTTGTAAACCAATAGATATATATATATATACATATAGAGATATATATAAATGACCACAAACTAAGTTAAATGGAGCGAAACGTTTTGGACACTACGACTAGTGCGTGAGTTGTGATTTGGACGCTCGAAATTATTAATATTTTAATATCTCGACGTGAGGTAGAGACTCATATAAGTTCTAATACACCAAAAAGTTTTTTTTTCTTTCCTCTTTGTCCAATTTTTTTTAAGTGAAATAAGTTTTTTTCTTTTGCGTATGTCGCAAATCATCATTTTGCTTTAGCATGCCTAAGATATGATACGTGTAATTATTTTTTTTTCCTTTCTTTTTCATTTGTCAATATGATTGAATATATAAAAAATTACTAAAATATAACACTATGTACTCTATTAATATATAACCAAGAACTTGTGCTTTTAATATTTTCTTCATAATTATTTGTTTTGTCCTTTTTTTTCACTATGAATGTAATAAACTATTTGTACCTTTGTAGTTAGTTGGTTTCCTTTAAACATATATACACTGTCCTGAGTGAGTGAGCGTGTGAATGCATGATAGATTTAATATAAGTAATTTTAGTGATATCATTTGTCATATTAACATCTGTAATATATGTTTCATGTTTTAATATATGTGTTAAGGTAAATAACCTAGGTCATGAAGGACCGTCACTAATGGTTTAAATCGGCTCGAGGAGTGAAGCAAAAATAGCAGGATAAGCCTAAATACGACATCTTTCTTCCAGGAAGTTGAGACTTCGATTGATACGACACATAAATTTATATTGAGTTTATAAGTTTGATTTTTTTTTTCTCTTGGCTAATTCATATGTGTGGTCGATCCTAGAGGACAGAGTTCAGATGCTGGATAGTTATCAGTCACCGGTCGGAATAACTTTACAAAGAATTAAATTTCACTTTTCTCATTTCCAGGTCTAGGTCTGGGCAACCCCATGATCGTGGTGCCTGGAGCTAGGTCTGGGTGGTATGAGGGAACATGTGTCTATTCCGAAGCATTCCAAAATTGATTAGTTGTTAATAACATTTAGAATGATTCATCTTTCAACGACTTTCCCGACCTTTTACTATATTTCCGGAATTATCCAGTAATCTGTTTCTCATTAAAATACCCTATTTCTTTTCTTTCTTCTTTACCTACCTCCTTCTTTTACCCTTCTACTTTCTTCTCTTTCTTTCCTATTTCTAAATGAAAGAAAACGGAGTCATGATTGAGAGTAGTCGCTATTGGCACGGTCAATAAGTTGTTTCGATGAGTTTTCTTCGGGAGTCCGATATGGAATAATTAACAATAACAAAAGGTTTATTGGAAGTTACTCTATTGGAAAATAATCTGGATTTCAATCAGTAAGTGATCTTTCGTAATCGTCCTCGTTAAAGAAAATTAATTTTAGCGACTCCTCTCCAACTCTACATTAGCTATTTTATCTTCGTTTACTACAACAACTTCTTTTTTTTTTTTTTTTTACGTTGTCTTTCAGGGTTCTTTCAACATTACACTGTTTCATTCATTTCTCAACATCACCGTCTTCTTTAACCTAGCTGGCATAACCGTGGAACGTAAAACTTTTTTAAAAAGATTGGATCTACTATGACGAATCAGATTCTTGGATTCTGTTCAGTTATTTCAATCAAAATTTAGTGTTACTTGTTGACCTGCTCTTCTCTGGTCCATTAGCAGAGAATAGACTATTTATCTTCAAAGATGGACCAAGGTGACCATTTATCTTCAAACTCTCTTGAACTTCTCAAATAATAAATCGTATTCGACGAAATTTTGAAACATGCAAATATATAAGGTGGTAAGAAACTATTTGAACAAACTTCAGGAACTGATTCCCAACACCGAAACCAGCAAAATAGTCCTTTGGAACTTTGGTCAGTGAGGGATAGTTTTGGCAATATAAGGTGCCGAAAGCGTGGGAAAATGAACTTCAGAGGGCTGTAATTCTAAAACAACGCAATAGTTTTAGAGAGTTCGGTTTAGAACATGGCAGTCAAAGTCATATCTGCTCGACTGAAAAATGTATGTTTCAAACCTCCGCAAGATGTGTGCGAAATATTCCTTAAAAGGAACTTAGGAATTCCCCATAACCTGGCAAGTAGTCCCTACGTTCCTTTGAAGAATCAATTGCAACAGATGTTTTTATTAGGCAATCTAGCCGACTACACTGATTGATCGGATAGCCATCTAAACTGATTGGTCAGATAGTCTACTACGCTGATTGATGAGATTGAATCGATTCGAGAAAAATAGAATCTGTTTCAATTCAGTTGAAAATCAATTCATCAGCAGACGATTTCGTCGAAGTTCTGTTAACACACTACACTGGTCGGAAAGTGATGTCCGCTCAAATCAGTGTTGCCACAGTCCAAGCTCCAGAGTGGGCTGAAAAATAGTACCAAATTGAAACAAAAAGGGCTGAATTGATTATTTTTTTGCAACTGTAATACATAGCTCTATAACACGAAACTAAAAGAGGTAAAGTTCTAGAACATCTATTCTTCCTCTTCCAAGAGTCCAAATCAGTAAAGTGCATTTTTGAAAATTACTTTTTAAAACCATCCAAATAGGACGACCCCAAGCAACCGTGGAATCGATTAAACTTTTACTACGACACGTACATTATAGACTAAATTGAGCACACCTTAATCTTCTTCAGAATATTTAACACTGGATCCAACGTGTGTGTCCTTCTTCTTCTTCTACTTTTTAAGATTTCAAGCTAAAATTTGCACCACTATGCTTCTTTCTCGTCTCCTTCATGGCGGCGAGGATGCGCCCATATAGCATTATTTGTTTTCCAGTATAGTTCTAATTACGAATTTTTCACACAAAGTTCGTGGCGTTATGCGGTGCAACTTCACAGAATGGATGTTCAACACATTTTTTAAGAGTCCAACACAATATGGGTAACGTGAGGTGTAGGAAAAGTCTTACTGACACTTTAAAAATGTGACAAGTATTTGTTAAATGGTGCTGAATTGGGTAGAATTGTACCAACTTTTCACAAAATGGGCTGAAAATGTCAGCGTGGTACCAACGGGCCGACGAATAACAAAAAGGGCTGAATTTGGTACAATTGTACCAAGTGTGGCAACACTGGCTCAAATGCCAATAGATTAAAGTGAAAACGCTCATTTAAACTTACTTAACAATACAAGCTATAGTTGATCACGAAGAAGTAAAATGTAACAAGGGCCTTAATATGGTTAGCACGTGGTCCCATACACGATTCGTTGTAGGAGCATAGTGTTTATTACGACAACAGTTTACGAATCAAGTAACAAACAAAAAATGTTTAAAGCAATCCTTTTTAAAATGAGTTATTTCTGTGGGTAAAATGAAGGAGGGGACCAAGATTATATATAAAACACTTGGCACTCAAAGTAAGTGATTCGCTGAAATCCAGTATAACAATCGCGTCCAATGCTTTTATACCACTAATCAACGAAGGTTTTACATATCGTTGAGAATATTCAGAGGTGAGTCAATTTTATGTGTTATTGACGAATATGAAAATATTCGAATATGGAATGAATGAGAATATGGAATGACGAAAGTGAAGTGAGTGGAAAGTGAAGAAAAGCTGTGATCCTTCTCCTAGTTGTCGCTAACTTACTTGAACTTCTAATTTGATAAGTTAGTCACTAAATTAAAATGAATGAATTTCGGAATCTATTTTCTATTATATCTGTACATTTAGCTATTGGTTAATTAATTTCGGATTTCCTAAGAGAAACATCAAAAGAATCTTATGACCGCGTCTGTAACGACAACTGCCAGCCACGACCCCTTTTCAGTTTTATTAGAAATAGGAAAAGAAAGGGTGAGAAAGAAGAGAAGAAGGTAGGAGAAAAGGAAGGAAAGAGGAAGAGGAAAAGGAGAAAGGAAGAAGGAACTAGTGATGAAGGATTACTGGATAATGATGAAAATATGGTAAAGAACCTTGAATAGTCATTGAAAAGGTGATTCATACCCGAATGTTATTACTTGAGGATCAATTCGGAAGTGATCCTGAAGAGACACATTCTCTCATACTACCCTGACCTGGATCCAGGCAACTGCACAAATGGGAGTTGCCCAGACCCAGCTCGGGTGATGAGAAGTTTTATTTAATCGTTTGTCTATTATTTCCAAATATTAAATAACCTTTATCCAGTATCTGAATATCCATAGTGGAGATCAAACACACATTCGAATTAGCCAAGAATAAAAGAAAAAAATCAAAGTAATGTACATATTTTCCATAAATAGAAGTTTTAGGGATTCCAGAAAAGACTGTCGTTATTAACGCTCATCCTGTTGTTTTGGCTTTCCTTCCAGAGCCGATTTAGAATAATTTATGGTTAGTTATCTTTCATGACTTCAGTCATGCACCAATACATATAATATACTATTACACACTTGTTATAAATACTATCGTAGTAAATGAATATTACATGCTACCTCTTAAAAATAAATTTGTCATTCTTTCACGCACACACACATACATACAGGACAATGTATTGATATAGGTAAAGCAGTTTAAAAGACACCATCATCTAACTACAGTTGGTGAACATTTATTACATCTACTGAGAAATTAAACACAAAATGTTAAGAACATGCAAATAAGTATACATATAAATGTATGATTCCACATATAATATCGGACTACATCAATGTATATATATAAAAAGAATAATTTAAATTTTGATAAAATGAGATGAAAAAATCTGAAAATCTGGTCACATTCTATGATATTTCATATGAAAGGAAGAAAAGAAACAAAAACTTCAAATAATGGTTAAAATGAGTCTGTATCTCATATGAAATGAAAAAAACTAAAAGAAAAGATGATTCGGCGAGTCCTTTCTCGTACTTCCAGACGACTTTTTATATCGCATATTCGTAAAGCACCCTTTTGGTGTCCATGTACCTAAATTCACTTTATTTAGATATATGCATATGAACTAGTCCTTACAATTTGTGAACAACACATATTCAGTTTGTAAACTTACTTATTCATGCATTTTTAATTCTCCGAGATTAAGGAAAGTTTTGTCACTAATTTCACAGTGACTACGTCACTTTGTTATTCCATTTATTATTCTGTCCTGAGCGCCTTGAATCACTACCACCTTATATCACATTAAGTGCTCACAATTACATTTGCACATTATACGAAAACGAGAATTTTCCAGGTTCAAAGAGATTTCTCTTTTGTGTCTAGACCATGATTACTGAGATGCAACACTATTCAGATTTGAAGATTCTAATATGATGGTTGAAATTGAAATGTAATTGCACAGGAAGATTTCAGGTTTAGGAACTGTGGGTAGATTTAATAATACATTAGAGTTACGATTACCTGCCTTAATTTCATGCCATATGCAGTTAGTATAATAAGAAAGGATATTAATAGTTACATATATTAATTAATAATATTACAAAGATTAAAGAAAATATCTAACATGGGACGGTATTTTTAAAATTCATATTTTATATTCGTCGAATATTTCGAAACTATGGCAACCAACGAAATTTCGGGGTAGGTACCGAGACCCTTTACACATATTTATCTACTCAATTCAACATTATACATTTTACTTTAATATCACATTTATATTCAACACGTATTTATATCTCAACATGCATATACTCAATTATCATTTAATCAATGACCCGGATTAACAACATTCTCAGGTTGCAACACTTCATATAAGAAAAATCCGACTATATAACAAAATTCGACAAATTAACCCCGCATAATGATAAACATTATATTCTCAAACATTTTTTAAAAAGACTGGACATTTAATACAGAAGGGACGTAAATACAGAAAATATAGATATAAATGAATCTAAAAATGTTAGCAATACTTATGGGCTCAAGCATCTACGACAACATTCACCTCTATGGCAATCAATAGAAACAAAAGTAGAAATAACGGACAGTGCAACGGAAAATTTCAAATGGATAATAATAAAAGAGAAGAAAGCAAAAATTGAATCGTACACTGAACTATCACTCGCTATCGTCGTGGGTCAAATTGTTGATGGAAAACGGTCCTTTGATATTCAACATCTACAAATACCTACCTCCACGAATCGTGTTACGCAACATCTCAGTCGGAAAATTCATTTTCGAATGATATATGTTAAATGGTTGATATTTGTCAAGTTCAAACTCGGGGAGGAGGTTGAAAAAATTTTAAAAATCTTGAAGAAGAGAATAGAGAGATAGCTAGATAAGAAAGACGACGGCGCGCCAAAGGAAAATACACTAGTACAATAAATACTACGAAGATAACTGGTCGAATTTAGACATATGACAATCCACAGCCAAATATATTTTCATATGCCGAAACAGGTGGCCTACTAAAAGCTGTGGCCCAACGGGATCTCTAAGTGCCTAAGTACGAGTTCGTGTCTTCTAGGCAACCATCTCACAAGGAATAAGCCCTGTGTAATGATTAACTATTAACCGTTTCTGGTACCAATTCTCTCAGATTAGGGCCGGTCCAGCCGGAAGATTGGTGTAGTCTCTAATTTAGAATTTCTAAATTTTTTAAAAAATTATCCGACCCCTCAGAAACTAAGAAGAGTTACGAGTAAAGTATGGAAACTAGAATAAAGTCAATAAATAGACAAAATCTAACAGGGATTTGTCAAAATTTTAAAAAATAAAAAAATAAATTTTATACTAGTAAGTTGTCTGCCAAATGTTAGTAGTCGCTACCAGTCGGCAAGGGCGCTAACCCTGAGGCGTCAACAAATTTCAAACACTTATACTAGAAATAAAAGAAGTGAAAATTCATAGACGTTGGGATTTTGGACGCTCTCGTACGGTAATACGAAATTCTACTGTAATAAATTTACTAGGTTATTCAATCTTAAGCACTTTGTTGCCTCTGCTAACCGTAATGAATTCTTCTTAATCAGGTGACGTGAAAAAAATTCAAATTTGCAGAGTAGTAGCGCAAATGTAAGCTGAACGCATATATTTAAACTGTACAAATTCTGCAAACGGCTATTCTGTTCTGTGATTACTTGGAAACTATCCGGAATCATTCATTACATGATCACTATTCGCATCGTCAGAGCAGATGAGCAGTTAGTATGCAAGGTTACTATTAAATGTAGAGCCACGAAGTGAAAATTACATCATTTTCGCACGACGCACTATCCTTTATAGGATGTCTATAAATTCCTTTATGGACACCCTATTCCATCATTCTGCCCTAGACTGTTCAAAGCAGTCTCATTATATATATATATATATTAAAATCAACAAGCCATTACATAACTATAGTACACTGATCAATACGCGAGAATTTGTATGAACTAATACTAAATTCTTTCAGTCAAACTACAGTATATTTCACTTCACGGTTTCATATTATTTTTATATTCAATGATAATTCAATATTTTATCTATCCTCTTAACTAAATGCAATTATATTTTGAAAACGACAACAATGTGATCGTCCACAGAAAGCAACGAAGAGAGAGAATTGAAACTGCAGTTCAACGACAGAATAGTGCTATATAGACAAACTACGGTTTAAGGATAAACGCAAAGTTTAATTTTATTAATAATTCGATTAGTGGACTATATAAAGTATTGTCCTTTTCAGAGAAGCTAATTTAATATAAATAAAATAAAGAGTTCGTTTGTGTTTTTGTCTGTCTGCCTGTGTGCGGCCTGGAAACCAGACGAGTGGACCAAGAGTTACCAAAGTTTGGTCAGGGGTACCTTGTCCTAGGCCCCAGATCAAGATGAAGCCCTTTTTTCAAATTTGGAACCAGGGGGTCTCAGGGGGTTACCGGAACTGGCTTGGGAACCATACAAATTGACCGAAAGTTACCAAATTTTAGTCACAAATACCTTGGTCCAGGCTCCAAACCAAAGTTAAACGTTTTTCAAAATTCTCTCTGTGAAGATCTCTGTGGAGCGTTTACTGGGACATGCGAAAGTAGTAGAAAATGACCGATATTAGTGTCGAATTCATAGTTTTCGCGGTCGCTGAAATCAATGGTGAAACTTCCATTAGCAATGACTTGCAAATTCAGCTACAATTGTATGCGGGCCGGGGGTCGGTGGGGGTGATACCAAGACATGTAAAAAATAGCCCAAAATGACCGATATTAGTATCAAATCCATACTTTTTGCGGTCGCTGAAATTAATGGTGAAACTCCGATCGCATTAACTTCCAAATTCACTCTATTTGGCTCTGGGCTGGGGGTCACCGGGGGTTGAGATACCGAGACATGTAAAAGAAATTCAAAATGACTGACATTAGGGTCAAATCCATAGTATTCGCGGTTGCTGAAATCAATGGTGACACTTCCATTAGTGATCACTCGCAAATTCAGCTACGATTGTATGCGGGCTGGGAGTCAGTGGGGGGGGGGGATACCGAGACATATAAAAGTAATCCAAAATGATCGATATTAGTGTCAGATCCATAATTTTTGCGGTCGCCGAAATGAATGTTAATACTTCCACAGGAGCTGACTTCCAAATACTGCCCCCATGCGAAGAATGGATATATTCAACTAGTTAATAATATAATTCGTCTACATACCTATTCATACGGACCAGAACATAATATTTATGCATCAATAATTGCAAAAGAAGGGTAATTTTCTAGTTGACTAAACTCTTACGTATCGGAGGAACAGAACGCTAGCGGCGAGTAGTTCTTCACCTAACGCTAGATTGCATGGGAGTATGAAAACCAACTTTGCACTATTAAACACGCTTTGTGCTGTATTATCGGTTAGCTATAAGTAGTATACTGTGGAATAACCGTACGGAACTACAATAACTATTCATTATGAATCAATGTACTTATTACAACGGACCAAAAGAGATAAATAATTAATGAGCAACAATAGACTGTCCTCAAATAGATTAATTTTACATGCACACACACGCACGTAAACACAGAAATTACACATATGCATGCTAACACATATCACAATATAAATTAATTACTAAGTATAATCTGAACAAATCACTAATATTACCCCATTCTAAATCGGCTCGGGAACTGAAAAGAGAGAGAATAATCAGAGCCGAATGGCCCTTCTATCAAACTAATTCATTTCTTCCAATTACAAGATTATTTTAATGCCCCAAGAGGGACATATTGAAACTATTAACAAAGAAAAGGTATCTTTCCTGAGGGGAAAATTAAAATCACTTAACCCATTTCCGTTGGAAGCTGTGATCAATTCAAGGGTAAATGAGAGTCGCTGTCGAAAGTTACACTGACATAATGGTAATTAATTCTACTACAAAAAAAAAAAAAAAAAAACCCCTACACCTACCGCCATGTTAATAAAAAAAATCACATATACTACGTACAAACATAAAGCTATATAGGGATAGGCCTATCGAACTCTAACGGAAAATTTAGGAGGTGGAGAGGATAACCTGAACGTCACGACTTAGTTCAAAAGATCACTTAAACCCAAAAATTCGAAGCACTGCACTGTGAATCCTGTCCATCACTATCTATATTCACCAACATGGCGTCTTCTGAAACGAATTATCTATTTTAGATTTTTTGACTGTTTTAAATTGAAGTTTCAATACTTTGAGACTCTCAACTGTTTCCTGGATGGTTTATTTCTTAATTGAAATTAATTTTACCTGAATTTTACTGCTTTTCTATCCCAAAATTCAAAATTTTCTAGTAAGGAAACAGACGTCGTCTTACTCGAAGCTCGTCCCAAGTAGAAAAATGTGAAGGTGTGCCTTGATACTAAGGCGGAAAATGTGGTTCCAATCAGCGCAAAGAATTTTGACGGCGGAAATTACAAAGGGAATGAAAAGTAGTAAAAACTGGATGAAACCTGATTTTGGGAGGGCATCTCAGAGGGACGAAGGGGGTCTAAGTTATTCTGCCAAATCTCACATTGGTGGACAATTTCGGAAATTTCTGTCCAATTGCTGACCTGTGTTTTTATATCGCATTAAGATATATAATCTCAATAATTATCCATTTGAAATGCCCATATACAGAGTTTACAATGAAATAATATATAAATAAAGAAATTATTCCCCAAAATATAATTCTCCCTAGATTATTCCGAAGCTCCCATATGAATTTTAGTTTGAGTAAAGAACAAATGAATTTACTGCATAGAAATTATGTGTTGAAAAATTTACAGTACACGGTACGTTCGGAAAGTATTGGGTCCCTCCAAACAAAAATTTCATTACCTTGACTGTAATGGCACATTACAACATAAATAATTTCTCATGTACAAAACTCACAATAAATTGTTTACTTTTGGAGGAGAGAAGTTCTTTTAGCCACTTTCAAAAAACGACTAAGGAAATTTTGTTCATATTTTTCTTGTGGATAGAAAATATTTCCTTTAAAACCTTATAATGCAGTGTAAGTGGTTTACCATGACAAATCTACAAGGCATAGTTTACATTTGAGAATGAGGTTTCTCGGACAATTTTCTCAAACATAATTTAGGCGATTTTGTTCTTATTTTATAAATAATTATTTCAGGTTAAGAAAGCTATGATGTAGTGCAAGTGGAAGGTGAATTTCTTTCGCACCAAATTTTCCAAAAATGCCCATTACATATACATAAATAAATGGAACGCAAAGTAGTAAAACTCCAAAATTGAAAATTTCCAGGAGAGCGCTTTGAATTCGAAAATTTCGTGTAAATCACATGAGGAGAAAGTTATTCACTATCAGCATTACAGAAGAAATTTCATATTTGTAACCTTATATTTGGTTGCAATCATAACATAAATGTGTATGAATTTTTCATGTGATATTAAACTTTAAGGTTTTCTCTCAAAAAAATAATTCAGTTTGGAGATGCATTACTTTTAATCCAAGCGGTCAAATATTTTCATAATAAGTGCAGGATGAATTGATTGAATTTTAGAAATGAGAGCGAGAAAGTTTATTGCGGTGGTTCTACGTTTTGCTCTTACTTTCCCTGATTTTCGAAATTAATAAAAGAAGAGGTAGCGAGCTGAGCTAAAGGAACATTCAGAATGACAGATAAGATCAATTCTAATATAGCCCTGTTCAGTGGCGTATTTAGGTTTTTGTTTCGGGGAGGGGCTATGGGGAAAGCAGTGGGGAATTGCCCACCTGAATTTGAGAATTAAATATATTTAATTTATGCATAAGTTAAAGATTTAATGGCAAGAATTCCAGACTGGTGAATCTTATGTGATATAATACACACAAAAATTTAGCAGTGCGTATTACCTTTTTATTCTATTCATAGGGAAAAAAAGGAAGTATCCTTTTGGTCTACCTAATATCCCGGACTACTTATTCCATCCTCTTGATTTTCTTTAATTCAAACATTTACCTTTCTTTATAACTAAACGATATAAATATTCCTTTGTTATAAGAAGTAAAATTCCGTTATGTTGATATCCGTGCAAGTTGGTGTGGAACACCAGTTTCGCTTATCAACTCCTCTTAGTTTTGGTGTTATTGAGGATGGCCGACTTGAATCACAACTAACAACGGTCGAAAATATGATAGAAGAAACGAAAGAAAGTAACAACTAAGAAAAAGAAACAGAAGAGTAAAATGGACGAAATGAGATGAAATTTGACAAATACAGTATTGTTTTTGAACAAATAACATAAAGAAATGGAAAATCAATGATATTCTTAGAAATGATAAGAAAGATTATTGTTGTACATGGAATGCGAAAAATTAACAAATTTGTTTCGGTGGAGCTTGAACCCGATAACCCCATTAAGTTAAAATGTACTTTTTTAAAAGTTAAAATGTACTAACGAGGAGTATTTATAGCACACAGTGATTAAAGACACAATATACGACTTGCATATGCAAGATTGAAATGCTATCATAGTCACCCACCCATACATGTACACATATCATGACCAAATATGAGGACAAAGAAAAAGCAAGAGGTAATGAATTTAAACAGATTTTTATCAGTTTTAATTACGTTTATGGGAGAAACGGATCCGGAACCTATTTTGAGATGCATACTATAAATTGTTTACGAGGCATAACCAATGTATGTTAAAGCACACGTGTTGCAAATAGTATGCAACAAACTGTTCTTTTCTCGTTTATTATTTTTAAATAGAAACTATTAAGTTGGTAAACAGCGCATTTCATGTTTTTTTTTTTTTTTTTTTTTTTTTTTATCAAACTTAATCAAAGTTACAAATGCATACGAATTACAGTTAAATTTTTGTTGATTTGTACTTAGATATGAGAAGCGTCGCTCAACAACACAATATTCATAAAAATGTACAATTATAAAATTTACTGTAAAACATTCAGATATCTGTTTCGTATTGCAATGTTTTGTAGGTAGAATCTAGATAATATATATGAGAATTTTAACTCTTTATTCTTTTATTATTAAAAATGTCTTGTTAAACTTTCTTAAAGTTTTTAAATGTTTTTAGTTTGTAGAATAACTGTGAAGTCCCTCGGCACACAATGTGGCATCGGGAATAAAAGATATTTAGCCCACAGCGGCCTCAGAGGGATCGGTTATACCCCATAACTCATAGCAGTACGGGAGTAGATATTTTAAAAAAAAGTTTTTCTAGACCATGGCGGCCTGGGGAAAGAATTTTGGTATATGAGCAATTAGCACTGGTATTAATGATTTTCTTGGCCCTGTCGTCCTTTTTCAATAGCTATTCTTTTGGAAGGAAAACTTATAGAAGAGTAGTCATTGTATTTTGTGATTTTTGGATCTACTTTGTCTTTTTTAATAGTGTTCATTCCGTCGTCTACCATTGTTTGTTTGTAAGTTGTAAAATCACGTGTTTATATTGAAAACATGTGGCTTATAGTAGCCTACGTATGCGTGTACAAAATCTTACAGTAGTATTCATATTTGTAGTCATAAAAATTCTCCTAACAAGCAAATGTTATGATATCAGAACTCGAGTTGCACAATAAGTTATATATCCTCAAAGAGCATCAAGTAGTTAGTTAATTACCAATTCATTAGCTGCAGTCCGCCAATAGGGAAAAAGTTATGGGACTTCAAACGTAACATAAGAGACTATGGAAAACACAATAAGAAAGCATTTCTCCCGTCTTTCCTGTGTATTCAATATTTGGGAAAGTGAGATAGCGATTCAAATCACATGTTCAAGCTACACAATCGATGTGAAAAGTAGAAAAGATCGAATGATCCAAACAAAAGCAGTTTGTACAATGTGCACATCTTAAAATAACTAACAAAGGCAACGAGCTTTCCGACAAATTTGTTCTTGCGTATGTCACATTCGCGAAGAAACTGATCCCGACTGGACGTACAGAACTAGTGCAGCCCCTGGAAGTGTATTCTTTAAATCCTTCCAAGAACTTTGTGAAATTTGTCACTGACTCATTCCTAGGACACGAATACCTGGCACCGTGACAAGTTCTTGAATCTCCAATCATTTACTGTATCAGTTCTGTGCTCCCATGTTCCGCAACATGGTTCGATTTGCTTTCTACAAAGCAGGATACCGGGATATCAAACCGGAAGCATTCCAAACACTCATTCAGTATTGCTTCGATTCCCTTACCAGTGAATTGTGTTATCACTGCGAGTCGATGACCATTGTAAGATGTGCACATTGTACTTATTTGCTTTTGCTTGGAACATTCAATCCTTTCTACTCTCCACATCCACTGTATAGCTTGACCATGTCATTCGAATCGCTATCTCACCTTCCCAAATATTGAACATAGAAAACACGGGAGAAATACTTTCTTCTTGTGTTTGCCATAGTCCCTTATGTTACGTTTGAAGTCCCAAAACTTTTTCCCTATTGGCGGACTGCAGCTAATGAATTGGTAATTAACTAACTACTTGATGCTCTTTGAGGATATATAACTTATTGTGCAACTCGAGTTCTGATATCATATGATTATTCTGATATCGAATATGATTAAACTACAACTTAGGGGTGGAAGGTAGGGGGAGGATGTAGCAGTTCGAGTGTTGCCAACTAAAGTTATATTATTTTTTGTAAAGGCTTGGGTCTCGCAGGCCCAACGTTACCAGCGTAGTGTTAATATGGTAGAAGTTAATATGTAGAAGTTAATATGGTTCTCCGAAGTTTCCCAGTTCTAGCTGCACTTAGACCACACAAACGATATGAGGGTATTTCCAAAAGTTTCCTGCGTCATACTGAAATATTGCGCCATTTTTAATAACCATTTCATGACATATAGAGCCATCTATGGAACAATTAATGTATCAGTTTCAAGTGTCTAGCTCCGTCAGTTCGTTGCAGACAGTCATTTGAATTAGTTACTATGCACTTAGTTCGCATACTGCATGACATTACTCCAGTTCCAGGGTTGATATGTATAAGACAATATGTTTAAAACAAGTGTTTAAAACATGTTTTAAACGAGGGCTGTTCTTTTATTCAGTTTGTTTTAAACGTTTTAAACAAATCGTTTTAAACGTGTTTTTTTTTTTCGATGGTGGTTGAACATGTTTAAAACAACTAAAATATCAGATTGAAGAAGCTAATTTAATTTTCTAACAAACAACCCATCCTCCGCAGGATTTGTGCATGAAGTAAATTACAAGCAGAGTTATATTCTTATTATAATAGCAATTACCGAACGAAATTCTGTACATCAATGTGCGTAGAACTAAACCAACAGAAATTCAAATGAAGTATTTCAACATTTCTTAATTTCCAAGAATAACTTAGGTTAAACACACTATGCACTATTCTAAGATCCAAATTCACAAATTCAAAACTTGAATATTTTTTGGTCACTATCATTTCTATAATAATGAACAGTTCTCACATCATAAACTAGAAGAAATACTCTGACAAATACAATACAACTCATAGAAAAGAGCAGTGACTAGCCTCCAAGGAGCAAATGACATTTTTTAACTAAACAGTTTTCAAGATACATCTCTATCTGCATATTTTGTGTGATTTCTTTGCAGGAAATTTGTTCATTGGTATAGACGGTTTAAGCCAAAGACAGAAAGTGCCAATTCATGGCACACTTTCTGAGTATGCGCTCTCAGATTTGATTCCCGGTGAAGTTACTTGCCACGGTATTGTTTCAAATAATACTTCTTATAGCCTCGGTTTCGAAAAGGGCTTTAAACTCCGATCATCCAACCAGAAGGGAGAAAATCCAGTATTGATCGGGGTATTTACACCACATGTTGATGGGATAGTAATTTTGGTTTAATGTCCGTTTTCAACAAAGAGATTCTATGATTCTGACTGCTGTTTAAAGTGGAAACAAACGTTTGTTTCTTTGGCAAGTAATTCCACCAGGAATCAAGTCCTAAGTCACGCGCAACGAAACTTTGCGCGTTAGCCATTTGGACCAAGGAGGCAAGAAAGTCTAATGGTAAGAAAAATAAATTTTAGTTCTCATTCTTCATAATACTTCTGTCACAAAAAGCACAACCACTCCCTCTCCAGTAGGTGGGAGTATCTAAATCCAACCTTGGTTTTGAACTATATCGTCAGAGATTTTAGATCAGTTTGTTTTACAGATGTTATTATTATGAAGCAGAAAGCATAACTTAACACAATTTAGAGAGTTCTACAGAGATCAAAACAAACGATAATCTGATGGTGCCAGGTCCAGATTAGAAGTGGATGCGTTAAAAATCCCAGCCAAGTTCTCTCAATTTCAATCGTTAAAGTTGTATGAGTCTGACGTTGTTAGAGTGATATACGACATCATTTCTGTTTATCAGTTCTGAACGTTTCTTTTGAATTATTAGGTGCAATCGTGCTAACTGTTCACAGTGAAGCAGAGTTGTTGTGGTTCAATGAAAACTTGACCCACGACCCACTGACCCACCGCCCATCGTGACCCACGACCCAGCACCCACCGGGACCCACTGTGACCCACCACCCACCGGGTTCTATTGTGACCGCCATGACCCACTCTGACCTACCACCCACCATGAACCAATCTCATTTACTGTGACCTACTCTGACTCACCAAAATCCATCGCCATCAACTCTGACACATGATCCACGGCCTCTTCTCTATTAAATAAAGAGTTTACACTTGTAATAAAACAAGACTGTGAAATTGTCACTAATCGGAGTTTGAATTTCTACGGTCAATCGCTCAAGCACCACTCTGTTACAATAACGGTTGATCTGCCTTTACGATATAAAGTGGTAAAGTGTTTGTCAGTGAGGAAATTGAAGCACTTCGAGGTGGGGGGGAGGAATTAATGTGTGCCTAACATACTGTATACTTGTACTAGGAGAGTATTCTTGCAAGTGTTAATTTCTCAAAGCATTCCAAAAGAAACTTCTATTAGCAGGAAAATACCCCTGTACAATATGAAAAAGGTTATGATTTTTTAGTTCACAATATTTTTCTCACAAAAGACTTTAAAAAATCAGTTTTTCATAGTGTATAAAGGTGCTCTGGTACTCTCTGTGAAAGCATCTCCACAAAGTATGCTCACAATTGTAATTTGTGTAATCACTAAACCACCGTGTTAAATTTAAGTTACAAATATGCATAATTGCAATTATTATGAATATTTATTCAAAGTAGTTTACATTTTAGTTTAATAAAGCAGTATTATACATAAAAGGTAGAATAGATACTTGCAAAAAATTAGGTACAAAGTTGAATAACACAAATAAGCCATTAGTAATACAAGTATACATTTTCCGTAACCCATAATTTGCCACCTTAAAACAAATCTGAAATCGGGTTCCTTTCCTGTTGGCCTCCAGAATTTTTTCGTGGTAAATCATCCGCAGCGAAATGATGTCCATCCTTCAGCCAATAAATAACTTGCTTGTCTACTTTGAGCTTGTCTAGCGGGGTGCCATTATCATTGATGAACAACAAGTTATACAATGTTTGAGCACTTCGTCTATTTCTAGAATCAGTCATCTGTAAATTCATAAGGGGAAATCCTCGTTCGCACTCTGTCGTGGAAATTGGTAATACTTATACCCGACGTAGAAATTCCAGCAACTCCTCATCGACAATCTGTTTGTTAGACTTAAGTCTGATAACGATTTTTCTCCGTCAGTTTTGAAATACTCAGCAAGAAGTATCACCTCTCTATCCTCATACAACATCTTTTCCATATCGACCATGTCAGTTGGCAATGTCAGTCGACTCATGGAGAACAGAAACTTCATCTACTACACCTTCGACAGGGAATCTTACGTATAAATGATCAATTAAATCCTTTCTTATTTGTTTATGAATTAATGATTTCTTATTTGTTTATAAATTTAATTTTTGTAATTACACATGAAGGTTTGATGCCATTATCAAGGTCCCTCCTCCCCCTTGGAAGCAAAAGGAAACAAGGTTCCGGGAAAGTGTTCAGTGGTGCCTGGAAATTTCCCCCCTTCAATTATCACACTGCTGTTTATCATGGGCCAAATTACGATGAATTTAAATTAAATTATCATAGTATAATTATTTCCTTGTTGAATTACATATACTTTTCAGTGAAAAAAAGGATGAAATTTGGAAGTCCCAAATCAAGGTAAGTAGACCAACGAAAAGGAAAAAAAAAAGAGCAAAATTTTCCATATAATTATGCGTACAGTCCGAACTTAAAATTTCCATATAATTAAGCTTACAGTACAAATTTTATGTCTATTTTTCTCACAACTTTATTTGTTGATTGCCCTGTGGTCTAAACACTCCATATAATAAACATAAGCTTCAGCATTTATTGTAATAGCAAGCAATGGGTATATGAAGCGAGGCACAGTATTTTTTGTTTCTGAATTTTTTCTCAACTAATATCGATTGTTTTCGATCATTTTTACAAACCAACCCACTACCAATTTTCCATATATAGAAAGTGCCCCCTCCCCCATAAAGGAGAATTTAAAAAAATACTAGGACATGTTCTGATTATTTTCAGTAAGAGTTAATACACTGAATTTCAGCTCCGTAAGTTTAACGGCTTGCGAGATACTTAATTTTTTTCGCAAACATTCGGATCCCTACTACCTACTTAGGATATGTATTATAATGAAAGCGATATAACATCCCAGTTTGGATTAAGGCCTATATACCAAAAGTCATTTCATTTGACTTTGCAATTTGGCCATGATAATCATGCACACATAGTTACATTCAATATTTTTATATAATAATTTATATATTACAGTGATTCAAAATGTATTTTTTCCAGTAGTTAGCTCCTCTAAAAACTCACCGGCCTCGATAGCCAAGTAGTAGTATAAATCCTGTTGCTATTATTACAATTACAAATATCAATATCCAAAAGTGCCTGAAGTTCTTTTTTCACTTAGATATACTCACCTCAGTTAAGTAGACAGAAAATAAAAGAAAATGAAGAGAAATGGAGCTCTTGAAAGTAAAACGCAGACAAATTCACCAGTCTTCAGAAGATACTGTCTACAGTGACAATAAAGCTTCACCTCACTTCGACCACGATGTTTCTCGCACATTGTTGTCGCACGTTATCTACTTTTCGGCATTTGTGAGCAATCTCTTCAGAGATGGTTCGAGTTCTTTACGTTTCAGTAGAGATTCACAGATTCACATTCGATCTAGAAATTTTTTTTGAGTGAAATCATGTGGCATCCAAACGTTGAGCTTCTTTTTGTAGCCATTTTTCTATAAATGGTTTAACACTGTTTGGTGATGGATGTGTAGATCACTCTCGATGTCATGATTGTTTATATGCCAGTGTTGCTCGACTTTTGCCAGAGTATAATTGAATTTTGCTGTGATTGATCCGCTACTGAGAAGAGAATCTTAAACATCAAAATTTTAAGTACGAAAGCAACTGAACAGTCTTTTGACTAGTACTTAAAAGGTTCAATGCATTTTAGACTAACTGATCTCATAGTAGCTTACTGGTCACAGAAATAGGCTCCTGTTGGGAGTTGTAAATAGTTACAAGTTCGATTTTTCACTTTGGTGTCATGGAGATAAATAGTCCATTTTACATGGAGATAAATATTCCTTTGTATTGGCTGAACTCTGTAGCATGTAGAAACGAGTTGCATTATCGATGCTTGGCTTTTCGTGATACTATTCAAGATTGTGAAACTATTTAGCAAGCTATTAAATACTATCTATCTATCTATCTATCTATCTATCTATCTATCTATCTATCTATCTATCTATCTATCTATCTATCTATCTATATCTATCTATATATATATATATATATATATATATATATATATATATATATATATATATATATATATATATATATATTTGTGTGTTATTTGAACTTCTAGTTTTCTTATTATAACGAGTGGTTTATACATTTAAAGAGAATAATTAAGTAAGTGTAATAGTTATTTTATGACTAATGTTTCATATACTTTCTATTTATAAATACATAGTGTCATTAGGTCTAGCCGAACTGATAGTTTCACGCACGTGTTCTCTATTTAAAGGGTTTGATAAACAATATATTTACATTTGATCTGACCCTATAACATAATCCCAGACACACGCGGTGACACGATCTAGCTTGACAGATCTCGAAGCAATCAAAATCATATCAGCTCTACTACTTTATTACTGCAGTTTACAGTGAATTAATGACGTCCACCATTCGAGCTCAAATGTTCATGTTTTCGATTCCAGATATGAACCAAGTAGTAGTGTTATGTGTACATCAGGAGTTTGGATTGTAAGGCGTACTTTCTTAATTAATGTTGAAAGCAGAAGTGGCAGTAGATTTATGTCACTTCGGGCTTTAGGAGAGGTATTAGAGTGGAGATGGAATATATTCTTGGTATGCTTAATTGATTGTAGAAAACATTTCTCGCTATCTATTACCGCTTTTTTTATCCATAGTGATAAACATTAAAGCCGGTAGTGGATGATTTCCCTCACTTCCGGTTTGAATAGAGGGTTAAGCGACGGGTAGTATATATTCTTAGAACGCTAAACCGATTTTAGAAAATCGCTTCTACTTACCAGTATCTCTTATCATTTATACTCTATGTAGATCAATATTGAAACCGAAAGTTTTAATGGATTACTATCACTATCCATTAAATCTGTAACTAAATACTTAAAGATAGTGATTAAATGTGTTCTTGAGACGCGTAAATAACCGTTGAGGTTTGTTTTTATGTCCCAAACTGACGGACATTCAAGTAAATATGTGAAGGAGCTTTGGTAAACCAAACTCTAGATCGTTTTCTTAATACCACAACACTTACTTTAGTTGTTTCGAAGTTTATCATGCTGAAGAATCAATTTTATTATTGAAATGTAAACTTAACAGTTTACCTACCAAGAATCGAATCCAGATCTCCTATACCGAAGGCAAGAAAAAAATCACTTTTTATGTCAATAGTTCGTGAAAGGTAAGTTCTAAAGTGTAAACCAAAATTTCTTCAGATATGTTCACAGAGTTATACTTGTTAACTGAGAAAAGAGGGAGATTTATACTTGTTAAAATTCAGTTTCTGTAGTTTCACGGTTCTTCGTATGTGATGAAGTTTAATTGTCTTTGAGTCAACTGGATTGCAGATCACACTGGATCACCGGAATGAGCTTTGTGACCTGCTCGATCACTAGTGCAGTACTGAATATAGTTTAAACTATTAATAAAAATCGCTGACCTCAAGTTTACTGTCGTTCTTGCATTAACTCTTAAGGATATGCGTCCTTGAACCCAGCTATAGTCGGTGTCTACGGGACGGGACACTAAATCTAAACTATACAATTCCTAAATTGTATCGAACCTCACATGCTCTAGTCCTAAATAGCACAGTTCCTAAACAGGATAAGTCCTAACAATCTCTTATAACGCTTAAGAGTAGCGAGTAGCGAGTAACATCATGATTTATCGAATATTGCTGTTTTACCGAATATTTAAGTTTGCAGTTTGCAACTTCAATCGGAAAACGACAATTAGGAAGACCTAGGTGCAGATGGGAGGACAATATTAAGATGGATCTCGCAGGAATAGGAATACAAAGAAGAAACCGGATCTAGTTGGTTAAGGACAGGATCAATGGAGAGTCACTAAGTTAGTTATTAGTTTCCAACAGGGTTGTGCAAAGTGGTAAATGAGTTATAACCCTCAGTGCGTCATTGAATTTTTTAGGTGATCTTTCAAAAGTAAAGTGTTGGAAATTAATGAAATTTAAACATGTACTTAAAATAAGTATAATTAATACAAGAGCAGCACATTTTAATCAATTGTTTATCGAGGATTGGGGAAAAGATGTTGAGTTAAGAGCCATCAAATCTGTTTAGAAGTTGTAGTTGAGTTTGAGTTTTTTTGAGTTGCTTTGTTTTAGAGAGTTGCCACATATATCAAACAGAATGAGTATCCCTAACTTACAGCATAGTAAACCAGTAGGCCCCGCCCCACACATTCAAAATCTGAAACGACCCTGTTGAAAACAATTCGTTCTCTTAAAACGATGTATATTAATATTAACAATAGTAGGTGAAACTGGTAGTTCAAGATTGATTTATTTAAAATCAAAAAGATGTCAGAGAAATAAAAATCAATCTTTGTCATGAGGTGTGTCTAGAAGGCATGACCTCCCTTTACGTACTCCAATTTCATGGTTAAGGTCCCTTGTGATTTATTAGCCTTCAACCCAATAATAAAAACAACAACTTTTTGCCCCCGAAGCGCACAAAACAGTATCTTCTTGGCTTTTTATAGCTCACGAAGTGTTTGCCGAATAATTTATTGTAGATAATTAGGCACTACGGACATTGTCCTGCTATACTAGGCTGAATTAATTTTAATTTCTTTATACGGTCTTTTACGAAAAATAAAATTACGCAATCCTTATTTACACAATTACAGAAGAAAACTTGTTACTTACGGCAGATGTTCTGCTGAGTTCCAATTCTACCAGTAATTAATATTGTTTTAATTAGCATTAATTTGTTTGTTTACCTATTAACAGTACTCCATACATAGGTCTACTCGTAGAGCAGCTGAGGCCGCGTGACACGGAAAATAATTAACAATGATTGATGAAAGAAGCTCCGAAAAGTAATGCAGGAACTACGATTTAGACTTACTATGCCAGAATTCATTTTGTGAGACAGAACAATGTTCTGAAAAACCTCTTGGGATGGATGACAGTATACGACTGTGTAGAACTTATGATCGAGAAAGAAAGCTAACCATGGACAATTGGGTGTGCATGGGTTTTCTTGTTTCCTACAACTTTCACTGTACTAACATTATCATCCATAGCATCGTCATGGTCTCTCTTAGCCTCGTGAGATGTTAACCTAAAAAAAAGAAAGAAAGAAAGAAAGAAAGAAGAAAAGAAAGAGAGAGAGCAGTAACCTTTCAGCTTGTGTATTTTCAGGTATTGAACTCCGCTTCCTTATTTGTTTATATTATGTATTTTTTTAAACTTGTATGACATAGATATAGACATAGAACTTAGAATGAAGATTACATAAACTCCATTGAATCAAAGTTTTGCATTACAAGCGGTTAATATCATATATATATGTAAAGTAAACACCCCAGTCATGGACACTGTTAAGAGTACTTTTGACAAAATATGTTTTAGATGGAAGAGAATTGAAGTAATCTTGTTTCTTAGTGATAGGCATAGTTTACACTTTCGTCTAATAAATCTCAGTCATTACTACTATAGAAAACGAGTAGAATGTACTATTTGAGTTATTCTTGTAACCCTGTTTTTGTAACCAGTGATGGACATTTAAAAAAGTGAATGTCCCTGTTATGGACATCCAGTGATGGACATAGAAGAGAAATCAGCAAATTTTGACGTCTATCCTATTGAGGTGTAATTTAATACGTAACTGGTATTTGTGCGTAGGATTTTTATTTAGTTTGCACTCGAAAAATGTTAAGCAAAACCAGTATTTGTGTGAAAACGAAATCAAAAGAGCCCAATGTTCATTAGAAATTGCATGTATTTGGGAAAAATTGGTGAAAATAAATACCCCTTTTATTATTGAAAAAATAAACAATAAAGCAAAAGGTTATTCTGAAAGGTGTCGGTACCATTTTCTGATACAAACGCAAGCGAAAACTTCTTTAAGGATTTTTTTTTTTTTTTTGGCCTCTATTTGGAGTTCTGCTTTGTACGTTCCATTTTCATTTGTTCTGCGCGTCGGTTCTCTTCTCTCTTCAACTCTATCACACGTTTTCTCTGTAACTTCTCCTGCTGAATTCTGGCTTTTTTCTTTAAGTTTCTAGTCACTACAGAGTCGGTATTGTTTAGATGTAACAACTACAGGAATTCGTTCCTTCTTATTTCTTTTGGACAACTTCGGTTTGTCCTAGAGCCAAAACAGGGCGCATTTGAAAGGAGCTGGAATATCAGGGTCAGACCATACTGAACTGTACGTTGTAGCTGATGAGGAAGCAAATGCTGTTGGTTCTGAATCGTTTTCTTCTGTTGTTTCTCAAGAAGTGTCCCCTGTATGAAATTCCGTCTTCAAGGAAGCTGGCGTACAGACGTCTGGATTTCTGGTTGTTTCCGTAAATGCAGAAGAATGTTGAGCAGGAATGGGCGTTGTTTCAGAGAATAGGAACAAACTATTTGACGCGTCATCTGCTGCGGGATTTACGGTCTGACTAGGGCCCAACTCTTTGAAAGATCATCCGACATCTGCTTGTGTTGGATTTAGCAAGATATTGTCGTGGAAAGGTGCAGGAATTTCTTGGACAAGTTGAACACCATTCATATGAGATACATCTTCGTTTTACACTGACTCGTTGAAGCTTTGTGACTAATTCCTTCTAAAGATAAAACAGAGATCTATCCTCGTTGGGTCCATTCCATGGTTGCAAGTCCTCCAAACAAGTTTAAATAGTAATAGTTTCTCTCTTGAAATTTGAGACTCAATAACTGTTTCAGCTGTTCTGAAGTCGCTCGTTGAAATACCATTTATTCGACATGAGACAAACATCTATTTGACACGTTTTTCCTTTGGGGGCCTTGTGCCGTTGGTAGGGTCCCTTCAAGAATTCACATTTTAATTGTATTTTCTGCTTTACGGCAATTGTAGCTAAACTTGAGGAACGAAAATGGTGTGGGATATCGGCCCTATTCGTATAGGACGTATACAAAGTTGTATTGGATCTGTTCGTAAAATAAATCCCCGGCATTTTTCTGTTGGAACTCAGACATGGAAATAAATGGCTCATTTCGAAACTGTGGTATCAAATTGAAATGTCTGTTTCTGACTTCCAATGGTCAAATGTCGGAATGTTATCTTACGAATAGGTCCTATACAATTTCTTGCCAATATCCGGCACCATTTCAATGCCTTACATTCAGCCAAAGTTGCAGAAAATCCAAACATATTATTCACATTTTGGACTCTATAAGGGGCCCTACCAACAGAATGATGTCCCATAGGAAACAACTCTTGACACATTTTTCTCCTGTTTTGACCTCTAGAATCATCTCGTAAGCCTTGTAGTATTTATTTTGAATCAACCTGTATATACGAACTGGAACGCGGAGAGTGTCCATAATTGGACGGAAGTTGCTCAGTTACACCAGTAATACACACCCACTCTCTTATATATTCTTCTGCATCATCATTGAACACGTGTTCAATCAAATTTATTCACTTACTTGGAGAAGGCAATTTGTGAGCTGCACGTTTTTACTAACCTTGCTTCCACTTCAATGCAAAACACTTTCATTTAAGACATCATTTCCTGGATGTGCTGCTTATATCATATTTTATTCCCATGCTTGAGAAGGAGGATTATTTCCTTTCAGAACAAGTACGACTTCTGGATGCAAATTTGGATATAGTTCGTTGTAGATACATTTTTGTATCCTATCAATCATTTTAAATGTACTACGAAATTTTGTGAATCATTTCCCCGCTTCTTGGAAGTCTACCTTCTGGAATGTTTATTGATTCAAATTTAGGGGTGTTGGTAGGTCGAGTATCTGCGAGAACTAATTAAGACATAGAAACTAGCTTTCAGAAGGGTTATTACAAATAAGTATTTTTAGTTTTTAATTAAATTATGATACTGTTTCTCCTTATCAAGTAGATAACTCTGTAAAGTTTAAAATAGTATATTTACTACTGACTCTAGATCCGTGGTAGTATAATCGGTAAGGTGTCTACCTATCAACCAGAACACTTGAGGTTATTTCCGATAGGATAGGATTTATTCCCAGTTTTACCCTCGTTCCGATGCTACTCAAAGTTTCACCTAGCCTCTGTAAAATGTGTGCCAGGAAAAACCCTAGAAGTAAAGCGTTATCATGATTACCGTACATCATCTACCCCCGTAAATAGCAAAATCGATTAAAAGAGAAGTCATACCTCCTCACCGCCTGTAATATGCATCAGTGGTGTTATTTGAGGCCTCAGAAGAGCGGAGGGGAATTTCGTCTCTCTGAATTAAAGATATTTATACTTGTCATTAATGTTTCAATAATATAGTAATGTAAAGCGTAAAATTATACTTATATCCAGGCCCGTATCCAGGGGGGTCTAGGGGCCTCCCCCTAAATTTTTACTGCCCCCTAAAATGTTCACGTTAGGCTTGCAAATGAACTATTATATGGGGATGAAATATAATATGGTTGGATCGGACCCCCTCTAACTTCTACCGGGACCTCCTACATTTTTGGGTTGGCTACTGGCCTGCTTATACCGGAGAGTCTTGCATCTTCCCTCCGCCAAAGCAAAATCTGAAATGATACCGGTACTGCTTAGGGGCATTAGCATTATCCGTATAAATAATACTGTCATTTTAATTGCGGTTAAATTTCCATCCCAATTCAGTGAAACTTTTTATTGCATTAGCGGATAGATGGAACATCATTTCCTTATGTATCATTACACAAATAAGCAACGTCTGTCTATGCAAACAAATAAATTGTAAGTACTAGTTAAATGAATTAGATGCGTATAAGATAATTTATACATATTTTTAACCTAAGGGCTATCTAGTATGGATATAATTATTAACATTTAGACTATTCTAAATTAAAAATGCTTCCCAAAATAAGCACGAACTTAATTTTTCGGGTAGTAATTCTTCTGTTACTTTGATATCATATACCAACCTATTAATGTTTTTCTTTTTTTAATCAAAGAAATCTAGTTTAATTCAAGACGTGATAGAGTGACCCAGTTATAGAGCGTTCACTTCTGGTGCGAGGAGTCCCTGGTTCGATACCTGGCTGCGAGTTTATGGTAACAACCCAATTATTTTATAATCACCCTACCTTCACAAAGTAACAACGTATTTCATCCATATTGTACAAATAATGAACGAAGAAGGAGTAGTGCTACTATAACAAAAGGACAGAAGGAAGACAAGAGAAAATTACTATAACCGAAGAAAAACCAAAGTCATCTTAGAAGCTTGTATCGCATACCAAGAAGTGACAAACAGCACAAGGAAATAGTACATATTAGCGCTACATAAATTACAAAGAACTGACATAGCTGAAGTTCTTCTGGTTACGTGGAAATATTTTGGGAAAATATGAATAGATTAGGTGTAGAAAATGATACAAGAGATATGTGCAGAAGAAATAATTTCTAAATAATAGAATGATAGCATGATAAAACCAATCTTTAAATAAAAAGGTGATATTCAATATTATGGTAGCTGTAGAGACATGTAAATAATACCACATAAGTGAAGATTTGGGCAAGAATTAATTGGGAGACGTATTTAAGGAGAAAACATCAATAACACATGAAATGTTTAGATTTATGTTAAGATGAGGTAACAACAAATCTGTGCAATGAGACAAATTATAAAAAAGATACCTAGAGAAGAAATTAGTATTCACTAAAGAAAAGCTTATGACAAAGTAACGTGTTAAAGAGATTAGGAGGTGTATGAGAAAGAGACGTTTGTACGTCTCACTCAAAAAATGAAATTAAATATTTAAGTTTTACGTCCCACGGTTATGTCGGTTAGGCTAAAGGGGACGGTGACGATGAGAAATGAATAAAATGATGGAATGAAGAAAGTGGGAGGAAATGGAAGAACCCAGAGAAAACCCGCGAGCACGGTGTTTGTCCACCACAGTCCACACGGCGCAAGCTGGGATCAAACCAGAGACTCCAAGCACCGGAGGTGAACGCTGTTCCGCTGAGCCACCGCGCCCCCAGGTCTCACTCAAGTTATGTGTAAAGCAGTGTTTCCCAACCTTTTTCAACTTGCGGCACACTACGGGTGTAACTTGAATTATCGCAGCACACTCATAAATATCATTATTAGTATTTGTAAATATAAAACACTGTGATATTTTTTTTCCTGTGATTACTGACCTCCTTCTTACAGAGAAGAAAGCTCGATCATTTGTTTTCCCCCGTGGCAATCATTATGCTTATTTTTGTTCCAATTTAAAAACAGATAACAATTGCTATGAATTATTAGACTCAGGTTTTTAAAAATACACTTGCTGTTTCGAAAACTGTATCCAACCTTTCACTAAGAAGGAAGATCACTAAATAACGAACAAACAAACCAATCTCTTGTATATTTAAAACGCAAGTATAGGTAATTTGTATGCATGATTGCTTCGTTGAAAGGATTGAATGATATTTTAAACTTTCAAGTTACGATATGGTTTGCAACAATAAAAAAGCAATAATAATCATAATGATAACAAATGCTTTTTTCAACATTAAAAATGTACAAAAAAGTTACACAGTATGAAATAAACAACTAATTAACATGGTTAATATACATTTTTTAAATATTATATGGAGATTGGAATTCTTAATTAGTAATGTAACAATTTTTCAATAATATCTATTGAAGGTTACAATTAATAACAATATTTACAGGTTACATTTTTTCAAAAATAAGTAAAACAAGTTGGTATACGAAACAAAATTAATGTGCAACTTGAGCTTGATGTTCTTTGATAAGTTTCCTCAATTGTGGACGGATAGTTGATAAACACATCCTCGTATTGTGTTCCAGAGTTAACAGTTGTGACCTGTTCCTACATTTGATTCTGTTCATTGCGGAAAATCCTGTTTCACTTAAGTAGGATGTAAAAAAGAATGAGAACTTCCACAGCTTTTGTAGAAATAACTGGATATTCTCTCTGTGAGTGATAGAGCTTCAAATTTTCATCATTTCTCACATCGACCAATTCACTTTCTTCCTGGACATTTAATTCTGTTGACTATAGGACAGAAGGCGGAAAGGGGAACCTCACCCAGTCCAATGAAGTCAAGCATAGGCAAATACTTCTCAACATTGGTGTGTATGAGGCTCCGGCAAATAAAATTCTGTTTCCACATATTATCTGCTACACAGTAATGTATTTACAATAATATATTACAATTACAGTGTTTTTCCGTTGTGGAAGTTCATAGTAATGTGAAATACAAATATACATTTTTTCTTATATCTTACAATTTGGTTGCTATAGAATTAATATTTTTGTTTCGATTTCCTCGCGGCACACCAGCGGATTTTTCGCGGCTCACCGGTTGGGAAACGCTGGTGTGAAGGGTTAAGAGTACAGATACCTATCAGAGTTAATTTACTGTACATTAGGGTTTTTCGTTGAGTCTATATAGTGGACTAGGTTGGAGTGTAATGTCTCTTTCAGCACCGAGATTGTATGAAACATGGACATACAGCTCAACAAGGAATCCGAGCCACTTGAGCTCCGGCAGGAAATTGAACTCGGATCTCCCGCGCTTAAGTTAATCACATACTCAAGGGAGAGCTTCTGAATGTATATTGTCACGAACAACGTTAATCCCATTTATTAAGCTTTTGTCCGTAATCGTACGTTTAGTTCATTACTCTTCAACATGATTTGCAAAGGAGAGTGAAAGAAAACTTTGGATGTTACAAAATTGAATTATGATTAACTTAAGAATTCTCTATCTGTAAAAACTGCTTTGTAATTCTGTCTTTCAATTTGTTCCCACGTGCAGAAGTCAACTACCTTACACATGCCATCATAAGGCCATGCATTCACAAATATGATGATACAAGGATATATTTTTTAGCTACAAGTACTGTATCTACTATTTCACCACGAGTACAGTAAGTGAATGACTGCAGCATTAGTTGAAGAATAAAGCGACTTGGATTCCCTAAGTCGTGGCATTGCGACGTTTGACCATAGTAAGAAGAGAATGTCGTATCCAACCTGGGAGCTGACCTGAACATTAAAGATATATTTAAGAATACCGAATTGTGTCATCTACAGGATTTGTGTTATACCAACATCAATAATTTTAAGGTATGTACTAATTTCATATTTATCAATGTCTAGTAGTGATACGGTACTTTACAACGATACCTGTATTTCAATCCTTACTTGTATTTGTCGGCAGAATTCACTTTTAAATTGTGCACAAGCTGTTTAAGAAAGGAAGAAGATTAATATGAAAAAAAGGATATAGGTGAAATTTCTCTTTCAATTGTTATACGTTGCTATTTTGTTAATATAGTAATTCGACGTTGTGAAATTGGTTGTCTTAGCAACACAAAATAAATCATGTATAATTGCGGATCCATCTTGTGAACACTATATGTACAATTTTTAAGGTGTGTGAAAAGTTTAATGTGTCACATCCTACAATAAAAGGTAATATCATGATGCCGTGTGTAAATGGTTTCTTGATGAAAATCTGTAGCCTTAGTTATATATAAATATACGAACTGTGGGTCGTTATAACTTGGAACATTTCAACAGACACGAATAAACATAAATTATATGATTTAAAAACATTCCCTCCAAACTCTATTCTTTCATTTCACTATAAACAGAATGTTCATGAATATTGGTGTAAAAATTATCGATGTCTAGATTTCTAAGAAAAAGTTGGTTATTGCCATTACTACGACACCTCTCGTATACAGATCTTAATATGTTCATCATAGACAACTCATAGCATAATCGCAATATACCTTCTACATCTTATCTAAGAATGTGTTTTACCCATAGTGTTTGTTGGTAGAATGTGATATTGCCTCACGTAACACAAACAAAAAAGAAATAGGAAAACTAGAAAAATGAAGAGCCACAAAAGACAGATGTTTTAATTTAAAATAAGTAGGAAGAAAAGAGACTACACATATGTATACACTTTGGAAGAAAAGAGGAGAGAAGATTAAGCAAAAGTACAGGAACTTTCCATGCTGATCTTGTGATTAGTACGCGTGTCTTTGAAGCCCGTGGTGCCAGATCCGATTCCCGATGGAAGAACCTCAAAAAATGTGAATATATTATGGTGGTTCGGATTCCAAGTTTAAACTTTAGATCCACGTACCATATAGCCCTTGTTGAAAAGGAACATTTAACATGAACAAATAACAACAAATATATCCACTTCGTTTAGGTGGGAGAACAGAACCTAAACAAAGTGGATATATTTACGCTACTGCTGAAACGTTTCCGATCAATAGTATGTATTGAAATAATTAGTAATATCATTCGGCTCGGAACTTTAGTCGTTCGATTAATAGCAAACATAATTACAGGCCATCTTTCCCGGACTACTGTAAGCATCTACTGTAAACCTATTATTTTGGCACGAGAACTTTCCCGACGTGTCAGAACTCTTTACTCTTGGCTAAAACATAAAATTTGACTACAGTTGAATCGAGATGTGAAAGTTACTGCAGATTAAAATTCAAGTGTTCGAAAGAAAGCTACTAGCTCAGGAAAAAATTAAATTTTTCATGCGGCTCTTTTGCCTGGGCTTTTCTTTTTTAAATTTCAACTTTAGTTTAGAGACAACAGTATGTTCCACCTTGGTTTTCTCATTATAACACGAAAAAACATTTAAAATGAAAAATGAAAATGAAATGAAAATTTTAAGTTGTACATCCACGGTTAGGCTTGATAAGCTAAAGGAGACGGTGATGATGAGAAATAAATGAAATGGTGGAATGAAGAAAGTTGGAGGAAATGGGAGAACCCGAGAAAACCCCCGCACAAGGTGTGTGTCCTCTACAAAACTCACTTGGTGCGAGCTGCGATCAAAGCAAGGATCCCATGCACCAGAGGTGAGCGTTCTACCACTGAGCCACCGCGGTCCCGAAAAAAATATTTAATTACTGCACTTTGAAATGGGAATCCTGAAAGAAATTCAAGAATCAAAGAAAATCGGTCAATCGATAGGACAGAAAAAGAGCAAATTGGGAGATGCACTCCAGTTCAGACAAATTGTTTATAGGGCTGTCAGATTAACGCTCAACGTTAAAAATGTTTTACTAAAAGATTTTATAGTTTTAGCAATAACTATTTTGGAAAAGTAAATTTCGTGGAACTATATAAAACACTTATTGAGTCTGCTAAAATTCGAGAAAAAAAACGTTTAAAACTCTATCAACAAATTTCAGAACATTTAACACAATATAACGGTAAGGAAAGAGAGAGTTCCCTGAATAGTGATGTTAAAGTAACATCATACCCAAAATAGGAATTTATGGTTGTAATTTTGTAAATTGAACACTCTGGAACATTTTCCGAACAGAGAATGATATAAGAAAGATTTCATACAAAAATAAAATCTTGTATCTGTTTCTTTTTATGGTACTTTTCTCTTGCTTGCCAGATTTAATTTAGACAACCAGTAAAACACATATAGCTAGATGTATGTCTTTCAGGAAGATAGTTAGGCAACCAAAACAGCATTCGAGAAATGGTGGTTCCATACCATGCGTTTGTTTGCAACAATTCCAATTTTAGTTTGAAAACCAGTCAAGACAGTCAATCTAGATCTGAACACAGAACTTGCAAGTACTGGATGTTGCAAACAATTTCTTAATTCCAAAATGCACTACAGGAAAATAAAACGGGTATTGAATCAAGAAAGTAAAGAAAGGTAAAAAAAAGAAAAGAAAAGAAAAGAAAGAAAGAAAACCGAACATTTCGGCTATTTATGACGAAAAATGAAGACATTTTATGGGAATAAATCTCCGTCCAAAAAAAAAGTCGGCTATCTTTCATCCCTAACTGCAGATGATATTCTGATTATGATTCTTAAAATTGAAACAAAAAAGACAATTTGATGTATAGTATACACAAAAGCATGAAAGATGAGACATCATATTGGTTTTGTTTCAAAGATGTAGATATAGAGGGCTAATACAGAAACAAAAATTTGAAAGAAAAAGCACTTTTCCAAATTTTGTAGTTCATTATAACTTGTTGGTATGCTAACGTTAAAAAGAAGCCAAAAATACCGTACTTTGAAAAGTGTTTACGACGCCTGAGATAAGGCTTTCTGTATATGTCACGCAGTTGAAGTACTTCCATGAAACTCAATGATGATTATGACCCCTGCGAAAAGTATAAAACACATTTTTCTCTGCCGCTATTTGATGGATCAAGATGCAATTTTCAGTTTAAGTTGAACATAAAATAGGACACATAAATGCATTTTAGTATTGCCTAACTTGCATTGTTGCCACGTAATAACTAAAAGAATCGCGAGAAGGGACATGTTTTAGCGAATTTAATTTGAATACCCTTCAATTATTTTTTCTTCGTAATAGAAATGTCACGTTCATTACGTAAACTGAAAGCCTACACTCTTACAAATCGAGCGAGGTATAATCTGCTTCGGTGTTGCACTGACGGTCTGATCTATGGGTATTTAAATAGATCCCATCGATGTCTGAAAAAAAAAAAAAAAAAAAAAATACACGGGTACTGAAAGGTTAAGGGACCCAGGACCCAGGTGTTGCACTTAGATGTTGACCAACAACTATTTTTTTAAAAATTATAAGAACCCTAAGGAACATTACTAATATAGTGGTAAAAATTCCCAAAGTGGCGGAGTTAAAATCCCCTTGGTCCTTGCTCTGCTTGTCGTTTCTTTTCCAACGAGAAACATTGCGACATACGAAAACATCATCGTTGATATTGGAAATGAACAACTATAATACATTTCTATGTGAAACGATGCTCAGGAAACGGTAGTATGGGAAAAGCAAGAAAGTTTCGAGAGAACCTGGGATCTAAAGTTGTCCACCACAGACTACCATGCAATATAATCGAACTAGAGAACCTTTTACACTGACCAAAGTTAATTATTTTACCATTTAGCCATGATACTTTCCTTGTTAACTGTATTCTCAAGGTCAATTATCCGTTCTCTGTTTCGGACATCGCTTCTCCCGCCATTAAGACACATGCAGAGACAATTATAATTGGTACTGTTTTACTCGTGCATGTGCTATCTAAACCCTGTACTTTTACTTATACGAATAACAAAGCGGTAGTAGCTATTGTGTTTTCGTTTATGGTGAATTTTAAGCATTCGTGACTACAATAAATGTGCAAATATTCAGTAGCACTCGTACATATCTACATGTGTGTGTGAACGAGAGAGAGAGAGAAAAAAAAGAAAATTATTCTACCATAATTCTGCAAACTTTTGAGGACAACGTAATCATAGTATTTCCGTGGGGGAGGAAAGAAGCAAGCAAACTACCTAAATGTTTTGGTTGGATTCTTGTGAATGCGTGCGTAGTGTACAGAGATGCAGCACAATACACATACATAAACATATGTATGTGCTCATGTTGTCAAACAATTTGGCTACTATAATATAACGGCTGTATATGACGAGAAATGTAAGAGGAAAAGGTGAAGAATTGAACAGCAAAAAGTAAAGAGGTAAACAGCCTAACGAATTTGAAAAGTACAGAAGAAAACTACGTTTTGTGGAGTAATTTAAGCTGGTTATTTTGTTTATCATAGCCATAAATCGAAATTTAAAATTACACTTACGTGTCTATTAACGAAAATAATTGCAAGGTTTTTTCTTTCTTTCTTTAAACAAAGAAACAAGAAAACCAGTAAAGTTAGAAGAGATCACTTTGATGGGCACAGAAGCGTATAAAGAGTGCTTAAGGCAAACATTATTCACAACCCCCTATCCGCGGGGATTTACAAAATTGACCTCACATAACTGCTGCAATAAAATAAGGGACATAGCTTTACATATATTTGCTTTAAGAATTTTGCATTAATTATTATGTTTTTTGAGGTGCATGAACATGTAGACATAATCGGATAGTATCTTCTTTTACAACTTCACATCTATGTGTGACACGTGAATCCTGAACCTAATATAACATAACTTGACTTGTGTATCGAAATGTTCAACAACAGGGTAGCATTTGAATTCTATGCTAATATAGGAAACGGCATGGAAAGACATAGAGAGAAACAAAATTTTAGCTAAATTATTTTTATTTTATTTTTGTTGTTATTTTGTTTCTCTTACAGAGAAAAATCTTCTTTAGTGAAACTGCAGTGTAACTATGTGTCCTCCTTTTTTCTGTTTCCTAACGTGTTACATATATTTCTTCTGTAAAAGTTTCCTAATTCGAATTCTGATCAATTTTATCTTTTATATTGTAATTCTTTATATCGATCTTGTACTATTAAATCTACTATATATACAGCTTGAAGGGTAAGGGGGAAAAAGAAGGGATGTCACAAAATTGCATTTTCGAGAAAACGGCGTTTTAATATTGAAAACCGCGTAAAAGACAATAGAATTAGTCAAATATTTTGCCCCTTTTTAATGAACATTTCTACATCTACACATGCATGGCATATACAGTCAAATAGTACCAAGAGTCACCAACAGATAGGACAAAGAACTCGATAAAGCACATACATGGACATTCCTTGTTTTTTCCCCTTACCCTTCATATATAAATGAAAGTCACTATGTTTGACTTCGTAGTTCTTGAACCATCCGACCGATTTCGATTCAATTTGTCACATATATGAGGTTCAGGCCTAAGATGGTCTTTGTTATTTCACTTTGACGGTGCAATTTAGGGAAGAGGGAGGGGGAGATATTTAGAAATGATGGAAAATAAAAATAACTACGTTTGTGACTTAATAACTCTTGAACCACATAACCAATCTCGATCAATTTTTTAACATAGATGAGGTCCCAGATGCTTTATGTCATTTCACTTAGACGGCACAACTTAGGGAAGGGAGAGGAGGGAAATATTTAAAATGATCGAAAGTGACCGATATTAGTATCGAATCCATAGTTTTTCTGAGTCACTGAGATGAAACAGTGACACTTGCAGCGTCTCAAATAGTGGATTACTCTCACTATTTTCCCCCCAAGTCCCATAAAAATAAATAAAGGTCACCGGCTCTTTCACGACGCCTGGCGCCCTGACAACAAAATCATATATCAAATGGTGAAGACGCCGACGTTTAACGACGCCCAGGCGTCTCTCGCGTATTGAATGGTATAGTCTTGGACTGTCCAACTAGCCTGAGCTCGCCTATCACGTATTACATGGTAGAGGCGTCTATTTCAATAATGGGCGCTGGCTTCTTCACGATGCCAGACGCCCCAATAGGCCCTCTCTCACGTATTAAAACAAACTCTTTACAACATTGGTGTCATAATCTTATTAGATTTCTGTGAGTAATTGTTATTACTTCCATGTCATACTATAACAAGGAAGTATTGTATTACGGTCAAAATGCCTAACATAAATCCAGATACGACCAGACTTGGATGAAGACCTACTATTTTCGTATTGACATCTGTCTGTACGCTGATAAAAATCCGTTCTCCGAACAATGGTATATTGCACAAATATACGGAATCCTCTTGCTTACTACAGAAATCAGTACGGAGCATACGTTATCCATATGCTACATAGGTACTGCCCTTAGATGTTAAATCAAGCCGTTGTAGGATGTCTGATATCTGACAGTCTTTCTTATATTACATATATATAGGCTATATGTAGGTAACCTTCGTCAGCTTTATGTTATATATGTCCATTTGTATGTGAGATCCTGACCGCCTGTATTGTTTCTTACGGAAAGTACGTACAGATGGAACACTTATACAGAAAGTATTATAAAACATGCGTCTTCAGTTATACGTTTGCTAAGTCCAAAACTACAGGATATACAAATTGTTGGGAGCATATGGGCAGAAAGTGTTAAAAGTTAGTCATATACTGAAAAAGAAACTGAAGAGCGTTGCGAGGTAGATTGTTTGGATAATTGAGGTAGATTTTCATAGTGTGTGTTTATGTAAAGTTGGCAGTTGCTAATTTAAGAATTGAGTAAGTTTTCGTGAAGATTATGGTTTGTGATTTAAAGGAGCAATTCGGTATAAATGTATAGGTTAAGCCGGATAAAGTAATAAAACAATGTTTTGATGAAAGGTAGAGTTTGTCCAGGCAGTCTAAGGTAGAGTTTGTTTAGGCCTAACAGATTGGCGCAGTCGGTATCAAAAGAACAGGAAATGGCTTCAATTGGTAACTTCGAACAGTTTGATATTGAAACAGGTAGAGTCCAAATCTACATTGAGAGGTTCGAGCAACTAGCGTTATCGGCGAATTTACCAGAAGAAAGAAGGGTTGCTACTTTTCTAACTGTTATAGGTCGTCAAGCATATGAAGAATTAAGGAATTTGTGTGCACCGGAAAAACCTGCACAAAAATCATATGGTGAATTAAAAAGGATTATGCTGCAACACTATGGCGTAAAAACCAATGAAATTGCTGAGCGTTACAAGTTCCACAAGTTAGTGCAGCTCGAACATCAGACAGTTGCTCAATTTGTAATGTCTTTAAAAAAGCAAGCAGCATATTGTAACTTTGATCAGTGTTTAGATCATTCACTCAGAGATCAGTTCGTTTTTGGAATGAGAAGTAATGTAGCAAGGCGACAGATATTGACAGCTGATTCACTTAGTTTTCAACAAGTAGTAGATATTGCAACAGCTGTAGAAAATACAGAAGAACAACTGACAGTGTTCAATGACAGTAGTTCAGGAAATCAACATCAGATTAATTTTATGCAATCGAAAGGAATAAGAGGAAGAAATGAAATGCTAAGAAGATCACCTTACGCTAGTCCCACACCATCACCTTCTACTAGTACTACACAGAGAAGTACAAGACAAGCATCAACTTATTCAGTAACATCAGATACATCTAACAAAAATAAAACAAAGGTTACTAAATGCAGAAATTGTCATCGTGTTCATGCTAAAGATAAATGTCCAGCTTTCGGTAAACGATGCTTTAAATCTACGGGACTTCACCACTTCGCACAAGCTTGTGTATTGCAACAATTAGATGGAGATATAAACCAACTACACATAGATGAACAAATTAATGTAAATGTTCAAGATTTTAAACAACAGGTGCAAAATGAAGATGAAAGATCTTCACCGTTGGACATAAATCAAGTGCAAGACTTATATCAGGCGTTAACGCTGGAAACAATTCATTATGAATCTTCGAGTGAAGTTCAGAAAGAACTATCGGACAACTCACACAGTGATATTAATGGCAAGTTGGAGGATAAGAAAGACATGCAGCAACATATATTAAAAAAGAAATTTACTAAACATAGATCTAAAACAGAAAGTAAATGTGGGAAAAGAACTACGAGCTCTAACAATTACAAACTGTTCACAGATTCGGAGGAAGAAGATTTAATTAGTGAGGAACGGAGCAGGTATAGCTCGCATATGGAGACGGAGCAACAAAAGTGCAAAGTCAGAAACATAAGAAGGAATGCTTGTGGGAAGAAATACGAGAGAAGTGAAAGCCTTACAAGTATAAAGAAGGTAGAGGTAGCGGAAGATATTTTGAATTTGAAGCAGGAAGTAATTCAATTCGTTGTGAAGGATCTTAGTAATTGGCAAAGAAAAGTGCTTAAGTGGTGGAATCTAGTGACTGACATTGAACGGAGATTAAAATGAGCAATAACAGAACAAATAGACAAGGCTACAATGAAAACAAGAGTTACCGAAAGAAATGTATGTTTGATTAAGGTTAAGCGGCAATTTGAGTTTATGGTTTTAATTTTTCTTTTGTTGATACCCGGGAGGAATGTTGGGAGCATATGGGCAGAAAGTGTTAAAAGTTAGTCATATACTGAAAAAGAAACTGAAGAGCGTTGCGAGGTAGATTGTTTGGATAATTGAGGTAGATTTTCATAGTGTGTGTTTATGTAAAGTTGGCAGTTGCTAATTTAAGAATTGAGTAAGTTTTCGTGAAGATTATGGTTTGTGATTTAAAGGAGCAATTCGGTATAAATGTATAGGTTAAGCCGGATAAAGTAATAAAACAATGTTTTGATGAAAGGTAGAGTTTGTCCAGGCAGTCTAAGGTAGAGTTTGTTTAGGCCTAACACAAATGTTACCTATGATTTACGTACGCCACATGCGATTTTTTTCTCTCAGCGTACGTATGTAGAGGAAGTTCCTCTTAGAGCACGCGGCCTCTAAGAGTAAGATCAACAGTTTGACAGATCTGGCAACGCTGTACGATGTATTTTTGTATTCCTGCAGAAACTTCGTTGTGTGAAAGCTGGTTGTATGCAAGTTGTCTGCTGCCAACATCTGTACCCTACGCTTCATTGGTAAGTAAATATTTTTGATACTTTCAGTGTAATAATTGAGTTCCCAATAATTAGTGTACGTAGTTGAATACAGATAAATTCTGCTTCTAAACTTAGTATCAAATGTTAGGTGTTACAATCAAGTTGAGCATACTGCGGATAATATCATCATGCTAAAAACTATTGCACTGTTGTGGTAGATTTATAAAATGAGTTCGATTCCTGAAAGAGTATGCAATTTTTTTCTTCAAGAGTACGCGCGTACTCTTCGGGACCGGTGGTGCGTACTCTTGAAGGACTGTGTAGACAATTGAATTTGACTATTACAGGTAAACACTTTGTCAGATTCTTTCCCAATTCTGACAGTGCGGGGTTACTTTGAATCAAAATGAATAGGTTTCTCTAATACAAACCCTAGCAGTGTACATCGCCGTTGATTTGCATGGTCCGAGAAAGTAGATAGGCCTAGGTATGATGTGAATCGCTGGCGATTCACACGGCTTATTAAAACAATACTAATGTGAATCACCAATAATTTACATTATAGCAATAGTGTCATTACGCTATTCCTGAAGTGAATAAAATAGGACAAAATCTCAAAAACGGGTATGATTATTTTTCGAATCAGATAAACACTGACAAAATTTGAACCTATTGCATGCGAACTACCCTTGGAAAAGAGTCTCATAATTAAACTAACTAATATACTGCAATGAGTTTTTAAATTGGTTTTTATTTAGCTATAATTCAATGATTTTTAATTTTTCCAGTGTACTGTTCTAACATCTCTGGGACGAATAAAGCCAACGTTTATTCCTCTCCAAAAACGGGAATTGGCTCAGCACGTAAAAACCTGGACTCCATGTTTTAACGGTATCACACACCAGCAACTGATGACCCTTACGTTTGACTATATAGAGAGAAATCAGATAAACCACAACTTCAACAGAGAGAAGAAGAAAGCCGGGAAGAATTAGGTATATGCATTTTGCAAAAGGAATAATAACTTAACATTGCGCTTACTGGAGAAGTGCAGCCTTGGAAGAGTAATTGACTTCAACAAAACTCAATGCACGATATTTTTCAGCAAGTTGCAGGCAGTTTTAAAAGACAAACAAATTCCGTTTCATAGAAAGTTGAGTATAGACGAAAATGTCCCGAATCAACTGTCCCAAATAAAATTCCAAAAGTACTTTCGCCTATCGGGAAAAGTTATGCGGTAAAGTTGTGTTTGGTGAGAGAGGACAGACGATTACTGTTCTCTGTTGCATGTTTCCAACTGGAGTTTACATGTTTCCAGCCATCATATTTCCCAAAAAGAGAATGAAAATGGGACTGTATGACGATGGGCCTGCAGAAAATTTACCTCTGGTCTCAGATTCTGAATATATAACCAGCGAACTTTTATGGAATGGTTGAAAAATTTCTCTCACCTTGTGAAACTCACTCAGAATGATGAAGTGTTGCTCGTTCTTGATAACCACACCATACACTGCACTTTAGAAACAGTGTTGTATTGTAGGAATTATATTACCTTGCTTTCTCTTCCTTCGCATGCAAGCCACATGTTGCAGCCCCTTGACAAGGGGTTCGGACCTCTGAAGACTGTCTTTGCAAAATGCGACCATCTTGAATGTGACAAATGGATGTTCAACCACCATTGATCACTCGGGGAGGAGGAATAACACAAAGGGACATTTCCTGCACCTTCCCATTGCATACGAAAGGATTGCAAGAATTGAGAAAGCTAGGAATTCTTGGCAGGCTACAGGGATCTACCCTTAAACGATGTAGACTTTCAACCTTCGGCGGTGCCCGATCAGCATCTGTTCTCTGCTGACAGCGAAGAGAATGGTGCAACAATATCAGATGTTCCAGATGAACCAGTAGCAGTACATCCGTCAGCATATCTGCCCTTTCCTAAACACTCAGGTGTACAGAAGAGAAAAAGAACAAGGAAGAAGTTTGAAATTATGACATCGCCACCATTCAAAAACAAACTTGTAGTATCCACAGAAGTAGCTTGCAAGAAGAACAGGCCTAAGGATTAAGTTGATGCCAAGCCTAGTGTTGTAAAATTTCCAGAAATTTTGAACCTGTTAGTAAAATATCGTTTTTCTCGGTTTCTTTCCGGAAAAATTGAAAAAATTGGGAAAATAACAAAAATCTTTGTTATAGGTTAATTTTACTAGTAATGGGACCGTTTTTTTTCAATATTGCGAATATTAAAAAAAAAAGAAGCATTCGGAAATAAAACTGTTGTAATTATTCTTGAAAATTAATAGTCTGCTCTCATTTCCTTTATGTGCTTTCCAGTCGTTTATTCGTGGTTGTGCATATAATTACAGAACTTTCACAGTTCCATACACATCTACCATCATGAAACGTTTCTGTTGAAACAAATAGGGCTCTTGAAAAAAAATTGAGTTCTTAACCTGTTCTTTGATCTAATGAAATTTTGTTAATTTTAACCAAATTACTTTTTAAAAGACAAATTTCCCTAATACTCATGCACTAAAACATATAATTACTATTATTTAATATTCTAATATAGACTTTTATATAAACATTACGTGCAAAATTTTGTCTAAACAAATACCTGTTTTCTAGTGCGAAAAATTATCTATAAGATGAAAGTGACTATATTTGTAACTTAACAAGTCTTGAACCACCAGATCGATCTTAATAAAATTTTCAAAATATATTAAGTTCGTGTCTGGGATGGTTATCATTTCACTTTGAAGGTGCAACTTGGAGGAAGAAATAGGGGATAGTATTGAAAATGACCGATGTTAGAGACTAATCCATCAGAATTTTCGGGGATGCTGAGATGAACAGTAACATTTTCGATGGCATTTAAATCCAAATTCAGCACTGCAACTTGAGGGGAGAGGAGGTAAAATATATAAAATGATCGAAAATGACCGATATTAGTGTCGAATCCATAGTTTTCGGGGTCACTGATATGAACAGTAACACTTCCGACGCCGTTCAAATCAAAATTCAGCGCCGCAAATTGGGGGAGGGCGAAGGGGTAGATATATAAAAATGATCAAAATTGATCGATATTAGTGTCGAATCCATAGTTTTCGGGGTCACTGAGATGAACAGTAACACTTCCGATGCTGTTTAAAACAAAATTCAGCACCGCAACTTGGAGGAGGGAGAAGAGGTAGATATATAAAAATGATCGAAATTGACCGATATTAGTGTCGAATCCATAGTTTTAGGGTCGCTGAGATGAAGAGTGACACTTCCGATGCTGTTTAAATCCAAATTCAGTCCCACTAATACTCCCAAAGGGAGAGGGTGACATATAAAAATAATTACAAATGATGGATACTAGTGTCGCATTCATAGTTTTTGGAGTCCCTAAGTTCATTAGTGATAGTTTTGATGCCCTTTATGTCCAAAATGAAACATATTCTCCCTGTGCGAAGAACGGGTACTCTGCTAGTCTTTAATAATAACGAACGGAAGTTTCACATGTTAAATTCTTTAATACATTTCTCGCTGCTCAAATTTACGCACCTGTGCGATTTATGTGTACATGTGGAAATAAGATCCTCTCTCATTTTGAGTTGTTCGAAGAATATACAAATAATAAAGAGGAATTTTTACCAGAAATCAGAGAACTAAAAAATAAAATTTAAACCTGTTGCTTAAAGTATTTTTCTTGTTAGTGAATTACATTGTACGTAGGTATATAAGCTACAGACACGTTTGTGACGTACCGTTTCTACCGATCCGCTTACAGAGTAATGCATAATGATTTATTCTGTTAATTTTCACTTTTGTTTCAAATTTTAAAATGTCGACTGAATTATATTTATTTTGTTATTTGTTATTCGTCGACATTATGTCAATCTGTGCTTGTTTGTGTGTATTTATTGTTTGTTTATTATCTTGTGTTTATGAATAATGAAATTTATATTTAATTTTAGTTGGTAGTGTCTCTAGTGATATGCTATGATATTCTTAATCTGTACCTAAAATGCTGTAAGTTGACTTTCTAGGAGATTTAAATGATCTTTGAAAATTTTGTAACTAAAATGGAAAAATGTAGTGATATGCATTGTGTCGTCGTCGTTAAAATGGGTAACGACAAATTACTTTGAAGTTAATTCTATTTAATTTTTGCTATAAGAAATCTGTGAAGATGAATGTGTGTATAAAATAACTCCTTTTCGGAATCCTAAAGTTAGCATTTGTTGTATCAAAATATATCGGATGTACTTCTAATTTATCATTATCAATACAAGTAAGTTGTTAAAGTCATCATACTTAATTCACGAAATGATTTCTGAAGACATGTTAACTTGACCATCTTATGTTTTATTACCAATACGTTAAATTTTATCAATGTACTTATTCATTTATGTTGTAATTCATATTTCTCCGTTGGCTAATATAAATGTTTCGTAAAAGAACATTGAATATATGAATTAAGTCTACGTATGATTATTTAGTGGCATATTGCTATAGTACTGCAACAATGAACAGAAGCAATTGTATTAGCATACATACGTGAGGTTAAGTCGAAAGGATTAAGATTATATGAATTGCAAGTGAAATGATATGCAAATATGTTTATAATGCTCATTGATTTTATGGTCGTTGAATAGTCCGTTTGTGCTACCTAGCTGTAACAGTCTGTCACGTGTTTAGTATACTTATTTGAAATAATGCTATCTACGACGTACAACTACGTGTACATTAAATTCTGGTTTACAAATTAAATCCGAATATCTACTTTCTACCGAGGGCAACACCATCTTAGTTCCGAGCCTCGCAATCTTGATATATTCCTGAATGTAAAGAAATTTTGTTGTTCAAAATGTAGATCAGGACTAATTTAACAAAATTAGTTACTCCCTTGGGTCTTCGTCTACATGAGGAACAGAAGGATGTACCACACGTAACAGCAAATAAGATCAGTATCAGGCGAAGAAATAATTTTTAAATTATATTTTCCTTTTTAGCCAGCATTTCCGAGCAAAAGTTCTTTTCTAATGGGGTCAAAATTTTCGGAAATTTTACACAGCACAAGAAAGACATATCTCTATAAAATATATATTTAATATTAACATACCGGTAGTAACTAACATGATTCTGGACCCGCTATTTTAACACTTTCATGCCATAAAGCCTGAACTTTATAAGATTGCTTAAGATAATTTAAATGCGTCTATTAGTATATTCCGTAGTCATAGCTCCATTCTATCTCGGTGCTAACTTTAAAGGAGTGGTGCACATATATTTGTTGCTACAAAATTTCCCTATTCTAATACAAAAGCATAAGTACTCAATGATCTTAACTGTAAACTAGTAGTTTTCATTTTAAAAGCATAATGTAGTAAAATATTCGAAAATTTCAATTTTTTCCCAAATTTTCCGTTTTTTTTCATGCTCAGGGAAAAAACAGTAAAACTGGTTTTTTAATCCAAAATTCCCGGTTTTTTTCAGGCCTTCACAACACTAGCCAAGACTGAAGGGAGATTTTGGGTTCTGGAGACCAACCAAGATCTTCATCCGAGGAGAACTACTTCTGCCCTGGATGTGATGAGCAGTACAAGGAACCCATCACCGAAGATTGGGTGCAGTGTCATGCCTGCAGGAACTGGTAGCATGAGGCCTGTTCAAATTATGAGAGCCTCGGAGCTTTTAAGTGTGACAGCTGCTAATGATCATAAAAGTGTCAGATTTTAGATGCATAATTTCACTATAATGTTTCTATTTGTTTTCTTTGCACAAATAAGATTTTGTTTAGTTTAAAGGCAGTGTCAATTATACTTTAGTATAATTTGGCAGTTTTCAATTTTATTTTGTAATTTTACTTTCTAGGCCTAGGTTAATTGTAGGCTATCTCTTGGTTTCCCTCATTATCAAGAATTTGTATACTTTTGATGTTGAGGAAAGGGGGGTAAGAGAACGCAAATTTCAATTAAAGGTATATATATCTTGGTAAAAAAAAATAGTTACACCGGAAAAGTTTTACATGGAACGCAGAACTTGAACTCTGCTTGTACTTAACTTTTATATACCTCTGTCCTTGGAGGAACTACAACTCGTAAAGTGAAAACATTCAAATTCGTACTCTTGTCCCTGTATGTGGGGCAAGAGTACGAAATCAAAGAGGCATTAACAATTGTCACAGATGAAAGTGACCACTCCTTCATATGATGTGCATTGTTCATACCACCATTCATTGCATCTTGTGCACTGGATCCAATAATCTGTTGGGGGATTATACATAATATTGCATAATGGACACTTACACTACTTTCTCACTGACCTGGGTCTTTTATTGTAGTTTTCTTGGTGCTAGTTGACGTTTGTCTTTGCTCTTTGGAGGGTGGCATTTCAGAAACAAGTTCTGTTTGAAAGAAGAGGGTGTCAGAATCTCAGATTGATCTCGAGAAGATTAAGATTTACTGGTTAATGCCTTGGTGGCATACGGAGGAGGACTCACAACCACCAGAGGAGTATATGATGTGGACGGTCCGCATGGACTCCTGCTTAATTCCAGTGAAGATCCAGCTTTACTGGTTGAAGGTTTGGTAACAGATGGAGGAGAACGAGCAACCAGAAGATGAGTGTTTGAAGTGGACAGTATGCATGAGCTCTTGCTTGCTTCTAGTGAGAATCCAACGTTACTTGTTAAAGATTTGGTAACAGATGGAGGAGAAGGAGCAACTGGCAGAGGAATGTTTGATGTGGACACGCCGTTTGGGCTCTTGTTTATTTCCAGTGAATCCTCCGATGAAATATTATGTGCTCTATTCGGGTCTTCTGCTTGATTCGTTGCTTCAGGAATGCTTTCATCTTCAGAGCTAGCTTCTAATTTATGACATCTACAGTAGAAAGAGGAAAATCTTCTTCAGTGAACATATCTGGGTTCAGTGAGACAATTCCACATTCTAAATCCAAACATTACTTTACCAATGGTTGCAGCTTTGTCGTAGGCCTCAGTGAACAAATTCGCAACTTGGAATTGTGTAATCGGGCGGGATGGATGATTCCTCAACCATTTATCCCAAGCTGATCAAGACCAGGATTTCAGTGAGCCAAAAAAGAAGCAATCTAATGGTTGCAACTTATGGCTGGTATGGGGTGGTAAACTTAACATCACAATCCCATTTTTCCTGCAGAAAACCATCGCCTCGATTGGAATGTGGGAGCACTAATTGTAAAGAAGCAACAATATCTTTTTCGTGACTGGATTTGATCACAAGTGTTGGTGTAGATGATGCAGCCATTCTACGAAAAGTTGTGAGTTGATGAAACCAAAATCAGTTATTATTCTCACAAAACCCGGCGGCGCTCCATCGACTAACTCCTGTTTCATTCGATCTCTGGGAAATATCAACGCAGGTGGAATATAGGACCCAGGTGCACTCTTATGGAAAACAGCTGTGGTTAAAACTCCATGATCACTAGGCACAATTTTATTCACAACTGGTTTTCTTTTAGTCCACAAAACCTTTGGAACTTTATGAGGAACCGTATATCTATGCGAGTTTCGTCCATATTGTAGATATTCTCTGAAGGGAAGCCGATTTCTCTTACAAGATCTTGTAGACAATTAAAAAAACGTTCAACTTGTGCTCGCTAAAACCATGAGCTCTTCCCAGACCAGTCTTTGAAGGCTGTTGCAAAGCAATAGTTGGATGTCTACAACGGAAAAACTCTGTCCAATCTCTTCCAAGAAAGAAAAATCCTCAATTCTCCTTATATCAGTAATGAGAATGCATAGGATACAAGCATCAGACGATATTTAGACCATTTATAAACATATAGTTTTCAATATCAGCTTATTTCATCAGTTTCTTGTAGTAGAGAATGCTTGTTAACTACGAGGGTAACATTGAAGCGACGAACATTGAAGCGACACTCCTCTTGCTCCGCCCCCCTCCACTGTCTCTCTCGCTTCTGTAAACTCTTGTTCTATAAGAAGCAATCTGTTTGTTTTCCACTTATATGTGCGCACCATGATCTGAAAAAAAAAAATATAGTTTTATTTTATCATAAAAGACACCTTCTATATGTACAAGCTTATAAGATCATCTGATGAGCATCGTAGACCCTTTGTCGTGTCCATAATGCACCTAAACGTATTAATTTTACACTATGTTGATGCATTACTGCCACGATCGGGACGTTACGATTGCTCAGAAGATGGTCTCCCGGACTTTCCCAATGTCTCTGCCGGTAAACGATACGTAATCATTTTACTCACTTCAGAGTAGGTAAAGTTAGATGAGTTTGCTTTAGATATTGTTAAGTAAGGAGTCATATTTAGAATAACAATTTGTCCCTCGTACATTAGAAAATATCAGGATTCTTCAGAATTCTTAACGTTATATTCTACATATGGGAACCAGTATTCGTAACGCATGTCATCACTGTCTAGTACAACGGAATCTACATTCTTTTTTGACTGTTAGATATAAATCAAATAGGATTTTTTTCATAGAAAAGAAGGGGCAAGAGTACTCATGCGTATCCTTGTTCCGTCGGTATCTGCGTATCTTTCCCCCCCTAACTACACAATGGACTTTCCCGTGATGTTGCACAGCCAACTGTTGGTGTCAAACAATGGATATATTAGAAACTAAAGCTTTACAGTACTTTGAAATCGTTAAAAAAATTGTGTAAGTTATTCCTTAAGTAGTTATGTCCCAATATTGTATCAAACTATTAGAAAAACATAAATACTTACCTAGATAGCTTATAGTTTTCCGTAGCACACTCAAACCTGTTTTGGTTCTAGACGCCATTAACATCAAACTACACGTGACGCACAATTACCATACGCGAATATATTCCCCTGTTTTAAGGGAATCGTATCCTTGCCCCCTCTACTCTTTCACTTATATTTATATTAATTTATATCAATTTCTTGCAAAAACAATAAACTTTGTACCTCTTTTCGAGTTTCTGTTATAATTTTCTTTGAATTGTGTAATGTCATTTTCATTTGCTGTCTTGTAATAGTAGGCTATTATTCTCACATAGCAAATACGTACTCTTGGAGGACACATTGCATACCTTCAAGAGTCCACAAATGCATTGTTTTATAACAATGCATCTATTGTTGTAACTATTGCGTCATTGTCTTTATATTTGCCTCCAATTTTGACCTTAAGGAATGAATAAAGAATTGTGTTAGAAATTATCACCCTGGATGATTTCTCTTTTCTTCTTTACATGTTTTAAGACTAAGTGTGTACTCTTTCGGGGACTTCTTTTACATTTCCCTCAACGATAAATCACGTAAAAGATTACATATACACATTGGGCTCTACACAACTTTTTGTTTGGTTTCGTGAAGTGCCTAACATTTAACATGCAATGCCTTGCAAACGGAACAAGCTACAATAAAACTCTCTACTCCAATGAATTTCGGAGAAAATTGTACATAAATTTAATGTATCAATTGCACCTATTCCCATTTGAAAAACCGAAAGTTGAAGCCAAGATAACGGATTCAAGATGGTGGCTAGAGTGGGTAATATTTGCCAAAGAAGCAGTACTTGATTCAATTTGTATTGCATATACCGACATTCATGTCCAGCTACTTCTACTAAACATGACATCATCACCATCGTCATCATAGCTCCAGCTACTTTTTCATCTTGGGTAAGTCCAAGCCTTTTACATTGTCTGTCAACTTAATTATTTTAATTAATAACCAACCATCCGAATACTCTCAACTGTAAATTAGAATAAGTCTCTACCACCATTAAGTTACGAGGTGCTCCCTTCCACTCGAAACATTTGAACTTTCAGTTTTACAACATAGCAAGTTAATTTACAACATAATTTTTTACAGCAATTTGTTTGTGTGATGTATGTCTTGTTTCCTGTAACAAAACGTTTTTACACGTTTTCCATTTCTGATTTTTTAAAGTTGAAATCCAACATAATTAATCTGAATAAACGGCTCAAAGAGGCGAATGTATCCTTTATATTCTTTCCCTTATTTATGCCCATTAATAGCTAATCAATGTATAATAGATAAAAGGATTTGTGGGAGGTAGGATAACATCCTGACATCCTTGATAGACCTCCGCGAGTACATCAGCTTAATAATTATATTCTTTATAGAAAGTATCTGAAACACCATAACACTCTCGTTAACATGGATATGTGAACACAATAATAAAATATGTTGCGTTTTGCAGCAGTTATTTTAGATAACTAAAACTAATTCTCCTGAAAGTAATTCTCACATATATGCTATATAGATAAGACTTTCGAGACAGGTATGAGATCTTATACAGACAACAAAAGTGACCAAGAAATAATTAGAATAATGAAGTTTTTAAAAAGTTTTTTCGCCGGGTCTTTAACAAGAAAGACTCCCATATATATTTTTTTTTCTCTTGATGGGTTGCATGTGTGCACACGCTAACTCATTTCCCTATACAATAGGGTCACATATGGATGAGTCCCTCATGAATTAATTTTGGTATTCAAGTGTATTGTTCACCGTACAGTTCACGATACTCGTATTGCTGCACTAATTGCAAAATACAACTGATTAAAAAAAGAACTTCAATATATATTATATGCGAAAAAAAAACAAACGAACAATAAAATTATCATGTGATAATATGAAGAAATTAAACTTAAAGAGAATAAAGAAAAGAAAATATCTTTACGACAGGGCAACAACATTGCAAAGTACTCATAAACTGTATTAAAAACATAATATGGAGTAACAAAACGTCTGTCACGAAGATACACTAGAATAGAGAATATATGCAAAGGTTTATGAACATTTACGTGGCTTTTCCTTGTTTATCATTTATGTTTTGGTAGAATGCCTACAGCAAGGTGACTTTACTCGTAAGTTCGTGCCATTAGAATTAAGCTCTTAATATGTATAAAAATGAGAGATTTTTACTACAATAGAATGCTATTTACAACACATCAATTCTTACTTTTGCTAAAGTAATTGTACATGTTAGTGAATCGAATTATTCAAATATGTTTAATATCTAATAAGTTTCCTTTCTTAAAAAAAATTTATTGTAGGCTAATATGTTTAAACATTCATGTTATGCATAGAAGGATTCTTCATTATAGTCATATATATACTTTATAATAATGAATATAATTATGTAAATTTTACTTATGCAAACTGATTTCAAATTACAAGATCCTGTACACTTTCGCTCCGTTATTTGAGTAAACGCATATAAATTGTCTTAAAATTATTTGATTATGTACGTAATAATAAGAATACTAATAAGAAGAATGAAATCTAACATTTTTTTTGTTATGGGAATCACCAATTAAGAGGTACTTATCATAGAAATGTCTAAAGAAGCGAACAATCTTACGTTTTTCATTATAAAAGCTTATAGTCTCCACTACGTATTGCTTCAATTTAACTTAAATATACTGGACTAAATACTACTTCTATGTATTTTTGATTGTTTTTACTTCCTAAAAGTGTTGTTTTAATTTCAGTAACATTAAGTTTAAGTTAACAACTAAGTGTATGCTGGACAACTAAGTATGTATTATTTAAATGCTAATTAGAAGGTTAACTCGTTGCAGTAAAATGGAGGGTTTTTGATCATTATTAATAGTTATTCTAAAAGGGATACGTGCCAACATAGTAGTAACAGTTTCTCTGCCATACGCTCACATCTCGTATTGTAATGATAGTATGGATCTATGGTTCAATCTTCAACGGTGACAAAAAATCAAATGAAATCTTTGAGTTTTACGTCCTACAGTTATGTTGGTCTCCTTTTGTAGGTGAAGATGAAAAATGAAGGAAAGGGTGGAATGAAGAAAATGGGATGAAACAGGAGAACCCCGAGGAAACCTAGGCACATAATGTGTGTCCACCACAAAGTTCACTTGGCATGTGCTGGGATCGAACCAGGGACCCCATGTACTACGCTCTACCACTGAGTCACTGTGCCCCCACCCAACCGTGTCAGATTTAAAAATTACCGTTGATCATAAATTAACATTTATCCTTCATTCCCCACTCAAAAAGCTTTACTCTTCCCATGACAACCGATTTTTGTTACATTTAGGATTTACTAAGGGCGTAATATTTTCTGAATTAATATTGAAACCGAAAGTGATATTAGATTTCTACCACTTCCGGTTTTAGTAGAGATATTAGAGTGAAAATGGAGTATAAATTTGGGACACTTAATTTATTGCAGAAAACCCCTTCTCGGTATGTATTATTAATTTTACTGTATATCAATCAACTTTAAAACCGGTCGTAGTTGATTTCTTCGACTTTCGATTTGGATAGAGGGTTAAGAGAGAACATGGTATCTATTTTCAAAACTATAAATCGATTTCTTTTTTAAAAAATTGAATTCTTGTTATCGCTTACCGGTTTTGCTAGGACTAGCTCAGGAGAGTAATGCTCCAGGAAGTAGGAACGAAAAACACAGTTCTGATTGGTTGGCGTTATCTATGTCTTGCCACGTTGCATTCAAATAGCAGAATTAAGAAGGCTGTTGTTGTCGGTCCTCGTGGTCGAGTGGGCTAGCGCTGTATGCTAGTAACGAAAATATCCTTTGGCGTGAGTTCAAACCCGGCCCGAGGAAAGTTTTTTAAAACATTTTTTTACACTTTTATAACACTTTTTAAATTAAAATAATACTCAAAAATGTGATTTACTAATTTTTGTGCAGATAAGTAGTAGTAGTAGTAGGAACGGGTTAGAAGCCCCGCAGGGCTCGTTTTGTTGCCCTTGCACTCCATGATATAAGACTCGTTTTGTTCCCCTTGTACTAAATGATATAGATTTTGTGACCAACTTAAAACAACTGACTAGGATAGCGCGTAAAAGAGCTGGCTAGAGTAGCGCGCGAAAAAACGTACTTCCGGAAGTATTACTCTCCCGAGCGGGTAGTGTTTTGCTTTCTGTAGATCAATATTGAAACCGTAAGTTGTAATGATCTTCTATTATTTCCGGCTTTAGTAGAGAGTTAAGGTTGGAGATGAAATGTATTCTGTAATTGGTTGCAAGAAACCTCTTCTGACTATCTATTACCGTTTTTGCTCTTTAGTGATCAACTTCAAATAGTTGATTTGTACCACTTCCGAGATAGATCAGCACCACCACCGATCTCGATTCCTAACTTTCCACCCTTTTGACCCTTTATGTACTATTCAAATTTGTTGGTGATCCGTCGAGTAACTCATGAGTTATTGTGTCTTCTGGACGGACACACAAACAGACAGAGTAGAAAAAAAGGAGTTAAATATGCAAGGTGTTTCAAAACAACACCGACAACGTTTGGGAGGTGATTCCTGGCACCAAGATATGTCAAAAAGTATAGACCAACCTGGGTGAACAAATGCTTCCTTTCGGAGTTATAGGCTCCTGAAAACGTGAAAAAATATACTTTAAAGGTCCATAGCTCCAAAACTATGGGCCCTACCGTAGTCGGGCCAAGACTTCACTTAGCAACTAATATGGGCGCTATCCAACAATACATGTTTCAGAATCCTAAGGTACTGATGAAGCAGCTTTTATAGAGGGAGTTTGGCTGCGGGAATGTAATTTGAAGCACGCTCTTACTGTCTCTATAAAAATGTGGAAATATCGCAGCGTTCTGAAACTTGGATATTTGGATAGGACACGTACTAGTTCCTAAGTGATGTCTTGACACGACTGTGGTAGGCCCCATAGTTTTGGAGCTATGGATATTTAAAGTTCTTTTTTCATGTTTTCGGCAGCTTATAACTCTGAAAGGAAGCATTTGTGCACCCAGCTTGATCCATATTTTTTGTTTTTATTTTGGTGTCAGGAATCACCTCCCAAACGTTGTCGGTGTTGTTTTGAAACACCCTGTATATACAAATTGAAATCCTTAGCTAATATTTGATTCTTCACATTCACTTGTTTTGCTTTTTCCTATTATTATTATTATTATTATTACTATTATGAGCTAGCAAATGGTTCTACGTGATTCTAAGGGCAATATTTTGTGTTCCTTCTTCCTCGCTTTTTATACAAATAACGTCCAAAATTCTTGGTGAACCACACCCTCCCTTTTTCTTCCCATTTATCTTTAAAAAAAGAAAAGCTGAAATGCATGTCTAAATATTTTAAATGCAAAGTCTAAATACTAAATTTAATTTATCTAACCTTAAGGAATACCTAAATTTGGACATTTTATTTCATCCTCTTCCAGGTCGAATTTCCAAAAATCTTTCTTTAGTGCTACCTTATCACACAAATTCTATGTAAGGAGGAACGGTGGCTCAGTGGTAAAGCATTAACCTCTGGTGCGTGGGATCCCTAGTTTCTGGTGGTTAATTAAGTTTGTGATAAATAATATCGTCTTCGTGGATTTTCTCCGGGAATTCCCGTTTCCTCCCACATTCTCCTTCTACCAATTATTCCATCATCATTCACTTATCTTAGTCATCCGTCTCACTTAGTCTAAAGAGCATAATCGTGGGACGTTAAACTGAAAGATTACATTTCATTTCAATTTTCACAAATTCTATGTAATACTCTCCAACGCAGTAACGATCATGTCACTAATGAGACTTTTCCACGCTTGGATTAATTTGTAATGTTATACCTTTTATACTAATTTGAGAATGCTAAAGCTAAGAAAAATATTTTTAAACATATTTGTATACGGGCTCACGAGAAAAATGGTCTCAAAGTTAGATATTTGAGATGTTGCTTATGCTAATATACATGCAAATATCTATGCTTGGATACATTTTTAATTGTAAGTTTTACACTAGAAGTTGATAAAACTGATTTCAATGGAACTACCAACGTATTTTTGAAACATAGCCTACGCGTCCATGGAGGTGCTTAGAAAAAGGATTTCTAATTTTTAATATAAATAAATATAAATATCCCAAATTTAAGCTCATTTTTCATGTGACCTCACAGACGGATATGTCTTTAAAAATGAGTAACTCCATTGGTCTCAGCACCCTCATGTTAATACAGAAATTGTAATTAGGAATTTATCCAAGCTGGACACTTTTTACTAGTAGCGTGACCGTTAATTGTTTTATGTTTCTAACTTAAGCAGTTTGGTCTACACGTTTATCAGTCAGTCAGAACATCTTTTATTGATATATATTGCTACTGCGAAACCCTACAAGATCATGGCTAACATTTTCTTTCAAATTCGGCTAAACGCTCACTTTAGAAATATGTGGGGTGTTCAGAGCAAGGAAATTGAGTTCAGTTACCAAATTGTGAGAACAAGAGAGAAAGTATGTACGATACACTCAAGTACATGGCAAAGTGAACACTGTTTTGTTATATTACGACAATTTATTTACAATATCTGAACATGAATCTTTTAAGATCTGATAGGAATTTCTGATAGAAGTCTTAAAGATGAAATATGGCCAAAATGACCAAAAAGTGGACTTGTCTCCTATGTGCACTGAACGCGCCATATGGAACTTCCAAGAAGACATTAATATTACCCAATATATGACTTACAGTTTGAAAAATAAATTGTCAAAATTAGGGCTATACGAAATCTAAATCTGGATATCAATAATTGACATTTAATTATTGGTTGATATCTCAAATTTCGAATTAGCAAGTATTGATATAGTATAATGTCTTGAAATAAGTTCGAAAAATGTTGCAACATTAAGTAATGAAATATCAAAAATATCTATTGGGTCCTTCCATATGAAATATCCGTTTTTGTGTTGATTGATTTTCTTCATAACATATCTTTTATAGTTTAAAATTTAAGATAAGTTGTTATATATAAGTTGTTATATATCATTTTATTGCTTGCTCTTTCATCTATCTAATCACATATTTATTTTTCAGGCTAGGCCAGAAATTTGGAAGAAATTCTAAATATCGGCCCCTCCACCATGTAATGATTTGGTAGAGTCAATAATGGACCGAGATTTATCCCCTTCACCAATTTATTATAAAATTTGTTAAATACAGATGTCTTTGATTACAGAGACTAAAATAGTGTCTATCTTGTTATTGACCAGATGAGGAGAAATAGGTGTTTTGCATGGTGTCCCTTCTCTCAAGGCAGTCTCCAAGGCACCTGCTGGTTCTGGTGAGTTTTGAAGGATAGCCTCCTCACGTCAAGGCAGCTTCGAGAGGCTTGGTTGTAGTAAGGATCCCTAGTCCAATGCGACCTCGGGTAAGGATAGGTGTAACCCTAGTCCAGTGCAACCTCAGGGCTAGTGTAGGTTATTTGATCTGTTGGTCAACTGACGCTGGATCCCTCGGTGGTCGGGCTTTGACTTGTCCTCTTCGGGTCCTTCCGTGAGGTTTGTCTTTTTTGGCGTTCGTCAGTGTCTTTCGTGTCGGCTTCTTGTCCGCTAGTCTGTTTACAATCAATAGCACGTGTTGTATTGACATGTGCTTTTGCCGTGCTGTGGGGATCCTTACAATACAGAAACCCCAAATTACGGCTTCCTATGCTTTAGAAATTCAAACTTGGACATTTTGCAGCCCAACTCGAAACATTATAACACTTTTGGAAGGATACTGCTAATGACCAAGCAATGACATGGTTTTAGAAAGCCTGTTCACGAGATATGGCCTTACTAAATGAAACCGGTGGATGTTCTGAGAGCGTCCTCTGTAGTGATGACCTCAATACACTAGTAGAAGTTAACTCTTCCATAATTGTTTGAGAATGTAATGTCGAACTGAGATTATACATAGTCACAGTTTTCAAACACCTTGTAGTCTTTGGGAAGGCGAAAAAGTTTGACAACTCGGCTCATTATACAGCACACGAGCTCAATGCTCAGTGTCTGCTTAAATGACTGCCTCCAACGAATTGCCTCAGCTAGATAGTTGAAACTGATTCATTATTCTTTCCATAGATGGCACTATACGCCATGAACGACGCGATATTTCTGTGTCAGACCGAAAACTTTAGGAAATACCCTCGTAACATTAAAACCTGTAGTTGTTACAAACTAGCTCATTCCTTCGTTTTGAATCAAAACTGAAATAGCTTTTGTTTTCATTCTCTGTTTTAAGAAAAATACCTCTTATAAGGAAAAATATCTGTCTGAAATTTTAGTTTAGAATGATACATCATTTGGAGGTGACTTTTTAGTACTTAAACATATGACATCTTATACAATGTGTACTGCGCAACCAGTTACGAGAGATCAAGCCCAGAAGTGTAATCACCTGAAATAAACGAAACAGATCCCTTCTTGTCAGTGGATCATATTACAAAGGTGGTAATGTTTTGGATGCCGGAGAGTCAGGTCTACAACTTTTCTCATTATTGTTAAATAACCCTAATAGACATTGCATTACGTGTATCGGTTAAAAATATACAGGAAAACTGAAAATCTCTACCTGAGCAAATCAGCGGGCAATGTATAATATATCCTATTTAATATTTGCCTCGTTTCTGCAGGTAATTTGAATTTCTCTTAAAATTAACTGTATTTTCCTCTTGGAAATATGATTATCATATGATATTTATGAAAAAAAATGAAATGAAATATGACAAATTGTCACAACTCCTTGTGGATTTTCAAGTTGTGTAAAGCAGTTCTTGATTTGTCCAGTAGTTTATACAAGGTGATCCCTTAAATTTGTGAAAAATCCTAATTTGTAACTTATTTTCATGTCTCTGTTGCTGCGCTTGGTCCCGAGTTTGATTATGGGTGGGACCAAATGGTTTGGAAACCACGTTAAACTGTAGGTACAGTCTTTATATGGTCTCATCGCGAATAAAGCGTAAAATTGAAAAAAATCCAATCATGTCAAAGTTTGGAGAAATCGATTCGAAACTTTTGAGAATTTTACACGACTAAGACTAAATTAGACATTTCTGTTTTCATGATCATATAAATTTATTTTCGTCGTCAGAATTCTATCGTCAATAACTAACATGTCTATCTTACACAACGTAAAATATTAAAACGTTTGGCATTGTTTATTAAACACTGCAAGAACAATAAAAAATGTTCCTTCTATGGATTGGAACTGCTCCTCTTTGAATGATAGTCTGTTGCCTTAATCATTAGATCATGACCACTTAGCTTTAATGGTTTTATCAGTGACGTCTTTACAGGCCATCCCAATCTATGCCACTACTTCCAATAATCAAGGACGTTTTGCTTTGTTTCATAGGTAATTTCGTATCTCTTTTACGTTGTCACTTATCTCGACTATACATAATTTGTATCTCAAACTTCTGTTCCTCTTAAGCGCGTGCTTTAGACTTACATTGCCTCTCCCCACCAAACTACATATTTGACTGATTTAATTCTCATATTCTCCACACGCCAGACTCACAAATATACATATATGTACTTGTTTAACAGATAGTACACTAAAAGGGTTATACCTAATTACAGTGTCGTAACAAATTAAAAGCATATACAGAATTAATAGCTTTGTACTTGTGTTTGATACTCTTCGTTGTGTCAAATATATCAACAATCGAATTGTTTTTACAATGCTGTTGAAGGAAGTACAAATTTCCTATACAGAGTGTGAAGAAAATTGATTCTGGTTTTCTGACAGTAGAAAATAGTGTTCTCACTTATTGTCTCTTTGACGAAACGTTCTTTTAGTTCAAGGTAGGGGTTGGTTATAAAGTTTATATTTAACAATAATGAATAAATAGAACATCATTGACTTTTCTGTGGATTTTTAATGGTGATATTCTATAGGAATAGAGTTCTAATTTTGAATACAAATGTGCTTTCTGTATGCAAGAAATCTTAGAAATTAATTTTGATTTCATTCAAGTTGGAGACAGTGATTCTGACATACGTAAAAAAATGGAATCCTCTCCTATGTTATTAATGTTATAAAATCTTCCTAGCGTGGTATATAGCATTACTTTGCAATTTGGTTTGTTGGTTTAGAGTTTAATGTTACGTTCAGCAATGAGGCCATACACATGATACGTGGACCCACATCTTAACATGGGATCCGAGCCGCATGCGCTTACACCATGAATTGAGCCCGGGTTTTTCACATTGAACGCTAACCACAAGGGAATTCTTTCGCTATTTGGTCTATGTTGTGCTTTAAGTATAGTGTCCCAAATATGGTTTATCAGATTATGTTCTCTATATGTTTTAATAATAATGACTATAATTTTATAATGATTATAATTAAGTCAAACAATAAATTAATAATATATTTGGTTCATAATCATTTATTCCAATGCAAATCGTAACTTGATAAGAACAGAGTAACAGCCTTTTGCTAGTGGATTATTGTAATTTTACGAAAATCTTACACAATTGTTTGATTTCTTTAAACTTTATTTGATGTTGCAAACAAAAGTATTGGAGAGTGTGCCTCATTTCCATCATAATTGTTATTATTATACAAAAAGACAGGTTTTTCTGGTAAAATAAAAATCCTAATGAATACTGTAGTCGGAAGGCGTGAAAGCAAGAAAATGTTAGTAGTATTATTTAAACACTTTTTTTAAAAAGAAAAAACACAAGAGATACAATATATTAATGATAAGAAAGAGAGAATATCGTTTAAACTAGATAATTACAAGAGAATTGTAGTTATCACGCTATAAGCCACTGTACGTAATTGGTTTAGGCTCTATAAAAGTAACCGCGTGAAAGGTTAGAACACTAAAAAAATGTTACGTTACACGTTTAATACTATTTTTAATATTTAATTGCTTTGCTCATATATATATATATATATATATATATATATATATATATATATATAAAATTCAACCTTCGTTACAGTATGCAAAGGCAATAAAATAATTATCTGCAGAAATAGGAAAGATAGAGATTCTCTTGCATGCTGCAAAGAACAGCATAATGCATTAATTAGATTCTTTCTTTCTTAAGTATATTTTTCTTAAATAGCTGTCGAGGCTTCTCTCAGTCAACCAAGTAAATATTTGTGGGAGTTTAAATTGGCAATTACTTGATGAGAGCTCAGTCTCTGTTAAATTAACACTTAAGAATAATATTCCTCTTTTTTCCCTTCCATCTTCTTCGTTCCAGAGAATCTCAATAATCTCACGGCGTTACTGCTGCATAATATGTAACAATTAACATCGTGGATACCAAACAATTAAGAGCCTACCGTTGAGTATTGTGGCTCAAATACATTATTAGAGTTTGAAAAAAATTACACGTAAATACATACATAATATACAAAAATCAATTTAAAAACTAATACTTATGTATTTTCATTTAGTGCATTTCCTTTAGAAATTTAATATTTGTGATCAAATTACTCATCCTCAGAATTTAATTTCATATGTTGATTTATTGTACGAGTATTTTAACGTTTATTTCCAGCACCGAAACTTCATGAGACAGGGTGTATTATTTATAGTTAGATCCGAAACCACAGTTCGAGTTTGATTTTTTTTTTAATGAAATCTTTCAGTTTTACGTTCTACAATCATGTCTTGTTGACTAGAAGAGGCGAATGTGTAATGAAAGGGAACGATTGTGAAAGATTTGATAGAATATGAATGTGGAGAAAACGGAGAACTCTCACATGTAAGGCCAAAAACATCAATGCATTACGTAATCACATTCATTTATCTGAAACTAATCGGAACTAATAGATGGGGTAAAGCGCACATGACTCATACCTAAGCGCAAGCACATAAATGTATTACATAATCTCATTCTTTTATCTGTAATTAATCAGAACTAGTCGACGGAGTAGAGCGGTAGAACTCACATGTCTCATGTAAGGGCAAGCGTATAAATGCATTACATAATCTTCTTTTTTATCTGTAACTTAACAATCAACAACTGACCGTTGGGGTTAAGTGCACATGTCTCAAATTAAGAGCAAGCACATAAATGTTTTACATAACTTCATTCTTTTATCTTCAACTAATCAGAACTAATAGATAGAGTAGAGCACTCATGTCTCAAATGTAAAGGCTAGTCCATATATGTACTACATAATCGCATTCTCTTATCTGTAACTAATCAGAACTAAGTCGACGGTGTAGAGCGCACATGTCTCATGTAAGGGAAGCACATAAATATATTACATAATCTCATTCTTTTATCTGTAACTAACAAGAACTAACCGTTGGGGGAAAGTGTACATGTCTTAAAATAAGGGCAAGCACACAGATGCATTACATAATATCGTTCTTTTATTTGTAATTAATCAGGACTAATCGATGAGATAGAGTATGTATGTTGCGTGTTTTACTTGTAAGAGTAAGAACATATATTCAATATATAATCTCATTATTTAACTGTAACTGTTCAGAATTACTAAATGAGACAGGTTTGCATGTCTCACATAAGAACAAACACATATTGAAAATTCATTACATAATCTCATTTTCTTACCTATAACTAATCATATCTAATTGATGAGGTAGACAGAACATGTTTCAATGCAGAATAAAAGTATTGTATTTCTTAATAATATATCGATATCAAAAATAATAATTTACCCATTAGTTCGTAAACAAACATATATATATATATATATATATATATATATATATATATATATATATATATATATATATATATATATAGAGAGAGAGAGAGAGAGAGAGAGAGAGAGAGAGAGGTTTGTTTCTGAATTAATGTGTAAATTATATATATAGGTAAACAAAATAATATGGGTGTAGAGACGAACACAACATGAGATTTAGGACTGTCTTGCTTCGCCTCGAGAAAATATATGCCTTAAATTTCGTATGCTAGACGATACAAATATAACACGAGATTCATAATAAAAAAAATTAAAGTGGGAAATTTGCAACATGCAGTAAAACTCCTTATTGGGTTTGTTTGAGTTTCAAATTCTAAAAGAATAAGTCTTCAATTCAACTATGATTTCATTGATTTAAATGACAAATTTAAAGAGTGAAGACCATTTCAGAAACATTGGTTTAGTTTGTTAAGTAGTAGTAACATTTCTTCAGAAAATTTCATAAAATAAATTATAATATTTTTAAAATTTCATATTCAATTTCTAAACATATAGGATCAGAGTTAGTGCTGTTGTTTCTGGGTACCTTGGAACGAGAGATTCTGGGTTTGAAGTGATCGACTATTCTAACTAGGGTTGTTCTAGACGTTTTTCGTCAGTTTCACCAGGCAAACACCGGGACTTAACCTTTAAACATAGGATTTAGATCACCCCTTCTCCTTCCTTTCCCATTGTTTATAGTCGATGGTCATGATTCCAGTGGAATTTGACCTCGCAGGAAGTTAGTTATATCAATTAATAAATGAATGAATTGGACAATGTTAATCACTAAAACTACAAAGTAACCTTTATAAAATTACATTACTTTTATTAAAATTTTCACTGAATATTTTCTGCTTTTTCATCATATGAACCAAAGGCGTGGACACAACAAACCCAGTCACTCACTGTCTGTATACAACAGAATGAACCATGGGAAGATCTATACTACAACAAGCGAAGGTAGGATGAAAAAAAAATCACATGGATCAGAAAAGATGATAGTAGTGACGAATGTTGTCATAATAATGTAGGCGTTTAAGTGATCGTTGGCTGGATAATTGAAAGAAGAAATGAAACCGGACAAAACAGTTATGGATACCAAGAGACTAAAAAGGCATGAGAAATGTCCACATACAAAATGGTGTGATGAAGTTAAGAAGCAGTCCAAAATAGTTGGCTGTGGAGAATTAGAGATATATCATCCAGCAGTGAATTACCTCCCCAAACCTTCGACTTGTTTGCAAATTGTCTTGATACTAGTGACATCTTTTAGTATCAGGTAGAAGATATCGCAGCTAGTGACAACTATTAGTCAACTCTGAACTATTAGATGCGTGACTGACAGACTGAAGCATCTTGCTTTTATTATAATTATAAGCAGCCCTGTTAATCTATTTAGAACACAGGATGGTCATATATAAACTATTCAAAGATATAAAAAACACGTTATTAACAATTTAATCCAATTATTATGCATACAAAATAATAAGTACATCAAACGAAGGATTTTTTAAATGTATTGGTATTCGTATTAATATAAAATACTAGTTACATGATTTGCACTGGTTAAAATCAAGAAAGTAAGCATTTAAAATGTATTGATCAATTCAATCACACTTTAAAATACGATACGTATGCTGAGCAGTGAAAGCAAATCAGCAGAGAGTCATTCTACTGCCTTATCAACTATCACGGGTACCTGAAGTCACTGGTATGTATCTAATGAAAAATTTAAAGTCACAATATATTAACAATGCACATTAATATGTCACTTTGGACAGTAATTATTATATTTATATATTGAAACGAAGAGAGAAAAAGATGAAATAAGTTAGTTTAATTTCACTTTGTGAAACTATGGTAGGTTTACGAATTGTATGAGTCCAATTTCTAATTGAAAGTGATAGGTTCATCATCTTTAGTTTCAACAGTCGTAAATGGGGGAGATACGAGCAGAATCTACTCTTGGGAAGCAGACTCTATCCTAGAAAGAATTTCTTTATTCTTATAAGAATCCAATGTTGTAAAAAACTATTTCAAGTATGCCTTCGGAAAATAGATAGATAGATAGATAGATAGATAGATAGATAGATAGATGGATAAATAGATAGATAGATAGATAGATAGGTAGATATAGATATAGATATAAATATAAATATATGCCTCGATATCTCTTACAGTTTTTATTCTGACACCCGTCGACAAACAGTTGGACGGACACAACAATTCTATGTGACTTTTGATACTTATGTATAATATAGTTTTAAAAAATAGAAGAAGATGCAAACAGCTGAATTAACACGGGTTGGAGAAAATCGAGAGAAGCTTCAGGAGTATTGTTTGTCCGTAGGGTACCAATACACCTTAAGGGAAATGTTTACAAAACAACAGCGAAACCTGCTTAATTATTATACGGAGTGGAATGTTGGACGACGACGAAGAAAGAGCAACAGAAGGAGATGAAGATTATGCTGCAAGTGGAAGTGTTGAGTGACGCAGAAGGACAAAATTAAGACTGAAGTGATCCGGATGAGTCCAATAGTAGAAGATACTGCAAGAAAGTAGATTGAGATGGTTTGGGCATGTGTAAAGACTTTAGAATACATATCACAACTAGTAGATGCTATAAAAGTGAATGAGAAACGAGATCGGGCAAACAAGAAGTGAGGAACGATATGATGCAATGTGGTGTCACAGCGGATGACACAAGATAGAAACAGATGGAGGACAACGTTCGGAAAAGCCGACCTAAGCTAACTGGGGGGAAAAACCCTGGAAGAAGTAGAAAAAGTAAGAGTAATAAAAATTTCGGGATTCCGGGAAAATTAGGAAAAAATATTTTGAGTTTACTAAAACTGTATTTAGAACTTAATATGGACGCTACATATGATATCTTTAGTATACGATAGAGATACAAGCATTGAAAGCATAGTGCAAATATATAATTACCATTAGAAATAAAATAAATGCTATTTCTAAGTTAAAGAACTAAGGCATCAAAAGTATTATACATGAGATAGCTTGCACACTACTTAAATCTCCGTATCTTTTCAGTTAACTTGACATGCTAAGCATATGAAGTTATAATCTTGTAAGAATCCTCTAATAATATTAGTATATAATGGGAAGAAGTGCTAAGATCGTACATACAGGATGTCAATGTATAGATTTCATTAAGATGAATTCGCATATGCAAGAGTAAAAGCTTATCAATAATTTGGAGATAATAGTCAAAAGTGAATTTTCATTGTGCTAAATGTATGATATTAGTGCACGCTCAATAATAGTTTTTTTCTTATTAAAGTGAAACTAATACTAAGACCTCATTAACCTCTTCAAGTTTTTTTTCCTATAGCACTAGCAAGAAGACAGTACAGACTAGGGTTAATGAAGTGTAATGTCGTAAGAACTATCGTTAACCATTAAACTTCAATTTTTAAATAACTTTCAATTATATTAATTGATCTTGGTCTGCCGATAATAATCAAAGTAAGTGGCAGCTCAAATTCCCTAAATGATTATGGTAAGCAGAGGTTTTAATTCAATCACTTTTTTTCAAAACAAGAAAAGGAATCAAAAAAGAAAAAGAAAGAAGTAATGACACTCATAATTGATTATATTTTAATTTTTGTTGATCATAAGTAATGAATATAGTTGCTCTTATGTATTTTCTCTTTACTTTCTCCCACATTATCATATCTTAACAATTTCAATATTCACTTTTCATCTGAGATTTCTAAGTTTTTATTTTTTTTTGAGTAAATACGTTTTCGTATGTAAACTAGACAATATTCAAGTCATTTAAATCGCTTCACACATTTTGGGTAATAGAACAGCAGCATAATTGTTGGTTATTCTAAAGACGACTGTTAGCATGACAAATGTATTGTTTTCTATTACTTCGTATAATTATGCATAATCCTTGACAGAGCTTTTGATTGAAAGAATCTGATAGTGTATTAGAATGTTATGCTATCATTTCTAATTCTACTTAACGGTGTTTTGAATATAGTAGTGTAAATTTAAATTACACTATTAAAATGTCTCTTTGTAATTTATAATTGCGTTCTTATATTTATGAGATAAACATGTCATGATATCACGAAGAGCTTGGGTACATAGTTTTAACAACCGAGCACACAAAGAACGCATTGCTTTTAACCTGTAGAAAATCTGTACTCTAACATATACAGTAAAGAACAAGCGAGTAATGAATAGAAATTTTACTGCTGCAATCAGTGAATTCACGATTTTGTAATTTTAAAGATACATTAATTTACAACGGCGCAATGAAGAACTTTCATGGTGTCTGACAGGAATATTACATCGTGAAGGAAGTTAATTTCAGAAGTAATGTTAATATACTACAGTAATGTAAAAAGAATATTAAATGATAATAACAAACACGGTGATCGTGAATTCTTTGAAGTTTTGTATTTAACAGAAATCGTTAGTTATGTACTGAAAGCTCAATCTTAAATCGAATGACATAAACTTAATAGTTAACTATAAGACTAGATATTTTACTAGTTTAAGTTACCTTAATTTTCTCCATTGGAACAAGGAAGTGCCACGGGAGAACCATTATAAATACTAAAGCTGTTTTTGCCATTTATTTGATTATAACGATGAGTGTTGCTCACGAGACGAGATTTTTTTTGTCTCATCTTGATATAAACCTCGAAAAAGATACGAGATGAAATATACCTTTTTAAATTCAAGACGACACGATAGATTTTTCAAGTCCCGTGGATAACACTGCTTCGCCCAAGTTTTAGATCTCTGACACTGTTTCAGTGTTACATGATTTATACTATAAAAGCTATTAACTAATAAAATGATAGAACACAAACATAATGAAGAACATTTAACAACATCAACTAACTAACTAACTAACTAACTAACTCTATGGCCTATGGAACCCGGAGGTTCAACGCAGCGTTCACAAAAGCTCTCCACTGACTTCTATCCTTAGCCAACTGCATCCAGTTTCTACTTTGTATTCCAATCTCTGCGAGATCTATCTTAATATTGTCCTCCCATCTGCGTCTGGGTCTTCCTAATGGTCGTTTTCCGATTGGTCTTCCAGTCAAGACTTTGAAAGCGTTTCTACTTTCCTCCATTCTAGCTACATGACCCGCCCACTTAAGCCTCCTAGACTTGATGACCCTAACAATGTTTGGTAAACCGTATAAATTATGTAGTTCCTCGTTATGAAGTTTCCGCCATTCCCCATCGTCAAACGAAATAAAACACATATTGAAGAGAAACACCTTCTCTGCATAATGGCTGTAAAGCCAGCACTCTTATTATTGACGGGAACTGAGAAATTGAAATAAATATTAAGCTTTTCTAATTGTTTTTACTTAACATAACATATTCGATTCCATTATACATACTTCTTCATTGAATAATCATGTTTGCCATCACCAGGGACAAGTACCTTTTCTCAACAGCTGTGTGAACATTCCCATAGTAAACCCGAAGTAAAAATACGTGTTTTTACGAGAAATACAAACACAACTTACCTTAATTTTTTCATTTTTTAAATTACACTGAAACAAAAATAAAAGCCTGTTTTTGAAAAAAGCACATTTTGTTACACCCTATATACATTTACAACTTCAGAATACAAAATATAATCCTACTTTGAGTTTCTACACATCAAAATGATGGAAAAGGCTAAGATTAACACATTAAACTACTAAAATAATGAAATGATTATCAATTGTTGTCCCAGTACCATTTTAATCCCCACACTACTAATGGTCCCTACCTTCATTATCACATTAATTTCTTTCATTGCGTAAACATTTTCTTATCTTATGCAAAAATGTTCGTAAGCAACGATTCAACAATATATCATAGTTGTATATTCTACAATTGGGAAATTGTTAGGCATTGTTATATTGTAGAATTTGTTTTCGTCTATATCTTTGGAACTTATTAAGATATTTAAAAGATATTGAAGTTATTATACAATATATTCTAATATGGTTCAAATGTTGTGATATCACTCTTTTAGTGAATCTCTCGTGACGCGAAAGGATTGTGATAACTTCCAGATGAGATTAAGCAAACAATGGGTTCCTAAATTTTGTACAGATTTTACCAAACAAGACAAGATGAGACGAGAAAAGCTGTCCGAAAATCGAAACGAGACGAAACTTCTACAAACTTTAGGAGAACCAGATGAGGAAACCTTATTTCTCGTCTCGTCTAGTGTCGTGAACAATTCTAACAAAAATAATCTATGTATCACACGCTATGGACGAAACTCTTCCGCCCGCAATTGAGCAAATAGTCCTTGATGAGCCTACTAAACATATGAAACATTATGGTGGGTATAGGGCTTTGGTTCTAAGGTTACTAATTATCAAATTCGGGATTTGAACTTAGCCAAAATTTCCTTAAAATATCCAATTGCTATTTAGAACTAAAATAAATGGAATAAACTTCATATTAAACCTTAAATAAATACATAATAAGATAAATGATAAATCTGTTGACTAGCTATGTTGTAAGTGCACTGTGTAGCTATGATAAAGATTTGCTTTAGAAAAACAGTGAAGGGTGATGTTTTTTTTTCCTTTTTTGCAATAAGAATTAAGCTGTCTGAAACTAATCTTAATAAACTACATTTTCGTTTGATTTAATTTGAGTTTAGGTCGTCCCTTTCAGCAGCGAGATTATGTGAAACGTGGATATACAGCTTAACGTGGGATCCGAACCACATGAACTACCTCTGGGAATCAAACCCAGGTATCCCATGCCAAACGAGCATACGCTAATTGCGAGTTAGCTCTAACAACATTTTCGTGCTGAAGGAAGTTGGCCCTTATCTGATCAAGTGACAACTTGATACAAACTGCTGCCGAAAAATTGTTCTTGGGGTCCCTGGTTCGATCCCAGCTCACGCCCAGTGTGCTGAACAAACACCGGGTTTGTGGGTTTTCTCGAGGCTCTCCCGTTTCCTCCTACTTTCTGCATTCATTTCTCATCACCATCGTTTCCATTAGCCTAGCTGGCATAACCATGGGGCGTAAAAGTGAAATATTTCATTGTACTTTATTTTGCTGCTGAAAAAGAAAAAAAATATTAAATATAAAAATGGTTTGTTGTTTCATATCCAAGTAAAACAGGAAAGCAAAGAATACCAACTACATTATATGATATGGTACTGTTATCATTTCATTATTCATATGGTAGGTCTACTATTATCATTATTGAAACCAGAATATACTACTACATTTTCGCCTATTTCTCTGAGTTTATAGAATGAAATCATTCTCGTTTCGTATATTTCACAACATGTCTTATACCACAACAAACAAACTGTAGAAATTGAAAGAAACAGCCCCGAAAAACCAATTTCCCAATAACAGCTGTTCGTGTCCAATAGTCACTGATTTCGTAAAAGCCAATTTGCCACAGCACGAAAAAAAAAAAATGTTCAATCTGGCTTCAGACAGCTAAATTATCCTCAGGACCGGTAATTCAATATCTCTTAACTTAGAAAAGATTGATTGATTTGATTCATCTTCATAACGAAGACAACATATATAAAACGTCCATCCATAAACATTTTAAGGTGGGGTACGAAATGAATGAGCCACAGATGAGAACTGAATCCTGGGAACTACCTTTCAGCCACTACAGAACTGCAGTAAATCAAGAATTTTAGAAGCACGTATGATTGCTCAAGCAGCCTAAATACGTAAGTTGAATTTGGATATCACCAAGTGAAAACTCATTAAGTATTTCATTAATAACTAACAATATGGCATAACTTATTTATCCTTTAGAAAAATCACGATATTACTGTCCAATACATATATATATATATATATATATATATATACAAGGGCGTATCCAAGGGGGGGCTACGGGGCTATAGCCCCCCCCCCTTGACGCTCAGGTTTACACTGGATAAAACGGCAAATTATGGTTTAGCCCCTCCCTTGATCATATCCTGGATCCGCCACTGTATATATATATATATATATATATATATAGAGAGAGAGAGAGAGAGAGAGAGAGAGAGTGGCGGATCCAGGATATGATCAAGGGAGGGGCTAAACCATACTTTGCAGTTTTATCCAGCGTAAAGCAGGATTGAAGCCCATTTTATCCAGTGTGTATACCTGAGCGTCAAAGGGGGACTATAACTCCTATAGCTTTCCCATTGGATCCGCGCATGTAAATATATGGCATATTGTATATATATATATATATATATATATATATATATATATATATATATATATATATATATATATATATATATATATATATCAATTGATTACATCGATCTGGACAAAACGAGAGGGTAAGTTGTCATCCATAGTTTTGGAGAAAACCAAGAACCCTATGTGGCGCTAAAAAGGTATGCCGTTCGTTACCAGCAATAATTGATGATTTGATTCCATTGGGATAGATTGCCTATTTATTTAATACTCTGTCAAGTAGAAGATTGTAGGCTTATCTATTGTTGCCTGTCATCTCCTAACTGTCACACGCATACTCCTAACAGTAACGCATATATTAATTAGTTTTAATCCTAAACAATCTGATTTCCATCCAACTGTAAGCTTTTGTACGTTTCCACACGACATTTGGTTCACAAGATCCACCCATTTTGAAGCTCTCTCAAAAACAATGATGGGTAAATGAAGTTAACGGTGATACTTTGGTGTCCTGACGATTATCAGTTTATTCCACGCGTGGCAGTAGCACAGTCACTTATCGTAACGGTTTTTCCATAAACACTATATAATTTACTCCTCATCAGCCTTCACTGTTAATAATATATTTTTCCTACCAAAACATCGTACAAAATGCTGTACGCACAACAGAAACTCACAGATGTTGATCGTTACACGCATCTGAAATGCTAATCTTACCTTGTCTTTGTTCCATCACTTTATTTTTAAAATATATTTTTTTCTTGTTTTTTTGTTCTTCATATGCAAATGCCAATGAACTTAAAAAGTCTTTTATATTATGCGTTTTGTATTCTGAATACGTATTCCACGCCATGTTCAATTTCGCACGCGAGCCTGCTGGACACGCATTCACACGTAATTATGCGTAAATTAGTGTTTCTTAACCCTGAACGTATGAGGATATTTCCCAACAAATACTACAGCAAGCATATTAGCTCGTTAAGCTTTCAGTTGCGTTAACATTCAAAGTGTGTAATTTTCTAGACATGTGTTCTAGGTAACTAATAGGTGTATACTGGTGAAAATGTGCCATTTTTTTTTCTTTTAACGCTGATTGCTTTACTGATTCTTAACCAATTTGCAAACTAATGATGTCCACTGCGCCTAAATGTTGGTTAAAGCTATCTAAGACATCGCACTGTGCGTAATTATTACGTGAGATTCTATTACTCACTTGAATTTTTATTAACAGTGAATAATAGATCAATTTCTTAAAGAATAATAAAAGAAGAAAATTGGTCTCCATATTTTTATTATACAAGTATCTATTACATCATTGCTTAAATAGGTTCCAACTTAGTAATTTGATGGTTGTCTCTAGTAAATAGGTAATCCACGCAGGTCATTATGTGGCATCGTTTATCGTTCGATATTTATTGCTTTAATATGAATGTACAATCAGAGCCATAGCCAGAGGAGAGGCGAGCGGAGCGGTAGCCCTGGGCGCTGATAGCAAGAGGGCGCCAAACGAGCGAGAAGAAAGGAAAAGAGTTGGAGATGAGTGAACGACGTGTAGCCCTAAAAGATGTTGGCGCCCTATAAAATCAATATTGTTGTCGGTTTGCAAATAGACTTGTTGAAAAGTTTCTTCTACGCTCCACTTGCAACCCAAACATTTCACAACAAGTACTTATTACTTAAAGAAAGCTATTATATATGATTTGTTAATGACGATGTGATATACAAAATGCCGAGTAATGACTTATAGTGTGCGCAGGAGCGCTTTCAAAATCGGAAACGGTCAAAGTCTGAAATGCGTGTTCGGAGTTTTGATTGTGATGATTTTTGTTAGTTAATCACACTTTTCTACTCAACCTGAATAATCACGACGGTGAGAATGAAGGTATGAAGATGAGAGGAGTATAGAGACACACACAAGCTACCGTTTATGTTGGGATATTAACCAGTTGAGAATACTTCAAGAGCATTGCCTGAACGAACTTAGAAACAATGGAGAGGGAGCGGGAATTATAACTGTGATTGTAAATCTTCTTGTCTGCACCTTGTTCTGTTTCTCGCAAAAATTTGCAAAATATCATCTCTCTATGACTTACCGTTTCCGAGATATGGCTCCTTAAATCTCCCGAAATTCGAACTTTTTGGTGAATATCTGGAGGACGGTGGCCAGTTGGACAGTAGCTAGTTGATCATTGACCACCGGTTACTATTTGGTACCAAAATGTTCACCATCCTCTTAAGTATTGATCAACACCAATATAACCTCTCTGTGACTTACGGTTCCCAAGATATGGCTCCTTAAATATCCCGAAATCGATTTTTTTTTTTTTTGCCAAAATCACGAGAACGGTAAGTCATAGTTCGATACTGAATTTTCTCTGCCTGTGTATCTGTCTGGTATTTGCGAATTTTTTTTTTTAATTCCAATTTAGAACCCCGCATTTGATTGAACATCAAAAACTATCTGAGAAAGTGGTTAAATTTTTTCCAAATATTAATTGGTGGCTACTGGCCAAACCAGTGACCAGTTGGACAGTGGCCACTGGTTACTATTTGGTACCAAAATATTTACCATCCTCTTAGGTATTGATCAACACCTATATCATCTCTCTATAACTTACTTTCCCGAGATATGGCTCTTTAAATATTTGGAAATCGGCCATTTTTTGGCCAAAATCACGAGAACAGTTAGTCATAAAGAGATTATATTGGTGTTAATCAATACCTAAGAGGACGGTAAACATTTTGGTACCAATAATAATGGGTCGCCATTGGCCGCCAATTGGTCACTGGCCAAACCAACGGCCAATTGGGCAGTGGCCACCGGTTACTATTTGGTACTAAAATATTTACCATCCTCTTAGGTATTGATCAACACCAATATGATTTCTCTATGACTTACGGTTTTCGAGAAATGGCTCCTTAAATATTGGGGGGGAAAAAATTAACCACTTTCTCAGATAGTTTTTGATGCTCAATCCAATGCAGGGTTCTAAATTTTTTAAAAAAATTGCAAATACCAGACAGACGCACAGGTAGAGAATTCAGTAACGAACTTTTTAAGTTCGTTGAAAATGAAGGTAAATAAGGAGAATAATAACGTTTTTGAACTTCAAACAATTGTAGAATAGGGGCTTGAGGGATAGGAACTTAACAAATTTCGTTTTTTACCAAAGATTGATAACTACCAGTGAGTTGTTTAATAGCATTGATATTTGAAATGTTTCCAATTTAATTGAATTTGTTGGCATAATTTTTCCAACTACTTGTATCGCCAGGAATTTTTGTTCATATATCTAGTTGTGTGATATTTTTATCTCTACATACATACAAAACATATACACACATTATATAAATGTGTGTGTGTTTAATAAGTAACCTTAAATTCAAAACTTTCATTCACTAAGAAATTAAGTAATTACTATAATTTCAAACACATGTAGTAGCCAAACTATATTTTGGATTTTTAATTAAAGTATAAAGGTTAAACATATTCTTCACCTCAATTGATCAATATTGAGAAATTCGTACAGAAGGCACCTTCTGAATTTCCATTTCATTACACATTTTTTTAACCGTAAAAGAATAATAATTAAAATTCTATTTTTGTAGTCCATACAAAAGTCTACAATTATTACTGGAAATTAATGTTGTTACTCATTTCAAACATTTCAAAAGCACATAGTTTCTAATATGTTGAATTTCATTACTTATCGATAGTATGAAACGCTATAAATAGTTGTACTGTACATTTTCATAACTGATCTCCAAGTGGATCTGCATAACAACCAAAGGTAGTTTTTTCAAGTTTAACAAAAAGTCCAAAATACACCTCTTAAAAACAACTCTTATTTGTAAAAGACTACATAATGATCGCTTTTGGCTGCTGCAATAGTCTGTCCAAGCAGGTTGATAAAAATTAAGCCAAGCATAACAACAAAACTGCTTCTCTTACATGTAAAAAAAAAAAAAAAAAAAAAAGGAAAAGCTTGTTATAGTGCAGTAGAATAGTAGCCCTACCAAAATATTTCATGACTGGCTACTAGCGAGAATTTTTTTAGGATAAAAGTACACTTATAGCAAGTGTGAAAAACACCGTGGCATAAGCCGGTAGTGACGTCGCATGGCCACAGTGACGTCACAAACATCATAAACCATCTGAAACTTTAAATTATCATAAGTCTGGAACCATTAATCCTACGGGCTTAATTCATACATCGTTGGAACTGGAATCACATGCTCTACAAATCATTATATCTGAATCATATTCGTAAAATAATATCTTCATGGAGAAATTTGCATATTTTCCATTTTGTATGCTTCTTACTTCACATTTTTGTATTTCTATACACAACGGGCTCACATTGATGGAAATACCCATTACATTTATTATAGCTTATAAAACAATCTTTCTAACAAGATCAAATAGGTTATTAGACTTTATTACTTCCTGACATATTCAAGTTTTAGAACAAATTTGACATAAAAATAAAATAAAAGCCTTGAATGTGCAGAAATTTCAAATATTTCAAATGAGGATAATGCAGACACTATTGATCCGACATACTTGAGCCATGCACCATTGAATCCAGAATCACAAGTACTATAAATCATTATACCAGAGTCATATCGTAACATATCTTCATGGAGAAATTTGAATATTTTTATTTTCTGCATCCATTTTAGTTCACAATTTTGCATTTCAATACACAACGGACTCACAAATCAGAATATCTCAGACATTTTCAATTAGAAACACTTCAAAAAATTAGTAGGTGATGTTGGGGATGCCGTTCGTGATGCTTGTGCTTTTAATTCTATGAGTGATAAATATCCTTCGTGGTCATATGTTTAACAAGGTCATCAAATTTGACTGTTCCTTTACAAACCAGTTCACTCCTTCCACATCAGTGCCAACCGTAGTGCTGTCCTTTGTCCAGCCAAATGTCAGCTGCCTTGTCAATAACACAGTTGATTCGATTTAACAGCATTAAACGTAAACGACGCCATCTTACAAAATTTTAGCATCACCATATCACTATATCGAACGAGAAACACCATTCTCTTTGTACATAGGTCTTATGCTCCATGTCAGAACTAGAAAATAGATCAGAAACAGAAAACATTATAGATTTGATTTTTAAACATGGAATTTGTGTCTCATACGACAGAGTTCAGCAGGTTTCTGCAACAGTAACAAATAGTTCGTGTATTTCTTTCTTTCTTTTTCTTTTTCTTTCTTTCTTTCTTTCTTTTTTTTTGAATATTATGAAGTTGTGTCCTCCAAACCTCCTCACTGATGTCTTCACCACTGCTGCTATAGACAATGTTGGTCACAATCCTTCATCTTCAACAACAATAGATAGTTTCCACGGTACCAGATTTTCAATTAATCAACATCTTTCCGTGCTATATTCTAACCTACAATCCTCATACTACAGATTTCCCAGTATTAGTGCAAAAAAAAAAAAAAAAAAAGGACAGGAAAATAAAGACGTACAGACTCATGCACCACAGTTCCTGTAGTTCCTACTGTCATACGTGATCCACATATGTCAACAGTTAACCCTATTTTCCCAACTTCTTCGAGTCCTATAAATGCTGCAACAGACTGGCTTGATTCTGTGTATACAGCAAGTACAAGTGAAACGAAATTCTCTGATGAGACGATATCATGGGCAGCCTATGATATCCATAGTACGCCATAGTACGCCAAAATCTCAACTCGCATTATTACCTGTACTTGAGGAAGCCGTTCATTCTCCAATGATGGTTCGACATGCCATGGATATTGTTTCATCAGTAGTTTCACATCTTAACCCTCTCCAGACACCAGCTATTACAGGTGATCAATTAGTGTATGCCCTGATGAAACAAGTGCAATGGAAATATCCAGAGAAGTATTTATAATGATGAGAGAGCTTCATATTGAAATGGCTATCATGAGTACGATTGGAACTTGGTTAGAAGGATCGGAATGGGATCAGATATTAGTCAAGGCAGATGTCACCACATCAGGGAATCTCTCCTGAAAGCCTCTCATGTTAAAAGAACTAGATATGTTCATCAAGTGTCATCAGCTATTCTTCAGCGAGAAGTGTATAGTCATTACTCTGAAGCCTCTAGTGATCAAGATATTGCATTTGATGAATGGTGTAATAAGAGAATTGGCGAATCGTCACAGTTCGTGCTCTGGACTACAATACTAAAACTTGAAATTTTACTGCTTCAGCTTGTGAAGAGTGTACGGCTGGCAAATTTCAGTCTATTCTTTGACACTCTTCTTCAGGCTTGCCCGTGGTTCTTTGTCTGTGCCCATCAGATATTCGTAAAGGTTTACTACCTTGAAGCCATATTTACTATGCCAGGTGGATTCCAGTATTCATACAGAATCTCCTTGAATTTCCAACTAGACATCTTCAAATGTACTCCGAGTTTCAGAGAAATCATTTCTGAAGTAGAAAGAGTGAGAAGGGTTTTTCACATATCGCAGTGATCATCTACATGAGCAAAATAATAAAATCGTGAAAACCGATTGTGGTGCTGTAGATATGTTGGATAAACCTTTTTCCCTTCTGAAATGGGTGGTGGCTGGTCCTGCAATCTCAAGTATTATTTATAACTAAGAACAGGAGACTGGTTTAGTTGATAGGATGGGTGTAGATACAGAACACAGAGAACTCACATACGTGTTAGATTTGAGGTACCGAAACACTTGTCATACGTGCTAGAGCAATTTTGTGAACAAGGAAACCCGTTTGAAGAAGATAGTCTTATGATAGCTGTTACCAAAGGAATTATGTCAACTGAAGCAGAGGTTTCTGTTCTTCAGGAAGCAGCAGTGGGTAAACAGTAGTACGATACATATGAAGTATGAAGTAAGTAAGTATATGAAGTAAGTTTCTTCTACGCTCCACTTGCAACCCAAACATTTCACAACAAGTACTTATTACTTAAAGAAAGCTATTATATATGATTTGTTAATGACGATGTGATATACAAAATGCCGAGTAATGACTTATAGTGTGCGCAGGAGCGCTTTCAAAATCGGAAACGGTCAAAGTCTGAAATGCGTGTTCGGAGTTTTGATTGTGATGATTTTTGTTAGTTAATCACACTTTTCTACTCAACCTGAATAATCACGACGGTGAGAATGAAGGTATGAAGATGAGAGGAGTATAGAGACACACACAAGCTACCGTTTATGTTGGGATATTAACCAGTTGAGAATACTTCAAGAGCATTGCCTGAACGAACTTAGAAACAATGGAGAGGGAGCGGGAATTATAACTGTGATTGTAAATCTTCTTGTCTGCACCTTGTTCTGTTTCTCGCAAAAATTTGCAAAATATCATCTCTCTATGACTTACCGTTTCCGAGATATGGCTCCTTAAATCTCCCGAAATTCGAACTTTTTGGTGAATATCTGGAGGACGGTGGCCAGTTGGACAGTAGCTAGTTGATCATTGACCACCGGTTACTATTTGGTACCAAAATGTTCACCATCCTCTTAAGTATTGATCAACACCAATATAACCTCTCTGTGACTTACGGTTCCCAAGATATGGCTCCTTAAATATCCCGAAATCGAATTTTTTTTTTTTTTTTTTGCCAAAATCACGAGAACGGTAAGTCATAGTTCGATACTGAATTTTCTCTGCCTGTGTATCTGTCTGGTATTTGCGATTTTTTTTTTTAATTCCAATTTAGAACCCCGCATTTGATTGAACATCAAAAACTATCTGAGAAAGTGGTTAAATTTTTTCCAAATATTAATTGGTGGCTACTGGCCAAACCAGTGACCAGTTGGACAGTGGCCACTGGTTACTATTTGGTACCAAAATATTTACCATCCTCTTAGGTATTGATCAACACCTATATCATCTCTCTATAACTTACTTTCCCGAGATATGGCTCTTTAAATATTTGGAAATCGGCCATTTTTTGGCCAAAATCACGAGAACAGTTAGTCATAAAGAGATTATATTGGTGTTAATCAATACCTAAGAGGACGGTAAACATTTTGGTACCAATAATAATGGGTCGCCATTGGCCGCCAATTGGTCACTGGCCAAACCAACGGCCAATTGGGCAGTGGCCACCGGTTACTATTTGGTACTAAAATATTTACCATCCTCTTAGGTATTGATCAACACCAATATGATTTCTCTATGACTTACGGTTTTCGAGAAATGGCTCCTTAAATATTGGGGGGGGGGGAAAATTAACCACTTTCTCAGATAGTTTTTGATGCTCAATCCAATGCAGGGTTCTAAATTTTTAAAAAAAATTGCAAATACCAGACAGACGCACAGGTAGAGAATTCAGTAACGAACTTTTTAAGTTCGTTGAAAATGAAGGTAAATAAGGAGAATAATAACTTTTTTGAACTTCAAACAATTGTAGAATAGGGGCTTGAGGGATAGGAACTTAACAAATTTCGTTTTTTACCAAAGATTGATAACTACCAGTGAGTTGTTTAATAGCATTGATATTTGAAATGTTTCCAATTTAATTGAATTTGTTGGCATAATTTTTCCAACTACTTGTATCGCCAGGAATTTTTGTTCATATATCTAGTTGTGTGATATTTTTATCTCTACATACATACAAAACATATACACACATTATATAAATGTGTGTGTGTTTAATAAGTAACCTTAAATTCAAAACTTTCATTCACTAAGAAATTAAGTAATTACTATAATTTCAAACACATGTAGTAGCCAAACTATATTTTGGATTTTTAATTAAAGTATAAAGGTTAAACATATTCTTCACCTCAATTGATCAATATTGAGAAATTCGTACAGAAGGCACCTTCTGAATTTCCATTTCATTTCACATCTTTTAACCGTAAAAGAATAATAATTAAAATTCTATTTTTGTAGTCCATACAAAAGTCTACAATTATTACTGGAAATTAATGTTGTTACTCATTTCAAACATTTCAAAAGCACATAGTTTCTAATATGTTGAATTTCATTACTTATCGATAGTATGAAACGCTATAAATAGTTGTACTGTACATTTTCATAACTGATCTCCAAGTGGATCTGCATAACAACCAAAGGTAGTTTTTTCAAGTTTAACAAAAAGTCCAAAATACACCTCTTAAAAACAACTCTTATTTGTAAAAGACTACATAATGATCGCTTTTGGCTGCTGCAATAGTCTGTCCAAGCAGGTTGATAAAAATTAAGCCAAGCATAACAACAAAACTGCTTCTCTTACATGTAAAAAAAAAAAAAAAAAAAAAAGGAAAAGCTTGTTATAGTGCAGTAGAATAGTAGCCCTACCAAAATATTTCATGACTGGCTACTAGCGAGAATTTTTTTTAGGATAAAAGTACACTTATAGCAAGTGTGAAAAACACCGTGGCATAAGCCGGTAGTGACGTCGCATGGCCACAGTGACGTCACAAACATCATAAACCATCTGAAACTTTAAATTATCATAAGTCTGGAACCATTAATCCTACGGGCTTAATTCATACATCGTTGGAACTGGAATCACATGCTCTACAAATCATTATATCTGAATCATATTCGTAAAATAATATCTTCATGGAGAAATTTGCATATTTTCCATTTTGTATGCTTCTTACTTCACATTTTTGTATTTCTATACACAACGGGCTCACATTGATGGAAACACCCATTACATTTATTATAGCTTATAAAACAATCTTTCTAACAAGATCAGATAGGTTATTAGACTTTATTACTTCCTGACATATTCAAGTTTTAGAACAAATTTGACATAAAAATAAAATAAAAGCCTTGAATGTGCAGAAATTTCAAATATTTCAAATGAGGATAATGCAGACACTATTGATCCGACATACTTGAGCCATGCACCATTGAATCCAGAATCACAAGTACTATAAATCATTATACCAGAGTCATATCGTAACATATCTTCATGGAGAAATTTGAATATTTTTATTTTCTGCATCCATTTTAGTTCACAATTTTGCATTTCAATACACAACGGACTCACAAATCAGAATATCTCAGACATTTTCAATTAGAAACACTTCAAAAAATTAGTAGGTGATGTTGGGGATGCCGTTCGTGATGCTTGTGCTTTTAATTCTATGAGTGATAAATATCCTTCGTGGTCATATGTTTAACAAGGTCATCAAATTTGACTGTTCCTTTACAAACCAGTTCACTCCTTCCACATCAGTGCCAACCGTAGTGCTGTCCTTTGTCCAGCCAAATGTCAGCTGCCTTGTCAATAACACAGTTGATTCGATTTAACAGCATTAAACGTAAACGACGCCATCTTACAAAATTTTAGCATCACCATATCACTATATCGAACGAGAAACACCATTCTCTTTGTACATAGGTCTTATGCTCCATGTCAGAACTAGAAAATAGATCAGAAACAGAAAACATTATAGATTTGATTTTTAAACATGGAATTTGTGTCTCATACGACAGAGTTCAGCAGGTTTCTGCAACAGTAACAAATAGTTCGTGTATTTCTTTCTTTCTTTTTCTTTTTCTTTCTTTCTTTCTTTCTTTTTTTTTGAATATTATGAAGTTGTGTCCTCCAAACCTCCTCACTGATGTCTTCACCACTGCTGCTATAGACAATGTTGGTCACAATCCTTCATCTTCAACAACAATAGATAGTTTCCACGGTACCAGATTTTCAATTAATCAACATCTTTCCGTGCTATATTCTAACCTACAATCCTCATACTACAGATTTCCCAGTATTAGTGCAAAAAAAAAAAAAAAAAAAAAAGGACAGGAAAATAAAGACGTACAGACTCATGCACCACAGTTCCTGTAGTTCCTACTGTCATACGTGATCCACATATGTCAACAGTTAACCCTATTTTCCCAACTTCTTCGAGTCCTATAAATGCTGCAACAGACTGGCTTGATTCTGTGTATACAGCAAGTACAAGTGAAACGAAATTCTCTGATGAGACGATATCATGGGCAGCCTATGATATCCATAGTACGCCATAGTACGCCAAAATCTCAACTCGCATTATTACCTGTACTTGAGGAAGCCGTTCATTCTCCAATGATGGTTCGACATGCCATGGATATTGTTTCATCAGTAGTTTCACATCTTAACCCTCTCCAGACACCAGCTATTACAGGTGATCAATTAGTGTATGCCCTGATGAAACAAGTGCAATGGAAATATCCAGAGAAGTATTTATAATGATGAGAGAGCTTCATATTGAAATGGCTATCATGAGTACGATTGGAACTTGGTTAGAAGGATCGGAATGGGATCAGATATTAGTCAAGGCAGATGTCACCACATCAGGGAATCTCTCCTGAAAGCCTCTCATGTTAAAAGAACTAGATATGTTCATCAAGTGTCATCAGCTATTCTTCAGCGAGAAGTGTATAGTCATTACTCTGAAGCCTCTAGTGATCAAGATATTGCATTTGATGAATGGTGTAATAAGAGAATTGGCGAATCGTCACAGTTCGTGCTCTGGACTACAATACTAAAACTTGAAATTTTACTGCTTCAGCTTGTGAAGAGTGTACGGCTGGCAAATTTCAGTCTATTCTTTGACACTCTTCTTCAGGCTTGCCCGTGGTTCTTTGTCTGTGCCCATCAGATATTCGTAAAGGTTTACTACCTTGAAGCCATATTTACTATGCCAGGTGGATTCCAGTATTCATACAGAATCTCCTTGAATTTCCAACTAGACATCTTCAAATGTACTCCGAGTTTCAGAGAAATCATTTCTGAAGTAGAAAGAGTGAGAAGGGTTTTTCACATATCGCAGTGATCATCTACATGAGCAAAATAATAAAATCGTGAAAACCGATTGTGGTGCTGTAGATATGTTGGATAAACCTTTTTCCCTTCTGAAATGGGTGGTGGCTGGTCCTGCAATCTCAAGTATTATTTATAACTAAGAACAGGAGACTGGTTTAGTTGATAGGATGGGTGTAGATACAGAACACAGAGAACTCACATACGTGTTAGATTTGAGGTACCGAAACACTTGTCATACGTGCTAGAGCAATTTTGTGAACAAGGAAACCCGTTTGAAGAAGATAGTCTTATGATAGCTGTTACCAAAGGAATTATGTCAACTGAAGCAGAGGTTTCTGTTCTTCAGGAAGCAGCAGTGGGTAAACAGTAGTACGATACATATGAAGTATGAAGTAAGTAAGTATATGAAGTAAGTTTCTTCTACGCTCCACTTGCAACCCAAACATTTCACAACAAGTACTTATTACTTAAAGAAAGCTATTATATATGATTTGTTAATGACGATGTGATATACAAAATGCCGAGTAATGACTTATAGTGTGCGCAGGAGCGCTTTCAAAATCGGAAACGGTCAAAGTCTGAAATGCGTGTTCGGAGTTTTGATTGTGATGATTTTTGTTAGTTAATCACACTTTTCTACTCAACCTGAATAATCACGACGGTGAGAATGAAGGTATGAAGATGAGAGGAGTATAGAGACACACACAAGCTACCGTTTATGTTGGGATATTAACCAGTTGAGAATACTTCAAGAGCATTGCCTGAACGAACTTAGAAACAATGGAGAGGGAGCGGGAATTATAACTGTGATTGTAAATCTTCTTGTCTGCACCTTGTTCTGTTTCTCGCAAAAATTTGCAAAATATCATCTCTCTATGACTTACCGTTTCCGAGATATGGCTCCTTAAATCTCCCGAAATTCGAACTTTTTGGTGAATATCTGGAGGACGGTGGCCAGTTGGACAGTAGCTAGTTGATCATTGACCACCGGTTACTATTTGGTACCAAAATGTTCACCATCCTCTTAAGTATTGATCAACACCAATATAACCTCTCTGTGACTTACGGTTCCCAAGATATGGCTCCTTAAATATCCCGAAATCGAATTTTTTTTTTTTTTTTTTTTTGCCAAAATCACGAGAACGGTAAGTCATAGTTCGATACTGAATTTTCTCTGCCTGTGTATCTGTCTGGTATTTGCGATTTTTTTTTTTTAATTCCAATTTAGAACCCCGCATTTGATTGAACATCAAAAACTATCTGAGAAAGTGGTTAAATTTTTTCCAAATATTAATTGGTGGCTACTGGCCAAACCAGTGACCAGTTGGACAGTGGCCACTGGTTACTATTTGGTACCAAAATATTTACCATCCTCTTAGGTATTGATCAACACCTATATCATCTCTCTATAACTTACTTTCCCGAGATATGGCTCTTTAAATATTTGGAAATCGGCCATTTTTTGGCCAAAATCACGAGAACAGTTAGTCATAAAGAGATTATATTGGTGTTAATCAATACCTAAGAGGACGGTAAACATTTTGGTACCAATAATAATGGGTCGCCATTGGCCGCCAATTGGTCACTGGCCAAACCAACGGCCAATTGGGCAGTGGCCACCGGTTACTATTTGGTACTAAAATATTTACCATCCTCTTAGGTATTGATCAACACCAATATGATTTCTCTATGACTTACGGTTTTCGAGAAATGGCTCCTTAAATATTGGGGGGGGGGGGGAAAAATTAACCACTTTCTCAGATAGTTTTTGATGCTCAATCCAATGCAGGGTTCTAAATTTTTAAAAAAAATTGCAAATACCAGACAGACGCACAGGTAGAGAATTCAGTAACGAACTTTTTAAGTTCGTTGAAAATGAAGGTAAATAAGGAGAATAATAACTTTTTTGAACTTCAAACAATTGTAGAATAGGGGCTTGAGGGATAGGAACTTAACAAATTTCGTTTTTTACCAAAGATTGATAACTACCAGTGAGTTGTTTAATAGCATTGATATTTGAAATGTTTCCAATTTAATTGAATTTGTTGGCATAATTTTTCCAACTACTTGTATCGCCAGGAATTTTTGTTCATATATCTAGTTGTGTGATATTTTTATCTCTACATACATACAAAACATACCTTGTATCTCTACATACATACAAACCTTAAATTCAAAACTTTCATTCACTAAGAAATTAAGTAATTACTATAATTTCAAACACATGTAGTAGCCAAACTATATTTTGGATTTTTAATTAAAGTATAAAGGTTAAACATATTCTTCACCTCAATTGATCAATATTGAGAAATTCGTACAGAAGGCACCTTCTGAATTTCCATTTCATTTCACATTTTTTTAACCGTAAAAGAATAATAATTAAAATTCTATTTTTGTAGTCCATACAAAATAAAATTACAAAAGTCTACAATTATTACTGGAAATTACGGGAAAGACTTATCGAACTCAACAAATCCATACATGATGTCATAAAGCGAAACAATCTGCATCTCTTCAAGTTGAAAAGAAATCCTTTTTTTTTTTTTTTCAAGCAAAAGGAAAAGTATCTTTTCTGAGCCATGACTCGAACACTCTTTGCAAGCTCTGTCAGCAGCGTGATGGTGACACCGACGCCTTTTTCGCACACGAGAATCATGCCTATCCACCATCCATATCTGAGTTTGGACCATTAAGAAAACCATCTAGCAAATCAGATATCACCCAATGCATGAAGAAGAAAGCATCTCCAACCGATACCCTCACTGATGACTTACCCAAGGCAACTGCAGTAATACTTGATGCAGCAGCCATAGTACACACGCTGCCACCAGCCATCAAAAACATTTGCTGATTATGCTTCTGGAGTATTTGTCTCCTACGTTCAGCAACCATTAAGACATGTGTCAAGGCTAGATCCCATGTTTGATAGGTATTTCTCTAACAGCCTGGAAGCTTGTGCCCGTGAGATACGTGGCTCGGATCAAAAGATTTTAGTGCTCCCAACGACTTGTGTGCCGAAACAATCCAACAGTTTTATATCAGTAGATGAAAACAAAGATCAGTTATTTACTGGCTGACTGTGTAGTGCAGATACAACCTCATGAAAAATCTCTTATATGTACATACGATGATGTGGTAAAACTTCTTCAAATGCTTTGCATACAAGCAGAATATCACCAACCACCCATGAGGAAGCAGATACCAGACTTTTATTTCACGTGAAAGATGCTGTTGCTGCTGGCCACACTCATATTGTGATAGTGACGGTAGATTCTGAATTGGTACTGTTAGCAGTGTTTGCATATGAATTCATAGCAAATTTGGAACAATCGTGGGTTGAGTTTGGTGTTGGAAAGAAAGAGAACTACATTCCAGTCCATACTATAGCCACTGCATGTCATCAGATATCCCTAAAAGTTTACCATTCTTCCATGCTTTTACAGATTGTGATACTGTGTCTGCATTTGCAGGCATTGGTAAAACGACAGCATGGAAAACATAAGAGCAATTTCCGGAAGTAACTGATGCATTCCACAGGCTATCAGAAGATGACAGTTCCAAAGAACATCATGATTTTCAGCTCATTCAGCGGTTCGCGATTCTAATGTATGACAAAACCAGTACATGTGACAAAGTTAAAGATTTGATACGAGTGTTCTTTACGAAGACAACAATATCAGTAGAGCATATTCCACCAACCGAAGCTGCTCTGATTCATCACACAAAAACAGCAGCTTTATAGGTAAATATATGGAGATAGTGGAAAGTCTGCAACCCTAAATTAAAAGATTATGTTTAGTATGCTGACAGAAGGTGATTTCTGGATAGCATGCCCTATAGCTACTATTCCTGAGGCATCACGCTCCTGTCAAGAACTCATATCGTGCGGTTGTAAGAAGCAGTGTTCATCAAATTACAAGTGTGTAAAGCATTCTCTCTCTCTTGTACAGTCTTATGTGCACGCGTTGCTCAGTACTATGGGAATAACAGATGCTCTTTTTCCTCTTATAAACTATGATAATAGGTATTACACGGGAACAAAGCGATCTGCACATGTTTGGCGGTGACTAGTGTACTTGCTAAAAACAAAGTGATATCACTGCTATTTTTTCTTTTAATATTTACATGTAAATAAATTTTTAAAAAATGTTAGCTTATTGCAACAAAACTGGAATTTCAGATCCACATACAGTTCCACATTTATCAAAAGCCTTAAAGTAATCACTGTTTAGCATAAACATGCTGAAATCTAGATATGCAAATGTTGCACTGAAAATATTATTTTGGTAAAGATTTGGCCTAAATATCTGTTCCCTCTTGTTTTTTATTCTCTTTTTCTTGTTCTGAAGTTGTTTTTTTTGAAATGTTCGTAATTGAAGATTTCTGAAATATTCTGATTTGTGAGTCCGTTGTGTGTTGAAATACAAAACTGTGAACAAAAATGGACGCAAAAAATGAAAATATTCAAATTTCTTCATGTAGATATTTTACGAATATGACTCTGGTATAATGATTTAGGCCCTATAGTACTTGTGATTCCGGATCCAATGTTGCATGGATCAAGTATGTCGAATCAATAGTGTCTGCATTATCCTCATTTGAAATATTTGAAATTTCTGCACATTCAGGGCTTTTACCTTATTTTTATGTCAAACATGTTATAAAAATTGGATATGTCAGGAAGTAATAAAGTCTAATAACCTATTTGGTCTTGTTAGAAAGATTGTTTTATAAGCTATAATAAGTGTAATGGGTGTTTCCATCAATTTGACCCCGTTGTGTATTGAAATTCAAAAATGTGAACTAAAAAGGATACAAAAATGGAAAATATGCAAATTTCTCCATGAAGATATTATTTTACGAATATGACTCTGATATAACGATTTGTAGAGCTTGTGATTCCGGTTCCAACGGTGTACGAATCAAGTCCGTACGATCAATGGTTCCAGAGTTATGATGATTTAAAGTTTCAGATGGTCGGCCACGTTTGTGACGTCACTGTGGCCATTCGACGTCATTACCAGCTTGTGTCCCGGTGTTTTTCAGACTTCCTATAAGTTTACTTTTATCCTGAAAAGGTCCCGCTTGTAGCCAGTCACGAAATTGGCACTATTTTGTTCATATTTACTGCACTAGTAAGGTGAGTGTAAGGTGAGTGAATTCTACTTCGCCCCGGGCACCGAGATCTCTAGCTACGGCTCTGTGCACAATAGTTTCAGGATGGTTTTACTCTGTCCTACAGGACCGCCATAAATCCTACTGTTTCCAAGAACATTCCAATATTCTTGAGCCAAGAATTTCAGAGTTGTTTATGTGTATGGAAAGCTAGGATAATGGAAATCAGTGGGGAATGAGAATCGCCCAAGTTTCTCGAAAAACACATACACAGACTCACTTCTGACACTTGCTACTCTCATGTCATAATAACATTAAACACTGTAGTTAATGACTTGATTCTGTCAGTCAATAGAGAAAAGTTATTGAAGATAATTTTTATTTCAGCATTTCATTACAAAATTATAATATCTGTTTAATTAAGTTATATCTAGCACCTTCATTGTCTCACATTTTCAGTTATAATTTTCGATACTGTGTTTCATTAACTTTTTATTAAGTATTATGTTATTATTACCGATTCTCGATTTAAACCAAAAATGTACAATTTACGGATAGTCTCTGTTTAAAGGAACGAGAATCACATTAATAAAATGATTTTTTACTGTACGTTCTCAAATAAATAATTTTTTAGGGATTAAAATGAGACAACATTATTAATTTTATATAATAATGTTGATAGATGCTGACTATTTGTTTTATCTTTATCCACTTTGTTATTAATTAATATGGAATTAAGTTTCCGATTACCCCAAAATGTGGGAAAGGGGGATCAATATAGTTATTTTCTATTTCTTCTGTATAGTTACTTTTGGTGAACATATTGCACATTGCACAAACTTTTCTAAGGATTAGATCGTTGATAATTCATGTAATATATGACTTATTAACGAAAAACAAAGTGCTGAAATCTGGACCGAGTTCCTTAATTGTGTCAATCCGTTAATGTATTAACGGATAACGGGATAACGGAGACTACCCGCGGCTGTCTGTTAATCATATCTCAAATATATAAACTATTTTTAAATTATTTTTTTGCAAAATTCTAGAGCAATTACGTCGACGTAGCTCATTAATGGAGTCAATCCGTTAAAGTATTAGCGGATAACGACAATTTTAACGGTGGCTAAGTGTAACCAGTACCGCATACATGTAAGTATTTTTTAAAATCTGTTTTTATCGATTATCTCGTTTGAATTCCTTAATGGAATCACTACGTTAACGTGTTAAAGAGTGCTGGGAACTTTTACGGTAACTGTCTATAATTTATATCCCATACATGTAAGCGTATTTTTAAAATTATTTTCTACGAAGTGAAAGCTAGAACAATTATCTCGGCAGAGTTTGTTAGTAGATTAAATCCGTTAATATATTAATGGATAATGAAAACTTTAACGGTGAAAATCTATTGCCCATATCCCATATATGTAAGCACACTTCTAAATTCTGTTTTTTTTTTCTGCAGTAGAACGATTATCTCAGCCGAGTTCGTTAATGGAATCAATCCGTTAAGATATTAACGGATAATTGCGACTTTAACGGTGGCTATGGATAGTCCATAACTCATACATGTAACATAATTATTGAATTATATTCTTGCAATGGATAGCTAGACCGATTTTTTCGGCCAAGTTTGTTAATGGGGTCAGTCCATTAGCATTTTAACGTAGAACAGTCATGTTAACGGTGACTATTTATAGTCCATATCTGATACATCTAATCGAATTTTTGAATTTTGTTTTTGGCCATATAGAGTTAGAGAGATTATCTTGACAGAGTTTATTAATGGAGTCAATACGTTAACATCCTTAACGGGTAACGGTGAAATTAATAGTGTCTATCCATATCCTACTCATTCATAAACATAATGTTAGTTTCGCGTAAACTAATCTGCAACCCTCAAAACATATAAGAGTTACGTGTTGCATACAGAACTAGATTAAAATATTTAGTATAGATATTCTTAATCTTTAAACGCAAGTACAGTCATTCATAAATGTATACTTCACAGGATCCTGTTTTTACAGTCTTAAGTAGAGATTATATTACAGTGTGTATCCAAAGAAGAAAAAGGAGTTTTTGTTTTCTTCTTTAATAAAATATCTCAAGAGCCCGTCAAGCTAAGAAGGTGACGAAGCTCGGTATATAAACTCCCCACTAAAGTTAATTTGAGGAGCTCTTGCTTAACCTGTTTTCTTTATGTTCATCCAGGAGTAATTTCTTGAGATTGATAACAAAACCGGTTTCCATACAAGACTGTGAATAGTGTGCACCGTTTAGATGGTGGTTTTGTTTCTAGTTATTTATCAGCTAAGGATATCTGTATTCGTATTGTTCCTGGATACTTTCTGCTTCTGTTTCCTTAATCCGCTTCGCACAGTAACTTTGCGAATCACTGTTCGTGGGGGGTCGTTATTAAACATAATATAGGATATTTCTGATAGAAAATGCAGATACAGAATAAACAAATGCAATTCTTATCTTTCATGTGATATGAGACATAGTGGCTCTGCGCACAAAACAGTCGTAAACTAAGGCAACAATAATGAACTATCTAATATAAACACAACAATAATCAATTCAATCTGGGCTGTTATTCGTGGTCCCTTCTGTATGCAGGGATGAAGCATGGATGGGTCAGTTGCCCCAGGCTCCTCCCCATAGAAGAAAACGTCTGTCAGGTTCTTCACGAAACTATTTGAAAGTCGGTCCTTGATTTCAATATTTTTATACAGATAATGAATCACCATTTTCTAAGACATTTTCCTGACTGCTAATAACGTCTTAAAATGCATTTATAGTGGGATATCACTACCATTGTTAAAAGACAAATTTGGTTAAAAAAAAAAAGGTAAGATGGAATCCATCTCTGAATATTTGATTCTACAAAAATTTTCTAATTTTTTCTTAAGTATTAATTTGTAAATCACTTATTATTAAATGTCGACTAAAAAGCAGGGAATTCATGTTATTGTTCCGTTCAAAATCTTTTGTCGTCGCGAAGTCTGTCGTGGGATTTGAAGCTTAAAATATATAAAACGATAATCATGCCTGTTGTTCTGTATAGGTTACCAAACATGGTCTCTCACTCTCAAGGGCGCCGATCCTGGGGGGGGGGCGAGGGGGCCCCTCCAAAACTCATGTGGGCCCCCTCATTGTATTTGTAAATTTACAATATTTGACATAATTTGACTGCAATTTGTCTTAAAATCCTCATATATGCTTTCTGCCTCTGAATGGGCCCCACATATTTACAGAGAAATCGGCGCCCTTGCTCACTTTGAGGGAAGAACCTAGACTGAAAGTATTTGAGAATAAAATCCTGAAATGAATATTTGGACCCAAGAGGAACGGGAATGGGGAATTGCGGAGACACTTCATAACGAGGAATGACATAATTTATATAATTTACCAAACATTATTAGCGTCATCAAACCTAGGCGGCTCAGGTGGGTAGGTTATGTAGCCAGAATGGGACAAAGCAAGAAAGCTTTCAAAGTTTTAACTAGAAGTCCAATCGGAAAACGACCATTAGGAAGACCAAGGCTCAGATGGGAGGACAATATTATGATGGATCTCGCAGAAATAGCAATACAAAATAGAAACTGGATCCAGTTGGCTAAGGATAGAAGTCAATGGAGAGATTTTGTGAACGCGACATTGAATTTCCGGGTTCCGCAGGCCATAGAGTTAGTCAGTTAGTCACGTACCATCTAATTATTCGATTTTAAGCATTGAAAATATACAGTTTCATACAAGTGTAATTTTTGTTATCTTCGTTGTAAGTTATAAATAGAATCCACCCGGAAGTGAAACAAACAAAAACGGTATGAAAGCAAAAATAAGTGAAGTCTAGTTCAATTACAATAAAAATAAGCAAGTGAAACAAAATAAACAAAAAGAAAAAAAGTGTTTGAAAGCAACTTATGAATAACAAGTAAGATGATTTGAAGCTTATACATTCACTTAGCATGAAGAATGGCCATTAATTTTGTTTTTAATACCTGTCTAACACCCATCATAAACAAAAACAAGAAAAAGGAATGAACAGTATAATGACGACTTATTTAAAGAGACATATACCAGTAACACTTTAATAAATCAAACGTCTCTGTGTGTTATTAATCAACAAAACATCAGTGGTGTACTAACCAACAGCCAGGAAAGGCTAGGGGAAAAATAATAAGTAAATGCAAAATTTGAAATGGAATATTTATGCCCTGGGTTTTAATGAGTTATTCTGTCTATCCACCCACTCTTTCTAGCCAAGAGGATTATATGAGTATGTGAGGGCACATAAAAAATATGCGCAAGTGCATTTCATTGCCCCTTATATATATATATATATATATATATATATATATATATATATATATATATATATAAACTTTTAATAGAGGGTAATTCAGTGTTAACGTACCGCAAATAACAGCATGCAATACCTACACTAATAATTGTGTCATAACCTGTGGGAAATCTGATGCCAACAGCAAGCTAATAGTAATAATACTATGTAGCAAAAAAAAAAAAGAAAAGAAAAAGAAAGAAAAAAGAAATAACACTTTAATTCACTTGGGAACTTAAATGCGTTCAAAAATTATCCCCTCAGGAGACTTTTGCTTCTCTTCTCTTCTTTTTTTTTTTTTCACTTGTCTGATTTTGATCACTTACTCAGGGACGCGTGCGTTACTTGCATGTTAAATAAACTTCATATATGTATTACATGCACAATGGTCCACTGACTTATGCCCACACATGCTTCTCCGTTTTACGATCTTTTTTTTTTTTTAAGTATTAATATGGAGTTGTTTTGTTTTTAATTTTTCTTTTCACACTACTTGAAAATCTATTTGCATTCATCAAATGTGTTTCTTAAAATATTACTTTTAATATTTACTAATTTGATTGAATTTTAAGTGACGTGTGTGTTCAGCGTATCGATTTCTATTCCTGCAATTTTTGGTCTTCTAGTCGAGGTTCTCAATTTTGTAAACTCAAGTGGCACTAAAATAGGGCTCTCACCTTTTGCTAAGCCTGAAACTCGATACAGTACAGATTACCTGTTCCTCAGACACACTTTTATAAATGAAACAATGCATATAGAACAGTAGAAAGAAATACATATATTTTTCATCATCATCATCATCATAAGCATTCTGCCATTATTGGCAGGTCATTTGCCGCAACTGAGAAGCTTTCATGCTCCATGTTCTTCTGCTAACTTCTTTGCCTTCACGTACGATTTTTCTGTTTTGATATCGTCCATCAACTGTAGCCTCCTTCTCCCTCTCCCTCTCTTCCCTGCACCACACCTTTAAGCATGTCCCTCATGATACAATTTCATCTTAGCCAATGTTCCAACCAGTTTCTCTTCTTCTTCTCAATAATATCTAATACTGTTGTTTTCTTCCCCACCATTTCTAAGACCCTCTCATTTGTTTAACTCTCGACCAACTAATTCTCTCCATTCTTCTCCACACTCAGATTTCAAAAACTTTTAGTCTTTTTCATCACTTTTTTATGTCCATGTCTCTGCCTCATAGAGCGCAATACTCCACACGAAGCATTTTATGAGTCTTTTACTCAATTATTTATTCAAGGTCACGCAAAATAGTATTTTCTTCCTCCTAAAAGCTTTTTTTCCTATCCTTGTTTATATTTCACCTTCACACTTCATATCATCAACCAGGTGTCAGAAACTAGTCACCTGTTCGATTTTCTTCCCTCCTATTTCTGTATTTGACACCGATCGTTTAGTTCCAATTACCATGACTTTTATCTTCCTAACATTAATGTTCATCTCATAGTCTTCACAGCCTTTCCACAAATTTTCTAACATCTTATTAATTTTCATTTCAGATTCCGCCACACGTACCATGTCATCTGCAAACAGTATACATTAAATCATACTACCTTCTACCGAAATGCTCTCTTGATTATATAGACTCTTTTCCACTATCTGTTCTAAATAGATATTAAATAATGTTGGCGAGAGACAGCATCCCTGTCGAACTCTTCCATTGCACTCTCCTCTGCAATTGCCTCTCCTTTTCTAACTCTTAATTCTTAGTTCATATATAAGTGTGTTATGAGTGTTCTATCATCCCCTTCTAACCTAACTTTTTTTTTTTAGAACTCGTAACAACAATTCCCAATTCAAGGGGTCAAAAGCTTTTTTCTAGATCAATAAATGAACGAAAATTGCAATGAAAAGAATTATCCTACACTAACAGCACATGAAGCAGGAAAACTCGTAGCATCATGACGTGTAAGCTTGTTGACGGTTCGTTGAACAGAAGGAATGAACCATTGAACCTTTACAAACAAAGAATAGCATCATTCACAGTGATTTCACTTCTGCCAACATGAGGAAAATTTTAGTGATAGAGATATTTCGATTATCATAGGCATTCGTCGTGCGTCGAAATTTATAAATGTCGCTAAGAATTTCTGTTGAATATTTTGCAAATATTTTAGTTAATTTTTCCTTCTGGTATACAATGGCTTCCTTCTTGCAAGGAACCCCTCGGATGCGAGGTTGCAAGTGCAATCTCTAGTAAGGTTCATTTGGAAGTGCAGTGTGAACAATGTTGACAGAAAAAATATCAGCTACTAATGACTCATCATGTGCAACACAAGGGAAACAAAGAATACATGTCCGGAAGGTGCAGAGATCAACCTTGTAAGGGATGTATGTGTTACACTTCACAAAACGGACATCGCCAACATTCACGAAATGTTCAAAACAGACCATTAACTTGCACCATGAACACCGAATGAAAAATGACGCGCCACAGTGATCACAAACGTACGCACCATCAAGATCGAAGGCGAAATCCTTGGGAGTTACTAACCGTTTAGGAAGTTCAGCTAGGTATCCACTCTTAAAGAATGCATATAGAATTGTATTGGTATAACGGGGGACGGCACCCCTTAGTGCATACTAGGGTGCAGCGTTTTACCATTTTTTTTCTCGGAATGAAATGTAATACCTGGAAAAAGTGGCCTACCTACATGGACATAACAGGTATAGATTTTTTTTTTAATCTAATAATATCTTCTGTGAGAACTACGGTCTCAAAGTTTCAAAATCTCACTGAAAATCAGAAAAAATTCCAAACTTGTTCATTAATTTTAGTTATGTTAAAGTAAACATATTTTTGGTTAAATACATGTCAGTTGCTATGAAAACCGACATTCAAGTATACAAATGCCAGTTATATGCCTTTGGGGGATAGAGGTGCCTCTTCTGAGGCCAGAAAAGGGGGCAAATTCAGTACAGTTTAGCGGTTGTGCAGGTCCTCGCTCACCTGGCCATATAGCCTGTCCAAGCGTCCCAGAGCCCACCACCTGGAGGTGACTGCACCTAGGGCTCCTCCTCCAGCCCTACCCAACCAAGGGCCAGACGAAATATATAGGACCAGATGAAATAATCCGATTCGTCATTGTCAGGAAAAATGGTCACAAATTAGAACTTTGATTGCAATTTAGACACAGCTTGCCTAGAAAGTAAGGTTAACCTGATCATTCTGTCCCTAGCATCACTGCCACATACTTGAGAGGCTGCTTAAGTGACTAATTTCACTATCTATTCTACTGCCACCGTGCGGCACTGATAGACGGTGAAGGACTATTCTGGCACAGTGTTGTCAGGAAGTGAAAGTTTGTCCATGAGCCATTTGTTTGATACCGTCCTTAGAACTGGTGGTACAGTTATTGAAACATTAGTGCTTTCCCAAAGATCATTTCAGTGTAATCTTTCGTCTCAAAATTCAGTCTGGGAATGATATCTAATAGTGTTCTGAAGATTCTCTGCTTCGTGTTCTCGAGCACTAGGACTCTTATGTAATGCATCTTGTCAAACAGCAAGTCGACCATCAGTCATCATGGCGAGAAGAACATTCTCTGGGAGTGCGAGGAATGTATTCGTCTGAATGGATGAATGGATTATAGCCTGGTATTCCCTTGGTAAGTATCTAGACCTATGAGTGGTCTCAAAGACGTGACAAGCACCATTAGCAACGGAAGACTTGAGATATCTGGGATAAGTATCTCAGGTCTTTATTGAGTTTTCTGAGCTCTTCTGGGCCGTGATGAGGTAAGTCACATTTTATTGGTTTGATTGACACCACTGGAAGCTCTTCACATTCAGAATGTTTTGAACCTATTTGACCTGTGTAAGAATAAGGGCTTGAATAAGGGCCGTCAATGTGCGTGAAGAGAGCTCGGAACGGCAGCTCATTAAAATGCAAGAGACAAATAGTCCATTTCATAGGTTTTCCTGTTAGTTCCTTCAATTTTCGATGAATACCTCCTTTCCAACCAATGTTAGTGTCTGTTCCATCACACCCAAGAGCCTCAACTTCATCAAAGCCACATTTGATTTGGTTCATGATGTACTCGAAAATAGCTGTGGTCTCGTCATGGGCATAGCCAGAGGATGGTGTCACGTCACCAACGTATTGAGAGTTAGGTTCAGTCACAATTGATAAGTGCTCTTCTCTAATGATGTCTGTGTATGTTTCAGTGTCATCCCTTTGACCATCAAGACTTTTAATGGGATCACCATTTCTAGAACTTTCTTTTAAATTCCGAGCAAGTTTAAGTTTCGCACGCCTTATTTTGCTCCTGTCCATAATTAAAGCAGGGTTATGTCGATAGATTGTTGGGAAGTTATAATTCCAGCCTTTAAAGCTGCCTGAAGCACAGTTGATGTTATATGTGCCGCAGCCCTCTCGCTTACATTGTATCTCTGAGCAATCATAGCAGTTTCAGTCAAATCTAGCTTCGGTGTAGATGTTCTGTCTATGGGTTTGGTCTCTTCCTCAGAAGAGCTATCCTCTGCTTTGTCTTCAAGGTCTGCTTCATTGTCACTAAAGTCATTTTTGTGATATAATAAATAAAATGGCCTTTATTATAAAAAATCAGTTGGAGATTAATAGTCAATTATTCTACAAAAATACAATATTCCGCTACTAGAGACAATTTTCGGATGATTTATAATTTCAAGACAGGAAAACTGACCACAATTTCTGGAGAACCATAAGTATTGAAAAAAAAACTGTGAAATTTCTATTTAATGGAAAGGTTTTGCTCTTTCAAAATGGCCCAGTTAATTTTCTTTCTAAACTTAACCGTTTATGAGAAATTAGCCGAAAACCGAATAATTTGTGATCGTCCGATATTTTTCCAAGATGGCGGCGTCAGCACGAGTCGGCTCATTCAGGACTTTTAATATATTGATGGCGACCACAATTACAACAACATTTTGAAGAGAAAATTCCATTACTTACGAGCAAGGAAGAAAATCAAATATATCTCGAGGGGTGCCGATGTGCTCACCACACATCACATCATCAAACATGACGTGTGAATGGTGATAGGATGCTTTTGAAAGAAATGTAAAGGCTCTATCTAATAGGAAATTTTCTGCTCTTTCAAATTGGTCTAGTTCATTTTCTTTCAAAAATTAACCGCTTTCGAGAAATCAGCCGAAAATTAAATGAAGATGTGTGTTCGTCCGCCATTTTCCAAGATGGGGGAGTTAGCACAAGGTGGATCATTCAGGACTTTTAGTATGTTGATTAGAACCACAATTACAACAATCATGTGAAGAGAAAAATTCATTACCAATTATATCCACGAGAGGTACCTAATTCGACTAGTCTATTTTGCAAAAAAAAAAAAAAAAAAAAAAAAAAAAAAAAAAAAAAAAAACTACATAATATTCCATGTCACATTTTTACCTCAGTTTAAAATTTCAGTAATTTCTTTAGAGCTGGAGGAAGGGCAGTTGGAATTGGCAACAGGAAGTTATTAAGTATTTTCCAACCCCATTTCTCCGGAGGCAACTTATTTCCTCTCTATATCTGCACTAGTGGTATACACGCAAAAAATAAATAAATAAATAAAATAAAAAAATGGATTCTAACAACTTGCACTTGGTAGGTGCTGTCTAATTTTATTTTTATATACAATTTTGACTTGAGTGAAGCAAATATACCTTAATCGATCAATGGAATATTTTTCCTTACCCCCATATAACATTAAGTGCTTCACAGGATTCAGCATTTTCGTCCTCATCGGTATTATATTGATATTCTTTTTTACAGAGGGTACAATGTATATAAAAATTTTTAATAATATTTACGAAAGTGTTCTTATTATTATTGTGAAACCAAGAAGTGCTATCACAGCTGCTTGCACCATTGGAAAAGCGGAGATGTCTTTAATTGAATGATATTTTGGGGCGGAGGAGCTTAGATTTGAAGAGTAGGTAAGTGCGCTTTTTTTCTTTTTCAAGCTTCAATAAAAAGAGATTTTTTTATTTCTTCCGGTGTCAGTACAATCGTTAGGACAATTAAGTCTATGTCCTCTTCAATTATGGTCACCGAATCATTAGTTTTAGCTAGAGAAATTGTTGCGTTAATGATTCGTACAATTTCAGGTGTCTAGAGAATGGTGATTGAATTTTGCTATACTTTTCCTAATGTTAAGGAGATTAAGCGAAAATTATTATTTTAATTTGATAAAAACATTTCTTGTTTTGTCGTCAACGGAGTGTCTTCAACAAATATATCAGGAGTTAGTTTTTGATTATACCGGCGTTGTAATTCTATTTCTTTTTTAAACATATCTAAATTACCTACTGCATACCCATCAAATACAACGGTGCAGTTCTTGCTGCAGCGGACTTCGACATAAGAAATTTAGAGAAGCACGTTACAATAAATTCCCTGACAAGATCATATTACTTTGTGGAACAAAAACTCTCCATTGACTAGTATCATATCCGGAAGATCCTGCTTCATTTCGTCAAAGGCATAATGACGAAGTGATGATTTTGTAGTTTTTATCATTCCTGATTCGTTGAAAAGAGTCCGAGGAATAAGAAATAACTTACACTTAAAATAGTCTTCTAATTCATAATGCCCGTAAAAGTTCTGTGAAAAAGTAAATTGGAGTCTATAGGTGTTCCGGCGTCATATAATTTCACTCCAGCGTTAAAAGCACCTCAAGGAGTTACTGGGACTTTTGATGGTAATATGACTTCGTTGAAATTTTTGCCAATGATTGTAAACATTGAGGCTTTACCTATTTCATAAGTGTTGTGGTAATTAAACGTATTGCCATCAACAACTCAAGTCACAAAGAAATCAATTCGTTGCTAGAAGTAAATTGTGCATGAGCTTGAAACCAGTCGACAAAGTTTTGAACGTCTGAATCATCCTTCTTCATATTCGTTTCCTGCAGCTCTACGTGATGATGACTGGTGGATGATATAATGTCACGAAAGTCTTTAAAGTTTTGTACTGCCTCGCATAATGCTGGAGCTCCTTCCATTCAATTTGAAATAATTATTTTGTGATTCCTCGTCCCGAATGAGAGTATCTTCAATCTTCCTGTTCCGCGATAATGATTGTTCGATATACATGTCACTCTACGTTCCAGACATAGCTTATGTGTTTGTTTAATCGTAAAATAACCTCTCTGTAAAAATTGAATATATTCATGGTTCATATAGTCTCGCAAATCATATATGTCTTGCAAATATAATTGACTATATTTTGCATAGGTCTATGCCAGGTGCCCTCTGACAAGAAAAAGAAGGTAGTATTTATTGAACATACTTCAAATTCAGCTTCCAGTTTTAACAAATGGTCCTCAATAATTATAAGTGTATAACTCTGCTTCAATAACAGTCATATTTGTCCATATTCAAAGGAAACAGAATGAATCAAAAAGTCAAAAAAATGATTTCTCAATAGAAACCACTTAATTATTTTAAAATTAATTCTTTATCTACTAAACGTTTTGTCGTACGAAAAGTCAAAATGCATGGTTTTGTAGATAATTTTATGCTCATCAATTTTTGTCTTTGATATTTTCACCTGTAGTCAATATTTGCGAATAAGAACAAGAAACCGCGCCTGGAAGAATTTCGCCACCATTGTTTCTAATGGTGGCTAACACACGTTTAGGATTTATCAGGATTTTTAATATTTCATTGAACGTCACTATACAAACATTTTTTATGAAGAAAAGAAATTGTGTTCTAATTTTGTCAGCTTTTGCTGAGAAAAGAAGTTAAAACTATAGTGTACTATAAGATATATTTTTTATATCTTATATAATGTATAGATGTTGTGATGGAGGGTTAAATCAAGGGCTTGGTGGCACAGTCTTAAATTGTGTCCCAATTCTGCATAATGGTACAGCATCAAAGTTGCGTCGAATCTCCATTTCCAGCTGAAGATTTATTACTGGTTTGCTGCCATTGATTCGAGACTCCTCAAAACCCCACATTCATTTATGGCACGAGATTAGATCGCATGATTTCGATGGACAACTCTGATTAAAACGTAACTTGCATAGTGTTTACACAAGACTTTCGCCTCATTTGTAACTGCACTACAAAATATTTGGAAACGACTTTTAGACACAATTAAGACATTTTACACATTACCGACTCGCCCCCGGATGACACATATTCACCTCTTTCAGACACTGTTTCTTCCAAATATGTCCCAAATATAACTTAACTTTGTTTTCGAAGTGTATGCCTAGAAGTGTTTTAAATATGTCACACTAGACACTGTTATTAAGAATTATCGCTTTTCGGACACGCGAAACACACTTTTAAAACACTATTTTATCAATTTTCTCCTCAGAAACTGTTCTAAAAGTGTTTAAATGATGTTTTATTTATTTAAGCGTGTACGTGTTCTTTATTCCAGTATATCAATCAGTTAATACTAACCCCAAATTGATGTCGTGATAACTGTGAGGTTCTAAAAGAGATCCAAATAACCAAATAAAAATAGAAAGAACATAAAATATTTTGCTGTTATTGGGACACCTTTCAGAAGAAGTATTCTCATCACTGTCATTTTATGAATGTGATTATAATGCATTAAATACATTTTTCTATATTAAGTGTTATAACTTTGAAACTTTCCTAACAAAGAAGGCGCATTCATGTAGTGAAAAAGAAATTTAAAAAAAAGTAATCAGAAAATACAATAATATGCATGTTATTAACACGCCACATACGTACAGATTACATCTTTATATTAAATGCTTTTCACTAAAATAAGTAACTCTATAGAAATGTAAAATGTTTCTTGCAAGGGATACATATCTAAAGACAACATAAAACTTTTAATTCTTTATGCTTATCTTAAATAGAATTTCCAGTTGTGAAAAATAACTTGCATTTTGCAGTACATGATAAGAAGTTTCTATAGCTAACAGTTCAGATCTAAGCAATTTCGCAGAAAGAAGAGTAACGTAGCAATTCGCGTATGAGTAAACTTTAGAAACTAGTTATATAAAACGCTTATAAAGACGCCGTGTACATGCATGTTAACTGCAGACAAGTGACCATGAAAAACTAGTATGTTCCGCTTCGAAGGGTTTTGGTACTTTTTTTTTTTCTTTCGTAACTTAAAGTATTGCAGGGAACATGAATTCTGACTACCCATGCGGCATGAAGTAGTGGTTTTTAATCCAATTTAATTTCTTCAAGAAAGGCATAATAATTTCCATAATAATTTTCGCTATCTTTTCTTAATAAATATTTGCCTTTTTTTCCTTTTTCCCTTCAGACTCAAAGTAGCTTTTAAATACACAGTGTTTTCTTTTTCATTTTTGGTCATGATCTAAAATGACTAGCTATAATATAATTTTACAGAGCTGTAGTCATCCCTTAAGGAAAACATGCTAAAGTTTTTGGTGTTTAATATGTAACATAATAGTAATTATGTGTAATTAGCCCAACTTCTGAACAAATAAAAATACACGAAATAAATGTTTATGAAAATAAATGCATCTAAGGTTCTTAATTTAGCTTAGTAATTGATATAACTATAACAGTATCAAAAAATTCCACCAAATAAGCTAATTAACTACATAAACAGTTTATATATTCAGAAATATTTTGTTTGATGAAGTTATTGTTTTATTCTTTTTAAGTTTTAACATAATTTCGCAGCATCAATGTTATGTAAAATGTGGATCTATATTTGAAGTGCTACCCTAGCACCTTTGACATTCGAGACACAAGTTCGATTACCAATATGAGCTCATATTGTTGGGATTCTATACTGCAAAGGAGTTGAGTTGATTTTAGTTTAGCGTCCCTTTCAGCAGCGAGGCTATATGAGACGTGGACCTACTGATTAACGTGGAATCCGAACCACATGAGCTCCCGCCGGGAATCGAACCCGGGTCTCCCACGCCAAAGGCGCGTACGCTAACCGCTTAGCCACGGAGGAGCTCTATACTGCAAAGGAGAAAGCACTGACAATATCACAAAGTAGTTCTGAGAGAAGGTTGAATAAGGTAAGAAAAATCCACTGGTCAAATTAAGAAGCTTCTAGAAAGTAAGTTTTCCTATGATGGCAAACATAAATAGGACACTGTGGCCTTGAAATATTTATTGTCACAGACACAAGTGACACTACTCTTGAGCATATTCAACACCAGAATTCAGACTGGGATCAGCTTTTGTATTTCGATATCGCAAAAGTCAGCCGCTGGAGAATAGAACCCGTATCAATTGCTTTGCTTCGGTACCCACTTTTGTTACAGAATTTCTGAAGTTCAGTTATCGCTACCGTTTTCCAAAATATGCTTCAGTACTCGATTCAGAGGGTCCTCTGTCATAAGAGATTGCCACCTTCACAATTCCTGCTCCCGAAATTATCACGACGCGACACCTCTAGGTTTCAAGAAATTGTATGCCAGGTGGGTGATGAAGCAACTGGTACTGGTTCCATTCCCCGGCTGTTAACTTTTGCAAAAGTTGATCCCACAATATGACAAATATCTTAATTCCCGTGGAGAATATGTCGAATTGTAGTCCCAGCCTGTGCTGAAGCTCCCAGCCAAACGAGCCGTAGATCAGAAACCCAATCATACCCAGTCCCAAGCCTAGGTGTTGAGAAAGGGGGAAAGATCCGAGACAAAATGAGTTTTATGTCAAACTTATTTCGATGCTCGTGTGTTACGAAATCTTGCGCGCCCACTGAGAGTAATTCAAATATTGCTGTGCGTTGGCATTGATCCTCTTTGAAGGGTAATGTAGCATGGCAATGGGTATAGGCCGAATTGGTGACAGGATTCTCTACGGGGGGAGGTGAGAAGTCAGATAAAGCTACCAGTCTCCTAAACAGGTCAATAACACAGACCATTGCACCCACCAGGGTTAATTATAAAGTATGCTATTGTAGCCTCTTTACCAGGAGGAGTGATTAGTTCCTTCCAAATGGGAATATCTGTCTTGTGCAGGTAAACTACATCACCCAATGGTACCGACAATGTACAGTGTACCTCTTTCGTAAAATGAGGTACGCAGGACCTGATATCCTGTCGTCTCTACCGGGAAAGGGAAGCCTTTCGGCATACTTCCCAAATGGGTGAGTAGGACATGCTCTTGGGTTCGGATGGTTGTCGGTTGGGCGTCTGCGGTACCTCTTGGCTCATTTGAACAAGTAGGTAGGCGGAAGCCAGGATCGGAGTCCCCTGGGTTATTTTCAGGGGTTCCTTGGTTGGGTTGTACTCTGCCGAGCTATGTTCAGAACGCGGGATTCGGTAGCTTGAGGCTATGTTCTCCAAGGGGAAGGTGGACTATAATGCTCGGATACTGTCACTACTCATGATGGCAGCCCTACTCGCTAGGGGGAATGGTTCAAACCGTAAGGGAAGAAAATTTCCAAACATTTTGGATCAATTATGAGTATCTGACAGTTGAGTCACATAGGCAGAGAGAACTGACCATAATTGTAGGGCTAGTCTGTAACGAAGGTTATCCGAGACAACTTGAAGAGTGAAGGCAGACACTCATCTTATTCTGTCACCTGTGCCGTATTTATAGCAATAAGTATTTCAAGACCATTGTGTTTTCTTTGTGTTTACCGTATGGAAACTTACTTTCTGAACGCGATTCGTTTATTTTTAAACGGTTCCAAAAATATTTATGTATAAGTACAAAAAATGTTCTTTAATAACTTTCAGTTATTAAAGGAAACTAATATGTATTTTTTTCTATTACTAATATGTCAATATAAAATTAAGGGAACTATAAGTAATAATATTTTTTTTTAAATATAATCATAACTAGCAGCGTTCACCCCGCTTCGCTGCGGTCACCCCGGAACGCAATAAACTTTGTTACTTAGATAATTTTTACTTTTTCGCTTTCAAGTGATATGATAAAAACCATAGAAGATTGCAGTAAATGTTAACATTATATCGCCTGTCATTTATGTTAACCCGCCCCGCTTCGCTGCGGTCACCCCCGAACGCAATAAACTTTGTTACTTAGATAATTTTTACTTTTTCGCTTTCAAGTGATATGATAAAAACCATTATAACGCCTGTCATTTATGTTAACCCGCCGAGTGACACGGTCATGCGGGTTGCATATACATACGTTTATTTTTATACCTATGATGAACTAACAAAGGATTTGTACGTAATGGACACCTGAATGGTCAATTATCTCAAGACACTGGTAATTGAAAATTAAAGTGATATGATAAAAACCATCTAGGGTCCAAATCCTAATAACCCCCCAAAAATAAAAGAAATTGGTTCAGCCGTATTAGCGTGATGAGCGGACAAAGGATTTGTACGTTCTCTTTTATATATATAGATTGTGAACTTTTATATGCTTAACTTTTTTTTAAAAAAAAAAGAGAGAGAGAACAGATGATTCGATCATAGAACTTTCTGGCTAACCAAAATGGTCATCACTTGAAAAAGTCTGAAAAACGCTGTTCTTCTACAAAGACAAACCTCTGCTAAGTATCTTGATGATTCGTTTTCAACTATGATAATCGTGATTCGATTCCACATTTGATAATCGCATGTTTTCGATGAGTCAAAAATTGTGCCAGTAATCAACAATTGTTTACTCCTTAGTTATGCCAGTTACACACAATAGTAAAATATACCGATATATACCATGTCAACAGATAATAGCAGAAAAATATTTTTCCGTCCGTTAACAACTTTCTTTTCGTAATTAAATTTGGAATCTATATATTAAAATGCTAGAAAAGTTTGTATGTTTGTAACCAATCCTTTCGACAGTGGGTATCTTGGGAACCATAGGCTCTAGAAAGATGCCGTTTTCACTGATCGATTGCAAATGTTGTGCAGATAGTTCAGTTCTATTGAATATTTTAGAAACATGGCCGTTACTCCTTTATTACAATTTTAGGGGTACACTGGAAGTGTTGAAATTTTTAAAAAGTAGGCATCATATCCTACGAGTTATATATTCCAACACCACATATTTATATACAGGTTGTATATCTCTCAGGCGTTTGTTTCATGACCAAATTATAATGAAAAACGAAGGATAACCATTTCTCCTGTCTAAGATGAATCTTTATTGGTTGGAGTGTTTTTCCCAATGAATACTATATATCATTTACATTATAATTAATTGTGTGTGTAATATATTTGCTTATTACATACAGCATACAAGAAGAAAGAAAACATTGATCATACATGAATCAGATCTCCAACCGGAAGTAGGCTCAAATTTTGCAAACGGTGCGAGATATTGAAAAAATATCCTCAAAAATCTCCCCTCTATGGTACCCTATGCTGATTTTTATCAAGACGTCTTTCACTTGTATCTGTAGAGGAACACGTATAGATGTTGCGAGGAATGACAAGGAGATTCATGCACATGTGTGAATGATGCGCTGTGTAGAGAGCGCAGATTTAAGTTTACCTATATAATTGATCAAAAATATCGGGATAAGTTCTTCTAGAACTTCTAAAAAGCTACTCAGGTACTTTGAGATATCTTCACTACGTCCATCCTTCCGAAGAACTCGAACGCTTTTTGCTGTTCGTTGTTTTTTTCTTCTTCTTGTTGTTGTGGACGATGTCTCTAGCATTGATCAACGAAGTAGGCTTTCTTGACTAAGAGTAGTTTCTTAAGACATTTTTCACAAGAATGAAATAGGCCGCTTATTTCATGTAATCTTCCCGACTACGTTTCCAAGTTCATAATCAATGTTGTCCAGTCGAGACGAGAAGTACACTTTCTAAATTGCAGGTCGGACGAGAAATATAATTCTCTCGTTCTCAAGACGTGACCGGAAATTTTGCGAGTCCTTGTGCTAACACTAGCTTACGCAATGTTAGATCTCAAACATTGTTTTAGTGTTACGTGATTCATTATATATTTGTGAAAACTATAAAGTAATATAGTGATTGTACCAACACAATAAAAAGAATTTATCAAAATTTAAAGATGCATAAACCAATAATAAACCAATAGACCTTTGTATAAACCAATAATAAATATTAGTCCTGGCTCCATGATATACTCTCGCAAACAAATCATTGTACAGAGAATTTCTTGTTAAACTTCCGAGCTATGTTAAGCATAAATGTCGTAAGTATTATAGAACGGCTTTGTCCGTCCGTCCATCCGTCTGTCTGTCGACAGGTATCAGAGCAGAAACGGTAACAGATATCGAGATGTGTTTTTTTGCAATTGATTCAGCGTGCCAACAATAGGTTCCGTCTCCTCCATCTACCTTCTATTCAAACAGAAAGTGGTTCAAAGTAGCCATTTCCAGTTTCAACTTTTATTGCTATAGAACCAAAACAGTAACACGCCTCAAAGCAACATACCATGACTATCCGCAACATTCTACTAACAGCAGAAGTAGTTGAAATTTACTACTACTTCCGTTTTGAACAAGAATGTTATAAAATAGAGGATCTGCCCATACAATAAAATCGTGAAGCCACACGTCACAGCTTCGCCACACCTACTCTGCTCACTCCGAGCCACCAAGATCACAATGTTTCGAGCAAACAATCATGGCGAAAATAGCCAATCAAACCTGCCGGCTCAAACGATGCTCGGTTGTTTTTTGGCTTCACTGAGTTCATATGATAAAGATACGTATGGGCAGATCTACAGTATTTTATAACATCCTTGGTTTTGAATACTGATTTCAAGATAGGAAAAGATATAGGGGTAGAGGAAAAGAGAGGTAAGATATAGCAAGATTTGTTTTTCGCAATTGATTCAGTGTCCCAAGTGTCCATCTCTTCCATAAACTCTTTATTAAAAACAAGAATTGATTCAGATCGACGATTTCCGGTTTTAGCATTTATTGTGATAGAACAAATATGGTAATAGATAGCAGCAAGCGGTTTTCTGCAATTGATTCAGATCATGAGAAAACATATCGTCACAACCCACAACACTCTGTCGAAACCGAAAGTGGATGAGATTTACTACTACCTTCGGTTTCAATGCTAATATCAGTAAAGCAGAAATAGTAAAAGATATTGAGATACGGTTTTTGGCAATCGACTCAGTGTGCCAAGAACAGGTTCCATATCCTCCATTAACCCTCTGTTAAAATAGAAAGTGGTTCTAATTAACAATTTTCTGTTTCACTATTTATACTGATAGAGGATAAATAAAATAGTCAGTAAGAAGCTATTTTCTGCAATCGTTTAGAGTCACAGGAGAACTTATCATTATAACCCGCAATACTTTACTGATGTGGTTGAAATTTACTATTTCCGGTTTCAATACTAATTTCCGTAGAGTAAAAACGGTGACAGAAGCTTCTTTTTGCAATCGATTCAGGTTCATAAGAATATGTTCCATATCCTCTGTTAACTCTCTATTTGAATCGGAAGTGGTTCAGATTAACCAGTTATGGTTTCAACATTTATCGTCATAGAAGAGAAAACGTAATAGATAGCAACAAACGGTTTTCTGCAATCGATTCTGGATCTTAAGAGAATATTTTATCGCAACCCGCAACAATATACTGAAGCCAAAAGAAGTTTAAATTTACTAGTACATCTGTTTTCAATACTGATTTTCACAGAACAAAAACGGTAAAAGATATCAAGATGCAGGTTTTTGCAATCCATTAGCTTGGTTAGAATAGTTCCATCCCCTCGGTTAACCCTCTACAAATTGTAGGTAGTTCGAATGAACCATTTTCGGTTTTAAAATTTATCGCCAAAGAACAGAAATAGCGACAAGCCGTTTTCTTCAACCGATACAGTGTCTCAAGATTACATATATCCTCGCAACCCACAACACCAAAATCGGATGTGGTTGAAATTTACTAGTAATTTTCGTTTCATATTTGATTTCCTTAGACCAAAAACTTTGAGAGATATCGAGAACCTTTTCTTTAAATCGATTCAACATCCCAAGATTAGGTTCTATCTCCTCTCTTAACCCTCTATTCAAACCAATTGGTTCAAATTAATGATTTTCAGTTTCAACATTTATCGTCATGGAACAAAAACTGTAATGGATAGCGAATAGGCTTAATGACTTTTTGATATGGAATCAGCTTTCGAGAACAGACTCTATTTTTGATATTCTTCATATATTGCAACCAGTAGTTATAGATGTACTACTTCAAATTTGTGCATTCAATTTCAATAGTTTGGAAATCTACTGTAGTTTCACACTGTCAAACGAAACTTATTGTTTTGTTTGTAAATGTGGTTCGCTGTTGAATGAATTTAGCTTGGGTAGACATTTTTAACTCGCCGATTCTATTTTGGACGCCATTTTAAAAATAGCAGATGTATTATGAGACCTACACTCAACATTGTAGAGCCAAGACATAGACTAGTTTCTGAAGATCAAGTACTCTTATAAGCATTGAAAATAACCTATCAGAGCAACGCTTTGCCATATCATATAGGAACCTATAATACAAAATGTTTTCATGGCTATAACAAATAGAGGTAGAATGGACATGGCTTGAAAAAAATGTAATAAAAATAGTTTTTTATCCCTTTAATATGAACAACAAACAATATTTGAGATTAGAATGAATATAAATAATTATACAAAATATATATACACATACGTAAGCATACATATACAGATTATAAAGCATGTGCAATAGAAATAATTCATACAGGTAACTTGTAGATATTTGTATAATTTATATATATGAATGTAAAAGTGATAGCAGCGGATCGGGATATTCTGATTAACTTTTGTAAACTATAAAAACTGTTGGCCCATTCCATAAAAACAATTTTGTCATACTTCAAATTGATACAAAACAAAGACTGGCATCAACTGAGGCTGGTCAGAAGCAAGTTCGAGATGCAGCTGAAATAAGACAATATGAAGTCCACAAAACGACCAATATTGAGTACTGATTGAATGAGGAACAGAAGATAATATTTTATCACTGCAACAACAAGTCTTACAAGTCGTATACAATCTGGAAATTATTTGTCACCAACTGGCAAAAGTCAGTGTACCAGAACGAGATTCTGAACATTCTGAGAAGACAATTATATTCAATCCAGTGTCCCTCAACCTAGGAGATCTATGGCAATTTCTCGTCTACCTGCAGCATTTCGTCAGAGATCAGGGGATTTTCCGCGTGATATCTGTTGTTTAGCCAGAATAAGAGTCAAAAGGAATGATTAAAAAGCAAAGGACAGAGTATGCAAGTTTTTTTTTTTTTTTTTTATGTGCAGTTAGTTTCTTCCAAGATGAATTTATCAACTATATTGCTGAGAACTCTTAACAGTGAGTTTCAAGTATTCGCCTGTATGTGTGCATATATTAGGAGATATGAACCTACCTTGAGCTCTCAACAACAGGAAAATTGATCCTAGACATATGTTAAGTTAGCACTTTTCGAAAATGCAAATGATGTTTTAGAACCACTCTTGAGTGCTGTCTACGAATTTACATTTAGTCTTTCAGGGACAAATTACTATTATTGATGAAATTGTAACTGTTTATAACAATGTGATTAATAGCATTCTAGTGAGAGTGTACGGTGACAAAAGTCGTTTCTGTCAGTCTGACAAAAACGATGAGCATGGTATTTTAAGCATCTAACTCCTAAAGATCTTGCAGTCTAAATAACATCGCAAAATGCAGTGAATTCAGTAATGAAAGTTTTAAAGACAGGTCCTGAAAGACCTAGATTTTGGACTTAATCGGCTCAGACCAGATAAATTTAATGACATTTCTTCTTGTTGTTTAATATCATTAAAACAAAATTGTTGAAAGCACTGATAGTTTTGAAGGTAAAAACGAAGAAAAGCAGGAAAAATTCAAGAACAGACTGTACAAATAGATATACTGTATTTTTAAAATTATGTTTAATGAACTCCACTACATATGATGATCGTTCACACCATCTATGACAAGTAAAAAAGTAGAGAACCCACCACTTCACTGAATACGATAAGTGTATCAGCAAGATATAATGACATAATACGGAGCAAGGACTTGTTAGCACTTTACGCTATGAAATCATGTGAAACTAACAGCACACCACATCCCAGTCACTTTACCAACGAAGCGTTTACAATTGCAGCCTTTAATAATGTTTATTTTAAAAACAGCTTCTGTTTGGCACGTATAACTCACAAAGTGAGGCAATGCTGCTTTTTTAAAGATCGTATAGGTGAGGTAGATACAAGAAAGAAATCAGTGATAGTATTAAACATAAAGAAACGAAGGTTCAAACCTACAACACAGTTGTCTTGGCAGTGTATGCAAAACTTATACAGAACAATAGCAAATTCCAGTCTACCAGAAAGTGTCAAACTGAATGAGGCCATGCATCGTGCAGTACCTAATACTGCAGTAAGTAAAGCCAAGAAAACTAAGTTGGTCATTTCTCTTCTTCGGTGAGGATCGAATAATCAGGATAAGCTATTTCATCTATGGGCTGGAATTCATGCTCTGATCTTCCAGAATACCTTCCCAGTAAAGAAGTTTGACTTTTTACCAGTAATGTCGTTTCCGGTCACAAACCACGCAACAGTATAGGGCCTATACAGCTCTCAAAATTTCCAAAAGATGCGTGCTCAGCTTGGAAACCTGCCAATCTTGCCAATATCCTGTGATGAAGGTATTTTTCGTATTGTCACTGAGATCTGTATAAGCAATCCAGAATGATGGACATTTTCCACTTGACAAAGTTGTTTTACAATGTGGAGGAAGTTAGGTAAAAGATGTGACATAGATAATGCACTCGCCGAGACTGAAATCTTTGAAACCAAAACTGTGCAATCTGTATTGAGAAGAACTCGTTATGTTCAATCGTTGTATGGTAATCTAATTATCTCTGAGGCTATAGAAACACCGCGTTGGTTGACTTTCTGAAGTAAGGATGACAAATTAGGTTTCGTAGATATTATGGAAGAAGTGTGCAAGGCATAGGATGCACTTTCTTCAAAAGACACAACATAAAGACAGCCAGATTCAACGGTCTTTGTTCAATATTACATACGTTGAGAACCAAGTTTGAAGATTTCATCAAAGAGTGCGAGGGTAAGTTAAAGCTTTGCAAGTACTTCGGAAAAGTTCCATGCGAGTCATTGTGGTATCAAAGGACACAGGTATTATTATTCTGTTACTTAGGTTTATCATTCTTCTTCGTAAATCAGGGATTGGAAGAGTTATTAATAGGTTAAAGAACAGACGGGAAATAACGCTCCATCTCTCTTCATATTCTATATCTGAGACTCAAGTCTGAGATTTCCAATGTTCTCTTAAGGCCAATGCAATTACAGACAATGACTTTGTAAGGAACAAGGCATAGAGCTTTAGCTGTTGAACCAGAATTTAAAAGAATTTATTGAGACTAAGAAGAATGTGAAGAATGTGACTTCAAAGACGTGGAAAATATCTTTTGTGGATATGGAAAATGTAGTATGATATCGACCTTTTGATGAACTTCGGTACAGCAAATTCAAGAGATCACTTCCGCCAAATGACATTCCACCAATGTCATCGTCTATGTATGAATATATTAAAAGAGGGTTTTACTTGGTTAGAAAAAGTGTAAATGTTTCGAATTGTGCGTATGTACCAAAAACTCCTTGTGAGTTCCGATGGAAAAACGTTGAAGGTGTTCTTAAACCTATGAAACTTTTAAAGTGTCTACCAGTTAAAATTCATCCATCATACATACTTAAAAATGGAGTCCAAAATGTAATCGGCTCGGATTAGAAATGTTTACCCAAGCTAAATTATTTCACCAATTATTCAAAGTCATCACAAATCAAGAATGACATTCTGTGAACCCTATTTTTTTTAACGAGGGTGTACCATGGGACCTGGACTAATATGGCTTAAATATTGTTATAAAACTTCATTCGTGGACCTCTCGTGACGTGCAAGGACCCTGATACTTCTAGATGAAATTAAGAAGAAAATCAGGGCATAAATTTTGTACATAAATTTGCAAAACAATGCGAAAAAATTTCTATTACCCGGAACTAGATGAGACTTCTATAAAATTTAGGAGACGAGACGAGAAACCATATTTTGGTCTTGTCTCTTGAAGAACACTATTGGCAATGCTATTGTTTCACACATTTGACAGTCCAATACCTCTGACTGCGGCAGTCGCAATGTAAATTTATATATATTAGTCCATTTTATGGAACATTAGCTAATGTGTAGTACATGTCCTGAACACGTGCTAGTATGTGTCTATATAAATATATAAGGCCACAAAATGTTGCACTGTATCTTGTTGTGACCAATTTTCATTTTGAAATCTAAATAGTTTTAGATTGTCTAACATAACTTCTTAATTCGCCTTCGGTCATGCTCCTCCAATAATTCTTCGAAATATTTATTTACGCGAATATTGATGGATACTTGTATTTGAATGAAATGATTGATAATATGTGTATATTTAAATTTTAACAGTGCTGATATGAATCCTCTTAAACTGAAATATTCTCAAATATGAGACTTTTAACTAGCATATATATTCGCCTGTCACTGCGGTGATAAATATTCTGTGGCCACTCTATCTACACCTCTTCCCTCTCCTCATTAATTTTGAATATATGCAACGTAAATTTGACATTACCTGAAGTAACACTCTACATACCATACCTTTATATTGGATAATTCGAAAAAAAGTAACAATTGTAAACTTTTCTCTTCCAGAAAATACTATTCGGAATTCATGATAATCGTGTCCTATGTCTATAGCTTCCATATACCAAATTTCCTATTATACTTCAAGCGATTTAAAAGAAAAATGTAATAATAGTAAAACCCAACAATAAGCTTTTAAAACCTGTTTTCATCTTTCAGAGTTTAATTTTAAAAATAAATAAAAATCATAAAAAAATATTGTATCATCAACAGTTTAGAGAGTTAAGTTTAAAGTTTAAAGAGAGAAAATATTATACTCTTAAATCCAGCGATTTCAGATATGTAGTGATGAATGGATCAATATATATATATATATATATATATATATATATATATATATATATACATATATATATATATATATATATATATATATATATATATAGGGTAGTTACGGTGGAATAGGGCCACTCGTTACGTTATTCACCTTACTTGTTTATAGAACAGAAGCAGCGAACCGAATGCCACGCCGTGTCTTCACTGTGAGTCTCTACAAGTTCATTGTGCAGTTAGATTGAGTGAATGCTGGACGCTGATTGTATTACAGAGCAACTTTCATCATGAATTGAATGGAAGTGTTAAGAAAAATAGTGTATTTTTAATACTTCTGCCATGTATTATTTCTTGTTACGCTATGTAGTTTTGTTGAAAGTGCAGAAATTAGATTTTCTTATTTTCAACAAGGTTAACTCAAGTTTTTATGACTAGCATGATAATCGTGAAGGAACTTAAACAGGGTTGCCAACTTATTTTTCTATATATTAATAATTAGGGTGAATAGGACCATATTTAGTTAGGGTGAACAGGGCCAGTGGCGGAACCAGGATATGATCAAGGGAGGGGCTAAACCATAGTTTGCCGTTTTGTCCAGTGTAAAGCAGGATTGAAGCCCATTTTATCCAGTGTAAACCTGAGCGTCAAGGGAAGGGGCTATAGCCCCTATAGCCCCTCCCTTAGATCCGCCACTTAACTGGGCCATACTTTTTGATTAGGGAGCTGCGATTGCTGAGTGACAGAACGTTCACCTCCGGTGTGCGGGGTCCTTGGTTGGATACCAGCTTACGCCAAGTGGTGGACAAACACCGTGTAGATGGATTTTATCGGGGTTCTCCCGTTTACTCCCACTTTTTTCATTCCACCATTTCATTCATTTTCATCATCACCGTCTCCTGCATAACCTTGGGAAGTAAAACTCAAAGATTTTTTCCTACTTTAATTTTGTACGAATGAATGCATCAACCACACCCCACCCATTCATCCTATCTATCGTCTTATACATAGTGGTGATATAAGAATTCGATATTTTTTGTCTCTCTTTCTTATTTCAGATGGGAAATATGAGCGTTAAACACAGATGACGTACAAGAAGCAGTACAAGTTTTTGTCCTGTTGCACAATTGTAATATCTAATAAGGAAGCAGAAATTAACGCTAACAACTCAAGGTCTGCAGAGTAAGAAACGTCAGCAACTACATCTGTGAAAAAAAGAGTTGAGTGTATGCCTACGTCCAAGAAGGCAATCATTTCTTTCCATGATTTAATACCAACTCCCCAAAAACATTGTTAAAAATATATCCAGTGAATCTAGACCTAAGCAGCGTGCTGAGCTACTAACATCTCCAGAATCTGTTCGAAAAGCATTATTTAAAAGGGATCGGCAACGTAGAACGTCAGTAGTAAGTTCAGAAGACCTGAGGGAAGAAAAAAATATGATGAAGATGAAGTAACAAAAAACACAAATAAAAATGAAATGATCGTGTGTTGGTTTTGCAGCATTTCCTACTAGTACCCTTTGTTTTCATCCTTTGGGTACTGGATATGTTGCTACAAATGCAAAGCGTGGTATCATACGAGATGTATCGAAGGAGAACAAAAGAAAATGTTTACTTGTGGACGTTGTCTCAGCAATCCAGCAACAGAACGAAATAAAAGTTAATGATGAAAAGTTTACTGCCTTTTGCAATGTAAACTGAAGTTTTGTTTTTGTGTACTCTTTTCGTATATGATAGGCTAGGCCTATAGACACGGGTTAATTAACGATTTTTTGCTGATTAGAAAAAAGAGATCATTCGTCTTATTATTAACAGACTGTTCATAAATTTTTAGTTGTAATGTGATAATTGTGATACAAAAAGAAGGTATTAGAGAGTACTTATTTGTGTTGGTTCTCTTAAAATACATTGAAGAGAAACTTGTTCCCACCCAAATATAAATATATTAATTTATGAGCACGTAAATCTACCACTTACACCTTCTATTATTTTAAAATATTATGTATACGAATTCTACTCTATGTTTTAGTACGACTTTACAATTGTGTGTGGTTTCAATCCACTTAATACATGTGGCCCTATTCACCCCAATCTATTATATATCAGTGGCGGCTAATGTTAGCGTTGCAGCGTTGCGCAACGACCAAAGTATTTCAAGAAAAGATATTATTATCAATAGTAGTAAAGAACAGAAAAAATACTTTTTAAGACTCGCATATATACACTTTAAATAACATATTTTTTACTTCTGTAACTGTCCGTTCCGTTAATCCGTTTTAAAAAGCGAAAAATAATCCGTCACAGAGTCTCTAAGTTATATTGTGTTGCAGCGAGCATACAACGACCAGATTCCTTCAGCGCGGCAATTGGAGCAAATGTTAAGTCTCCTTTCCCCTATCTCAGAAGTTAAAGGGACTGGTCGTTGCAGTGCTTCTGCAACACAGCACGGTTTCCAGTAAACGAGAAGGTTTTTCACGCTAAAAAAGATTTCTGAATTTTCTTTCACTAACAATTAACAAATGGAATTTGTTTTTATGCATTCATATTTTTAAATTACAGGACCATACTGAAGCAAATCAATATAATAACAATTAAAAAAAAAAAGTGATTGCTGAATTACAAAATAAGAAAGAAAATATCTAGTAGAGGAGAAAACAAATTAAAGTAGACTCGCATTTACAAGTTAATTCTTAGCTTATATTGATAATGAAGTTTTCTTCTACAGTAATTTGTGAATCAAATATTAATAAGTCTGTATGTAGAATCGCTTCCCCTTCCCCCTCTGTGGATAGTATTTTAGTATAAACATATTTCTTTCATAAAATAAGTATGTTTTATACTCTTGATAATTTCCACATAAAACTTTATGATGGGGAACGCCACATTGAATTTGGGACTACTAATAGTTAGCAATGGGGGTCCACCAGGTCCGGACCTCCCAAAAATTTCGAAACTTGACTAACATTTGTAGACTTTCTTAACGAACTATACTTGTTTAACAGAGAAACGATTGATGTAGGCTAAATATTTTATTTTACGCCTCATCATATATATTCTTTTCTTATAAAAATAATCGTTCTATCATTTTTTTTCTAAAAATATAGATGACAGTAAGTAAGAATTAATTATCGCCTTTTTGGGTGCAGAATAAGATAGGTTCCATATTATTTAGACGTATTGGACCTTCTTCAAATACTTTGGACCCCTCCCAGTTAACATTTCTGGGTGTAGAACTGGCAGTGCTGTTTTTTTTTTTTTTTTTTTTTTTTTTTTTTTTTGATGTTCTTTGATTTTTGGCTTGTGTTACATGCTGATCCTTCATCTGGCGGGTTTCGAGGTTTCCTTTCCAGAACATATCACATTAGCAAGCGTTGTTTCGCCTCATGTGGAAGTATATTGTGTTCATCGTGCATTGCGTAACAACCAAGACGGATGATTTGGAATGTAGTTTTTTTCTTTTACGCACATGTGTGTGTGTGTTCATGTATAAATATGTGACATTCGGAATTCATATACCAGTACCTCTTTTGAATCAGCTGTTTTGGTTTTTAATTATCAGGTTTAATTTTTTGTGTGTGCTTTAATTCTGTAAATAACCTACAAATTCTGAATGAATTGTATACCATAACTTCTGTAAATAACTTACAAAAAATATTGACCAGCTTTCAACTGAGGAAAAATTTGCAATTAGGGCTTAGACAAAACAAGCAAAGGGCAATTCGGGAGAGTGTTCGAGAAAAAAATCCAGTTTAAATTTACAGGATATCTTATGGTAGTAGTGTTGTTTGCACCAGATACATTTCGTCAATTTATTTTAAATTTTCCTGGATAAACTGTGAATAAAGTGTGTTCAATGTACATTTTTTTTATAACACTAATCTCGGCTATAAACTCTCTTCAGTCAACGCTGAAGAGAAATTCGGATCACTGTCAGGGACTGAGTTTGCTAGAATGAATCGTTCACAATAATCTAGAAAAAATATTTAGTGAATCTACAAAGCTTTTCAAATTAATATTAACTGTACCTATGGTGTCAGCAAAAGACGAAAAGTTTTTTTTTTTTTTCACATGAGAAAGAATTGACACTTTCAAAGAATTGATTGTCCCAAGAAAGGTTATCGCCATTGGTTATGCTTTCCATCGAAAAAGACCTGATAATAAGAATACCAGAGTTCAACCAGCATGTATTAGACAGATTTGCTCCAATCAAAGAGAGGATAATGAACTTACTAATTAATTAAGGTGATTAATCGGATAAAATGTTCTGCATTTTTTATTTTTTAAAAACAGAATTTTATTTAACATGTCACATAGCATTTGCATCTAAAATTATGCTGATTAGTCAATGAGTCAACTTTATATCTTCTGTCTCTTATCGTTCGTACTGCAACACCCGAAACCACAATCCACCGGCCGCCACTGTTATATATATATATATATATATATATATATATATATATATATACGATAAGACAAGGGGCATGGGGTCCGCGGTGAATCAGTGGTAGAATTCACCTCTGGCATGTGGGGATCCCTAGATCGATCTCAAGTCATGTGGACTTATGGTGAACAAGGTCCGTGAGTTTTCTTAAGGTTCTCCCGTTTCGTCACATATTGTCGTCATATGACTAATTCTAATCAATCACTCTAATTAATTATCCGTCTCCTTTTCAATCAGACCATAATAGTGGTATGTTAAAGATGTTACTTTTCTTTAAATGTAGAAGAGTTTTTAAAAAATCATTTTTCATTTAATTATATTATTGGTGCCGGTATATTGTCAGCCTTTAATATCTGCAAGAAAACACACTGGCAGACCTGCTAACTAGGCATACAATACGATGTATACTACGCTAATTCAGGGATTTTGTGTGTGTGTGTGTTGAAAGTTCAAAGTACCGCCTTTTATTTATTGTTTTATCTTTAGAAAACTTAACACAGTTAAAAAGAATGCCTGTCTATCGAAATGATCAAATACAATTAGCAGAAGTACTTGTCCTAAGCGAACTACTAAAATTATATTGTGCGAAATGACCACACTATAAATATTTTTTCAGTCCATATTTTGCATAAGACTTTATCAACATCGATCTAAAGTTCTTTGTGAATAATAAAGACCCGAGTGTCCTTTGTCCTTTGTAACAATTTTCAATAGGAAATGGTACCTTCATATAGAAATCAACCTATTGGACTCTCAAGGGTTTGCAGATAGAAGAAATTCGAAATATGCAAATTCTTGGTTTCTTAAAATACAAAAAAAAAAAAAAAAAAAAAAAAAAAAAAAAAAGAAGAAGAAGAAGAAGTAATACATACGTAGATATAAGCTGTTTAGCGAATTTAATATTTTTATTCCGTTTACCTGCACAAGTAAAATTATATAGACGTGAACGTATATATGTTGTGTAGTGTACACAAGACACGTAGAGAAATAAAATGGTCATTTGAATTCATTACAATGGGAGGAGTGACGGGCTGTCAACGTTCTACCTTTCCACATCGAGACAATAAAAAAGAAAGGCAGAAGTGTGTGACAAGTAAGATAGGCTCTCCCGCAAGGGTATTAGTAGACACAAACCTCAAGATTACTTCCGATGCAGTGGATCGGTTACTTTGCTGATGAATCCATCACAACCTCAGATAAGGGGCTTTCCTTTCTTCTCTTTTATTTCCTTTTATTCTTCTTCTTTCTACTCTCTTAAGCCACACATCCCTCCCAGCAATTAGGAGGGTGATGGGTGACGCAAAACCCGTTTACTGTAACCTTCTAACGAGAATCAACAAGTGTTGTCAGCTCCAATTATTGATAAATTACTGTGGAAATTTTATACTCAAGATTTATTCTTTTACATAAAATTTATGTACTATGGTTGCCCAATTATTTTCCTCACAGAATCCTAGCAAATTTCCATGTTATTATTTTAAAAAATAAAGATATCCAAATAAAAATATTTAGTTTTTCATAAGATAATCAGACTTTTTTTCACATAATCCGAAAAACTTCCATAACTTCCGTAATTCTATTATTTTTTTTTTTTACCAGTTTCTTATAAAAATCTTTCATTGAAACAATTTTGGAAGGACAATAACTGATACCCTCAGAATGATTTGCCCTCATTGAAATACATATCCGACGAAATACCATTGCTATTAAGACTATATTACGGCTACGGTTACGAGACTTTTTCCCATGGAAAATATAGTTGGATGAAAAGTACACAAACCTATATGTGTATTTTTGCTTCATTTTGCAATAAGAAATTACCATAAAGAGAATTCTTCATAAGACTATAGATTACAGTTACCAAACTTTCTCCACAGAGTCGAAAGAAACTTTTATCCACATGTTTTACTTTTCCCATTTTTTGAAAGAAACTTACAGGAAGACTTTTTTTTCATAAGACGCGTTTATGGTTGCTACATAAAAAAACTAGAATAAAAGAAAACTTCTAGTGTGGGACCACTGTCTGATTTACATTTTTGTTTCTTTTATTAAAATACAGAACATTTTCATAATTTCCATTTTAAAAATTTTCTTAAGAATGTTTTTTATTGTAAGTAATTTTGTAGTACACTATAGGAAATAGATCTAATACACATGTCTATTAAAATACGTTCCTCAGATTCGTTCCTACTTTCGCACTTGTCTCAAAATGCTGTAGAAATCAACAAATGATTATAAAATTTTTGAATCTAATTTTCAGATAGATACAAAATTTTACTCAGAAAACTATTCCATGTTTTTGAGACGGTGTTCATTCATGTTCAACGTATGAATCGTAACTTATTTGAATATGATTCTTTCTTTGATAGTGGAGAACGTATTGACAACAAAGAATATTTTATAGATTATTTTTTTTTTAAAGTCCAGCCTTTTAATAATTCGGTTTCTTCAGACTTCCGACATGTATTTCGGAGCGTATTTTGAAACCCACTGCGTTGGCACGATAGTGTTTTGTGGAGGCGCTGTATGTGTTCTGATAGTGTTGTAGTCGATAATAAGTTGTTTGCTCGCATCTAGTAAGAGGCGTTTTTCACTTATTCGTTCTCATTTTGTTATTATTTATTTGATGCTGTAAAGCTTCAATAGTAGAACTAAAATTCTGTAGAACTGTTTTATTTAGGTGAACATTAAAACTTAATTTGTCTTTTATTTACTGTTTAATTTTCTTCCTTTTAGAGGCTGTAAAGAGAGTGATTTTCTGTTAAGTATATACTCTTAAAATTTTCAGCACCCAGATTTTTAAATTTCAATCCATGTTAACAAGGAATGGACATGAAAATGTCATCCGGACATCCGAATCAAACCTATCGTGTAGGTTAAAGCGTGTATTGGTATATAAGTTTTTCCCTCATATCTATTCCGTCTATCAATACAAAACTTGGTACACACATTTTTTCATCCCCTATAGTATTGTCCAAGATACATTTGGATTATGTGCTTTTACCCGGAGCCACTCCAGAGTGGTCCAAAGTTTATGGGAGAAATTTCTGGAGGGAATTTTTCCGATATTCTCCCAATTTTCCCTGTTCAAGTACTTTATGGACCCCAATACATAGCACTTCTGGAAAGCATGTTTCATGCTGAAGAGAATGAACTATAAACCATGACTTTCAAATGAACAGTGTTGATGCGATAGCTATTTCGCTGCAAGTCTACGATTTTCTTCATATTAACAGGGTTAATGGGCCCCACGGTCTTTCTCCGTTGTCCATGGCACCCAATTTTATGTGCATGAATGTGCATTTTATGTGCATTTTGTTATGTTTATCGAATGAACTAGGTTTGATTCGGATGTCCGGATGACAGATTCATGTCCGTTCCTTGTAAGTTTTATTCTCTAGACCTTAAGTACTAAACAATAATGCACAGGAATTTTAGAATTATTCTCTAAATTTCATATTTTTAATAAAGTTTAAAAATCATTATTATATTTGTTACAATTATAATTTACATTAAAGGAGTTGATAAATTCTTGCATATCTACAAAAATAGTCAGCTAGCAACGTACGTATTTCAGAACACTTACTGGATCCTAAGTATTTAGGGACAGTTTTCACTAAATACAGTGATACTAAGAAAAGTATAAGTTCTCGAAACAGAAATCAAAAATTGCAGTATGCATACCAACACCTGATTTGCTTGTATTACGCAACATAGGATCATTCTTCTCTCTTACAATAAGTCTATACATTAATAATAGGTTTTGGTATAATATTTTTGTTCCAAAACATATGGTTAGAATTCTACTATGTTATTAGGTCATAAGGTAATGGTAAAAGAAAATGTCCAAAGAGGAAACGTATAAGTATACAATCACAGGATCTCACTAAGCTGAGCAAAATTATATGCATGTACAAAATCTTCACGCTAGTATTCGAGAGAAATTCAAACTACAAAACTATTTATTTTTTTCCAAACAGAAAAAATAACGCTATATTGTAAACACATGTTGTACTAAGACGAAAGTGATACTGTAGTATCCTATTATCGAACTTTTCATCACAACACTAGCAAGGTGTAAGTATAGGCCTATACATTATGGTTAATGATATATCGCCAAAACGTATGATTCACTCTTAACCTTTAGTTTTGGTTTAACTATAATATTGCCTAAAGACAGGGAAGCACCCACGAGGGATCCACAGTGTCCAGACCACGCCAAAAACTTCCTAATTCAACATACACTTGTACATTTGCTCAATAAAGCTATACTTATTAACAGGGAAATGATGGATTTAGCATGAAAATTTGATCTTACACTTCATCTGTACTCTTTTTCCTTATAAAGAGGGCACGGTTTCTCAGTTTTAGAGCGCTTACTTCTGCTATATGGGGTCCCTAGTTCGATTCCAGGTCAAGTAAGTTTGTGGTGGACAATATCGTGCTCGTGGGTTTTATCGGGATAGTCCCGTTTCCTCCTACTTTCTTATTCCACCAATTCTTCCATCATCATTCACTTGCTTTAATCATCGTCTCCCTTAACCCTAACAGGCATAAACGTGTGACGTGAAACTCAAAGATTTCATTTAATTTTCATTTTCTTTTCCTTATAAAAAATCTACTTCTAACATTTTTTTTTCTGAAAATATAGGTAAACGTATTTTACAGTGTATTATATTTTACATAGTGTATTTTACAGTATATTAAAGTATATTACTTATTCTTTCCGAGTGTGGAATGATGCCAGTTCCATACTACATAGACGTGTTGGCTTATAGTACTGGACCCCCCCCCCAACAAAGCTTGGACCCCTCCCAGCAAAAATCTCTGATTAAAGATGAGACATATATCAATTGATAGATCATATTGAGCTAAACAAAATGGCATCCTGAGAGTAAAATTCTCATGTGTAGTTTTTGAGGAAATCGTATGAAAATGTATAGCATTAAAGATATGTCTTCCTGAGTTCCTGACCAATAATAATTGATAGCTTTTATTTTGTTGGAACAGAAGATTTATTTATGTATTTATTTACTGTATATGAAAATAATACACTATTAAGTAGCAGTTTGTATTTCTTATAGTGATGAACACACTACTTGCAAAATTGTAGTAATCTTTATTAGAACAGCCATTGATCTAGCAACTAATCCCGTGAGTTGAAACTATTGTGTAGCATTGGCTGAAGACAGGCAACTGTCTTTCAATTCCCCTTTGATTGTGCCGCTTGTCGTCACTTTGTGTCGAGATCTTTTCGATGACAAAGACCTCTCTGAAAGGAAACCAGTTGGAAAAGGACAGGCACAGATGTAGGAGATAACAGGCGTACATCGAATAGCCACGACGAAACGATACAATAAGACATTGCAGAGAGAGATGTTGCACAGGGGGAAAAAGAAACACAGAGTTGCATCAAATGGAGACAACATTTTGTTTGCTTCTTTCCTTTTTTTTCCTGTTTTCTGAACTAAACGTTAAGGGTTTACGTAACTTTAAAAACAATTTTCATCAGAAAAGAAAACAATCATAAAGATATTGTAATAAATTTCTTTTTTTATTATTATTCTCTCTGTTCTAGGCAAATAACATTTTCATTATGTAAAATACTTGTAATGTCTAAACAAGAATTCATATTGCAAATGTAAATTTTAATTAACACAAATAATAAATGTACTCGTATATGAGTCTTTTTTTTTAATGTGGTAATTTCATCACATATATTATGATCCTTTATTTTATTCAAAAGATTTAAATATGAATAAAATTGTAATCGCATTTTAGATTCCGGACACTAAAATGTGATAAATATGTTTTCTATGATTTTTCCTAAGCGTTTAAAATATTGGCTACATTGTTTTTCCTTAACTTATTCAGTGTTAATGAGTTCAATAAATGTGTCTGTGTGTATTTCTTTATATGTGTTAAAGCATATATATTCCTTTATATGCAAGGTGAAATCTTGCAGTTATAAAATGAAATTAAGTCTTAGGCTGAATATATATTTACAAGATTGTCATTGCTTGTTTATTAGAAATCATGCTAGTGATCCTTATAAGATTGAAAGATTAATTCTTCCGTCCGTTACTTCACAACGGAAGAAAATTTGTGCATTTTTTTTTTTTTTTTTAATATACAGGTTGTTAATTTATTATGTAGGCAAAATCCACTGGTGAAATCCTCACACCCAAACAATAAAAAAGTCCATATGAATATAAAGCGAAAAAAGTCGTTGTTTCAAAATTACGAGATGCCGAAATCGAGAAAATTGTAACTTTGAGACTGCCTAGCTCGATAACTATGAAAGATATCAACAGCGGTTAAAGAAATATTAGAGGAAATAGTAAGCTGTCTATCTAAATAACCATGTTTCAGAGTTGGGTTGTACCGGCGCATATGATTTTAAAGAGAGGGGAGGAAGAGCGGAATCTTTACCGCAGCTCCCTCTAGAAAATCCGTTGCCCCAGATACGTCCCAACTCAGAAACATGGTTATTTAGATAGACATCTTACTATTTCCTCTAATATTTCTTTAATCGCCGTTGATAACTAATATTTCCCTCACGGTTTTCAAGCTAGGCAGCCTCAAAGTTACATTTTTTCTCGATTTCGGCATCTCGTAACTTTGAAACAACTCGTTTTTTGCCTTATGTTTATGTGAACTTTTTTTTTTTAATTATTTAGATCTGAGGATTTTATCAGTGGATTTTGGCTACATAATAAATGAACACCCTGAATAGAACGATTATCTTAGCCGAGTCCGATAATGGAATCAATTCCAGAACATCTTCACTCGTAACTTGACTTTAACGGTGGCTATCCATATCCCATTCATTCATAGACGCACGTTTCGGGTAACATAAATATGCAAACCTCATAACACTTATAGTAAGTTGACCGATGGTACTCATCCCTAAGAGCTTTTCCTTATAACTTCTAAATATACCAAGAAAAAAGGATCACACTACTTGGATTTCGAACACTAATACATCAACTTGCCATTGTAGAATAAATAATGTACTATTCTTTAATACTTGTCAACAACATGGGGAAAATGAATTAATTAGTGTTCAAAGTGATCATCAAATGAAACCTATAACCAATGATGGACACATTCGTTGCCTATCATGGCTGTTAAAAGAAGAACACAATTTGGTAAAAACGAAAAGAATTATATGCAAGTACGTTAGGTAACAGTCCACCATAATTAATTCCGGATAATACAATGATATTTTCAATATTTCATAAATAGAAGCTTTGCTTTGTTATAATTAAATATAAACTAATTATTTGCTGAGCAAAACTATATATTTTCATTAAAATTCAACACGTGTTACAGTTTCGCCAACTAACTCTTTGGCTTCATCAGACACTATGATAGTGAGAATAACTGTACACTCGTATATACATACAACAGCTAAGATATCTTTCTCCTCTCTCTCTTCTCTTTTTGTTGAATTTTAATGAAAACGTATAGTTTTGCTCAGCAAATAATTAGTTTATATTAAATATTTCAAGCTACGTTAAAAAGCTGTGCAATGCAAGAAAAAAAAAGTGCTGTTAGCAATGTATAAGTGAAAACTTTAATGAAAATTGTAATAAAAACGCTAAATAGTGTTTATTTAGTTAAACTGTAACTTCAATAGTTCGAATGTCTGTAAATTAAATCTATAGATTATCTTTTTTGTATTACCAGTCTACAGATTAAAGAGTATTCGTACTGGAACAAAATATTTCAACATTGCACATGTTTTATTTACTACAGTCTGTAGTCTATTCGCATCAAACATTTGCCACAAATATGTTTTGTTTTAGTTAGCGCACTGTACAACTGTGTGCACGTTTAGCATAGCACATATACACCAAATACAATCAACTGTACTCATAACATTTTTCTAGTAGTAATTCTTTTCACATCACACTCAGTAATAAGGATTATCATCCGACAACTTCCATTACTTTCTGGCAGGAAATTTCTTACCAATGGCTACATGTAAAAATAAATAAATAAATAAATAAATAAGGTGCAAACAAAAATGCTATGTCGTTAGTAATGCAGAAGTGAAAACATTCATAATGTCATTTTCAGTGGTATGAGTAATGCGCAATATCTTAAAATGAATTTCACATGGTGTAGCGACGAAAACTGTCCTACACAAGAGTGTTTCATATATGGAGAAAAATAGTGAATGGGTAGGCTATGTAAAATTATGTGTACTAATAGAGTTTGGTGGTGGTGGTTTGGATTCCATATTTGTCTTATGTACCCTCAATGCTGAAAAGATTCGTCATATTTCAATGAATTAATCAAAGATCACTATGATCTATAAACATAAGACAGAAAAAGAAACCTTACATTCTTATCTTTAAGTTAAATAGGGCTACCTACAAGCTACAGTTAAGAGTGTCTAATCCAGTAAGAGCATCATGAAAATGATGTATCTCCTCGGAAAGTATGTGTTTCTATCTTGTCTCGTATTTCCCCACGAAAATTCTGTCTCGTCTTGTCTAGAAAGCAACCCTAAAGTTAAATTATTTCTGGATGCTTGAAAAGCGAATTCTTACATTTCCTCTTGTGTACTCAGTACACGTAACAAGTTTATCTCGTCGAGACCACATTATGGAATAGAATGGGTTTAGTAATATTTGGTCAAAAAATTATGAAATAATATTTACTGTTATCAGTAGAGCTTCGAATAAAAATAAAAGTTTGTGATCGGAAACCATCGACATTGAACTTAAGAAAAAACTGAGAAAGGCATGTTATGGAGCAGAGATGGGCATTTTTCCTAACCTTCACTTACACTCACCCTCAATCGACACCCTCAAACTCAAACTCACTCCCCGCACACTCAAATAATATTTATGCCCTCATCCTCACTCACATTCACCCTCAATCAACTCACATTCATACTCACTTGCTCTCACATTCAAACATTATTAATGCACTCAACCCCTCACTGAATCAACTTACACTGATTTCATTCACTTTCATCCTCAATTGACTCCCTCACACACACACACACACTTACTCGCCTTCTCCCTCATCCATCGAAATGAGAATGAGTGAGGGTGAGGGTGTTCCTTATGAGGGCAAAATGAGTGAGGGTGAGGGTGTTCCTTATGAGGGCAAAATGAGTGAAGGTGCCCGTCTCTGCTATTGAGTGTGCCGCTGTATGGTTGCGAGGCATGAATTCTAGGAGAAGGGGAAAACGGAGAATTGAAGCTAAGGAAGAATAACAACTTAGAAACGAACAGTCTGGCTCAGGATAGGGAATAGTAAAAAATCGCGTCAAACCAATCGGAAGATTATAACCTAAAAGAAAGAAGCTTGATTATCTAGTAATTTTTGTTATATTAGCATTTTTTATACCATCATTCTTTGAAGCTGAGTCAAATCAATAAATAAAATAGGATATTTTTTTTTTTTAAATAAGTTACTATTCATCTTAGTGATAGTAGAATAATGTGGGTCATTTTCACACGTTACCCCCTTCCTACTCCCACCTAGGGGTACTATTAGCCTTACCCCCGAAGTTGTAAGTAACATGTGTACCAACTTTGAATGAAACTGTTTTAGGTATTTCAGTTATTCATATATATATATATATATATATATATATATATATATATATATATATATATATATATATATATATATATATATATAGAGAGAGAGAGAGAGAGAGAGAGATTTATTGGGTATATTTATTATTAACTGTAATACAACAATAATTTTTACCAACTTTTCAGTGAAATTAATTAACAGCAAAGGGAAATTCCTCTCGTTCCAATAGCTGGGTGATATTTTTTCAGCTCTATTAATTGCATCCATTTTCTTCTTGTGCATTTATGAATATTAATATTAGACTATCATCTATTGTGATTAAGTGTTTGTCTATGCTTTACCATATCTCGAAATTCAGTATTTTATCGTTCTAGTAATACATACAATAGAATCAATCATTTTAACATGTATGTATGAGTTCTAACTGTCGATGTATATTTTAAAATTTGTGCTAGACCTAATGGAAAGCTGACGGATATGTACTATACTATATTCCAAGGCTATGAAATACGTACCAACATCTGATTTCCAATTTGTTGATTTAATCATATTACAAACTAATCTGTAGAAACACGATTTTAAGAAAGTTACCAGAAGTTGAGAAGCTTAGATAGTATAATAAAATTTATCTTAATAGAATACACTATTAAAAATACAGTATGGACAGTAAATCTCACCTCAATAAAACTATCAAAATAAATTAAAATCATGTCATAAAACAACTACTGTAGATTTACTCCCTTGATTACATTTTATGGCTACCGTTTGAATTGAAAGTTGTAATGCAATGAAATGCAATACTATTAAAAATTGTAATTGTATTACCACATAAATATTAGTGTGATGTTCGTGTTAATTATTTTCAGCTTCTTCAAATTCTCTGTTGAATCATTTACCTGGGTATTTTCAGTAGCCAAATGTATTTACTTGTAAGTAATAAAATTTGGTCGTGCGTATGAACATATAGATTCTTTGATATTCCCACATGTTGAAATTATACTTGTTTAAACTATACGAAAGTAATCAAACTATAGTACAGATAAACCATTAATAAAATGAGCAAGGGGCAGCGGTGACTCAGTGGTAGAGCGTTCACCTTTGGTGCTTGGGATCCCGGGTTCGATCCCAGCCCCCGCCAAGTGAACTTTGTGGTGGACAAACACCGTGTGCGTGGGTTTCCTCAGGGTTCTCCCGTTTCCTCCCACTTACTTGATTCCACCATTTCCTTCATTTCTTATCATCACGGTCTCCTTTAGACTAATCGGCATAACTGTGGGACGTAAATCTTAAAGATTTCATTTCATTAATACAATGAGCACTTGAAAGCATATCTTACAACTATTTATGTTCATTAGTTAATGACTTGAGAACAAAATAACTAATTTTGGTGAAAATATAACTTCTATAGACGACAATTAAGACATCTTTTATAAATTTATCAAAAACAAGGTTGATTCACTTTTAGGATTATGTTTGCCAATATTGGGACAATGTGAGTTACTATTAGGGCTACGTGAGTCACAATTGGGACTATGTGAGTCACTATTAGGACTATGTTTAAAAATATTGGGACTATATGAGTCACTATTAGGACAATATTTGCCAATATTGGGACTATGTGAGTCACTTTTAGGACTATGTTTGCCAATATTGGGACTATGTGAGTCACTATTAGTAATATATTTGCCCATGTTGGACTATGTGAGTCACTGTTAGGATATGCCAATATTGGGACCATGTGAGTCACTATTAGGACTATATCGGCCAATATTGGAATTATGTGAGTCAGTATTAGGACTATTTTTTGCCAATATTGGGACTATGTGAGTCACTATTAGGAATATATTTGCCAATATTGGAAGTATGTGAGTCACCGTTAGGATATGCCAATATTGGGACTATGTGAGTCACTATTAGGACTATATTGGACAATATTGGGACTATGTGAGTCAGTATTAGGACTATATTAACCAATATTGGGACTATCTGAGTCACTATTAGGAATATACATGGTATTCAGAAATTAACTATGCAGTTCATAACTTGCCGTATTTTATTTTCTATAAACCACTTTAAACAACTGAAATTAACTTGAAGCTAAACTTTAATGTCATGGAAGTTATAAGAGATGCTAGAAGTGATCCCCTTTCACTTGAAGACACAGTTGCAAACGTTTCTGCATGTTCTTGAAGACGTTGTGCAGAACACCTAGAGTGATGTTCCGAATGTGATGTGTAAGTGCAGCTTGGAGTTCTTGTATGGTGTGCGGTTTGCCTTCATAGGCCTTTCTCTCCAACGTACCTCATAGAAAGTAATCCGATGTAATTAAGTCGGGTGAAAATGGAGGCCATTGCGGAACACGTGCTCCACAAGAAACACTCTTTGTTCAGCCGTCAGCATGACGACCTGGATCACAATGATGTCACACAAAGCATTGGTCTTCAATCAAACCGGACCTGTGAACAAATACAAGTACTTTACAAATACCTGGTCAAATAGGGTTCAAATATGGTTCAAATATGTTAAACAACGGAAAATGTTGTACTAGTAATTGACAATCACATCGGTCATCACTTAATACACCACAACATGGCACTGCATAGCTACTTTCTGAACACCCTGTATTTGAAAATATTGAAACTATGTAAGTCACCGTTAGGACATGCCAACATTGGGACTATGTGAGTCACTATTAGGACTGTTTGCCAATATTGGAACTATGTGAGTCACTATTAGAACTATGTTTGCCAATATTGGGACTATGTGAGTCACTATTAGAACTATGTTTGCCAATATTGGGTCTATGTGAGTCACTATTAGGACTATGTTTGCGAATATTGGTTTGGATCTATGTGAGCCACTCTTAGGAGAAAACAAATAACAGTAAACACAATCTGCCACTTAACAATTTTATTTTACATATTCACTAGATAAATAAATAAATAATGCATTCCAGCAGAATACAATTTTCAATTATTAGTGGCAATGAGCAACATAGTTTTTAGCGCCATTAACTTTTTTTCTAAATTTTCACGAAAGCTACGAACGAAATCTCATTTATTCAGTTCTATGTGGACTCTTGTATTGATACATGTCTAATTTTCTAATACCATAGCTAAACAAAAACAAATGTTGAACGGCAGTGATAATATAATGTTTTATATATATATATATATATATATATATATATATATATATATATATATATATATGTGTGTGTGTGTGTGTGTGTGTGTGTGTGTGTGTGTGTGTGTTTATTAAGTGAACTGTGCATGAAAGCCATAATGAGGGCAAAGTATCATAGTTTCAACTTGATATAAGAAGTGATTATCGTATAGCATCAATTTTTAGGTTTACAAAATTATCTTTTTCTTGCTTGTTGGCTGTTTCTTTCTTTTTTCTTTTCTTTTCTTCTTTCTTTTTTTGTTTAGTTCAATGAGATCTATACATGCATTTTTCTTTATTTTTGTCTTCGTTCAAATGCTATTAGTACGTATAAGTTAGAATCGAAAACTGCTACAAATACTATTACAATACCATTTTAAATTTATAATAATTAAGATATGAAATATTTAGGTTCATTTATACTGCAGCATTTTTAAATCTCAATATGAGACAGAAATTGCCGCATTAAAACATTTCCGTGTGCTATGCTTTGTGTCAAAATAGGCAATAGAAAGGTACATTGAAAGTATGTAAGCTATTGATTATTGTCCTGACATTTTGTTTCTGGGTTTCTTGAAGTTTAGCGTCCCTTTTCACCGTCAAGGCTATACGAGGCATACATTTACAGTTTAAGGTGAAATCCGAAACACCGTAAATCGTTCAAATTCTCAATATCCTCCCAACGGAAATTCAATCTGGAACAACGTGCTTCAAATTCTACAAATAGTTAGCTTCTAAGCATTCTTATATTTAAAGTATGTATAACCCTGCCAATAAAAGTGTTAGAAACATCTTCAGAGTCATTGCTGAACTTGATAATATAAAGAAAAATAGTGTTCTGGTTAGTTTTGGTCCTTTATTTGTTTTGTTTTCTTGAAATAAAAACACGAGAACATTACAATCGTACACGATCTATAGAACATGACAGATGTTAACCAAACTTGACATTAAGATGTACCTTTACGTATATAGTATGCATTTGAAATTCTTTGCTGTGTAGAACTTTGGTTTGCGACTTACAACCCATCAAATTTGGGGTTTGCGGTTAGTCAAAATTTCTAAAGAACAAGAAAAAGACCAATTACTATTTAGAAGAATTAGGATATTTCAAATGAAATATTTTAGTTTAATGCCCCACAATTACCTCCTTTAGGCTAAGGAAGAGGATGATTAAGACAAGTGAATGATGATGGAGGAAAATAGAAGTACCCCAAGAAAAGCTATGGACAGGATATTGTCCACCATAAATTTACTTGGCCGAAACTCGGATCGATGAACCTACACACCAGAGGTAAGCGCTTTACCACTGAGCCAACATGCCCCCTAGAAGAAGAATTAGCCAGACGTTAAGTAAATGTAGTGTGTATCTTTACATACAATAAAGATTTTGAAAAAGATCTGTAGAGAAGAATTTCTTTGCGCAATCGGAAAATTGATACAATTAAGACAAACGAGCAATTTCCTCCTCTGACCATTACTTCACCCATTCATAGAAAGTTTACCTGTGAATATTATATTTCTCTCTACACAGAGAACATATTTTGACACTAGAAAAAATACATTAAAGATTTCTTGATGGCGGACATAAAAGTAATATGTCCACAACCAAAAATAGCTTAATTCGGTAACATTGCGTTGGACTGAATTGAAATGTGTTGCATATCAAGTAAAATTTACAGAATTATTGATTGTGAGAGGCACGTGGTTTGTAAGATGCATGGTGGCTCATTCGTGGATACCTCTGGTGCGTGGGGTCTCTGGTTCGATCTCCAGTCAAGTCAGTTTGTAGTGGACAACATCGTGCCCAGGAGTTTTCTCAGAGTACTACCGTTGTCTCTCCCGTCTTCTCATTCCGCTAGTTGTTCCATTACCATTCACTTGCCTTAACCATCGTCTCCCTTAGGCTAAACGCCAGACTTATTATGTCCTTCTTATCGCTTCTAAGCACTTTGCATCACAGTATTTCGCTCTTGTACAACAGCAAGATTATGTAAGAATTAATCTACTATTAACATTAACATGAACTCCGACCACAATTGTGACTTCAATCCGGTGAGGTTGGCGGGTACAAAGAACATAATGTAAGATCAACCCTCACAGTTTTGACTGGTCCTCTAGCCCTGAAGACAGATGGAGTACAGGACCATCGACTGTGAGGTCGATCCGACTAGGATCTTGAAATGAAAAGTACAAAGCGATTAGTAACTTTCAGGCTTCAACGCATTTTCATGAATTAAGTCATTCTGCTTATTTATTTATCAAATACTATAGTTGTAACAACCCGTCGTTGATGCGTCTTAATTCAGAGCCTAGATAAAAGGAGTAAGCACAAGTCGTTGCCGATTCTTAATTCAGAACCACGTTTAGAAAAGAGAAGCAAAAGATGTCCTTATTCTATTCTTTGTTAATTGTCATGTGTTATTATGTAAACCCGGATAACGATGATGTAATACAGGTTGCATACTGACACGGTATTTTTAGAAAATACTAGAAACTTGGATAAGTTTCCACACACATTTTTCACCCCGCGAGACAAAAATCGAAAATAGGGCTTCGGACAGAATTAGAACCAGTGAAGACCTATATGTGTACAAACTTTTGTGGTTGTAAGTGACTTCTTTATCTGTGAAAATATGTCCACAGACACACACATACATTATTATTATTATTATTATTATTATTATTATTATTATTATTATTATTATTATTATTATTATTATTATTATTATTATTATTATTATTATTATTATTATTTCAGTACTATGTCATCAGCGAACCTTCTTGTGCTGAAAACCTGGCCATTTACTTTCACACCTTTCTCGTTTTTATCAAAGAATCCTTTCATAGCCTCTTTTATATAGACATTGAACAGGAGAGGTGAAAGTAAACATCCTTGCATTACTCCTTTACTTATTCTTGCTTCCGACTGATCTCTTCCTATAATAGCTGTCTGGTTCATGTAAAGTTGGTATATTATTCTTCTATATCTGTAATCCACCTCCAGATTCTTCAACGCTCTGAACATGATACTCCAATCTACGTTTTCAAAAGCTTTCTTTATATCTACAAATGCTATCAGAATTGGTTTGTTTATTGTGAAGTGCTGTTCCATAATCAACCGTAGACTCAGTATTGCTTCTCTTGTTCCTCTTTTCCTCCTGAATTCAAACTGGTCCTCCGATAGTCGTTCTTCGATTTTCCTTTCCATTCTTTGTGCGATAATTTTGCACAGTATTTTTGATGCATTGGAAAGCAAACTTAACGTTCTGTGCTCTTCTTATTTCCGTGCGACTTTTCTCTTCGGGATAGGTATCAATATGCTTTTCTCGAAGTCTCTTTGTATTTTTAACGAGATATACATTTCATTAATAAGATTAAATAGTTTCTTCTTTGTTGCTATTCCGAGATTCTTAATTACTTCTGTTGGTATTTGGTCTATTCCTGGGGCTTTACCATGTTGTGTTTTCTCCAAAACATTGACAAATTCGCACTGTAAAATTGATGGTCCTAATTCATTTTCATCGACGTCTTCTTTCTTCTCTTTTTCTTCCTCGTTCACGCTATCTCTTTTGTAGAGTTCTTCAATGTATTCATTCCATCTTCTTGTTATCTGCTCCTCTTCTATGAGCATTGACCCGTCCTTGTCTATGATAGTGTCTGTGCGTTTCTTTTCCTCACCGACTGTTTTCTATCATTTCTATATGCCGTTTCTGTATTGCCTTTGACGAAATTTTCCTCAATTTCTTTGCATAAGTTGTTTATCCAATTTTCTCTGGTCTTCTTTACTTCTCTGTTGATATGATTCCTGCACCTTCTGTATTCCTCTTCTTTGTTTGTTATCTTGAACTGTCTTCTTTTCTCCATCATTTCCAATATTTCTGCTGTTATTCAGGGTTTATATGGGGTTCTCGATTCTTTTCCTATGTGCTCCTCGGCTGCTTTTGTAATTCCTGCTTTCATGGCTCCCCATTTCGAGTTGATGTCATCACCAGCTAAAGCTACCATAGTTGTGTCTTTGTCGCCATTGCAAATTCCCTTTTCGTGTTTTCATCTCTTCTTAGCTTCACTGTGTTCCATCTTTTGTTTGGTGCTACCACTCTTTTCTTCTTTAGTCGAAGTTCGCTTTTCATCAAAACTAAATTATGGTCTAAGTCAACGTCTGCACCTAGGTAACTCTTACTGTTTTTCACTTGATTTCTAAATGTTTGTCGGACCAGTATTTAGTCTATTTGGCATCTTTCTTTGTCTACTGGTCCGTCCATGTGTATCTTCTTCTTAGTGGTGTTTCGAAAGGCATATTTGTTACAGCCAGATTATGGCTTTTGCTGAACTCAACTAATCATGCACTTCTTGCATTCCTTTCTCCTAGGCCGCAATTCCCAGTTACATTCTCTTCTTTGCCTTCACCGACTACTGCGTTCCAGTCATCCATGATGAATAAGTTGTCCTGGTCTCGAAGTTCCATCAATACTTCTTCTATTTGCTCATAGGTTTCTTCTACTTCCTCATCTGTGTACCTTGATGTAGGCATATGTACTTGGATTATCGTCGTATTCTTCAGTTCTGATGCTATCTTCAACATTACTATCCTTTCATTGTATCTCCAGCTGTCTATAACTTTCTGTCCTATCTTCTTATTCAAGACAAAACCGACTCCTGCTGTAGCTTTACAGCTCCTGAATAAATCATTCGGAAGTACCCTCTCCACATGTCTCCTTCGCTGATTCCAAAGATATCTATCTTCACGCGTTCCATTTCTTTCTTCAGGTTTTCCAGTTTTCCACACTATAACAGCGATCGCACATTTCAGGTTCCCATCCTGCAGGAGTTTCGTTTGATGACGACCCAGGAGGCCCTGCTTTGTTTCTCTTTACTGCCGAAGATGACCCTCTGTGAAACAGTAGTGTCGTATTTCCTAACATTACTTTTTCTTATTTTTCCTTTCATGTTGTTTTCTAGGGACTGAGAAAGGTGGTGGTGTCCAAGTTATTCCTCCTCGCAGTGAAAGAGTCATAGAAGACATCCTGTCTCTGCCTGTTTTTGTTTACATGTAGGCCTTGCCGATGTCAATCATCTTCAGCCTCAGTGTGGTAATGGTAGAGCTGCTGCCCACTTCCATAATATCTCTCTTTGTCTGGCTCCTATCCCTAAAGGCCTGTCAGGCATGAAAAGCCTTCTGATAGCGAAGCTCTCTCCGGCATAGCTCTTGGGATCACTAGAGCGCGCAAGCCCCACCATCAAGACAACGTGGATATATTGAGAGGTGGCATGATTGTTTTCTTCTCGAAATAAAAACCTTAAAGAGTAGTTTAGTTGCTGGGGTTGAGTTTTCATTCTACCTAATTTTCTCGAAAACGGTTCTAATAATTTGTGTATGTGTTGTGTTAGGCGGAGAGTCATATTTCGTAAATAAGTACGTTTTAGCAAAGAACCAATGAGGCATAATTATTTCTATCGGAAAAATCCTAAAGATATTATTTAAGTGAGTTTGTGTTCGAAAGATTTTCGTTTTGTCAAATCAGTTTGTTTGGATTTCATAACTAAATATATTTTATTAACAATCCAGTAATACGCTTATTAGTTTTTCTCTGCAGGATAGTTTACTGGTTGAAATTAATATCATTTGGACAACCTTTTCGAAAAGAGATATTCTCTGAATTTCATAAAGTTTCAATAGTAAAAATGAAATGAAATCTTTGAGTTTTACGTCCCACGGTTATGCCGGTTAGGCTAAAGGAGACGGTGAAGATGAGTAATGAATGAAATGGTGGAATGAAGAAAGTGGGAGGAAACGGGAGAACCCCGAGAAAACCCACGCAAAGTTTCAATAGTAATCTTAATAGTTTCAATAGTAATTACTTTAGGAAAATTTGAAAACAAAGTGACTAACTAATAATGATTAATTTTTCTCGTATAATATTTGTCTTTGAAAATAACTATAACGATTTTTTTTATTTCATTATCAAATCTACAACATAGTGTAATCTTAGTTTTCTTGGAAAAAATGATAAAGGATTTGGTAGTAAGGAATGACGATTTTCTTGTAAACGATTCTAACCTTATTCATCTTAATAATAATAATAATAATAATAATAATAATAATAATAATAATAATAATAATAATAATAATAATAATAATAATAATAATAATAATAATAATAATAATGTGTGTATGTCTGTGGACAGATTTTCACATATAAAAAAGTCACTTACAACCACAAAAGTTTGTACACATGCAAGAAGTACTTTCAAACTTGAACGACCAACTGGAAAACACATGCAAAATGAAGACAAATAATAAGAAAACCAAAGTGATAAAGTGCACAAGAGCAGGACAGGAAGGGGCAAACGTATGGCTAAAGGGAGAAAAAAAATCGAAGACATAAAGACGTTTCCCTATTTAGGAAGCCTAATATCCTCAGATGGAAGAAGTAAAAAAGACGGAAGTTCCAGAATAGCGCAGACTGAACAAGCATTCAATAGGAAAAGAGGACTGTTAACACCACAAAATGTGTCATTGGATGTTCGAAAATGATTTATTAAGACCCTGATATGGAGCTTGGCGCTTTACGGATCAGAGACGTGGACACTGAGAAAAGCTGAAATATTCAAGCTGAAAGCATTTGAAATATGGTGTTGGCGAAGAATGCTGCGCATATCATGGACCGAAATGAAAAGGAACGAAGACAATCATTCCCATGAATAATGTTATCCATTGAGGGCGGGGGGAGTTTGTTTTGTTTGTGTTCAAACTATAATAAAAAGTAACCGGAAAAATTCGTCCTAAGAAAACACTCGCAAGAATATATTACAGCCCCTTGTGATTTTTCTTTTTATGAGAAATGATTTAAGCTACGTATATTCTACAGCAATTAATGTAATCTAAACAAAATCGCTTTAGGGAAACAGTAGGTATCTTTCGAAATTTCAATTCATTCTTGAAGAGCTTTCATTTCTTTTTCCAGGAAATGTTAATCGGAACACTTCACAGTACAGTGGTTGTAGACTACTCCCATTGAGACAAAACATTACAAGCAGTACTACAATATATTATTGTTTCGAAACTGGGTTCAATATGTAAAAGCCGTGGTTCTATTTTAAAACATGTGTTACGTTCTTTTAAAACAAGATGAATTTCTTTTTATTTTACTTTAAAAGTATAACCGTTACATATTTAATATTAAAAATACCCTAAAGATTTTTTAATATGCATATCCCATGTACTAAAATAATATTGCATATATTATTTAAAGAAAAGGAAAGAAACCTTCGTTATTTATGTACAAAATGCAATTTATTTCTTCTTCTCCAAAATACAATGTTACAAAAATATAAATATAAGATTCAAAATCGCGTGACTTCCAAATTTATAATGCTTGCCACCTAGTACTTCGACCAAAAAAAAAAAAAGATATTGTTTGCAGAAAAGTGCTTGTTAATATTCTCTTCCCCTCTCCTCCCCCTTCCGTGAAAAAGGGAGGCTTTCGGAAGTAAGAAAAAGAAACCAACTCTTGCTGCAAATTTGTAGAGATATACTGATAACTTTGTATAAGAAGGCCTTAAACATTGCCACCTACGGCTATAGTTTTTCTTTTCTTTTCTTTTTTTAAAGCAGAGTTTCCGTCCAGTTTTACTGTTCTTTCATGCGTTATGTAATTAGGTACCACTACTACATACATAGAGCAGGTGGACAGTCAAGGTAAGGTAAGGCAAGGCAAGAAGACAAGTTTTCCATGTGTGTTTACCTTTGTTTATCACGTTGGCAACTTTTAAAAGGCAATTGATTTGTTAAGTAGTTGAAGGGAAAAAAAAAGAAAAGGCTTTGATGCTGACGTTAATGGCTCGTAACTACTGCAGTCTGTGCTATAACCATATTTTTCGCCAGTCCCCTTTCCACTTTATAGCATACGAATTGAGCCTCAAAGATGCAAAATTTATATTTCACTTTAAAGAAGAAAAGAAAGAAAAAGAAGAAAGATTCTTAAGTCGTGGAATGGAAGTCATATTTTTGTCCCATGGTTATAACCTTTAGGCTAAAAGAGGCGGTTATGATTAATGAAAGTGAAACGGTCCTGTTAATAATCGGTGAAGTAAGAGCGTGTGAGAGAAACAGGAGAGAATATCGAGAATACCCACAGGCATGGTATTCTCCACTACGAATTCACATGGCCTGGAGCCTGGGATCGAACCTGGAAACGCTCGCACCAAAGATGAACGCTGTAATATATTTTTAAACTAGACATGTCATTAAGAGTCTTCATTCCGGCGAAATTAAAATACCGCTAATTTTACAGTAATTATGTGATATCTTCAAATAGATAAAAGATAGTTGAAATATAGAACAAGAGCGCCCTAGACAATATTATTTTGCGTGAGGTACCGTTATCACAAGTCACCTAGTGGCTTTCCGTTTTCAGCTGTTTAGAAACGCGAAAATAAATGCCGATTTTCAAAATGGCTCGAAATCGAAAGCAGATAAGTAGTAGTAGGGGCCCGCGTATATTGCGCCGAGTCAGCAAAAATTTTTGTGACGTCATAGGTCAAAGGTCAATGACCTTGGCCCGGGGTCAATGACCTAGGGGTACATAGGACCAGCCCCTCTAAATTTTGGCAGGGGTACCATGGCCCACCCCCTAAATTTTGGCAGGGGTACATAGGACCACCCCCTTAAATTTTGGAAATTGCCAAATCTAAAAATTTGGTATGGTAGCCTAGGACCATAGTATGTACCTCTATCAGTATTGGGTGTCTATGTCGTTCCCTTTCATGGGTATAAAATTGCCAAAAAAGTCAAATTTCGGGGGTTTTTGATCTAATTTATCCCCTTGGATGAGGTGTTATTATCCTATATAGTTATATGGGCATATACAGGGGTCCATTCCCTTTCATAAGACATGGGTATATTAATGCACCCCTTGAAAAATTTGGGAGGGGTACCTTGGCCCACCCTTAAATTTTGGAAATTGACCAATTTAAACATTGGGTATTTTAGTACTGGACCCTAATATGTATTAGGTTAAATTTGGGTGGTCCACCTCGTTCCCTTCTAGGGGTACAAAATTGCCAAAATATAAACGTAAGCAATACGTAGTACCACGTGTTTGGTTTTTGGTCGATTTTATCCCCTTTGATGACGTGTTATTATCCTATATAGTTATATGGTCATGTATAGGGGTCCATTACCTTTCATAAGATATGGGTATATTTGTGCACTCCTTTAAAAATTTGGGAGGGGTACTTTGGCCCACCCCTTAAATTTTGGAAATTGCTCATTTTATATATTTGGTATTATAGTACTGGACCCTAACATGTATTATAATAAATTTGGGTGGTCCACTTCGTTCCCTTTTAGGGGTACAAAATTGCCAAAATATAAACGTAAGCAATACGTTGTACCACGTGTTTGGTTTCGACCCAAGTTATCCCCTTGGATGAGGTCCTATTACCTTATATGGTTATATGGTCATGTATAGGGGTCCATTCCCTTAAATTTTAGAAATTGACCATTTTACATATTTGGTATAATAGTATAGGACCCTAATATATATATATTACTATAAATTTGGGTGGTCCACCTCGTTCCCTTTCATGGGTACGAAATTGCCAAATTGTTAGTACAACCACGTGTTTCGTTTTTGACCTAATTTATTCCCTTGGATGAGGTCCTATTACCTTATATGGTTATATGGTCATGTATAGGGGTCTATTACCTATCATAAGACATAGGTACATTTGTGCACCCCTTTAAATTTTTGGGAGGGGTACCTTGGCCCACCCCTTTAATTTTGGAAATTACCCATTTAATATATTTGGTATTATAGTATACGACCCTAATAGAGATTACTATAAATTTAGTTGGTCCACCTCGTTCCCTTCTAGGGGTACAAAATTGCCAAAATATAAACGTAAGCAATACGTTATACCACGTGTTTGGTTTTTAGTTGATTTTATTCTCTTTGATGAGGTGTTATTACCTTATATGTTCACATGTGCGTATACAGGAGTCTATTACCTTTCATAAGACATGGGTATATTGATGCACCCCTTTAAATTTTTGGGAGGGGTACCTTGGCCCAACCCTTTAATTTTGGAAATTGCTTAATTTCATCATGTGGTGTCATAGTACTGGATCCTAATATGTATCATGATAAATTTGGATGGTCCACCTCGTTCCCTTTTAGGGGTACAAAATTGTCAAAATATAAACGTAAGCAATACGTTATACCACGTGTTTGATTTTTGACCAAATTTATCTCCTTGATGAGGTCCTATTACATCATATAGTTATATGGTCATGTATAGGGGTCCATTCCCTATCATAAGACATAGGTACATTTGTGCACCCCCGGGAGGGGTACAATGGCCCACCTCTTTAATTTGGAAATTGCTCAATTAAACATTTGGTATTACAGTATAGGACCCTAATATGGATCACTATAAATTTGGGTGGTCCACCTCGTTCCCTTTTAGGGGTACAAAATTGACAAAATATAAACGTAAGCATTACGTTGTACCACGTGTTTGGTTTTGACCTAATTTATTTCTTTGGATGAGGTCCTATTACCTTATATGGTTATATGGTAATGTATAGGTGTTCATTCCCTATCATAAGACATAGGTACATTGATGCACCCCGGGAGGGGATTCGGTATCATAGTACAGGCCTCAACATGTATCATGATAAATTTGGGTGGTCCATCTTGTTCCCTTTCATGGGTAAAAATTGCTAAAATATAAACATAAGCAATATGTTGTACCATGTGTTTGGTTTTTGGCCCAATTTCTCCCCCTTTGATGAGGTTCTATTACCTTATATGGTTATATGGTCATGTATATAGGTTCATTTCCTATCATAAGATATGGGTGCGTTGATGCATCCTTTAAAAATTTGGGAGGGGTATCTTGGCACATCCACTCGGTTTTAGAAATTGTTTAATATAAGCATTTGGTATCATAGTACAGGTCTTCAATATGTACCACTATAAATTTGGATGGTCCACATCGTTCCCTTTTCATAGGTAAAGAACTACCTAAAATCAAATTTCGGAGGTTATTGACCCCTATTTAGCACATTATATGGGTATGTACAGAGGTTTATTACCTTTATATGTTTATGTTCCCTTTTAAATTTGGGAATTATCAAATAACAAAATTCGGTAAACGTTTTCTAGGACCCGTTGGTATTCCTCTTATGGCCAAATATTCAAAATTTAAAGGTTATTGACCGGCTTTATTATTGAATAAGTACAGGATTTATTACTTTTTTCATAAGACACAGGTGTATTTGTGTACCAATCTTAAATTTTGGAAGGGGGTACATTTCTTATTGCAATATCAATAATTGGTAATTGTTCTTAAAATTGGATAGTATCTCATTCATTGGGTAAATCATTGTCAAATATGAGTATGACCACGTGATCGGTTATTGACCTATGATGGGATTAGGAGTCCAGGACATTGGTACATTGAAACTTTGTAGGATAATTTGAGAATTGTCAAATGAAATTACGTCATTGGTTTTGATTATTCCCGCCAAATATAAACGTAAGCAAGACGTTGTACCACGTGATTGTCCTTGATGAGGTAGTGTACAGGGATTCATTTCCTTTGTTGTGGTACTTCTTAAGTTTGAGTACATTAAACAGTTGGTTCTACTCAGGTAAACAATTGACGGACATTATTGACCTTATTGAACATATAATGATATGATTAATTCTAAGACTTAGGTATATCAAGAGAAGTATTCTTTAAATTTGGGAATGGTGATAAACAGAATTTTAACATAAGGTGCGAAATTTGAAACAATACATTGAACTTTAGTCACAGCTCATAGTCTAAGATCATTGGTGGTGATTCATTTGACCTTGAGCTTTAGAAATCTGATAGCTAACCTTATTGAATCTTATGACTCATAGACGAAAGGCAATACATGCTACAACACTGGCAAAGTTATTGTTAATGCAATTTGATTGGTTGATCACTATCTTTCCTGCAATCTGATTGGTTGATCACTATCTTTCGTGCAATCTGATTGGTTGATGATTTTCAAATCTTTGCTGTATTCAGTTTTAAGTTTTGTTTAACATTTAAAAATCTTGGTTTCGTTCAACATTTTGCACTCACTGATAAATATGATCAAAACCGTTTATTTGTTAATCGAATAGTTAAAAACCGGATAAAGTTTGACGGTTAACCGTGAAACGTAAATTTTTTTTTAGTTTGAAATTTTTTTGCTTGAAATTTTTTGTTTGAAAATTTTTTCGTTTCCAAATTTTTTTTGTTTCAAAATTTTGTTTGAGATTTTTTCGTTTGAAATTTTTGTTTGAAATTTTTTTCGTTTGAAATTTTTTGTTTGAAAATTTTTGTTCGAAAATTTTGTTTAAAATTTTTTGTTTAAAATTTTTCGTTTCCAAATTTTTTGTTTGAAATTTTTTGTTTCAAAATTTTGTTTGAAATTTTTTTCGCTTCAAAATTTTGTTTGAAAATTTTTGTTCTCGAAATTTTTGTTTCAAAGTTTGAGTTGACATTTTTAAAAGTTTGTGCACTTATTAGTAAAGAACCGGAACTGTTTAGAACAGAAACCTTTGACAACATTGTGGTGCAATAGTACACGTCAGAACCTGGGGTTGTACTTGAAATGAAAAAACACAATTCATTGAAATGGATCATTTTATTACACTCCACATACATCCATACCAGATAGTGGTTCTGGATATTGTCGATACAATGTATTTTGAACTTCTTGCACTAGTTTGTCTTTAGCATATAATTTTAATTCCAGTTGAAGTCTTTTAAGGTCTAGTGCAATATCAATTGGTGGAAACTCAATGTCCATTTGATCACAAATAAACTGTTTATCAATACAGGTATGCACTAGCCGGAACTGTTTAGAACAAAAACATCTGGCAACGTTGTGGTGCAATAGTACACGTCAGAACATGATAATGCAACGTCATCAGTTTGCATCATCGTTCGAGTTAGTATTCATGATAACATCATCATGGCTACTTGTCTGCAGTTTCTAAACACACGTGATGTGATGAAATCATTTACCAAGATTACTGATTTACAACAAAGTGTACCTTATAGAATCTTAGCTAGCCAAATGATCCCTACAAAGTTTGGATTAAGAATCGTAGTGAAGCTTGAAAATGATAAGAATATAATTTTACCAGCAAGATATTTACCCATGGAACCATCAAAACAAGAAGAACTGCTGCGTTTCTTAAATACTGGATCTGTATCTTTATGTTACAAAGGATTCTTGGGTCGAAGTCATCAACTTGAATTTAGTACACAGCCAGATTCGTCAGCCATTGTGATGAAATCATGAATCAGCACATTTCTTTCCAATGACGTCATCTGTAGTTGTATGAATTTGGTTGGTCGGCATGACGTCAGCAACTGTGATGAAATCATGAATTCAAACGTCAGCACATTCCTTACTAATGACGTCAGCAATAACTATAAATCAACCAATATAGTGTCATCCCACGAAATCATTTGAGCAAGTGCTTTTCAGGAGGAAAGATGTGTACTTCTAACGATAAAGAGTTCATCTTCGCAAGCTATTATCCAATAAATATATTTCAAACAAAACATGTGATGATTGGTATCAGTGCTAGAACATTTGAACCAGTGATTCGATTGGGCAAAGCAGAACAATTTGGTGTACAACTGACCTGTGAAGAATGGCAAATATTATGTTCACAAATCGACCAAATGAACGATTATTTTCATGATGAGCTAAATGTGACCATAGTCAAATCATTAGGCTCGAATCATGAAGTGGTGCTGCGTACAGTCCTCGAAGAGAAGATGGTGTTGTTACGTAAAAAGAGTACATTCCATGTCCCTCGCAACATGGTGTATCTAACGCAAACGGAATGGAACAAATTCATCAGCGTATTTCAGTGTGTGAAACATGCAGTGGAAGTGTGTAACAAAACTAGTATATTCCTGAAAAAGTACTATTTTGAAAAATGTGTTATGCATATTGTACAACATGTATCTAGATATTGTGATGGTTGTCAACATCGTTCGTGGGTGCATACCTGTATTGATAAACAGTTTATTTGTGATCAAATGGACATTGAGTTTCCACCAATTGATATTGCACTAGACCTTAAAAGACTTCAACTGGAATTAAAATTATATGCTAAAGACAAACTAGTGCAAGAAGTTCAAAATACATTGTATCGACAATATCCAGAACCACTATCTGGTATGGATGTATGTGGAGTGTAATAAAATGATCCATTTCAATGAATTGTGTTTTTTCATTTCAAGTACAACCCCAGGTTCTGACGTGTACTATTGCACCACAATGTTGTCAAAGGTTTCTGTTCTAAACAGTTCCGGTTCTTTACTAATAAGTGCACAAACTTTTAAAAATGTCAACTCAAACTTTGAAACAAAAATTTCGAGAACAAAAATTTTCAAACAAAATTTTGAAGCGAAAAAAATTTCAAACAAAATTTTGAAACAAAAAATTTCAAACAAAAAATTTGGAAACGAAAAATTTTAAACAAAAAATTTTAAACAAAATTTTCGAACAAAAATTTTCAAACAAAAAATTTCAAACGAAAAAAATTTCAAACAAAAATTTCAAACGAAAAAATCTCAAACAAAATTTTGAAACAAAAAAATTTGGAAACGAAAAAATTTTCAAAAAAAATTTCAAGCAAAAAAATTTCAAACTAAAAAAATTTTACGTTTCACGGTTAACCGTCAAACTTTATCCGGTTTTTAACTATTCGATTAACAAATAAACGGTTTTGATCATATTTATCAGTGAGTGCAAAATGTTGAACGAAACCAAGATTTTTAAATGTTAAACAAAACTTAAAACTGAATACAGCAAAGATTTGAAAATCATCAACCAATCAGATTGCACGAAAGATAGTGATCAACCAATCAGATTGCAGGAAAGATAGTGATCAACCAATCAAATTGCATTAACAATAACTTTGCCAGTGTTGTAGCATGTATTGCCTTTCGTCTATGAGTCATAAGATTCAATAAGGTTAGCTATCAGATTTCTAAAGCTCAAGGTCAAATGAATCACCACCAATGATCTTAGACTATGAGCTGTGACTAAAGTTCAATGTACTGTTTCAAATTTCGCACCTTATGTTAAAATTCTGTTTATCACCATTCCCAAATTTAAAGAATACTTCTCTTGATATACCTAAGTCTTAGAATTAATCATATCATTATATGTTCAATAAGGTCAATAATGTCCGTCAATTGTTTACCTGAGTAGAACCAACTGTTTAATGTACTCAAACTTAAGAAGTACCACAACAAAGGAAATGAATCCCTGTACACTACCTCATCAAGGACAATCACGTGGTACAACGTCTTGCTTACGTTTATATTTGGCGGGAATAATCAAAACCAATGACGTAATTTCATTTGACAATTCTCAAATTATCCTACAAAGTTTCAATGTACCAATGTCCTGGACTCCTAATCCCATCATAGGTCAATAACCGATCACGTGGTCATACTCATATTTGACAATGATTTACCCAATGAATGAGATACTATCCAATTTTAAGAACAATTACCAATTATTGATATTGCAATAAGAAATGTACCCCCTTCCAAAATTTAAGATTGGTACACAAATACACCTGTGTCTTATGAAAAAAGTAATAAATCCTGTACTTATTCAATAATAAAGCCGGTCAATAACCTTTAAATTTTGAATATTTGGCCATAAGAGGAATACCAACGGGTCCTAGAAAACGTTTACCGAATTTTGTTATTTGATAATTCCCAAATTTAAAAGGGAACATAAACATATAAAGGTAATAAACCTCTGTACATACCCATATAATGTGCTAAATAGGGGTCAATAACCTCCGAAATTTGATTTTAGGTAGTTCTTTACCTATGAAAAGGGAACGATGTGGACCATCCAAATTTATAGTGGTACATATTGAAGACCTGTACTATGATACCAAATGCTTATATTAAACAATTTCTAAAACCGAGTGGATGTGCCAAGATACCCCTCCCAAATTTTTAAAGGATGCATCAACGTACCCATATCTTATGATAGGAAATGAACCTATATACATGACCATATAACCATATAAGGTAATAGAACCTCATCAAAGGGGGAGAAATTGGGCCAAAAACCAAACACATGGTACAACATATTGCTTATGTTTATATTTTAGCAATTTTTACCCATGAAAGGGAACAAGATGGACCACCCAAATTTATCATGATACATGTTGAGGCCTGTACTATGATACCGAATCCCCTCCCGGGGTGCATCAATGTACCTATGTCTTATGATAGGGAATGAACACCTATACATTACCATATAACCATATAAGGTAATAGGACCTCATCCAAAGAAATAAATTAGGTCAAAACCAAACACGTGGTACAACGTAATGCTTACGTTTATATTTTGTCAATTTTGTACCCCTAAAAGGGAACGAGGTGGACCACCCAAATTTATAGTGATCCATATTAGGGTCCTATACTGTAATACCAAATGTTTAATTGAGCAATTTCCAAATTAAAGAGGTGGGCCATTGTACCCCTCCCGGGGGTGCACAAATGTACCTATGTCTTATGATAGGGAATGGACCCCTATACATGACCATATAACTATATGATGTAATAGGACCTCATCAAGGAGATAAATTTGGTCAAAAATCAAACACGTGGTATAACGTATTGCTTACGTTTATATTTTGACAATTTTGTACCCCTAAAAGGGAACGAGGTGGACCATCCAAATTTATCATGATACATATTAGGATCCAGTACTATGACACCACATGATGAAATTAAGCAATTTCCAAAATTAAAGGGTTGGGCCAAGGTACCCCTCCCAAAAATTTAAAGGGGTGCATCAATATACCCATGTCTTATGAAAGGTAATAGACTCCTGTATACGCACATGTGAACATATAAGGTAATAACACCTCATCAAAGAGAATAAAATCAACCAAAAACCAAACACGTGGTATAACGTATTGCTTACGTTTATATTTTGGCAATTTTGTACCCCTAGAAGGGAACGAGGTGGACCAACCAAATTTATAGTAATCTCTATTAGGGTCGTATACTATAATACCAAATATATTAAATGGGTAATTTCCAAAATTAAAGGGGTGGGCCAAGGTACCCCTCCCAAAAATTTAAAGGGGTGCACAAATGTACCTATGTCTTATGATAGGTAATAGACCCCTATACATGACCATATAACCATATAAGGTAATAGGACCTCATCCAAGGGAATAAATTAGGTCAAAAACGAAACACGTGGTTGTACTAACAATTTGGCAATTTCGTACCCATGAAAGGGAACGAGGTGGACCACCCAAATTTATAGTAATATATATATATTAGGGTCCTATACTATTATACCAAATATGTAAAATGGTCAATTTCTAAAATTTAAGGGGTGGGCCAATGTACCCCTCCCAAATTTTTAAAGGGGTGCACCAATATACCCATATGTTATGAAAGGGAATGGACCCCTATACATGACCATATAACCATATAAGGTAATAGGACCTCATCCAAGGGGATAACTTGGGTCGAAACCAAACACGTGGTACAACGTATTGCTTACGTTTATATTTTGGCAATTTTGTACCCCTAAAAGGGAACGAAGTGGACCACCCAAATTTATTATAATACATGTTAGGGTCCAGTACTATAATACCAAATATATAAAATGAGCAATTTCCAAAATTTAAGGGGTGGGCCAAAGTACCCCTCCCAAATTTTTAAAGGAGTGCACAAATATACCCATATCTTATGAAAGGTAATGGACCCCTATACATGACCATATAACTATATAGGATAATAACACGTCATCAAAGGGGATAAAATCGACCAAAAACCAAACACGTGGTACTACGTATTGCTTACGTTTATATTTTGGCAATTTTGTACCCCTAGAAGGGAACGAGGTGGACCACCCAAATTTAACCTAATACATATTAGGGTCCAGTACTAAAATACCCAATGTTTAAATTGGTCAATTTCCAAAATTTAAGGGTGGGCCAAGGTACCCCTCCCAAATTTTTCAAGGGGTGCATTAATATACCCATGTCTTATGAAAGGGAATGGACCCCTGTATATGCCCATATAACTATATAGGATAATAACACCTCATCCAAGGGGATAAATTAGATCAAAAACCCCCGAAATTTGACTTTTTTGGCAATTTTATACCCATGAAAGGGAACGACATAGACACCCAATACTGATAGAGGTACATACTATGGTCCTAGGCTACCATACCAAATTTTTAGATTTGGCAATTTCCAAAATTTAAGGGGGTGGTCCTATGTACCCCTGCCAAAATTTAGGGGGTGGGCCATGGTACCCCTGCCAAAATTTAGAGGGGGTGGTCCTATGTACCCCTAGGTCATTGACCCCGGGCCAAGGTCATTGACCTTTGACCTATGACGTCACAAAAATTTTTGCTGACTCGGCGCAATATACGCGGGCCCCTACTACTTAAGTGAGTCGTGATAACGGTTTCTCATGTAAAATAATATTGTCTAGGGCGCTCTTGTTCCACATTTCGATTATCTTTTACCTATTTGAAGATATCACATAATTACTGTAAAATTAGCGATATTTTAATTTCGCCCGGATGAAGACTCTTAAGCCATTCTGCTTTCTTCTTAGCTCGTGCTTCAGTATCAAAAAAGATGGTAATAAAAAGTATGATCCAGAGGACTACACTTTCTCACTCTAATTTCTTAAACTAAACCATGTCATGCTGCAGTTATTACTGTATTATTGGGACCACGGTGGCTCAGTGGTAAAGCTCTTATTTCTGGCACGTGGGGTCCTGGTTCGATCCCCAGCTAAGTAAGTTTGTGATGGACACATCATGTCCGTGGGTTTTCTCGGGGTACTCCCATTTCCTCTCACTTTCTCATTCCACCAAATCTTCCATCATCATTCATCTTCGTTGATCATCGTTCTTCTTAGCCTAAAGGCCATATGGGTAATTATTGAGTTATTTATTTATACAATATGGCAAAATGGTTTCCGTCATTTTTGAGAAAAGCTCATCTTGAAGAGAAAATTATCCCAAAAAGATTTATCTCAGGAAAAATTAATTTTGTGTTGTAAGGTTGTTAATAAGACATTTATTTATGTAATGTAAAGAAAATCATCTGAGTCATTTTTTTGCAAAAATTGTTTAAAAAGGACATACCACAAGAGGCCAGTATCCCTTCTGAATTTTTCTCAGGAAAATAATATTACCACATAACAGGGTTATTAATGAAATGTTGAAATATGAAATAAAAACAAAGTCATTAAAGCTGTACTTGAAAAATTTGCATCATTTTAAATGTCTTTATTCTTCATTAAAATACACTTATTTGGAGGTTGGAAAGAAAATTCGAAAGCTTGTCTTCAAAAATCAGGAAAACTTAAAACTGAAAATTTGGTTCAGGATCGGGTGAACCATATAGAGTCTATTTGAGTACATACATCAGGACGGACAAATAGTTAGACAAACATCAGAAAATGGTTTTTCGTGGTATATTTTTTATAGGCCAGACGAACTAGGTATCAATTGTGGAGATAATTAGTGGAATCTCCCCCTCATAGAATTGTTGCAATTATCTTCTTCATCAACATACTACTAGGTTTTACAGATTCGACTTGTATCGTGGAGTCATCGAGGAAAAATGGCAAACAAGGGGACACCTTCATTTGACTTTTCACTAATTTCTCAAAAAATGGTTAATGTTAGAATGAAAATGAACTAACGATCACTTCCCGGAAAATTAGATTTTAAAGTGCCTGAAAATTATCACTTTTATCGAAATGTAATTTCTTGTTTCTTGAAATTAGTGAAATGTATTTTCCCTTCTCCTTGAACTACATTTACCACTAAAGTTAGGCTATATTTTGTGTTTCGTCACTTTTTTCTTTTCTTTTCTTAAAGATGAAAATGTAAATGAAATTTCAGTATAATATGAAAGTTGAATAATATGTAAATCCATAAATAATTTAAATTAACTTAAATTAAAACATATGAAATATCAAACTTACCCTATACGTACATTGTCTTGTGTTTTTATTTGATTAAAAAGGATTAATTGAATTTAAAATTATAGTAATTGAATGATGATGTGAACTATTTAAAAACATTTATGTTTGATAAAAATGTTCACTATAAACAATTTCCTAAAGAACCCAAATGTTATCTACACTCTATAGATGTTTTCTTTTTTTTTCGTTTTTTTCTTTTCTTTTTCTTTTTTTTCTTTGAAATGTCATTTACCGGTGTCTGAAAACTCAATATCTATTTACGTAATCTTGGAAGGTTAGGTAAAACTAACTATTATATAGACATCAAGCTTATTCCTTATCATTTATGTTTCAGGTAACTGAAGATCCCTTTAGTTCTTAGCAAAGATCGATCCAAAATCTTGTTAGTAAGGTACGAAATATGGAAACCAATCAAAGTCCAGCATTAGGGGACAGCTAATACAAAGGTAGAAATGCAAATCCTAAAGTCATTATAACTGGTATTTAATAACATTAAGGTCTGTATTGGATATGCTACGTTCCAGATTACCAACAACTTTATAGCCTGAAGAAAATGTTGCCTGTGTACGACGTATGTTCGACAATAGCCCTCGAAGTAAATTTGTTAGGTACCGGTATACGGTATCATCATCATCATCATAGGTATTCTGCCATCATTGGTAGGTCACGTGCTGCAACTGAGAACCTTCTATGCCCCACGGTCTTCAGACAACCTCTTCGCCTTCACGTACGACTTTTCTGTTTTTATATTGTCCATCAATTGTAGCCTCCTTCGCCCCCTCCCTCTCTTTCCTGCCACCACATCCTCTAGCAGTCCCTCATGATACATTTCTTTATTAGTCAATGTCCCAACCAATTTATCTACCTCTTTTCAACAACATCTAAAATTGTTCTTTACTCTCCCTCCATTTCAAACATCCTCTCATTCGTTTAAAGCTCGACCCAGCTAATTCTCTAAATTCTTCTCCACATCTACATTTTTAAAGCTTGCAGTCGTTTTTCATAACTTTTGTCCAATATCCATGTTTCTGTCCCATACAGAACAATGACCCATACGAAGCATTTTATGAGTCTTTTTCTCAGAGAAATAATGGTATTTTCTTCCTCCTAAAGGCGTCTTTCCCTTTCTGACTGCCTTCTCATTCTTATTTTCGATTGCCATCATAAAAAAAAATAACCCCTTGTTTCCTACGAAGTTCCATAGATATCACTTCTTTGTACATTTTCTCATATTTCCCAACTCTTTCTAATTCTTCTATGTCCATGCATTTTCTTTTGTAATTTCTTCTCTTGCTTTTGGTGTTCTCTCCGTAACTCATTGTTTAACTTTCTTCACATCCTGCTGCTCTCTTCCGTATCAACCTGTTTCCACGCCCTTTTTTCCCTCATTTGATGCAATATCTGTTTATAACCCATGATTTCTTAGCCGTTTTGTGTTCGCGGTAACCTACTAGTTCTTCTGCAGCCTGCTCTATGCGAAATTTCATATGTTACTATATTTTTTTTACTCTCCCCACCTATCCTTCCTTTGTTTGAGTATTTTTCTTCGAATTTTTTAACAAAAAAATTCTTACTTCCTCGTTACTCAATTTTTGATTATTCAACATTTTTGACTTCTTTTCTTCTGCCTACATTTTTCAGTTGAATATATACTTCGACCACCACAAGATTATGATCAGAGAAAATGTTGGCCCAAAGATCTTCGAGTTCAAGTTTTGGATACCTGTTCTAAATCATAACATGGTTTATTTGATATCTCGACCGTCTATTAAGGGTTTCCATAAATATTTTCTATTCTTGTGCTGATTGAACCAAGTGTTCCCAATTACTAGCGAATTCTGTCTACAGAAATTGATCAGTTCCTATTCCCTTTCATTTCTTTCACCTAAACCATATTTGCCTACGATACTACCATCCTGTTTTTCTCCCATATCTGCATTGAAATCTCGCATTATATTTATGCATATGTCCCTTTTCTTTCTGTCTGTAATATCTTAATTTTCGTCTGCTTCTACAGTTGTATGTAAAGTGGTCGGTGCGTATGTTTGTATCACCATAGATTCTTCTTTTTCCTTTTAAGTCTTAACATCGTAACTCTATCATGAACAAATTCTACTTTCATTACCTTCTGTTTTAAGCAATTTAAGGTATACACTAAAAGATTGCCACCTGTTTTAACTAGAATTGCCATCTGTCTCGAATTAGGCTGAATTTAGATTTAAAAGGACACATTATGTGGCGAGGTGCGAAATTATTTAAAGCATTTACAAAATACGTGATAGAAATTCTTAGTGACATGTGTGAATTTCGACCTACGATGTGTACCTGTGATTATCAAGATATCGATATAGTTCTATCACTAAAACTTTTCTTGTTGGCAACACTGAAATCACAACTGATGATATTATTGTTTGATCGGTTTAAAGCCACGAGTTTTCTGTTTCATGTGTTTTTGGATTGAATTCTCATTGCGATTTCCATTCTTTAATACCTGTATATAGTTTTTTTCTATTATTCTTAATAAACTATTCTATTATAAATGTGGGTAGGAAGAACCGAGGACCTGCACATGTTCGAAAGGTTCGTCTTACTACCGTAGGGTCAACTGGTATAAAATTAAAACTGTTAAAAAGAAGGAAAAAAGGCCTGAATTTTCATTGCTCCTGGAAAACATATGTTCAACAAATCTTTTCCTAGGACTACGTCCATTGTAAGAACTTTGCAGAAATACATGTTACAGTGTATATAAGATAACTTCAACCTGTTTGAGAACATTTTATGGTCTAATAAGGCATTGTTTTATCAATGGTCTTGCTAATAGGCATAACTGTCACTATTGGAATAACGCTGATCTAGGATCCTATCGTTGAAAAAAAAATACATTCACTTTTAAAGCAACAGTGTGGTGTGAAATGACGTCTACCAATGCTGTGAATTTTTGCTTATGAACTTTGTGGTACCTATCATTACTTAATATAATGACTATGCAGAGCTCATATTTATGCAGGACGGTGATCTTCTACACTTTGTTATTGATATTCAGCAGTGGTTCATCATTGGGTTTCAAGGAAGATGGATGGACTCTCAAGGACCAACAGAGTAGCCTGCTCGAAACCCTGACCTCATCCCCTGCGACTTTGTCATGTGAAGTTTCTACAAAAGAAGGAGTGTAAAGGCTCATTCAAAAGCTCTTGATGAATTTGAAAAAAAAAATGGAATATTTTGAACTTAGTTCCACGTGGTTACTCAAGAAAAGCATTTGATAATATACCAAAACGTTTACAGAAGTGTCATGACACCGATGGTGCTTATGTTGGATTCTCAGGAGATGTTTTGCAATTGAAATTAGTTATTGACTTTTCAGGCAACTTACATTCTATATATGAAGTTCTATTAATATATCATATTCTAAACAGGAATGTGTAATGTAGAGCACGCGGTTAAACCAATATATCAAAACAATAAAATCGAGATCCAGGAGTATTTACATAAATTATATCTTGATTACAATGTATTCACTATACAAGGGTGAAATATAATTGGAGTTAAAGCTGGCAGAGAGTGCTTCATATTCTCCAATAGCTGAATAGAACAAGAACATATTTTTTCTTAACCTTCTTATAATAATGGTTACGCTGATATAATGAAGTATGTGTCTATGTAAAATGCTGATTTGAGAATAAATATCCATATTTATGTCAACTTAATGATGACAAGCAGAATAAACAATACAAAAGAAAGATCACAATCGAGTACATGATCATCACTAATGCAGCATAATGAACCAGTAACAGATATGGAGCATTCAGAGCATAAGGAAACCAAGTTCAATTATCAAGACTGTGGGGGAAAAAAAGGAGACATAAAGCTTGTACGGTAAAATGTATGGAAAAGTTAACTTTTTTTTTTTTACATTAAATGAGTTATCTGCAGTATTTGGACATGATTGTTTCAAACCCTATAGAGAGCTGCAGAGATTTCAAAGATAAAATATGTCCCAAAAGTGGACATTATTCCTTCATGCAGTGAACGCGCAATGTCGTTTGTTTTAGGTTCATGGAAAAAAGCTTCTGGAAATACATAGTGACATATGGCTAAAATTGACTTATTTGCATAGTGATTATATGAAATGTAAACGCTGAAATAAAAACAAGGATATGAATGGTGACAGAAGCCTTTAGAAGGAAGACAATACTATTTTGTGGGACCTTGAATAAAGAGTTAAGAAAAAGACTTATAAAATGCTTCGTGTGGAGTATTATACTGCATGGGTCAGAAACATGGACATGATACAAAAATAATAAAACAGAACTTGAAGCTTTCGAAATGTGAGTGTGGAGAAGAATGGAGATAATTAGCTGGGTCGAATGATAGGATCTTATAAATGATGGGGGAAACACTTCTGAATATTATTAAGAAGAAGAAGAGAAGCTGGTTGGGACATTAGCTAAGAAAGAATTGCATTATGAGGGACGTGGTCAAAGGTATAGTGACAAGAACGAGAGGGAGGGGGCGAAAAGACTATAATTAATGGAAGATATCAAAACAGAGAAATCATACGTGAAGACGAAGATGTTAGCAGAAGACTGTGAAGCATGGAAGCTTCTCAGTTGTGGCAAGTGACCTGGCAATAATGGCAGAACACCTATGATGATGATGATGATGATGATGAGTATCAACATCTACCAGCTTTAACTGCCATCTGGCGAAAATAGATGTAATTGCTTGATGAATTCGTAAACAATCCTCCTAATAGTTCAAAGTCAGTCTACGACTTTGCCATATTGTGAAATTTTTTGTTGATCCTTGTCAGACTTTTCAATTTTATCTTCCTTAGCTCTTGTATTATTTGTTCTGTATATTTCAATCAATGTTTTCTATGTATTATTTCTTTTAACGTTTCTTCCATAGATAATAGTATGATTCCTCCATGTCCCATAATGCGTTCAATCATCTATTTCTTGTTTTTGAAATATCTTTCAGTATACTCCTCTCTTCTCCGACCATTTCCAATACCCTTTCAGTTTTTTTTTTTTTTTTTTTTTTTTAATCTTATCCACCCATATAATTTTTAACATTGTTCATTAGCACTCCCATTTTCCTCTTCTCCTATAGTCTATACCTTACATCCATACAACACCACACTCCATACATATGCTTTTATCATCCTCTTTTTTTCTTCTATTTTGAATTTTACATCGACATTTCCAGTTAGAATATGTTGTTTTTCTTCGAATGCCTTCCTCGCCGAACTATGCTTGTGATATAACATAATAGAAAAATGTTGTATTTAATATACGTAATTTTTAAACAATCGTATACAAATCATTTATAATAGCATGCTTTGTAAATGCATAATGTTAAAGATAGCTATCCAGTGTCAGAATTTACGAAAAATCATGACTTGGATTGGTCAATACATTGGTTCCATTATCACAATGCCTAATTTTCTAACCGCAGCTCGTTCTCTAACTGTCTTCAGACATCGTTTCAATAGCAAAACTTACGTATTCACGTGGAATAGAAATTTGAAACACTCATGTAAGCGGAAGCACTTAAGTATTTAAAATATTTAACTAAAATTTATGCTATTATTGTTGAAATAACGAAGTTTAATACGAAATTTAATTGATTTTTTGACATACACTATAGATAAAATTAAATACATAGGTTGAGAAAATAATGAGAATATGGCTCAAAGCAAGGAGAATGAAATATTAATACTTCAAATCACATTTACTTTTTGGTACACAATGTACACAACTAGGACTATGAAGCAGACCATGGAGTACTTAGACGATTTTGCATAATATTTTGGGAGTAATTATTAAAACTGTGCGGCTGAAATATGTCCGAACCCTTTGCGCTTCTTTGTCGAATGCGTCCGTACCAATCTGATGTCGCTTAATTTTACGAAATGCGTCCCTTTATTTTGTCCGTACTAATCTGATGTCAAGTCATGCTAAACATGGTTTTTGCTGTTGATTTCGTCCAATGTTGCTTTAATACAGTGACCACCAATCTGTCGATCGCGAGCTACTAGTAGCTCGCGGGGACATTCTCAGTAGATTGTGTTAACGCTTCGGTTGCCCACCCTTAATCAGTGTTGCCAATTTGGGATAAAAGTCGCTAAATCTATTGGATTCGACTTCCAGAAAAAAAACTCGATGAAAAAAAAAAAAAGAGTTCCATTCTTCTCATTAAAGTTAATGTATGATTTAAAACTTGTTATTACATTTGTTATTTATTACTATCTATATTTCAATTTCTTTCTTCTGTACAATTCAATTTCAGATTCTTTTTGTTATATACAGATTAATTAAAATTGATTTTTTATTTACTAGAAATGTAAGTTTATAGGCAATAAACAAATGTAAGATTTTAAAAAAAGAGTTGGTAGTTCTTTTGTTTGGTAGCTCACACTACTACGGTAGCTCAGAAGTTTCATAATTTTGGTGACCACTGCTTTAGTCCTAATATGATGTTACTACATCTAGTGGACATGATTTTCACACTTGTTTTAATACATGGCGTCAATGTTATAAATTTTACACTTTGAAAATGTATCATTGTAAATGAAACACTGTAATTTAGCAAATTAATTCAAGCGAGTTCAAACAAATTCGGGAAATATAAAATGAGTACAAAGGGTTAATATAGAAAAATGAGTTTTTTTTTTTTTTTTTTTTTTTTTTTAAAGAACAGCCATGTAAATTTCTAGCACAGAGGATCTTCCTTTCATTGGTTTCTGAAATCAAACAATACTGCAGAGAACATGCTGCTCGCAACAGAACAACTTACATTAGAAAAGATTGAACACATGATACTAGGAACTGAACTTACCTAGTTACATCAAGCTTCATTCATCAGTGGTGCAAATTTAATTCATAATATAAATTTAAAAGCGTTTCTATATAGATTTCAGTGTGTACTTGCAGGATCAAAGAATCTGATTAAGTTAGCCTATTATTCATAATGGTTGAAATGATTACATAAGAGGTTTTGTTATAAAGTAAGGTTACTGATTTTCTTTTACTAATTTTTATTATTTGTAATTTCTAATGAAATAATTCAACAATTTTGTTCTTTATTGTTCATAATGTACATAAATAATAATATTATTATATAGTTCTTTCTTCTAATTTTTAAAATGTTTTGACGAAAAAAAAAACTTGTCCACACATAATTAGACACATGCGACAAAGAATTATTATTATTATTATACCTAATATTGTATAACACAGTAAATATTTTTTTCAATCATCGTTTGCATTATGTCAATCAAAAATAGTCACATATTTTCCATACAATATGCACAGATCAAAGAAAACACACTCTCACACACAGAAAACAACACATAGTAATAATGGTAGGTTTATTTTACACTATTTTTTATTTTGTTCATTAGTAACAAAAGAGAGAGAGAGGGAGAAAATAAAAATTACAAAATTTTCATGGGAGAAAAGTTATAAAACATTTTTTTCATAATTCAAAAACATGTTCTTTAAACAGAGAAGATTCAGTGAAAAGAAACCAATCTTCTTATTTTATATCCATATCAATGTCTTCAGAACACCAGTTATAAATAATATCATTACAGTTTTTTGTCTGTTTAACAAAATCTGATTTGATAATTATCCCCAGTATTAGCGTACTGTATAAATTATAACCTAATTAGTTTTAATGAAAAAGCATTCTCTCTATATATTTGTGCATATCATTTTCTTCTTGTTATGTTTATAATAATCTCTATTATTATTACTGTTATTTCCTTTATTTTACACCTGTCTTCTTTCTACCTAATCCTTGCACATACCATGAAAAACACAACATTGGAATGTGTGTGAGCATTTTGTGTTAATTTGTCTAATGTTATATATACGTACAAATATATATATATGTATGTATGTATGCATAGTGTGCGTATAATCTGATGTATATATATATAAACTTTTGATTATGAGGCATTTTCTTTCAGGATAATCTTATATCATGATGAGAAGTATTAAATGAAGTGAAATCATAAAAACTACACTTTTTTCGTTTTTAAATAAATTAAAGAAAGAAAGAGGGAAAGATGATTATACTGGCAATAATTTTCAACAAATGTCACACACAACAACACATGCTATACATACATATATATATAGTATATATGGTATCATCCCACAGGAAACAAGAATCGCACATGATTCAAACACACGCAACAGCATTCAGTCATTCACGCTTTGTTTGATACGCACACACACACACACATACACGTACTTATATATTCCTCATACTTTTAGACATTTCACATACTATACTTATAACATGATATTTATTTTTGCAAGATTTATCACACAAATCATATGCTTGACACCCTTCAAGTTTCCACATAAATCTCTTTGTCATTGTTATCTTAAATTTCATAAGTTTTTGTTCATAAGATCCTTTATTAATGTCCTTTTTAATATATATAATATAAATCTTATACACACACATACATACTTGTTCATACATGCACACATGATAACACTTCTTGTTTGTTGTTGATATTTTCTTGTTTAACGTTTCCAAACATCATTTATCATCATCTTCATCTATATGTAAATATATATTTATTATATATTATTTAATTAATTCACATTTATTATAATAATTAAAGTCTTATAGCAACTTCAAGATTCAGATCTATCAGGGTCAGTAACATTAATATTACTGTTATTACTAGATAAAGGACTATTCGTTGTGGGTGACGCCGGAGGAAGGGGGTAATGAGTCTGTTGTAACCTTTGTTGTCGTAACGCTGCTAAAGCTAAACTTCGTTCATATTCATCATCATCTGATTCGTTCACATTAATCTCAGTGTCTGAGGATGATGAATACCCTTGATGAGAATGTCCACTTTCTTCATGAGCCAATGCCAATGCTGCAGAAGCTGATGCTGAAGATATCATTGGAGACGGAGACGTTGCCGATGATAGCGTTGGCGTCACTTTGGATGTTGGTGTAAATGCACTATTTTCTCCTCCCATCTGGACTGTAGGGACTAATTTCTGGGGTGTACTGGTTTCCGGGGATCCAGGGGTGGAAGCGGTACGTCCTCCCGGCGAGCCAGGCATGCCGAAAGGCTTTAGGAGGTTCATGCGTTGGTGGCGCCTCCATTTGGCTCGTCTGTTGGAAAACCAAACCTGGGTTAAAAGTACACACGGGTTTTAGTTCCTCATCTTACCACCCGGGTCTCTACCTTTTTTCAGATATGACTTTTTCTTTAAGGGTTCATAGAATAAAACCAATTAATATTACAACACCAAGAACCAGTGATAAGATTAGAAAATACAAATAAATTTTGGAAATATTTTCGCTATTTCATGAGAATCATTATCGATTTTTTAAGCTAACTAATGGACAACACTAGGAAGTCATTTTTAAATTTCTATTCCCGTTACAAAATTTCAAACATATTATATATATATATATATATATATATATATATATATATATATATAATTTGTAATGGTAACAAGACTCTTCTCTCCTGATATTTTAGTTTGGTTTTCAATCCACTATTTTATGTCATTCCAATGTAAAAATTTCTACTTCTGTGTTATTTAAGTGTACTGTAGGGCGAGAAATTTAAAAAATATTTTCTCGTCCTCATACTTCTACTCCTGAATTAAGTTTGCACTGCCAACATTTAATTGTTACTAAGTGTTTGTAATAGTAAGAATATTTTGAAATTTGTATATTTTTAACACAGAACAAAAGATTATTATTATTATTACTTCAACCTTCATCTAGAGTAGTAATATTTCCCTCTGTAATTCATGGATCCTCAGGACGCCTCTACACGAACCAAAGGGACTGTCATCATTGCGAAAACAGTTACTGGGTTCCATGAACCACTTATTAAATTGAGAAGTTGTGTTGAAATCATGTCAATCCTTTTTTATGTGCTGTTAACAATAAGCTATCAACGCACTGTAGGCTACAATGCATTACTATTTACATCAAAATATGTTATTATTTTTAGATGTAAACTTAATGAAGAGTCAGAAATTATACTCAAAATATATTTCTTCGAGATGGTTAACTTAAAGTAATTATTTTAAAGATGCAGCTGTTATATTACTAAACTAATTTAGTGCAGTTTCACACATTTAGTGAGAAATGTTCTAATGATAATAAGTTAGTATTTACTTCTCTTTTGTGGATTGCTCAAGTATTGCATGATTCTTAATGCTGAACGCTGCATAAAAGGAAACACAATGAAGAATTCTAATTGTGAAAAGTCATTATTTTAAAAATTCCTTAATAAGTTTTCTATATGTCCTGCAGAATCTGGAAAATTATTATCTTTATGTTCAAAAATTAAGTAAATATTGGAATGGAAGAAAGTGTGGTAATATTATTATAACAGTGAAAAAAATATTAAAATATATTTAAATGAACATTCTTCGTTATATGTAACTTATGAATTGCCCAAAACTTCGATTCGTATCAAGATGAAGTTTTCTCTTAATTTTAAGTCTCAAAAAACACATTATAGTTATGATTATTATTGGACATGTTCCTTTCATGGCCCTTAGGGGCTTTCAAAAGATTTGAAAACAATGATTTACAGATATATGCTTCTTCGAGAGGGGAAAGTGACAGTTTTATGAATTTGGATTCATGCTAATGTTAATTAGTTCAAATTTAAGTTTAAATTTATGTTTTCCTAATTTATTTTTGATTGAATGAAATAGTATGGAAACTTTGATCCATTGTATGTAAACAAATTGTACCAATAGCACTATCACCAACTGAATAAATCTACTATTATAACATTCCTCTTATCACTGTATGTGGTGTTAGCAAATCCATATCATAGGAACTAAAACTTGAGAAAACTCTTCTTATGCTGCGATCTGATGTGCTTTTTTTTTTAAAAAAAATTATCATATAATATAATCATATTTTATTCATTATTTGAAAATTTTATTGAACTAAATTTATATTACATGTTCAATAATTCATACAAAGCACTCAGTAATATACGATATTTGAAATCAAAGTGTTCTTTAAAAAATTAAAAGACTTAAATTTCGATAACTATCAGACATCTCAAGTTTTAGTATTTGAAAAAAGGTAGAGACCCGGAATGAAAAATTAGTAACTAAATTTATACACAAAAAATAAACAAAGCTTTATCACAAAATAAAAAAAGATGCAATATCGCATTTCTGGTTACCGAAACATGCTTAGGAAACTAGAATCGAAGTATACTTAATACTATTGCTTTAGATTTTGTGTAAGAGAATTATAATATATATAACTATATTTATAAAATTAACTGGTCAATTAATATCTTAGACAAAAGTAAGATGAAAGCCTAATTTAAAATTTTCAATAACTTTCAGTAAAATTGACACCTTACAGTATTTATCATTTAAATTAATTGAGTTTCTTTAAATTTGGATTAAAATTAACTTATTGATAGATATTAATTAATAAAATTCAAAAGTAAAAATGTTTAAATTACATATATCAGATGTTCTAAAAATGGTGCTCACGGACCACAGAGCATTATTCTACAGGTCAAAATAAAGTAAAAATGTTATGTGATGATTTGACCTTAGGGGCCTCATTCAGCCGCAATGGGGAATCAAAATTCCACAACGTAGCAACGTCGCATATTAACTTGGAATCATTATCATCATTCTACAAATCAGTGAAATCGATCGATAGTAAGTGATGCTAGTATCAATCTGTTTCGACTTAAACTGCCATGTGCAAAAACTAATGCAGCTATTTGATAGATTAGTAGATCTACTCTATGGTTCTTTATTTGCAATGTTGCCACATAATACAATTCATGTCTCCAGACAAGGACACGAAAGGCATATAAATATTTTTTGCTTTATTATGACTTGTAGAATAGTGCTCTGTGGTCCATGAGCGCCATTTTTAGAACCCCTATATATATATATATATATATATATATATATATATATATATAGAGAGAGAGAGAGAGAGAGAGAGAGAGAGAGAGAGAGAATATAATAAAGGTATGAAAAATGTTGGCACTTCGCTGATAATGAATGATTCATAAATTTTAACGAAAAAAATGGCAAGAAGGCATTATAGGGACACTTTTCAAAACATAGATATGCGACTTGTAATATCGATCTTTAGGTAGAGTTTGTTGTATCATATGTGTGTAGAGTTTCTGTTTATTTTTATTTTATTTTATTTTTTTGTTTATCATCAGTAAATTATTTACCATGAATCATTAACGAAGATTTATTTTTTATTAGTAACTTTAAATTTCAATTTGCCAGTTCATTGTTATTCACATGGATTCTATATCATATCATATCTATCATATCTATATCTGCTATCAGATCAATTTCTTTTTTTAAAGTAACTTTGGTTAAATTTACTTAATGGTTAGTTTTTAATGAGAAATTAAAAATATATAGGCCTTGAATTTTAAAAATCGAAGTCATAAATATATAGTCAAGCATAGAATCGGATGTCTACGGAGTGAAGATCAACTGTGTGCTTTTTTTCAATCACGTTAAAACCCACTGCAAAATCAATCTGAAATTTTAAAGATTTCAATTAAGATATGATACAAATATATTTCTTCAATGAATAAGAATTAAATACAAAAGTATTATCAAATATTACGTTATCCTATATTTACTTTTCATAATCAAACAAAAAATTTTTTCTTAAATATTGTAGAAGAAGCAACTGTCAAACTACGGTAAAATCATAAATATTTTAATCATACATATGTAACATTGTATGCTGGTGGATATAAAGCAAGCGGCACAAATATCTTTAGCAATGTTAATTAATCTGCCATTTCCTATTTTCTCGTAGTTCTTATTTTATGAAAAAAGAGTTCATAAAAGGAAAACAGAAAATTAGTACCTGCATAAGAATAACTTCTTGTATCTAATCTCATGTTTCCCTTTCTGGGAGAGAATATTTAAATAAGTTACGCAGAGATAAATAATTGCATCTTTCATTGCTATGACCGTTGAGAATGGATGGAAACCAACAATAGGGCCGCAATTATTCCTTGTATATGGACCGGATACGTAAGAGTACTTGACGTAATCAAAATTAGAGAGACTTATGAGAAATTAGACTTATAAATATTAACAACGGTATGATATGAACAAGAAAAAGGAGAAAACATGATTGTTACAATCTGTCGATTTATGCACAAAAAAGAAAAATAAAAAAGTCTTAACGATTTCGAAACGGGATATATATATAAAAAAAATGAACTTCAAAGAAGAGCGTATGGAAATTAAAGCATATAAAATTAGATATAGGAATCTAATTTGCTCACAATACCAATCTATTACGTCAGTTACTCTAAGACAAAAGAATTCTTTTTCTATTCATTGATAAAATACAATGATTCCATTTCGTTTTATTTTCTTTCTTCCTTTAAGTATTGGTCAAGACAAGCTTGTAGTAATTATTTGATTCACATCTTTCTTCAGGACGCAATTAAATAGCCATTCACTCACTCCTATTACAATTTCATATGTTTTTCTTTCTGTAATACTAATTTAAATATGTAAAATAGTTTTCTTTAAATTTATTCTCCTCTAATTATCTTAAGAATAAAATGTACTTCGTTTAAAAGAAAGAGAGAAAAATGTGTTTCTCTTTTTAATATTAACAAGCTTTGAGACATATTATACACTGAATTAAAATTTAAGGTTATTCTGCGGGAAAAGAGACAAGAAACTCCGTAGCAAAATGCGTTGTAATTGGTTCATTAACTATAAGATACAGTTAATTCAGATAAATTTGAAGCGTTATTGAAGATTTAGGGTCTACAAGTAAGGTAAAAGTGACAAATACGGTTAGGAAGTTATAAACACTGTATTATTATTATTATTATTATTATTATTATTATTATTATTATTATTATTATTATTATTATTATTATTATTATTATTATTATTATTATTGTGAAAATTACTCGACTTTGCATTCGTAAATTTTATATTGTACTAACGTAAAATAATAATGAATGCGATTTTTCCACTCTGTTTTACGACGCATGTTGAACACTGTTTACAAGGCATAAATAAGAAGTTATGTTTTGTAAAGTTAACAAAGATTGTAGATTAATGCAAAAACAAAAATCTATACTATATTGTAATAAACCCTTTTTACCTATGCTAAATATCAAATGAACTATTAAAATGAATAGGTACTTCTGTTGGTATAAATACAAGTGGAAAAGTATATTGGACAAAATGTGATAATGATAAAATTTATTTCTGATTTGATTTAGGAAAGTAAATTAGTTTTGAAAAATAAAATTTATTTTACTCGTGAAACGTAAAGTGGATGTAATACTTATAATAAAATATTACAACGAAACCTGTAGGTAACATAATCTGTTCTCTTTTTTTTATTACAACTCAACGTATTGCAGGAGATTTATAGATGCCTATTACGACCTGTAAATGTGAAGCATTACTTTTATACTGTATATGAGTAAAGAAACAAGAGAAACTTAAAGTAACTCTAGAACCTTTTGAAAATGGAAAGAAGATCGAGATTTTGAAATGTTCTGTTTCAAGATCAAGACTGACGTCCATATTTCAACTTTTTCACTAACACGCACTTTTCATTGACCATAAAGAAGAAGACGTTCATGCTCTTTTATCTAATGTGCTTTTGACAAACAAACTAACAAAACGAACAAACTAGCCTTTCTGAGGAATTATTGTCTAAAGTTTAAACAACCATCAAAGTTATGGAAGAAAATCAGGGTCACCCATTTTTTATGAAGATTTTATTTTTCTATTGTAACAAATATAGTCTACATTAATACTTTATGTACTACATTACTTTATGGCAGGTTTCAAATTAACAATATCTGGTTTTTGGATCTTATTAAAATAGTAGTCAGTTAAAAGTTAAGAAGTGTACAACCCGAAGCTAAGCGTTTCTTAAGCTGTGGTCTTCGAGGTACTTTCTGGTTTTCTTAGATTGAACATTAGGCCAAAACGGAAAAAAATTAAATAATAATTAATTAATTAATAAAAATTGAAAGCAATTGCATATTGCTAACTTTACTTAAGAATTCGAACAGGTATAGAAGATTAAATAACAGATTTTTAATAAGTAAGTTTAATAAATAAATATATTTTACTTAATAATTATTATTTATTTTATTATTTAATAAATAAATTAGTTTAATAAGGTAAAGATTACACAAATTCTGATAGCTTATACAGATGTATCATGATAAAATAAAATATCATGATAGATTTCAATTATTAAAAAATTAAAATGCAATTTCTTCTATTAACGCCTAATCTTAATAAAAAATCTTAAGAACAAAATTAAGATTATCGCTATTTTTTAAAAAAAAAAATATTCTAATATATCGGTGTCTGCTCAAGAAATTATGTCAAATAGAACAAAAATAGAGTAGTCTGTATGACATTCTGACTAATAAAAGTTGGCCCCAGTTGAAAAAAGTTTGAAAAACCTGCTCTACGGGATTATAATTGCTAATTCATTATATTATAAAGAAACAGTGTTATATTTTGTGTTGTAGATAAGTTATTTGTAATTCAGTTATTGTAAATAATAGAAACCCTACTTTTTTTTAAAAAAAAATCTCTGATCAAGCTTCTATTAGAAATCGATTATGTTATTTACAGGTTTTCATCGTAACTACTATTAGCTAGATAGGAAAACGAATATATATAGGATGATTTATTTACCTGAACTCTGGCTTCGGATAGATTAGTTTTTGACGCCAATCGTTCTCTAGTACTGACGCACGGGTAGTGGCTTTTCTCGAACTCCTTCTCCAGTTCTTCTAGTTGTTCCGGAGTAAACGTTGTCCTGTTCCGCCGGAATTTCGGTTGTTCGGCTGAGTCTATGCTGGCCGTATCATCCTTCCCTTCATGGTCTACTTTTTTTCATATACGAGAAAAGAAAAATAAAGAAATTTTATAAACGAGAAAAGAAAAATAAAGAAATTTTATATACTAGAAAAGAAAAATAAAGATTTTTTTTATACGAGAAAAGAAACATAAAGAAATTTTATATACGAGAAAAGAAAAATAAAGAAATTTTATATACGAGAAAAGAAAAATAAAGAAATTTTTTATACGAGAAAAGAAACATAAAGAAATTTTATATACGAGAAAAGAAAAATAAAGAAAATTTATATACGAGAAAAGAAAAATAATGAAATTTTATATACGAGAAAAGAAAAATAAAGAAAATTTATATACGAGAAAAGAAAAATAAAGAAAATTTATATACGAGAAAAGAAAAATAATGAAATTTTATATACGAGAAAAGAAAAATAAAGAAAATTTATATAATAAATGGGTACATTTGTATCAATTATTAACTTAACGATGTTGAAAAAGACAAAGATATGTTACTATTATTTGATTTAAATCTCCCTATCAGTGTGGATTAGTTGCCCAAATTTTCACTTCATTTATTCCAGGAAAATAATTTTTGTTTCAATTCGATATAGATAAAAGGAATATACTGTTACATAGCAACTCCTATTCTTTCCCCATAACATTAAATACTGTATGTAGCACAGAAATACAAATTTTAAATTGTTATTCTATGGATAGTATATTACTATATTCTTTCGATTTCTTTCCTTGATATGTCTTGAAAATCAAGTTTGTTTCTTTGCAATACTAGTGTTTCAATGTACGTATATCCTCATATTACGGTAGATTTAATACATGTAATATCCTCAGTGTGAGTTTTCTGCTCACTTTCTCTAATCTACGAGAGTGGATCATGCCGGTGAGTCTTTCGATATTTGCGATCAATTTTACGATATTGCAGTTTTATATAAATTTAAATGGAGATGTTTGATTAACCGTAATGCGGCTCCTTCTAATTCAGACTTTAGGCAAGTGTAATCTCTGGTTCAATTTCAACCTCTGACAAGTAGGTTTTGGAACGAAATAAAACTGGGTTTTCTCGGGTTCTCCCGTTTCCTCCCATTTTCGTTATTCCACCATTATAATCTGTCTCATCAGCATTGCCTTCCTTAGCCTCCGCGCATGATCATAGGGCGTTGCAGTCGAAGAAGGTTCCTACTTATGTTTAGCATATTAGGTTTCTATAATATACAATGCATTGTAATTTCAAAACATTCATATAGAGAACGTTAAATTTTCTTAATTATTTGAAGTTTCTTTTGCTACTTTTTCACGGAATGTCGTTATCATTTTTCTGCATTTTTATAGCAACGAGAGAGATTCGAATGAAAACCGCAAATGTGCCATATTTTGTTTTCTAGGCATTCGAAAATTTGCAGACACAATTCTTGATGTCTTTTCGAGTTGATAGTACGAAGCAGTGCCAGTAGATGGGGTTGAAGCTGAGTAACAGCTAATTCAATATGGCGGCACCACTACGCAGTTGTACCAAGAAGGAACAGCGTCGAGTTATTCGATTTTTATGGAGTGAAGGTGTGAAACAGGTTAATTTTCATCGGAGAAAGAAGACGAAGAATGGGGACGCTTGTATGTCATAACAACAAGTATACGAGAGGTGTAAGAAATTCACAGAAGGTACGACTTTGTTGATTGATGCTCCCCCTCTGGGTCAGACTCATTGAGTTGTGACAGAGGAGTCCATAGACGCAGCAGATCGGCTTATTCAGGAAAACTGGCGTGTTATCCTGGCTGTAATGGCTTCCTTTTTGAATGTTCTTTGGTTCAGCACAACACATAGTGCATATCGAACTCCGCTACAGAAAACTGTCCACCTGGTTGTTTTTTCGACAGCTGGCGCAAGAACTGAAAGATCATCGGGTTGACACATGTCAAGAGCTGTTGAAGTGTTATGAGCGTGAGGATATAATAGCTCACTTTGTCGCAGCCAGCCCTCCGCAGGGAAAGGCATGTTGAATTATTCTAGAATAAGAATGATCCTACTCTGGAACACTAAATGTCCACGTACCACAGTGACTAGTGCCACCTGCACAGACTTTCTCAAGAATTATTTGAAGCAAGCAATACGCACAAAGTGAAGGGGATTGCTAAGTGCAGATCTTTCGCTTCAACATGATAACGCCCGTCCTCATTCTGCTCGTGTAACCATGAAAACCATCAACGTCCAAGCTTCAAGTACCTCCCACTTCTGCCATACTCTCCAAATTTGGCATCATCAGATATCTACATGTTTGATCCATCTGAACTGGACTTTTTGAGTTTTGCGTCCTACGTTTATGCCGGCTAGGTTAAAGGAGACGGTGATGATGAGAAATGAATGAAATGGTGGAATGAAGAAAGTGTGAGGAAACGGGAGAACCCCGAGGAAACCCACGCACACGGTGTTTGAAAGTTCACTTGGTGGGAGCAGGGTTTGAACCCGGGATCCCATGAACCCCTTAAAGGACAAAAGTGCAAGTCTAATGAAGACGTAAAATCGGTGGTCCACGAGTGGCTACAGAGTCAACCAAAATAATTTTTCTTACGCGGTGTCGAATCACTTCCTATTCGATGTCGTAAGTGCATTGAATTGGGAGGGGGACTATGTAGAAAAATAATGTACAAGGAAACATTCTCCCTGCAGTAAAATAGTGGGGGAAAATAATTGCGGTTTTCATTTGATTCTCCCTCGTATATATTATGCACATCTATGAGTTGATTTACTCAAGGTCAAACTAAAATGCACATGAATGCTTGAACAAAAGAATCGTGCATGAGTCTAATATTATCTACTTTGCAAACATTACTGTTTTGTGTAGGTGTAGGAACTTTCCGAGTAAACGGACTATGCGCGTTACAAAGCCATTACTAAAATCTATGTTTCCTCTGAAGAGTCAGGAAGGAACTTCCCTTCAGCAATTAGGAAGGATACAAAGCAAGAATTTGCAGTTTTTTCTTTATTTTTAAATTTATTTGCTCCTTTAGAAATTACCCTTGAGATGAAGGTGGTTTTGTCTACTTACAAATGAAACAAATATTTTATGTTACTTTGGTAGATGTTTCTTCTTGTTAAAAATCTGATAAATAAATTCGGTAATATTTAAACATCTTTACATGCAGCAAGCTTCTTCTATGGACTTGATAATACTGCATTTAAATATAGTGAATTGTTGACAATTAAGAGGAAGAGGGAGTGGATATACCTAGTAAGGATTAAGACAGTGACGAGCAAACTATGACTCGCGGATCAAACGCAGCCCTTGCAAAGGTTCAATCTGGCCCGCGACATGATTCCTAAATTCTAATCTTACGAATAAAGAGAAGAATAAAGGAAAATAAATAGTTCTCGATTATTTTATTTTTACTTCTTTCCTTTTGTCTACTTGGCTTAATCACCACACAATAATTTATTTACTTATATATTCACAATATTAAGACGTTATGTTAATATTTGAGAGTGGTGCATTGGCTGCTAAGATTGTAGCAAAGAATATAGCTCTACTTCATAACCATCTTTCAATCATTAATAGGACTTTGTATTGCAAGAATGTTGTTTAATGTACCACCAGTGATGCCAGCCTGAAACGTTATAAAATCCTATCTCGAAAGGCAGAAATTCCCATTTTGCTCTTAAGTTTCCCACTCGCTATACTAATTACAAAATTTTCGTCATTTATAAAATATGAAGAATTGAAACTACTGTACGTCTTTTACTTTCATCAATATTTGAGTGAATTATTCGTAAATTTCGATCTTCTAATAAGTACTTCCTAATAATTTCTAATAAGTACCTCCTAATAAATACTTCCTAACTCCTAATAAGTACTTCCTTACTCCTAATAAGTACCTCCTAATAAGTATTTCCTAATAAGTACCTCCTAATAAGTACTTCCTAACTCCTAATAAGCACTTTTCTTAATTAAAAGAGACTGTTGAAATTGTTGGATGAAATTTTGCTATCAGAATTTAGTATTTCCATCACTTTCCTTGTGTCCTGGTGATTAATTTACTTTCCTGTATTCGGGATTTTTTTTTAAACTCCAGAGTACAATTTAATTCCTTGTGCTTGTTTCTTTGAGACTCACTAGTTCCTGCATAAATAACTTTCACACTAACACACACACTGTCCAACAAAATTTGACAATTAGCACTGATTTCACGTTTATTCAAGCGTCATTAGCCTACATCCTGCTCATAGAGAATTTTATTGGCGGCGATGAAATAAGTATATGAAAAATCTCATATATGCTGCTGCTAATTTTTGGCGAAAATTCCCTTTATCCCTATTCGAAAACTTAATGTTTAAAAATCCCACAAAGTGGGATTTTTCCTACAGATTGACATCACTGCGGACCACTCACTATTGTTTATAATACTAAAATGTATTGACCTACCTAAAGTTTTTCTGTTTTCTTTGGTCTCCTCCTTAAAGAAGTTTACCTATCTTTGTATTAAGAAATTCGATTTGGCATATTGGGCAAAAACACATTTCATTATATATATATATATATATATATATATATATATATATATATATATATATCGGCCTTTTTGTTTGTTTGTTAAATGGAACAATAGCTCAATGTCATGATAGATCTGATACGCCAATGCTACACCGAAGGAAGCTTCATGAACATATTACAGTTGTAATTTCTTTTCCTGTATTAGGAATTAAATTCCTTAATCCCAGAAAAATTGAAATATCCAAGCTGGAAGCATTTGAAATGTGGTGTTGGCGGCGAATGCTGTGCATATCATGGACTGAAAAAAAAATGAAGACGTACTAAATGAAGCTAATGATGGATGACAGATCATGAAGATTATAGGAAAAAAGAAACAGCATGCGTGGCCATCTTATTCGGCACTCCGGTTTGATCACCGTGTTGATAGAGGGAAAAGAGAAGGAAAACCAGAAAGAGCAAGACCAAGGATAGAATATCTAGATGCAGTTACGAAGAAGAGACCTTATTAAAGTATAAAACAGCTCTCCGTATGGAGAGAAAAGTTTTAAAATTTCCATGTGGCCCACTAACCTATGGTTGAGGTGAGGAGGAAGAAGAAGAATCCCAGTTCAATGAATGATGTTTTTGTTCTTTATCAGCATTCTGGAAAGTCAATCGTATTTCGACCCGAACTAGAACCTAAGAGCATTTATTTATTTATCTTGGAACTTTAGTCATGCATCACGTAAAATTGTGTCACTTTGACAATTAACAATTCAAATTGATAGCTTTTTTTTTTTTTAACACACACCCTGCTGATAATAGTTGTTGGTTATTGAGGTATATGACCTCTCCTGAATCAGTTTCGAAAAAAAAATCGGCCGCAGAAGAATCGAGAGAGAGAGAGAGAAAGCTTAAGAACAGGAAGTTGAAGACAACAGACTGTCCCAGGGTAATCAGTATCAGATTGAATAATAGCCTTGTGTTATAGAGTAGTGCAGGTTGATCTGTTGTTAACAAAGCATAGCCTATACGTATATAGACTATGAACAGGAGGAGATGGAAAGGTGAAGAAAAAAAGGCTTAAAATCAATGGTGAAGGCAAGATTGCATTCCGTATAACCACGGGTGGCATTGTTCGCGAACCAATTGATTGGCGACAATGAATAACGAGAATGGAGCTGAAGAACATTTTGACTCTTGAAGAATGATTGCTTGATTGTCAAGCGCGTCAGACTCGAAACAATGGTACCTGTTCATTAAGTCGTGAAAAAAAATTCCCTCCTTTTGGTTACTGGAGAACACGTCGAGAGAAAAGCAAGCTGTACGTTCCCAACATACACACACACACTATCCGGAGTTACATATGAATTTTAACAAGACAAAAGTGTGATGGTGATAGTACGCGTATATACATACTGCATACACATATATATACATCTCCCCATATAAGTAGCAATTATCTCTTAATATTATTACACATTAGTAACTCTGACATCCCTAATTCAGACTTAAATTGAAAATCATAGTGGTTATATCCTATGTGTGGGAACATTAATTTGCAATCTAGTCACGAACGGTACTTGCCATTAATCAGACAGAGCGTGATACACTTTCATTAGAAAAAAGCCTTAAAAATATTACCATCAGACTTGTGTTATGTACTATTATTATTATTACTAAATGTTTATATTTAAGGAAACAAAATATTCCGTCGTTATGATCACTACAGTCGAAATTACCGGTATGTTCGTAATTATTATACTGTATTATAAAGTACTAATTCAATTTCGTTGTAAAATTTTAAGTATTTCATTTTAATGTATACATTTAAAAAAAAAAAAAAAAACTCTTGTAGTTTTAAAATCTCGCTCTAGTCTGGTGGCAGAGAAAGAGAACCTTGCATTTTGGGGTGACCAAGGTTTTTTGATGTTTTCTTATAGATTTTGATGTGCTGAATCCAAAACTGCCGGGTGCAACTCTGGCACCCTTGAGCATTTCCCACAAAACTCACTAACGATTTCCCATTCCCCTTTTTATTAAACAATCGTTGACTTCGGGGAAATTATCTGTAACTTCAACAGTAGTTAACGTAGAATAAAAATTCAAACCTCGTTCTGCTTCTAATGAAACAGTCTTTCCAACTATGTTAATCACTTGGGGCTGCGACGAACAAGAAAGGGAAATAAAATGGGAAATTCTGGAAAATTCCCTCCCAAAGCATCTTTCAGCTCTTAATATCCAAAAGCCGTACCTCGAATCTACATCCGGAAAGAAAAATATTTTTATATTTTCGTGAACTTTCGACACTAGTAAACAATATTAGGAAGGGTACCGCCCTGGCACCCTTGAACATTGCCTATAAAACTCACAATTTCCCATCATTTGTATTTTACCAAAAAATTATTGACTTCTGGGAAATTATCTGTAATTTCTACAGTAATTAACGTAGAATAACGGTTCAGACCTTGTTATGCTTCTATGGGAACAGTCTTTCCAACTATGTTAATCACTTGGGCTGCGACGAACAGGAAAGGGAAATAAAATGGGAAATTTCGGAAAATTCCCTCCCAAAGCATCCTTAAGCTCTTAAAGTACAAAAGGGATGGGGTGTATCTACTTCCTAAAAAGAAATATCTTTTATATTTTCATGAACTTTCGACACTAGTAAACAATATTAGAAAGGTTGCCACCTTGATCATTTCCCATTAAACTCATGATTTCCCATCATCTATATTAAAAATAGTTCATTGCGGGAAATGTACCTTGAACTTCTGTACAAATTAACAAAGAATAATGCTTCATCCCTTTCTGCTTTAGTTCGAACAATCTTTCCAACGATATCAGCCCTTAGGGCAACATTTGCAATTTCGAGACAATTTTATTAAGCATGAATGTAATGTATTTAGACTGTTCCAAAATTTTCTATTATCAGTGTATTAATAAATCTTACGTTAAAAAAATAAATATTCTTATAACTTTCTTCGATTTTTATGATTTTGATTTAAATGTAGCACCTGTAATTCGAGAGGTTTCGGACACTTAGATAATGAATGTTCTAGTGGTATTCTAAAAGCCACACTTAGCTGTAAAAAATGGTTATTCAAGATAAACTTACATAATGACTTAAGTATATCATATTTATTTGTAATATTATGCCTCACTATTTTCTTCACTCTCGTCAGCGTCGTTATGTGTGTACGTGATTAGTTTGTTGTAGCATCTACCATCAAAGCATTTACGGAACATTGTACAAGGTAGTTTACCTACACAACTACATCTTCTTGTTGAACAAGGTTTTACTGACGAACAGGAACATTTGATGAGGTGAAGTACATCGGCAGGAGCTGGCTCAACATTTGGAGGAAGCATAACTGGCCTTAACGATTTGGTTGTTTCATCACGTGTCCATCCATAACAAGTTGGATCAACATTTGGTGAGTCTGCCCTGTCTGCACTCAGCCAAATTAGCATTTGTAGATGTGCGCGCTTTACATTTTGTTTAAAAGCTTCCGACGTGGGTGGAAGAGAGCAAAGTAGTGGGGCTCTTGTGTGAACAGATGCAGTTTTTTTCTTCCAAACGTTAATACGTACTTCTTTCATAGACTTCACACTTTCTACACCATAGCATGCAGCTACAAAGTCAGTTGCTTCTTGTTCTATATCACTGGTTATCTCTTCCTGATACCCCAATTTTTTCAAGCTAAGTCCTTTTAACACTTGTTTAATGGCTGTTGATTTTCTTGTATTATAGCCACCATATTCATGAGTGACTTCAGGACTCCTAATGATCGACTTTAAAAACTCGAAATCTATTCTCTGTGCTCTGTACACTGAATAAACTTGAGATGCAAGTAATGCTAGAGTTGGCACCTATTTTACTGAGAAATGTTGTGGCATTGGTAGATTTTTTGGCCCTATGTACCGGTGTACAGGCACTCCACTAGTCACACGTTCCTTCATTTCTCCCTTTGTAATGCGACAAATTTTGTTACTGTTGCAACTCCATGACTTCTCCACTTGAGTTATCAGCAAAGACATACTGTGAGTTTGACGTAGGCCATTTTGAGATGAAATAGACGTGTCGAAGTTGTCATCAACAGCTTGCACAAATCCGTCTGTTGAGGGATTAAGTCCTTGCAAAGTTGGTGCTTTGTTGGCTTCTGCTGCAGCTGATGTTTTAAATCTTAGGGTCTTACTGTAAATACAAGTGATTCCAGACTTATAGAATTCGTCAATGAGACGTTCGTTGTTCAAAAGCATAGCAAGAGCAATCTGGAGAGTAGTTGGCTGTTTTGTCAATGCTGCAATTACCATATTTCCAATGAGTATTGCAGGTAGCTCAGTAATGCCAAGCATCTCTAATATGGAAAGTAAAGTTTCACTAACATTATTTTTAATATTGTCTTCAGAGTGGGTAGTTTCGTAACTTTTCAATCTATCATCAGGCTTCTTCACTTCATTCATTATCTTTGTACTTAGTTCTTTTACTGTTTCTCCATCATCGTCATCATCTTCGGTATATATTCATCGCAAGAGCAGCTTGATTTTTAAAGGCAGGAATGCTGTATAACCAGGAGAGCACAATACTAGAAGGTCTTTACTTATTCTTTCCTGAACATCTCTTATAATTGCAAGACGATCAGTTCTAGTTCCACCGTTCTGTTGATAAAGATGGTAACCTTCGATGGAGTTCCAAATACGAGAGGTGTCCTCTTTTAAAGCTGTCGTGACTGCGTTGATTCCATCTCCGTCACTTCCTTTATTTATACTGCGTTTCAGTGAAAAAATTTTAGCTGACTTACTGGACAAAAATTAATTGTAACAGTCTTTGTGGTAACGAGCGTCTGCCGCATGTAGATCTCTAACAGCTCCATTTACAAGCACTCGAACAGCTTCGGATAATTCGTCATTTCTAACATCACATATTTTGAGGATAGCTTCTTGAATAGTCGGTTGCCCTGGACGATAGACCGTTCTAAGAAGGTGATATCTGCGCCATCGACTTGGATTTTTAGGATCAGGATCGGAACAGATCTCTCCACAGAATAGACCCGCAGTACGAAAATTGAAAGATTTTGCATCTGATCTACTAATCCGTTTCACCTCTGGTTCAGAGGAGATTGATGGGATGCGCACAAGACAAGATTTGTGGCTGTCCTGACTCGAAAATGTGCTGTAAAACTGATGTCTCGACTCGAAAATGTATATTTCTCTATTGGAAGAGTCGTGTCTCGACTCGAATTTTGTCAGAAAAATCCTGTCTCGACTTGTCTCGTGTGCATCCCTAGTTGTAAACTCACCCATATGTTCACTAAAAATTGTTATGTCTATGTGATGGCTGCTACCTGTATATATATAAAAGGTTGAATTAATACATGGAGGAACGTTAGAATTAATAACGATAAAAAGATAAAAGGAAATTTAAACATTAAAATCAATGAACTTTTAGCCAGCAATCATAAACTGAACTTAAATTGTTAAAAACAAAAACGAATACAAGTACTAATATATCCTACTGCCCAAATTATATGAGGAAGATAATTGTACCATTTATTATGCTACTTATCAATTCTATAAATGTAAATTCCTTTTAAATTTTAATTATTCAAGTGTGTATTGCACGGTTACGGTTCACATGTGTACGGTTATTTTCAAATGTAGAAAGTTCATGAAAATATAAAAATATTTCTTTCGGAAGGAGATACACCCCATCCCTTTTGTACATTAAGAGCTGAAAGATGCTTTGGGAGGGAATTTTCCAGAATTTCCCATTTTATTTCCCTTTCCTGTTCGTCGCAGTCCCAAGTGATTAATATTGTTCAAAAGACTGTTCCGATAGAAGCATAAGAAGGTCTAAACCGTTATTCTACGTTAATTACTATAGAAGTTACAGATAATTTCCCAGAAGTCAATAATTTTTTTGGTAAAATACAAATGATGGGAAATTGTGAGTTTTGTGAGAAATGTTCAAGGGTGCCAGGGCGGTACCCTTCCTAATATTGTTTGTTAGTGTCGAAAGTTGATGAAAATATAAAAATATTTTATTTCCGGATGGAGATTCGAGGTACGGCTCTTGGATATTAAGAGCTGAAAGATGCTTTGGGAGGGAATTTTCCAGAATTTCCCATTTTATTTTATTTTCCTGTTCATTGCAGCCTTAAGTGGTTAACACTGTTGGAAAGACTGTCCCATAGAATCATAACAAGGTCTGAATCGTTATTCTACGTTAATTACTGTAGAAATTACATATAATTTCCCAGAAGTCAATAATTTTTTGGTAAAATACAAATGATGGGAAATTGTGAGTTTTATTGGAAATGTTCAAGGGTGCCAGGGCGGTACCCTTCCTAATATTGTTTACTAGTGTTGAAAGTTCATGAAAATATAAAAATATTTTCTTTCCGGATGTAGATTCGAGGTACGGCTCTTGGATATTAAGAGCTGAAAGATGCTTTGGGAGGGAATTTTCCAGAATTTCCCATTTTATTTTATTTTCCTGTTCATTGCAGCCCCAAGTGATTAACATAGTTGGAAAGACTGTTTCCATAGAAGTATGACAAGGTCTGAGCCGTTATTCTACGTTAATTACTGCAGAAGTTACAGATAATTTCCCAGAAGTCAATAATTTTTTGGTAAAATCAAATGATGGGAAATTGTGAGTTTTGTGGGCAATGTTCAAGGGTGCCAGGGCGGTACCCTTCCTAATATTGTTTACTAGTGTCGAAAGTTCATGAAAATATAAAAATATTTTCTTTCCGGATGGAGATTCGAGGTACGGCTTTTGGATATTAAGAGCTGAAAGATGCTTTTGGAGGGAATTTTCCAGAATTTCCCATTTTATTTCCATTTGCTGTTCGTCGCAGCCCCAAGTGATTAACATAGTTGGAAAGACTGTTTCATTAGAAGCAGAACGAGGTTTGAATTTTTATTCTACGTTAACTACTGTTGAAGTTACAGATAATTTCCCCGAAGTCAACGATTGTTTAATAAAAAGGGGAATGGGAAATCGTTAGTGAATTTTGTGGGAAATGCTCAAGGGTGCCAGAGTTGCACCCGGCAGTTTTGGATTCAGCACATCAAAATCTATAAGAAAACATTAAAAAACCTTGGTCACCCCAAAATGCAAGGTACTCTGCAAATCTTATGAACTGGCTGCCAGACTACTCTATTTTTCATGTTTATGAAATGAAATCAAATCAAATATTTCAGTTGAACGTCCTACGATTATGCCCTATAGTGTGAGGGAGAGGATGATTAAGGCAAGTGAATGATGATGGAAGAATTGGCGGAATGAGAAAGTGGAAGGAAACGGAGTACTCCGAGAAAACTCACGGACACAATGTTGTCCACCACAAACTTAGTTCACCGGCAATCGAACCAGCTATCCCACACACCAGAGGTAAACGCTCTAACACTGAACCACCGTGCCCCCTTTTTCTTCTTTAATTGCGTTTAATGTAAATACAGCTAGTTAACGTAGTTTTTTTTTTTTTTTTTTTTTTTTTTTTTTTTTTTGAACTTTCCACACTAACGGGATATATGCTTTCCAATGGCTTAAAATGTAGCTTTGACGCAAATGTTGTCTACCTGTCGAGTTTGGTAGGAAGTCACTCTCTAAGGAAGAGTTAAATAATAAACTATGTATATGTCCAGTAGTTTATTTATTTATTTATTTATTTATGGTTAGCGTGCTGATTGTTAGTGCTCATGGTCACAAACTCAAACCCTGCTGGAGCTACACTACCAAGGACAAGAAAACTATCATGCAGTTCCTTTTTAAAATAGAGCCAGAATTTCATAAAAACGAAAAAAGTACATGTATATTCTTGTATATTCGAGGACTCGTCATAATGACAAAACAAACTGTGCATGCCGGTACCAACTTTCGTTACCTAACGTATGTGCACGACGCAGTCGCTTTATCGAAAAAAAAAAAAAAAAGCTTTGAAGCAAAAGTACCTATTAAGTTATTCTTACCTGGTAATCGAGGTCCAAGGAGATCAGGGGGTGTACCAGAAGTGACTGTAGCCGCAACTGCGTCAGCTGCTCCAGGCGTTAGAGCCGCAGCGGCACTTGCGGATGAGGTGGGAGCTAACGGTGACCAGAGAGGTGCAGCCGCTGGGTGCCAGGGGAAAGCGTACGGGTGATACAGTCCATAGCCTGCCGCACGAGCGAACTCCGCTGCTGCTCTCTCCGCCGCACGGTTTCTCAGGATCCTATTAATACTGCTAACACTCGGAGCCGTGGAGTTAGTACACACACCTGTAAAATAAACCAAACCAAGAAAAGATTCAATAAAATTCTCATAAATTAAAATTCGATTGCTAACGAAACCGTAACTTTTTGTAACAAAGGCTGTGCGTAAGTGAAGAACGCAATAGAGAAACCCACTCAATACGTGATTGGTATGGAAATATTCTTTTTCACAACAACAACAGAACCAAACAAGTAACATGTATTAAAATAGGTAATATACACAGAATCTGAAAAAAAAATATTGCAAACAAGGGTAAGTATAATCAGATCTACCTTTGGACATATTGCCCGCGTAGGCTGTGCAGAGGTATTATTTATTTCTAAAATATGTATAGTTTAAGGTCAATGTTCCGTGAAGCAAGAACACTACGTGTAGGCTACATGATCAGTGGTGGTCTGAGATTTCAGAAAAAGTATCCGACCCTAATTTTTTTTGACATCTACAAATGTAGTTGAGGAGATGGGTTTGCTGCACCGTATGTCATCCTAATGCGCATTTATTATTATTATTATTATTATTATTATTATTATTATTATTATTATTATTATTATTATTAGTAGTAGTAGTAGTAGTAGTAGTAGTAGTAGTAGTAGTAGTAGTAGTAGTAGTAGTAGTATTGTTGTTGTTGTTGTTCACCATCTACAATCAATCAATCGGCGGCAGACACCACCAATGAGTGAAGAAATGTAAATGAACGGCGTTTAATTTCGTTTTTGACAAAATGACTGGAAAATTTGAACAACGCTACTGTATAAAATTTTGTGTCAAACTTGAAGAATCCCACGAGGAAAGGACCGGCAAGATTAAACAAGCGTTCGGGGATGATGCCATGAGGTCTCATTGATGAAGCGTAAACAACAGGTTTTAATTTTCTTGGTCAAACACAGTAGAACTGTGGCTTGGTAGGATTTTTACTCTTCCGAGATGGCTGTACGTAATTTGTAGTTTTTCCTTCAGCTGAAAATGCCTCTGAAAGGAACGAGATTTCAGTCCAGAGAAGAAATCATGCAAAATGCGACGGACCAGCTGATCACGATCCTGCAAGAGGTATTCCGCCGCTACTTCCAGCAGTGGCAGAACCGCTGGGAGAAGTGTATTGCAGCCCGAGAAGAATACTTTACAAGAGATTAATGTAAGATTGTGTTATCGAAATAACATTCTTTGTGTAAATGAAAGTCAGGTACAGTAGAACCCTTCTAATCTGCCGTCACCTTTGGACTGGGCGCATGGTCAGAACGCAAAAAAGGTCGAATTATCAGAAAATACAGAAATATACGGATTTACAGTAAAATAAACCATCTCTGAACTAAAATAAAGTGACTATATTGTTCTCTACAGTAAATACAAACGAACAGTGGGCACTAAAATCTGCACAGTACAGTCCCCTATTGAAAACACGCATAACGAAAGAAACGATACAAAAGATAATGGAACACTAAAGTGGACATGCGGTAACAGCAAGTAAACAACAATGCTGCGACGGCAGTAAACGACAATGGGACTCGTGAGTCACCGACGAGTCAGGACAAGTTCGGCTTGAGCAGGTCGCATCAATCGGAGTGGCGGACCAGCCGAGGGTGGACGAGAGGTGTTCTACTGTACTTTTCGACCAAACCTCGTATCAGAAAAAATTCTTCGTATAACAAAACTTAGAATTTATAAAATTGACTTTATTACATTTGTTTCATTTCTGAAACCACATAAAAAAAAAAAAAGAAACCTGAATTGTTAGTATACAATTCTGCTTAGTTATCTCAATGAACAAACTCCAAAAAAAAATAGGTTAATATTGCACATAATAATATGTATTGTACAGTAACCTTTATTATGCTAACTGCCAGGATGGAAGATAACGTCAAGGGAAATTAGAGCCAAAACGTTTTAATTACTCCATTACATGACAGAGAGAGAAAGATTGTTTGCGTGAAACTGACTTTCTGTGATTGATACTCAGTTCATCGCTTATTATTTTTAAGTACATCCAGCTTCTGAATATGTATGTTCCTGGTTGATGGATATGATGACGAATTATTCATTACGTTTTTCTGCTCAAATAACAAATGCTGCAAAGATTAACTTTAAAGGAGAATGAAAGGTTGATTGCTGGGGGGAAAAGAAGTAATCATACAATGTACAAAAATTGCAGAAGTTGCTGTTTTATTTTTCTCTATTTTCAAACGATAAGAACCTAATGATGACAGATTCAGAAATTAATTCTGTCATTCTCTCCATCTTCCGACTATTTTTCAAATAAGTTAACTGCCATGTTCGTTAATTAAGGATATGATTTCCTGTTGTAGTTTTATTATTATTTTTGCATTGTTTTTAGGTCTTTAGATTCAGGAAGAAGAAAAAAAGTCGGTCACTCTAGCAATATTAACATGTAATATTTAGTTCTGTCTGCAGAGAAAATTAGATTATACTGTATTATAATTTTTTACTTGTCAGTCGTATATCGGAAGTAAACAAGACATGCACGATTCAAATTCACTTCCGAAGGTCGTTTTCATGACGAAAAAATTTGAATAAATACATGTCAGTAATTCAGTTCAATCTAATTTATGATCTTTTTTTTTATTTAGGATACAAAGACGTAATAAATTCTTATATTAAATGTTTAGTTCATATCTTATTACGCCGAGTTAGCAAAATTCTTAAATAAATGTAGCCACTTGGGCGTATTATTATTGCATAGTAATCTATAAATATTTTCAAGATTTCATGGTTATGTTGTTCTTTAAAACATAGCCAAGAAAAATGTTTTGTAGAAATAAGAATACAAAAACGACACTAAAACATTTGGGGATTCATCCATCTCAACGACATATTGAAAGTGGATGGGGGGGATTAAAGGGTTCTGTTAACCCCGATTCCAGCATCTATTAGATCTTCTGGTATCTGTTACATCTTCTGGCATGAATATTTTTTTTTATAATCTACCTACGTTACTATGTATTTGTCATAATAGGCAAAATTAAGCTCAAGCTTTAAACGCAAAGGAATTCGATCTCTCGCGCTACGCAAAAATAAAGTTTAAGTAATCGTATTAAATAACTTTTGTTTATCAGGAAATTTTTGAATAAATACTTGTCTTTGTGCCTCGTTAATGTTATCGTAACGGAAAGCCAAATAAGAAATAGTAGATACTTGAAATATCTGATAGAATAAGTTACTCTTGGTTGGTACTGTATGTAAACTCTCTCGCCTCGAACCTTTCATGAGCTAATTGTTGCTTCAAAATACGTTAAGCATTTATATGCATTTTCTTTAATGAAAAGCAATTCTAAAGCAGAGCAAATGAAACAACAATGTAGATTTCTGTTGTTACATTAGTCCAAGAAGTAACAGCATCATTTTCTATTGTAAGAACCTTTTAAATATTATCTTTAAGAAGTCAAACATTGGCCCTTTAGAGATAGTGTAAAATGAAATGAAATAAAATATTTCAGTTTAACATCCCACGTTATACCCTTTAGGCTAAGAAAGACGATGAATAAGGTAAATGAATGAGGATGGAAGAATTGGTGGGATGGAAAAGTGGGAGGAAACGGAAGTACCCCGATAAACCCAATGGACACAATGTTGTCCACTACAAACTCGATTGACCGGGCATCGAACCAGGAACCCCACGAACAAGAGGTAAATTCTGTACCACTGAGCCATCATCCCTCCGTGTCTGAGAAATTAAATAGAGGATCCTTTAATAATTATGATTTTGAGAAATAAAGAAGGTATATAGTATGTATTTCTCATTCCAATAACATTTTAACATGAGTGAAGTTTAAAATAGTAAAATATAGTGAGATATGCTAATAGATAGATGCAAACTGATGCCTGGGAATCACTTGATAAGCTTGGAATGTTTTGTCTAGAGTACATATCACAAACACTGACAAAAAAAAATGAACTCTGCAATGAAAAAGTTTTGAATATTAGTAGAACAAGGTTAGGTTGTTTTTCATACTGTATTGGCCTTGTAAAAATTATGTTTTTAAGAAATTAATAAAGCAGGTCTGAAGGTTATGACTTCAATTTTGGCTGATTGATTTGAATTACAGCATTTTAGGATAGTGAGGCATTTTAAGACTAAACGTACAATTTAAAGTAGTATATGAACCACTATAATGAGTAGGTGCTTTTTCACCTGGAATCAGACATGATGCGTCAATGGTGAAAACGCTAGCCACTAGTCTAGTGATGAAGATTTATCTTTAATAAATCAAGGAGACAAGTCTTTAAATATTATATTTTTAATTTTTGATTTTGAGTTTCAGTTTAGTGTCCCTTTCAGCAGCGAGGCTAATAATTATGAGACGTGTACCTAGAGCTTAACGTGGGATCCGAAGCACATGAGCTCAGGTCGGAAATGGTCTCCCACGCCAAAGGGGAGTATGCTGACCGCTTAGCCGTGAGGAGCTTACTGTTTTTAAGAAATCAAACAAGATTACGTAGATATTTAACAAATCAAACAGAGGACTCCTTAAAAATTATGTATTTAAGAAGTCAAACAAAGAACTTTTGCAGATTATGTATTTAATACATCAAGAGACGTATTAGGTAGCATTTATTAAGTCAATATTATGTATTTAATGCTTCAAGTTTCTACACTTTTAATGATTGTCAGTGGTCAAGCTTTTAATTATCATCTCTTGAACTTTACTGATTAATCGCGCTTTTTGTTTCTCCTTTTTTTTTAAAAAAATCGTTGGAAAGAGTAGTATGTTACTATCTAGTGAAAATTAACACTTCCTAACATTCATCTTAATATAAAATAATTTTCATGGAACGAGAGGAGCAGAATGTAGAAAACAGAATATAAAAAGCTCTTTATAACCTTACATGACCACAATGCAAATTTCTGGTGAAGTTCATAGTTGAAAAAAAAAAGACATTAGAAGGAAGTCTGCACTAATTTAAAAATAAATAATTAATCACATTACCGGATGTGAAAAAGGCTTATTGCAAACTAGACTTATATATACACTTATGCAACATCTATTACCACAAAAAATGCTTTAGTTGTTGGAAGAGGTGTTAAACTCAAGGATAGTTACAGAGATGCATTATAAATATGCATAACGCTGTAGAATATACAACTCTTTCTTGTACTAAATTATTTGAGTAATAGTTGCTGAAAACTTTATAAAGCGTTTTCCGCAATAAGTTTGCATATGCATTAATTTAAAGACTAAAGTGTAAAAAAGCGAACTAAATAAATCGTACTGTAAAAAAAAAAAAAAAAAAAAAAAAAAGGAAGAAAAAAGAAAAAAAAGAAAGAAAAAGAAACAGAAAAAAGCACTCTTCCCTAAGAAATAAATGTCATGACTAGGCAAACGTTATCTATCTACTACTATCTATCTATTTACTGGGAATATTTTGAAGATAGGTCAATTATTAATATGCATATTCAGTGGCGTATTTAGGGGACTATCGAGCTTAAGTCCCCCCCCCCCCGAAATAAATTTATTAGTTTTTCGCATTCTACGTACAACAACAATCCTTCTTACCATTTCTAAGAATTTCATTGACTTTCCATTTTCTTATGTTCTTTGTTCAGAAATAATGCTATATTTGCCCATTTTCATTTCACGTAAAAACTGCACTTTTTTTTGTTTATTCTACTCCTCTGTTTCTTTTCCTTATTTGTTACTTTCGTTTCTCTTATACTTTCGATCGTCGATAATTGAGATTCAAGTCGGCCATCGTCAATAAACACCAAAACTAAGAGGAGCTGATAAGCGAAACTGCTGTTCCACACCAACAAAAACTGCAATGAGTATACTTCAGGTTCAACTTGTATCAACACTTTCTTTCAGGTAAAACGTACACAGATAAAACTCCATATTTTCTTTTTTTTAAATGAAATCAGTTAAGTTAAAATGAAATTACAAATATGGAACGCGTGTTTGCAGGAGAGTAATTTCAGATTTGCCTGGGGAAGGGGGGGGGTAAGATTCTCCACCAACGAGTTTTTTCCTGGTATATTAGTAGATAATCGATTAAAATATATTTAATTCTCAAACTTAGATGGGCAATTACCTCCCTACTTCCCCGTGTTGTGAACAGCCCCCAAAACAAACTCTTAAATACGCCACTGTGAATATTGTTTCGACTCTCCAGTCATGGACATGGATAACGTGTAAATACGTAGTCTATTATTTAATTGCTCACTGTTTAGGACCCTCAACTAAGGTTGGGTAATTACCTAATTGTCTCTTAAAATGTAAAGATACATTATATCAAAAATAGTACTTGAGAATTAATTCTTTACATAAATACTGAATCTAGAAATGAAATGACAACTTTAATCAGTGCGAACTGGATGAACGAATCATTCGATCAATAAGATATAGTGCAAAGTTTGCGTTATTCGATTCCGATTCATGTGAGCTTGTGATCAATGACATAGTATGAATTTTATAGCACATCTTCCGTTATTACCTGTTTCCTTATTCTACAGAAATCACCTGCATTAATGATCGTATATTCTTTAACTGCAGGGCATAGGTGTGTAAGTTTCAACGAAAGATTTTTCATTGAAACAGCAGTCCTGATCAAACGGGATTTATGTATGCTCAATCTAGAGACTTCCTAGTAAATTAATTGGATAAGTAATTTCTGATAGAGACATTTAAAGGATATGTAAATAAATTAGTAGAGAAGAAAAGAGCGATAGACTAATTCATCAGTATGCAGCACGCCATCAGCCAAATTGTCAACACACCACACTAACACGAAGCTAATCAGCCAATAAGTGATGGAAAAAGGGTGTGTTCCAACGATGTACCAAAATAATGCCCAAACGACTGTTACTTTTTTTAAAAAAATAAATAAATCCGCCTCTAGAATAGCCTTTTTTGAAATACTCTTCGTGGAATAGCCTTTTTAGCATTCTCTTCTGTTTGATGGACGAAGAATTGAGTCAAATGACACATAGAAGAATGTAAAGACGCAGAAAAGGGGAAAAACGGAAGAAAGGTGTTTTAAGAAAAAAAATAAGGATCGTAGAACGATTGAGATGAAAAAAAACGTTAAAAAATGTGAAGGAAGAATTTTAAAAAAAGAAACAGGAAGGAAGGTATAGAAAACCAACAAATCTTATAAGGATACGAAGTGAGAGAACATAGTCTTGTCATCAGAACAGGTTCCATCGTGTTGAAATGTGACAAATGCGAGGATTTAAAACGAAAGAAATCGAAAAAAAAAGAAAGAAACAGATGGCAGCACAGGTGAGTTAATTAATGTCACTCAACTAAGAAGGATAGGAGAGGAGGATTCACAGAAAACATACTTTATACGATTCGAAGAAAGAAATAAGAGAAATGAATGGCTTACGAGGAGAATTTGAAGCGATTGAATTTCAAAATAAACTGTGTTGGGGAAACTACAATTATTTTCCATATTTAAAAATTATCTTTGATGAGCTATTGAATTAAACATAATGTGGGCTATAAAATATATAACATAATACAGACTATCAAAATTTCACTACCGCATAACAGTCTAAGGCAAAAATAACGTGTTATACAAGCAATTTATAACATATATATATGAAAGCACGCTCCCCATGCTTTTTTTTTCTTTTCATGCATAAATAGAAAATGTTCTTTAAAAAAGATTTGTATTTTACTTTTTTGTACGATTTTTTAAAACTTTTTGTAAACTTTCTTTTATTTATTTGCTGTTTCTTTTTTAAAGCAAGGCTGGTTGTAAATAATATTTTATTTTAATTTCTGCTTTTGTCATAATTAAATATGACAAAATATGACATAATTCTACCGTTATAGAATTTTGTCTGTTCCTTTCTTACATAATCAATTGCACCTAATGCCATTATACTCTTTGACACCATTGCTTTCTTTTACCCACGAAAAGATAATAATTTTGTTGCATTTTATAAAAGTAGAACAATTATTTATATTTATTTTAAACTATATATATATATATATACAGTGGCGGATTCAGGATATGATCAAGGGAGGGGCTAAACTATAATTTGCTGTTTTATCCAGTGTAAAGTAGAATTGAAGCCCATTTTATCCAGTGTAAACCTGAGCGTCAAGGGGGGCTATAGCCCCTTAGCCCCTTCCTTGGATCCGCCCTTGTATATATATATATATATATATATATATATATATATATATATATATATATATATATATATATATATATATATATATACAGTGGCGGATCTAGGATATGATCAAGGGAGGGGCTAAACCATAATTTGCTGTTTTATCCAGTGTAAAGTAGAATTGAAGCCCATTTTATCCAGTGTAAACCTGAGCTTCAAGGGGGGGCTATAGCCCCTTAGCCCCTCCCTTGGATCCACCCTTGTATATATATATATATATATATATATATATATATATATATATATATATATATATTACTTTTACTATTAGATGATTTTTCACATACAGTCAGTTCTTGCAGTTTATCCTGTACTTTCACAATCTGAAACGTAATTTACGAAGCTCGCCTGGGTGTTACAGTGTACCTACAACCTTCAGAGCATTTTTGGTGCATAAACGAACAGGATATACTGTAAGTTAGTAAAGAACAATATTAATAACTTTTTAAATAAATATACAGAAAAAATATAAAAATGACAATGGAATATTGTGTTGATACGCGGCTTACGTCATTGGGGAATATTCCATCGTTGTATCACGCCGAAAAATTAATTAATTAAAATTAAGAAGACGGTTTAATCGAAACAACCAGTAAATTAATGAAAAGCATGTAAAAATACACAACCGTACTTTCAATTAAATATACTATCCAATCTCATAATGTAAGATACCTAGTATACTGCAAATATACACTATAATGATGTAAATTCAACATTTCCAGTTTAAAACCAGGACTTTCAAATTGAATCGGTTGCCCTAGACTTTGCTCCTTTCTTCCTAAGTCCGTTAAATCGAGATAAGTAAATATCGAAGCATGGGTGTATTTAAATAAATATTCGTGTATGCATTTAGATAGGCTAAGGAATCATAATATGCACCTCTAATTCTTTTTTAAAGAATTACAAAAATTATTTTAGTGAAAAATAGTGTACAATAGAGTTTCTGCAGTAGGGTGTCAAAGAATTATATCTGCAAATTGTAACACTGATTCATTATATTAAAATAGGGAAAAGTACATAATTTCAAACCTAGGGCTGTACAAAATCTCGAAAAAGCTCAATTTCTCGCTATCTCGAATTCGAGAATTGTGGAGTGGCCGTTCATATCAGCGTAAAGAAAGTCATACAGTCATACATATGCAATCCAAAAATGTATATTTCATCAATGTGCTAAAGGTGTGCAAGGGATTCTCTACAGGGTATAATAAGACATGCTCCCAACGGAATTCGCAGATACGCTCTGATTTCAAGATGGTTTCAAAGTAGGCAAAAGGTAAGCTTTGACAACAGTAGACATGGAATGCTTTGGCGGGAAGTCGGAAGCATTAGGGACTGTTTAGTATCGTGACTGTTTAGACTCGTGTACGGAATAATGTGTGTTACGATGTTTTGTTTCACGCTCACACATAAATAAAATGTGAATACCGTGGCAAAATACAACGCCACTCCATGGTTTCTCGAAATTGAAATTACGCGTGTTGAAAGTTGGCTTTTCCAGACTTTGGACAGACCTAGCTCTGAAACTATGCATTTTTCCAAACAAGTCTATACAAACTTTTTTTTTTTTTTTTTTTTTTTTTTTTACTTATTTTGATGTGAAGAATCACTGTTACAGTTTGTCAGTATAGTTCATTAACACTCTGTATATTTGTAGGCACATATATATCTAACAAAGTTAATTTGAAATATATGCATGTTGCATTGAACGATGCATGTTTTCTCAGTATAAAACGGCGAAATGATACATGATTACTCTCTGCTAATCATAAAATGAATCATTACGTTGTAACAAACAAAACGTATTTGTGTTATATAGCAGAAATATATTTAATTTTTTAGAATAGGAAGTTCTTGTGTTGTAATAAGTTTTATTATTATTGCTGATTTGTATCTTGGATATAAACTTTGTGTAGCAGAATTGATGTCATCGTTTGGTAGTTATAAAGGCTTTGAGATTAACGAAGAAGATTACTATGTTGTTAAATGCAATTAATTTTACTTGATTCACACCTGCATGAGTATATAAAACTTAACGCTTTGACTCCTTGTTGTGTCTTCAAAATATATAACTAGTAACAACAGTCTTGAAAGCGACTACCCACAAACAATAAGCCAAGCATACAAGTTATCATTTGTCTTGAAAATATAGAAGAACATATAGTTTCGAATTTCATGTTGGTTATGATAAATTTAAGTTAGGAATACTACCAAGTTGTTCAAATAGCTTTAAAACGGGAGCTCTTTCGTGGGACCTGTGTTTGTTTTCTGGTGTTATCATTGTTTCGGATACACACTTAAGTAGAAGTTAGGATCCAGATCCACTGATATATATGCGAATAGGTCTATTGCGAGAGGGATATGCAAATTATGTTGAGAGTGCAATTTAAATTAAAAATATCACAATCATTATAGGTAGTCTGCCATTTTTGGCGGATCACTTGCCGCAACTAAGAAGCTTCCATGCTTTACTTCTTTCGCTAACCTCTTCGTCTTCATGTACGATTTTTCTGTTTTGATATCGTCTATTAATTCTAGTCTTCTTCACCATCTCCCTCTCTTTCCTGCCACCATATAATCTAGCACACAGTCCCTTCATAGCCAATTCCCAATCAGTCTCTCTCCCTCTTCTTAATAATATCTAAAATTGTTCTTTTCTCCTCCACTATTTCTAACACCCTTTCATTCATTTCAGCTCGAACCAGCTAATTCTCACAATTTTTCTCCACAACCCAATTTCGAAAACTTCTAGATGTTTTTCAGCACTTTTGCGTAATGTTCGTGTTTCTGCGCCGTACACTGCAACACTCCACACGAGGCATTTTATGAGTCGTTTTATCAACTCTTTATTCAAGGTCCTACAAAATAGTATGTTTTCCTTAGTAAAGGCCTCTTTAGCTATTCCTATTCTTGTTTTTATATCACCTTCACACTTCATATCATCACTAATAATACTATCCAGGTATCTAAAACTAGTAATCTGTTCTATTTTCTCTCTTCCTAGTTCTAAATTTCGCACTGACTGCTTCGTTCCAACATTGTTATCCGAATTCTCAATCGAGCTTCCTCATGAGAATTTTGTTATCTTACTTGCCTTCGATATGGGAGACCCACGGGATAGACAACTGTCCGGATAGATAATAATTCGAACAAACAAGTAATTATTTGAATGATTAGATATGTCCAAATAAACGAAGGGGCACAGTGGTTCAGTGGTAAGCGCTTAAATCTTGTTCGTGGGGTTCTTGGTTCGATCCCTGATCAAATAAGTTTATGGTGGACAATATTATGTTCGTGGGTTTTCTCGGGGTAGTCCCGTTTCCTCCCACTTTCTCATTCCATTAATTATCCCATCATCATTCACTTGCTTTAATCATCGTCTGCCTTAGCCTATAGGACATAATTGTCGGATGCTAAACTGAAAGATTTCAATTTTCATTATCGAATAAACGAGTATTAATCGAACTACAAAGTAATGTTGAAATAAAATATTCGAATGCGAAAGAGAATAGACAGAACAAGTCAGATCAAAGATTATCTTTTTTCCGGACATATCCTCCTTTTTCGGGCCATAAAAATGGTCTGAGCAGGTTTTAAAACAAATGTCCTTTTGTTTGGAGGAATTCGGAAAACCGTTTCAAGATTTTTTTTTTTTAACCTTGGGTCCCTCCCACCAAAGGTCAGCTACAGTGATAAAAATCGATCATGGAAACTTAGTTATATAAATCATATGCGAATTTGTCCCTGTATTATTAAGAAATTGTCGACTTTTACATATATATATTGTCTACTTCTATATATTTGTGAAATGTAAACACATGTGTTTAGAAGTGTGACATATGATAAGCCTAGAACGAATAATATTATATACAAAAATACAATAATTCAAATAACATAAACAGCACTAATGCAAAGTCGAACCAACGAGAATTTAATCTCTCTCTCTCTCTCTCTCTCTCTCCACACACATACACAAAGAAAATGAGATAGAGAGAGAGAGAGAATGTATCCACATACCAGTTCTTTTGTCTTTCCAACCTCATTTTGGCTTTTATATTCGTTACCCTTCTTTATCTGACTTGGCTCCTGCTAACAGTGTTACATCCTACTACACAAACCCGAACTTGTCTTCTTCCTATTGTGAAGTGCAACAAATTGACCAAGCAGGCTCAATAAGACCTCCTGGTGACTGGCCAAAACAGATTAGCTATAGAGTAGTAGTTGTAGTAGTAGTATTCCTTTCCTCCAACTTTTTTTTATCATCTTTTTTTTTCACAAAGAAAAATCACGATATCTAAAACGGATAGGATATAACGTAAGAGGTATATAAAAGCTTGAAGAATCAAAGAAATTGGGTTCTTCCTTACAACTTCGTTCTCTTAAAGCACTTCTCAGCCTTCTACATTCTCTTTCTTCTTTTTCCTCTTAGCTTGGCCTTTCATCATCATCAAAGTCTTTATTCTTCATCAGTAATTCTTCCAATCTTAATAATAATAATAATAAAGGAATTCATTACACTATTCTGTCTGCCGTATCAACGTCAATGGAGGAAAGGGGTTAGAGTAGTGGGCCTCTTAACAACAGAATGTCTTCACCTTGTTTTGCTAATTAATCATATAAGAAATTAATGGAAATGTGTTTCAACCAAAAGCCTTTTTTGCTCCCAACAAAAAGCACTTTCTTCTATGTATGTATGTATATTATATACGTAAAGCCTATTCTTACAACAAAATTTAATTTTCTCCTCTCTTTTCCCCTTTGGTCGCTTTTGTTGCTAACAATGACAACAGCTTGAGCGTCAACTCCTAAATGACAACAACAAAAGGGCTGTTAATAATTTTGCGGGCCTCATCGTTATCAATATCAATATTTAAAAAAAAAAAGAAGTAATTGTTATGAGGTGATTTCTCTGCCTCTTTCCCCCTTCTTTCCTTTAACTTCACCCAACGTATGTTTTTGAGTCCTTGCTGTGTCTTTTGAAAAGCAAGCAAACGAACTGAGTGAAAAATTGAATAAACGTCTCTCTCTTTCCCTCCCTCTCTCTCTTTTTATAGCCTTTATTTAACAGAGCACTTTTTTCTAACTGTTTCTCTTTTCGTTTGTTTCCTTAATAGCTTATTTATTTATTTTTTTAAAAAAAAAAAACAATTTTACCAATAAAAGTGATAGAACTCAATATTTGAACAATGTCGTGAAAGGAAGGAGTGGGGATAGTAGTTGGGTGCAAAATCAGGATAATACAGTGGAGGCATACACGTGCACGCACATTTACAATTGAATGATTTTTCTGGAGAGAACTGTTCACCTGTACACAGCAGGATGTTCATTCAGTGAAAGTTCTTGACAAAGACATATGTTATTCACATCATAATGTTGCTTGCCTTCATTTCTCTTTTCCAGACGACACGGGTGTAATTATTATAGACACGTTCCCAGAAATTACTCTAATCTAATACAAAATTGTGTGAATAAATATTTATCAAAAACTAGGCTATGAAGTCAGCTTGATTTATTGAGTTCTGATTATAGGTATATCAATGCTATTTGCCAGCCCAAGCTCCCAAAGGAGTATTTCTTCGGAAAGATGGCAAGCTCGGGTTAGCGTCTAGCTCAAGTACGCTAAAGCATGGGACTGAATATTTGTTTCCCTTCCTCCTTCTTAATAAAAACTTATTATGTTGCGGGTTCTGCGTTAAATAATACAATACGCTTTTCGCGTAACGAATGATCCTGTCATATAAACGTGTATTGAATAATGAGTACTGTTGCTCACAACACAAGAAATATATTTTTTTTTTTCAAATCCGAGACGAGAAGAGAAACATAACAAATCTCGGGACGAGACATTTCTCGAGTAAAGTGGGCAACAGTAGTTTACACCAGTCTTAAATCTGAAACATTATTTTAATGTTACAAGATGCATAATGTAAAAACTATAAATTAAAGAAGTGTTTCAACGAATAGAATATATCATATAAAAAACACTTGGCGCAACAGACCTTTGTGGACCTCAGGCGCATCAACGCCATCTGTTAATGACCGGTGAACTACGTGTTCAGCGCGCTAGGTCCTCCTGTATACGAATATAATGAAGAAAATTTATCAACGTTTAAAGATCTGCAAGTCATTTAACAATATGCTCTAATAACAAATATAGTTTGAATGCTGTTATACCACACTCTCCGAGGACCTCTCGTGACGAGGAAAAAATCTGATAATTCATAGATGAAATTAAGATTTTAAAAATCATAAATGTTGAATGTAAATTTACAAAGCGAGAGAATCTTTTTCTCGAAAATCGAGACGAGATAAGATCGACAAAATTTACAGGACGAGACGAGAAAACCTTATTTCTTGTCTCTTTTCGTGAGCAACGCTAACAATGAGACTATGTAGTAGCGACTGGGTATTGTATCCATTATCAACAACAATTTGGTAGTTGTAACTAAGGCTACCACCTTCTCTGAAGAATGTGCCAGACCTTCTTACAACAAAAACCTGACAATAACAGACTGAAAGAATTAAATTCAAAACTGTAATATTTGAATAAAAATTAAAAATTTTCACTTTTGTGAAACAGGTTATACTTAATTTTGCATGTAAAGTCAAATGACAGTTACAAATGCATATACTTCAATCCAGTTTACCTTTATGTTTTAAATTTAAAATCATGTTTCTGGTTTTCACGAGCAACAATGAACAGTTATATTTGGTTTTCACATCTTTAACACAGAGTTCAACTTTAACTAAACTTGCGTTCATACGATTCCTAGCTTTCCTTTATGTCATTATTAACTGGAACTGATAACAACTTAGCATTTCGATAGAGAGGGGGGGAAGGGAGGGAGAGAGAGAGAGAAATTTTTCCATCTTTTCTCTACTGATAATGAAATATCAATATGATGCTGCACTAATGTTAAAACCTTATAAGAACAACGTTAACCGGACACCGGACAATTCCGTCAAATATCTTATGTTTGGTTCAAAACCGGACAGATGTTAACTCTAGTTGTAATTTACAATACAGTTGTTCGAAATCTAACATTTTCTTCATGTGTTAATACAGAATGCTCAACATCACCTTCCAAATTATTCAGTAGAAATATATTTGAAATTACATTAATTGCTTTTTAGGGGTGGTGACAGGTTTCGGAGGTATAATACAAGGCGCGAAATTGTATTAATTTGGTCCTGGAAGAAAGCTATTGCTGAAAAATTATTCTGAAATATCACAACAAAGCTACTAAATCCAGAGCTTTAAAAACTGTGAGCTTTATAACATTCTGGAATAAATCATTTTCTGTAAACATAAAAAGTAAAGGAGACAAATGGTTTTGACTTGTCGTAGATCTTAGTATAGTTTTAACAATTTTCAAGTTAGAAAATGCCCTCTCACATGTAACTTGAGTACCCTCTCATATATGAACTTACGCTCACTCAACTTTTTTAATTAGAAGATTCAAGGAAGCATTTGCGATCTCGAAAATTCAACGAAGGCCTACAGGTCCTGCGCCTCGTGATCCCTGCAGGGCCTTTGGCGAGCGCCAATTAGCCAACGTGGCCAGTCCGGCACTGCTGTAATACCAAAATGTTACCAGAAAATCCTGCACTGTACTATTTCATTCAATCAAGATTATTGTTATTCACTTTGCGAAGCTCCTACTTCGATTCTACGCAATTGGTCATCAATTTAATTATTGTTCATATAGCGATTTCCATCACTTCTAACTTTTATATCATCATTCCACGTACTTCATTCACCCAAGGCTTCCCAGTTAGAACTCTATATATATACCTTGCGCCAGTGTTAGATATCAAACAATTACGCAGCCTTTTCAGAAGGATTTGTAAAGATATCAATCACACTTTAGTGAATAGACAATCTCGCTGGCATGCAGCTGTATTATGAGATTCCGCATTATATTACTTCCTTCACTTGCTTCTGCTCTTTGTTTTCGAACCAAATTCTTTGCCCTTGAAAAATCTCCAAATTGTGCTAAATCAAAGTAATGGTCTTTACCTCTAGGTTGTGGCATATACAGGGTGGAAGGGAACAAGAGTGAGAAACTTCCAGAGGTGATTCTGCAGCTTAAAACAAGGGGAAAACGTTCCAATAAACATAGATCCCACGCGGCGGCGTTTTCAAGCAGCAGCTGTGCGACGTTTCGCTGGCCTCCTTCTCCTAACTGCAATATCTGCCGAATAAATAGAGATATTGATGTCGGGTCACAAGAATCTAAAGAAAATCATACTCCACCAAAATGATGATGCAAGCAGAAAGTAGCAGAGCGAACTACACAAGGGAACTCCCCAAAGGGAGAAGGATATTCACCAAATGAGATGCAGTAGGAGATGTGAAAATGAATAATTCGTACTAACGTAACATGGCCTGGTTATGTTAAACGTACGTACTGAATGATCGACTGGAACGTGCAAATGGGGATTTCCTACTTCAGCGTCGTGGAGCAATGTATACGACACAATACACCACGAACAAAGTTATTTGTTGTACCGGCGGTAACGCAAGAAGGACGGTATCGCTCCCGAAAATTGTCACCTACCGCGCCATCATTTTGGTGGGGTATGACTTCCTTTACAATCTTTTGACCCGACCGACGTCAATATCTCTATGTGTTCGACTGATACTGAACTTAGAAGGAGGAAGGCGAAACGTCGGATGGCTGCTGCTTGAAAACGCCGCCACGTATTGAAACGTTTTTCCTTGTTTTTAGCTGTAGAATCACGTCCCGAAATTTTTCGATCTTGTTCCGTTTCACCGTGTATATATATGTCTGACTATTAGAGTTATTTTTAACATGTAATTTAAACGTTTGAGGTTCTTAAAAGAGCCATATTTAGTTAACGTAATTCTAACGATGTTCGAAACTTGTACAGTACTAGATTAAGCCAAGACAGTGCATATTGTTCCTATCAAAAGCCTCATACATATCAATTAAGCCAAATATTATATACATATACACATACGTATATATAGTATACAGTTTTAGCAAAATACGTAGGGCTACTAGTTTTAAAACTTCATATTTTTTAAGATAAATATTAAAGCAGCAGAGTTACATCTAAACAAGGAATAGTTCTAAATCTTCAGAGTTAGATTACGATAAGTATTAGGACATCAGAAATACGTAATATTGTTTTTATATTTTCAAAAAAAAAAAAAAGTTTGCTCTATAACAAGGAAGCAAATATTTTTTTTCTATGGGTAGTTTCAGAAAGTACAAATTATTTAACTAGATCAGTGCCGTACACAATAATAGATTTTTAAATTGGTAGTAAATAACAAAACAGTTCTCTCATTTTTATCTCGTGCTCAGTGCCTTCCCTCACTTGACACAAAATGTTAGGATGATTCTACGTAGGGGAGCATCCACAGGGGAGGTCCACTGGGTTCAGATCTCCACCCCCCAAAAAATTTCCTAACCCAACATACCTGGGTTCGATTCCTGGCGGGAACTCATGTGCTTTGTATTCTACGTTAAGCTGTAGGTCCACGTCTCATATAGCCTCGATGCTGAAGGGGAATTTCAACTGAAAATCAAATCAAATCAACATACATTTGTACACTTTCTCAATGAAATTATACTAGATTAACAGAGAAATGATTGATGTAGCAGGAAAATTTGATCTTACACTTCATCTGTGTTCTTTCTCTTATAAAATGGATTTGCGTAGCGTAATCCCTTGAGAGAGGTCCCGGACACTCGGTTGAAAAAGTGTAAAAGCATTTTCAGCCCAGCCATCCTGGGTGAGGTTTCCTTGGGTTTTCCTCATTTACTCCAGGCAATTCCCGGGATAGTCCCTAACATGTAGGACTCGGCTTGCTCCTTTCCTTCCCTTTCCTCGAATAGTGTGATCGCCGAGGGACGTCACCCCTCATATGTGACGGGCTAACGTGGCCATAGATGTTGAAAAAAGCCCAGAAATCTAATTTCTAATTGTTTCTCTTATAAAAAACAATCTAGTTCAACCATTGTTTTCCTGGAAACATTTTATAATTTCTTGTCGTATTTTCGAGCGCAGAATAATACCAGTTCAATACTTATAGAGGTAGTGTCTTGTAGGTTTAGACCCTTCCCATCAGAAATTTCTAGGTGCGCTCCTGGTTATACGTGTTATATATATCTAAGCCGTCTGTTCCTTTTGTGCCTATTATTTATTATTTTACGCAATTAGTCCTAACAAATACAACTTTGATATTACTCTCTAGCAACTGGAAAGAAGAGACACGTCCATTTCAATTCAGGACAAGAATTCGGTTTCGCTAATTTTCTAACCGTGCTGTGTTCATTTCTAGGTTTCCCTCATTAAGCAATAATCACCTGCGGCTCAATGCCTTTGTACCGAACGTCAGGAAAGGATAAAATGATAACCTGGCCTTTTTTTCAAGTGACTAGCTGCGGCGAAGCAAAAGAAGAAGAAGAAAAAAGAAATTTGAGCATAAAAAGAAACGGTGATGCGTATAATCGGATGATTTCGGTAGCCATTAAGCTGCATCATGAGGTTATATGCTTTCGTGTGAAAATTTTTCTCCAGGGTGGCGCATTCATATATATATTATATAAAGGGGGGTAAAGATTCAATGAAGATAATGCCATCCAGTGTTGTTGCCCGGAATGATCATAATGAGAAAGTGATTTGCTCTTTTCTATTCTGTGAACGGACTTCTTTAGCTGAGTCTTTTACGCTGTGTGTGTGGTAACTTATCCAACAGGTGTGCGGTCTTACTTTTTTGCTGGATCTTCCGTATGTTTGTGTATGAGTAATACTTATTCACCATTATTGTTATTAATACAAACGTTTTTCTATGGTAATTTGCATTTTCGAATCTTTATATATGTGTACCTATGCATGTGTGTTTAAGAATTGACAAAATTCACCTTTTTCTTTGTTAAATTTCAATTATCATGGTCTTCAGGTGCAAAAACATGTATAACATACAAAAAAAAAAAAAAAAAAAAACTGGATAAAACATCTCATCCTATATTACTTTCTAATATTCAGTTACTTCTTCATGTGTTACTTCTTCATGCATATTTTCTTTTAGGTCTTTACATGACGTCATTCTTATCCCTCCATTGTAGAAATATTAACACTGAACTGTGATGTAAACGGGATATTTCACACTATTTTATGCTCTTTAAGGAAGCGAACGATGTAGGAAAGAATTGGTGAAATTGTATATACGCAATAATATGGATTAAAATATATTTCTATTATGCGATAAATACTGTAAGTGTGTTCCAGCCCTATGTTCTATTCGCATCCACGCTATTATAATGAAGTATTTCCTATCCCCCCAGACTTTTGATACTGTCATAACGAAGTACTTCTTATCGCTCCAGACTTTTGATACAGCCGGTACATCATTAATTTCGTACCATGGAAAATCCAATTCATTTGAAAGAAAAAATAATAATATTTCTCCGTTTAAATCAACGTTCAGCAAACAAACATGCCACAGTCTCAACACATCTACAATGAAATAAGATCATTCAACCCAACAGCTACCGGCTGCAGATTATAAAAAAGTGCGTATGCAATGTGCATTCACTGGATAGTTTTAAGCTACAGTTTCATGAGAGAAAGCATTAGAAGCCAATACCCGATCATAATAAAGCAATAAGGTTGGCAGGTGTTCGTATTATCTTTCTTTCTTTTCTTCTTCCCGTTTACGAATCGACAATATATTTGTCTGCCTGCGTGTACGGTATTAGCGTCTAAAACAGCCTATGATTTGCGCTTTTTTTTTTCCTAACCTCTTGTTGTGAAGCAGCCAACCTGTAGATTGATTACACAGGTGACACACGAAACGATTTTTTTTTTCGTCTTATTCATAATATGTTAAAAGTATTAGATAGACTTTCTTCTTTGTGTATTTACTTATGTCTAACACAGGTTCTATTTATTTCAACATACATATCAGGATTAATGCGTAATTCGCCTGTTAAAAAAGGAAGGCAGGTACAATAATACCCACGTGTGAGTTCATAATCAACGGAAAATAGCATGTCTTTTGCTCTTTGTATTACTTAAATGTTCCCCAAGCAATAACCAAGCGTACACTAGGGATTGCACCTCTATTGGGACTTAACTTTATTTCCGCTTCTTTTCTTAATTTTGTGATATGGGAATGAGTCATCAACGAAAAATTATCTGCAGTAATTCTTATTGGATTACCGTGCGTGTAATTTAATTTTGCCTAATCGTTGTTTTGTTTAACAAATCTTGCTTTTGCCACCACCAGGTGCAGAATAATAAGAATAATAATCACCATTTTAATCAAAACGAAATTATCTAGTTTGCCTAACCTTATCTCGTTTCAAATCTTTTAATTTTCGGAACATTCGATTAATTCGTATCTCAAGGGATATTCTCATATTTTTTAGTTAATAATAGTGCGTGATTCATAGTATAAAAAAACTATAAATTGATAAGGTGATTGTACGAACATTATGGAAAGCAGTTGTCAAACCACGTAAGTGACACATAATATTGAAATGTGCTGTTGCCCATACGTCCGTTACTCCACAGGATAAATTTTCAAGCGGAAAGGAATTTTTTGAACTCATTTCTTTTTGTAACAGACAGCTTGAGTAATTATCAAGGCCGGGTTTTGTTAATGAAGTGAATTCGTTAACATTTTCAATGGTAACGGCGACTTTAATGGGAGGTTATCTACATCCAATTTTCTACAATTCAAACACAGATGTTGCACATCTCGCCGTTAGATGGCAGCAAACATCCTCTAGCGGCTGACATCTAGCGTTCGACGAAATTGAAACTTCTAGTCCGTGATCCTTGTTCACTGCCTACCAGAGTTTATTATTTCATTTTAAGAAAGTTTTCAACATACTACCTGACTCACTTAATATTTTTTTTAAAAAATATACTTCATTCTCTTTTAAAGTTATTCACTATAATTTTAAAAAGAAGCCTCAGATCTGTTAATTGGGCTCTCAGCCAATCAGGAGGAAGGGTTGTCTCTCAAATTTGAGCCGCGTAATATACAAGTAAGCAACATAGCAACTACTACACTACGACAAAATTACATTTAAAATAGTATATATAGTTTATGAGGCTAGGATTATTATTAGGAATCACTAGCGCAAATCCCCGGGAAATGAGGGGGACTTGTCCCCAAATCTTGGGACTGTCCGCCCAATAATCCGATTTGAAATGTGTTTTTTGGGGGGAGAAATGTATGATTTCTGTCCAACTGCCATACAGGAAAGTGAGATGAAATTGATGTCCCCCAAAATAAGCTTCAATTCTGCCTGCCTCCCAATGTTGACGATAACTCTGCTCCCTTGGTCCTCCACAGCATTGTTTTTCAATTTCATAAATATTTTGAAATCGCTTTAAAAAAACATTGGAACGGTCTTACCCCCCTCCCACTTCCCAATGTTGAAGACAGATTTGCACCTGTCTTAGGAATTATATTTCTGGACTTCCGGCTTTTATGGCCATGTTAGCCTGTAATGTATAAACACTGGTATATTTAAGGGGGGCTTCCGGGCTTAAGGCCTCCCCGAAATTTTATTTACTGTATTAAAGTACATGAAATATCTTGCAGAATTTTCACATTTAAAGGACTTTAGTTACCAAAGACCCCCGAAATAGAATCGTAATACGCCACTGTGTATAAGGGAGACGTCCCTCGACAATCACGCCACCCACGGAATTGGAGAGGAAGAAAAGAATGAGAAAGTGAAGGAAGCGGCTTGGAACCATCACAGATACCATTCCGGCATTTGTCTGATGTGAATGAGAAAAACCCAGGAAAATCCTCAGTCAGGATGGCTGACCTGAAAAATCTGGTAGTTTTCGGCCCATTGTTCCAACCGGGAATCGAACCCGGACGCGCTCGCACCAAAAGCGAGAGCATTAGCGTTTAGTATTACCCTGGACCACTTAGTGTATGAGGCGAAACCATTTAATATATGCAGGAAATCTAAGACTAGTTTCACGAACACTTTGTCTATAGGGAAAACTACTGTATTTCATTTGAGTAGTATTTTCTGAAATGATATCTTTGCTCATATTCTGTAAAGTAAAGTAAATGAAATGAAATATTTAAGTTTTACGTCCCACGGTTATGCCGGTTAGGCTAAAGGAGACCGTTATTATGAGAAATGAATGAAATGGTGGAATGAAGAAAGTGGGAGGAAACGGGAGAACCCTGAGAAAACCAACAAGCACACTGTTTGTCTACCACAAAGTCCACACGGCGCGAGCTGGGATTGAACCAGGGACGCCAAACTCCGGAGGTGAAAGCTCTACCACTGAGCCCCCGTCTATTCAGTAGAGTAATTTCAGATTTAGCCTGCTGGGTGGGAGGGGACAAGATTGTTCATCGACATAAGAGTTTCACTTCTTGTTGGTACATATACGTATTAGTACGCAATTTGTTTTTAAAAAATGTGTTTCCCAAATTCAGGGCTAGCAATTGTCTCCTTGCCCTCCTCGAACGACGCCCCTGTTCATATTTTATTCGTAATTTCCTTGTTTGTAAATATATTGAGGAAGAAACTATAACTGCATCTGCGTGTCGCAGAAAAGGAAAAAAATATATCGCATAATAGGATTTGTCTTCTTTATATGTAACAAGGCGTGTTCATTGTTATAAAAATGTGAACTAAACAAGTGCCATCTGTTATTAAGAAAGGAAAGAAAAATCTCATCTATTATGTTCTGTAAATGTAGAACTGCACGCAGATAGTAAGAATTCACGTTAATACAAACGTTCTCATAAAAGCAAAACTTTTTTTTAACAACTATGTTATTTGTGTGTGTTCATACAAAGAAACGCAAAACCAACCAGATATAGATGGAAAAAAAGCAAACACAATTGTCTTGAATGATGTGATACAAGAAAATCATTTTAGTAATGGATAATGTAGAATAACGGAGGAAAATTAATGTTTAAAAAGCCAAATTCTAACTAAAGATTGTGCAATAAAATAATATTTATTTAGGTAGCTCATGACATTGATAGTGCCATAAGTAAAACATGTCACCGAAAGTTCACTTTTTATCATAATGTTAATAAATATTCAATATCTGTTGCTAAATGAACAGGCTCATAGCTACGGGAAGGCCATTGTGGCCCAGCTCCCTCACTCACTTAAGTTCCGTGAAGCATTCAGCCTTTTTTAAAGATAAATATAGGCCAATGATAAATCAACAGTCTCACGTGTACACAACGTGAAAGAGTTTGGTTAGAATATTGAAAGTAACTGACTGGTATACAACCAACCTGACTTTAGGTGCTTTTGGGCTGCATACCATCTAGGGGCAATACGTCTATAATAAATCCGAATCAAAATACATCGACTGGATCGACTGGAAGGATCATCTTAACAGAAAGGCTCCTCTATGCCTCCGAAGACAAATTCGAATCCTATTTTGATTCTCTACATTCTTGTCAAAATTGAGGGTGATTGATCAAGAGTTCTTGAGATCTCTCATCTTTTTAGCGGACGAATACACAGATAGACAAGATAAGTAATATAAAGAGGTTTTGGTGGGTAAGCCAACCTCCTATAAAAAAAAAAGTAAGCAGACACTAGTGTAGAGTGAACTAAAGTTAGCTTCCAAAAATTATTTTGCCTCTCCTCTTAGTATTCTGGTCATGGACTTGTATGTGGCTGTTGATTGAATTTATCAAAATTAATAACTAAAGCAAATCATTATTATAGCAAAAGCACAAAATTTTACTTGATTTTACCTCTCGAAAAAAAATCTATTAATTGTCTTGTACCTGGAAGACCTATCAAAGCAATATTTAAAAGCATTAGGAAGTGCGGGAAAAATTTTGAGGAACGCCACATTCCCAATAAACGTGAAGCAAGATCTACAGTATAGTATATACATATATATCATAGGCATTTTTCTCTTGTGTTAGAATGGAAAACTACCAGAATGTACTTTAAAAAGTGCATACTAAGTTTGCAAGTAGCTAACAACATTTTCATATCACTTCGAAATAGTACATAGTCATAATACCACTTTTTAGTGACCATGAAATGATTCATTGAAATATATATATGAACTGTCTGGTAAAATTCCGGACGCTTGTCAACCCTATATATATATACGTTTAATTTTCTTAGAAAAAATGAAAATTTAAAGGTAATATTGGAATCATTACATTTCTTGAAGGTATATTTCTTGAACTTACTAAAAATCACTTAACATCCAGACACTATAAATTAATCATTATTATTCCTTTGTATTAATATTTTTCTTTCTGTTTTTACAAAGTATTTTAGAACTTTGTCTAAGTTCCAACTCGTGCTAATTGCAGACTCAATGTACAAAATTTTCTAACTGCTCAAACGTTCTTGGTGAATTGTTAATTTCAACTAAGATCTGATCAGTTTCAACTTCGAAAAAAAAAAAAAAAAACTCATTTCCTCAGATGCCATAGCCACTGGGATTGTCAAGAAAACCGTATATTGCAATATATTCTTGTGTATATTTGACAACCGTGAGTAGATTACACTCTACCACGGGACCTAATTGGAAGTAATCTTTACAATTGGCTTAGATCTGGCCCTGATAATGAGGTACTATGGATTGTGCTGTACTGGCAACATTGGCCACGATTAGATAATATAAGTATGTTCGTGAATTCGAAATAGCAGCCATAGGAAACAAGCTAGTAGGTAGTAGCATTGCCGTCAGAATAATCTCCCTAGGTGGTTCTGTAGGATAAAGCACCATCCCCACTGTGCATGGAACAGACAATTACTGTTGGTTGCTTCCGCGAAAGATTCACTGATGGAGGTCCGTATTTTTATCAACAGAGATACCTGATGGGAGACTCTTTTAGCAATTCGTCTTGGTTGAAACAAACGAATAACATATTGTTTTTCCACTTCCATCTCACTTTCAAATCCCTTCAACACGGAAAAGAAAAAGTTTTCCTAAGTTTATTTATTTCTCTTTTCCTTCCCTTATTTGGATACTGTGTAGTACCAGAAGTATTTTCTTCGAGGTTCAAAGAAATGTTGATTTGATACAAATTGACTTATAGTTTTCAACTTGATAATATTTAGAAATCAACAATATTTAGTTGGAACTATAGTAAGGACTACTATGAAAGTAAAGTAAAAATAAATCAATGAAGTTAAAATATATATATATATATCGGGTTGACAATGGTATTTTACCAGACAGTTCGGTTTTTGACCTCCTTGTCCTGTAGGACCTCAAAACCTTACGTTAAAGGTCAGGTAATGTTTCGTCTTACTAATCTTACTCTCTGTTCTATTCAGACTATTTTGGAGTTTCTCGATGAGCAAGGATAAATCAGAACTTTCGCCTTGATATTGTCCTGTTGTGCGCGGAATTTGCTGCAGAGTTGAAGGCAGGAAAATTTACTGAACTTATCAAAACTGCTAAAGGTCAACAAAAATACATTTTCAAGAGCGCAGCTGCCACTGCTTCATACTCAGTTACATCTTCCAATTAAATAATGCATCCAGATCCAATGAAAGTACGTAGGCCTTACGAGACATTACCAGCCCCAGCGAAGCTGGTACGACTTATTTTTCAAGTATATTTTGAGCATGCTATATTTATATTGCTAATTATATTTGCTTTTTCTGTTTTAAATATGCTGTATTATTGATGATAGACTACAAAAATTACATGTGCCGACCCAACCAAAACTGGAATAAGTAAATTTAATAGAAATGCTTCAAAAGTAACTACAGTTATTAAATTCGAACTCCAAATCGCTCAATTTTATGTGAAGTGTCCACTTTCTGGTTGTTCACATTTTTGACGAGTAATGATGTCGCTATCTTAAGAATGTACGTACTCCAGGAGGGTGTCCGGTATTTCCATGTTCAAAAGTTGGCAAACCTATATAACATATATAAACATGCATCCTGTAACATATTAAGAAATAAAATTAGAATGGCTTCATAACAGTAAAATTGCTGTTGATACTCAAAGTAATCATATATTCGTGCATAAGGAGAAAGAATCAAAAGAATCCTTTAATAATCAACGCAAGAAAGAAAAACAAAAGTAAACGTAAAACCTATTGTTTAATGCCTAGTGCTATAATGTAGCTTAGCGAGAAATCAAAGTGCTTATCTACCTTGAGGGTAATTTTACAAAAAATAAGTTTAATTCAAGATGGAAGAAAAACTCATTTAGTGACTTGTTTTTTTAAGAACTTTAAAAGCACAATTCATGACAAAGGTAATGCAGCTTTATGTAGCGAAGAATGAGAACACGCGCTGCAAATAAGATGAACGTTTCATTCTCTTGTCTTCCTTACTCTCTTTAGATCAAATTTTCTTTCTTTTGGCAAATTTAATTCCAAAACAAGAATTATACGAACTCTTGCGAGCTATTTCTTGGAAGAGAACACTTAACTTAATGGTGGAAGACTCCTTTTGAAAAGAATGTCACAATTCACCCGGAAAGGACACACCAAAAGATTCTACAATAACCTCTAAGGTTTCTAAGGTGCTTCTAATTAACCCATTTGATGATCAACGTGTCCAACATTGAAAAATAAGTCAGAATCAGCACATTTACTGTACAGTGGATGCTTTTCTGGAGCAAGATTATTAAGGTTAAGTTGATGATGATATCAGTTTAGTTGTAAATAATAGAACTATGGTTTTTTTTTTAATGATAATAATTTCAGGATTTAAAGGTTTGAATCTAACTGATTTCATGATGACTTAAATAAATAAATAAATAAATAAATAAATAAGAACTTCCAATGAAACAATAATTCAGTAGCTACTTATAATGCAGAGATACTATTCAAACGTATTATAAATGTAGTAAAGTAAGCAATTATTAGCCTGGAAATCTACAGTGGAACGTTGGCATCCTAAATTGCCAGATATTTCACCATAAAATATTAAAGTCTTTAAAAACATGATTTTAATACATAATATTTGTTCCTTGACTTATGATGTTCAGCCTAAATATTTTTTTTTTTTTAAATGCGTCCTTCCATTGTCCTATGCTATCAAAAATATAGCAAATTAGTTTTTGTTAAAATTTTCTGGCTCCGAATCAATTGGACCTATCCAAGGCGGTTCCAGATATTTTGAACAAATTGCTATACAGAAAAATAACAATGATGGGTATTGATAGAGTTAGAATTGTGCTGTACCACAACATTAAATTCTATAGAAGATAACGCTAGACAATGGGTGAAAAGCCTTCGGAAGAATAAATTCACCTTGATCTCACTCCTGTGAAGATAAAATAAATTAATAACTTATTTTTCCCAGTTTTGCCTTCTAATATCTCTAGAAAAATGCATTTTTCGAACTACGCTTATTCAAATTTTGACTACTTCGATGAGAATTTAAATCAGCAAGATTATCGATAAAAATCTGATGTTCCCATTTAACTTTAAGTGCAATATAATATTACACAATATCTACATAAATCCAATACAAATTCGAAGAAAAATAGAACACAAAAATTTAACAATTTGAGGTAATTTTAAAATGTTGAATTTTTAGTGCTTAATTTCTTTATGTATTACGGAGCTCATAGTTAGCTGGTTAGTCGAAGCGCGTAGATTTGGGAAGAAAGAAGAGACACATTGGGTGTTAAGGTGTTGGGTGTTAACCCTGGAAATGCAATCAAAAGAGGTCTCGAGGGAGGAAGGGATGCTGTCGTAAAAGATAAGCATGGGAACCGAAAGAAATTTGCCGAACTGCACTTCTATTGAGCAAACACGTTATACTTAATAAGATTGTTTGTCCGTCCGTCCGTTACTCCGTATGCAAACGAAGGCGAACTTTTTTACTTCTATTTTCTGCAACAGACAGCTAGAGCGACTTTCTACGTGGAGATCATTAATGGGGTTAATCCGTTAACATAATAATGGATAACGGCGACTTTAACGGTTGTTATCCATATGGCGTGATCCTGTTTACTGTCTTTACAACAATATTTATTGTATATGCTTTTAACATAATCTTCTGCCAAAAATTTCTGAGAAATTGAAATTTGGTTACAATATCGTATTATTATTATTATTATTATTATTATTATTATTATTATTATTATTATTATTATTATTATTATTATTATTATTATTATTATTTCAGTCAATCATTAGTTTCGAAGTAATATCACACATGTAAAAGTTGATGTTTTTTAAAATTTATCTTCGTTAGAGTATATAGTATTGGTATGTACTACAAGGTATTAATAATTAATGTTATTCTGCTGTTTGTTATACGTAGTACATGATTTACAGCCTATGCAATAACTGTTATTCTTTGTAATCACGTGTCAAAAATATTCATATTCGAAGTTAATCATTACGTATCCTTGACTTAAGACATTATATTTTGTAATAGTTAATAATACAGTTACAATTATATTAATAATAAGTATTTACCCAATATTGTAGACTAGTTTACAATTTCAACACATTGAATACAACTTCTTTCCCCTTTACGCAATTTTAGTGACAAGTGAAAAAGAAAATATAATAACTTAATTTCGTATAAAACTGGTTACAAGCATGTCAAAACATGAGCTTTAATTTTGGAAGCTAATAGATTTATGGTGTCTGTAGTCGGCAATTTTTAGGCTGCAAATATAAGCTATAAACATGCTCCGTGAGAAAACCAAGCTGAAAGAAACCAAGGTTAATAGTTAGTTTTATTATTATTATTATTATTATTATTATTATTATTATTATTATTATTATTATTATTATTATTATTATTATTATTATTATTATTATTATATGTGCTATATGTGCAAAGGAATGTGTGATTTGCCATTAGAAAGAGATAGACAACAATCTGTTAGTTGCAGTGTAATTTGCTACTATACGAAACCTAAATAAATAGCAATTCCTTCCAGCAAAAAGAGAGCACGATAGCTTAGTGGTTGAGCGCTTATCTCTGCTGCGGGGTGTCACTGATTCGATCCCCGACCAAGAAAATTTGGGGTGGACAGCATTGTGTTTGTTGGTTTTCTCAGGGAATTCCCATTTTCACTCACATTTTCATTCCACTAATCTTTTCATAATTACTCATTTGCCTTAACTATCTGTCTCCCTTAGCCTAAAGGTCATAAACGTGGGACGTTAAACTTAAACAATTCATTTTTTGTTCCAGCAAAAAAAATGTCAACTAGTATTGGAAATGTACGACATACAATACTTTTTTAGAGCTACAAAAACTTTGTTGTATTCGATTCTCTCGAAAACTACGCATTTGGTTTTGCATTTTGATCAGCTCAATAAGATGTGTCGATTGATCTATTGGCATGTCTGACATTTGGATTATTATTTAGTTAAACATTAATAATAATAATAATAATAATAATAATAATAATAATAATAATAATAATAATAATAATAATAATAATAATAATAATAATAATAATAATAATGTATTCGCATGTGTTGACAAACTGTACGACTGTAACAGTGTCCGGAGTGTGTTACTTTAATTAGTTTTAATTTCAGTTGAGCTGTATACGTATTTGCAGACATGCAACATTTCTATGTGCATCTTCATAATTATTTTCCTTTAACAGGTTAACGACCTTTTGTGCAACCTTCTTGAGAATGTTAAGGACAAAATAAGCAGCAATTCCATTATTATGCACACTTATCTACTGTACTGTACCATCTACTGTAATGTGCTATGCCTCAAAATGAGTTAATCTCCTAATACTTTTTCAACATGGTAGATATAAGTTAATGTTATTAGATTATATTCACAGAATCCAAAGACACATATCGGTATGTTATAGCTCTTTTCCTTTCAAAGTTGAAGGGTAAGGGGGAAAAAAGAAGGAATGTCACAAAGCTGTATTTTCGAGAAAACGGCGTTTTAATATAGAAAGCCGCGTAAAAAAGAATATGATTAGTCAAAACTTTTGCCCTGTTATACAAGGATATTTTTACATCTACGAATACTTACATATACAGTCAGATAGTACCAAGAGTCACCAACAGATAGAACAAAGTACCCGATAAAGCACACACATGGACATTCCTTGTTTTCTCCCCTTACCCTTCAGTTATAATTTCTAAGTTTTGTCTGTATTATTTTGTAGGACGTGAGGTTTTACTCCTGGCTCAAGTTTCGCTATCATGTTATAAATAAATAAATCGTAGTTTTATATACTATTAGGTAAAGTACAGGAATTTAAATTTTATAAGTGTTCTCTTCACTTTACCGCAGACGCTTACGCCATGTTTCCGGTAGAGTTTCTCTTCGCATTGTGTACTTTACTATGTTTTATTTGATTTATGAGATTTACATTTTCCTTCCCAGCTTCCAAAAAAGTGGATATTTTTTTCTTCTTTTTCCTTGAAGATGGTTATTCTCTCTTTTCTATAGTGATCTAGTGATCTTTATAGTAATTTGTAGTTTTGCTTATTATGATTGTTCTATGGAACTCCCATATTTTCTCATTGCGAGAAAAGAAAGGAAAACAGAAAATAAAAAATAAATCTTAAACTGAAACAAAAAAACAAAAGACAATGAAAATCAAAAACAAAATCTAATATACAATTAATGTTTTTATGTATGTATTTATTTATTTTAAATTCTCAAAATTTTTATATTGTTTATTATTTTTATTTTCTTTTTAAATTTTGTTCTTTTATTGCTCTCAAATTTCGCAAACATTATTTGTGTTTTTATTGGCTTTTAGTGTCCCGTTTGAGCATCCAGGCAATATAAGACGTGGACCTACAATTTGAAATAAAATTCGAACTACATTAATGCATTCCTTGCTCTTCCACCTGCAATCGAACCTTGAACCCCATGCACGAAACGAGCACACGCTAGCCACTAAACTAGCAGAGATGACACGTATAAAACGTTACTGTAGTAGCATGATATTAGATTTATACATGGTAGATACCTTTAAAGTTAGAAAGCTGTACGAAGTATTGGACTAATATTGGATGAATCTTCCATTCATAGTAAGATTTTCAGCTGCATCAATTTGTACCGGAAATACACAAATATATATACAAAATGAAACAGGAAAAACCATGGAGGTGAACTTTATTAAAAATAATTAGGAAATTACAGGAATATATCAAAAAATTCAGGAATATCATAGAAACAGCTTTCTGAAAAAAGAAAGATGAAATACACGAAGTTGTACGAAGATCTAGGGACATCACGAGAACAGTTTCCTTCGAGACGATAAATGAAATAGGAGACGTGTGAGAAGATAGGAGGACATCACAGACACAGACGAAATATAAAATAGAGAACATATGCTATAGGAGATATGCGGACATCACAGAAACAATTTTCTTCAAAGATGAAAGACAAAATACAGAAACATGTTAGAAGATCCTGAGACATCAAGGGGATATATATTTCAGAGAGGAATGATAAAATAGGGAACAGGTTAGGTGATCTGTGGACGTCACTGGAACAGTTTCCTCAGATACTAAATAAAATGACTGTTTAGAAGAATTTGGGGAAACTTTAGCCTTATCACTGATTTTTTAATAGGGGCTAACTACTGATTAGTGATCCCTAGCTTAAAAACATCTTACACTTTAAGTAATTTACAAATACTTCCTTATTAGTTTTTCGCTGCACCTTCATAAATTTTTGTTTCCCCCTTACATTCCTGGAGGGGAGATTCTAATTACCTGCCAAATGCTACCCAGGAGTTCACCACTAAACTATTGCGTAATTTGGTGAAACATGGGAGCTAAAACAGAGCGAAGCGTGGTGTTGAGCTCATGACAGTCGGAATATTAGGAGCTCTGCAGAGCCTTCCTCATCTTCAAACTGGCTTGTCCCTATTTATAGGCACATCAAAATCTTTACACCTAAATTAAAATAATCAATAGTTTATTAATTAGTAATCTCGTGATCAGGTCTGTAGCCAGCCCAATTTATTAGAAGAAGCAGAAATTAATACTGAGATAACATTGATAGATGAACACTGATAAAAATCCGTTCTCCGTACAGCGATATGTTGTACAAATATACGGAATCCTCTTGCTTACTACAGAAATCAGTACGGAGCGTACGTTATCCGTATGCTACATACGCACTGCCCTTAAATGTTACATCATTCCGTTGCAGCATGTCTGATATCTAACAGGCTTCCTTATAATACAAACATATATGTATGTTACCTTCGTCAGCTACATGTTATATAGGCCCTACGTCCATTTGTATGTGAGATCCTCACCGCCTTTATTGTTCCATAGGGAAAGTACGTACAGATGGAACATTATATATAGAAAGTATTATAAAACATGTGTTTTCAGTTATACGTTTGTTGTAGGTTAAGTTCAAAAACCACAGGATTTACAAATGTAACATACGATTTTACTTACACCACATACAATTTTTTTCTCAGTGTATAGAAACGCTTTCTCTTATGGAATCTAAATATAACAGAGCAGTAGTTTCTTTTTACCTTACGTTCTCGATCTCTCATTTTTTGAGCAAGTGTTTATCTACACAGTAAATAAAGTGAAAATTTTTCATAGGCTGAGTTGTCCGCACGAAGGAGCTAAAGGCTCCTCCCCTGACGATTCCCTTGCTACGAAGCTGCTCTTCAGTTTATTAGTGAAATGTTCGGAGTTGACGTTGTGTACCTCGATGCAACTTATTGGTTAGAGGTGCATCTGATCTTCCGTCTACGATACTTGTCATGGTGCAGTAACACGATACGTGACTTTTGAAATTCGTAGAATGAGTCCGGAAGATGTTTGGCGCATCTAACAAGAAACATAGGCGTATTATTTTACGTGAAAAAGAATAAAATGTGCTAAATTTAATTTAATTTAGTAAATAAAATTACAAGAATCCCTCATCTAGTTTTGCTTCAATTTTAAAACTATATACAAGACTCTGCATTAGATCGGGCAACAAATAATTTAGAGGAGGCAGAGGTAAAAGTGAGATAAAACGCGGGGAGACGCCGTTACCCCACTTCCAAAAATATCTATGTCGTCCCCCAACTTCCTGAAAAATTACAATGGTAAAAATAGGCACGGTGATGGCGTGACGTCATGCGTTCCCCTACCTTTTCAGATTCACTTTTATCTTTGAGTAAGGGCGGATTCAGGGGGGCTATAGGGGCTATAGCCCCCCCCTTGACTCTCAGGTATACACTGGATAAAATGGACTTCAATCCTGTTTTACACTGGATAAAGAGGCAAACTATGGTTTAGCCCCTCCCTTGATCATATCCTGGATCCGCCACTGTCCCTGAGTGGGTACCTCGCGCGCTAGCTTGTCCCTAACTACTGGCCTGCTGGAGGTTAAACCAGTAAGTTGGCTTCCCAACTGATTGAAAATCAAGATGGAAGAGAAAAAAAAGTTATGTCTTACAATTATTATATATCATCATTCTGTGTGTGTGGTATTATCTGCAAAAATGCGAAAAACAATTAAAATAGTGCTATTTTATATACGGAAAGAAGAAAATATATTTTTCTTTTTAAAAAAATAATAATAAAGGTATTTAAATAAAAAACTTTGCATGTTGTTGGAAGACTCCTTGTAAGTAACCAATGAACAGTCTTGTCTTAATTACGTTAGACAATTTCTCGTTTACGTCTCCAGTAATTCGTATAATTATTGACCTAGCGAAAGCTACAATTTTGCTCATTAAAAGATACTTTTCTTCTCTCTTTTTTTTCTTTTTTTTTTTAATTCGTCTTTGTCATTGAGAGTTTGTGATTGCCACCTTATGTGTGTGCATAAAAGGTTCTGAATCGCTTAAAACTTTTCTTTTTTAAAAAAACTTTTTTAAAGTCTCTATGGAAGAAAAACTCACCAATCTTTTTTCTTCTTTGCCGGTGACTGTTTCCCGCCATTTACCAGTGTTTCAAACCAAGGATGTTTTTACAGTCAGTCACCTGTAAGTTATTATTTTTCCTCTTGTTCTGCTTCTTATTTTGAGTGTGCGACAGGATGTTGTTTTCCAAATTATCGTTCTTTAATCTTTACAACGTCTTGTTTACATATTATTCTTATTTTGTTGTCTATTAACGACCTGCAAACTATTGCCTCATTAGAGGAACGTAATTAGCGCTGTTTTTGCACTATTTTGTGTTATCTTCTGTTTATACTATTTAAAAGAATAATCTCAGGCATTTTGGAGATTATTTGATAGCTACAACTGAAAAAAACTTGGAAGATACATGCGAAAATTACATGTATACTCTAATTGTAATACATGTTTGAGATAAATTATACAAAGTACGTTTGGTTAAAGGAAGAACAGATGGGAATTTTCTAAGTACCTAATTTCTATTATATGACTTTAGTATTACATCATAGATTATGTTTTAGCTAGTTAGTTAAAAATTAATCTATCTTTATCAAAAATATATTGCAAATGTAAAAATGTTCGCACACATGTTAAGCACTTTACAAGACATAATAATGGACAACATTGCATAAAATCCGTTTTCTAAACTTATCTATCCATACAGCTTTTCTCCCCCTTCCCCGAAAAGAAAAGTTCTAATTACTGTGAATGACCTGCTACCAAATATAGATATAGGCCTACACACACTTATATACTGAGTCCTTAAAAAATGTATGTCTCTACATTGCGTGTGTGTTAGTACAAAAGTTAATTATACATCACATCCTTACTTAATACTTATTACAGTAAAACACAATACAAGTCTAATTCACCTAAACAGTTACTGAAGATGCTCAAAGCTGGTTACTGTTACAGGCCAGACACATATCATAATGCGAAGTGGTTGATTGAACAACGATGGCAAATCCCGTATGAGCGGGGATTGCTATATAATTACGCTACTGTAACATCTTCACGAAGGTCCCTTAGCGTAGTAGGTTTCCTCTGATACACGACATTCTTCAAAGTCTCCACTCCCAAAGATAAAAGTATCGTACTTCAAATTTCACAGACTAACGACAATTGTTGAGAAAACGTCATACTACATATTGCAATGGCAATTCGGAACAATATATATACCTATGGTATCTAAGTAAAGTTTATATACTTCCTTCACGTCCTCAAACTCTCGCTCTGCCCCTAAGAAAGTAATAACCTAGAGATCGAGTTGAAACTGTAGCATCCCCCAATAGTAGAAATGTCGTCTGTTATATCCTATTCCCTTCATAAAAATAAGTATTAAATAAGCACTTTATGATAGACATTATGTTACAATTAATAGGTCACTTGCTGCAAACAGAAGTTTCCATGCGCTACGATTCACAGTTAATCTCGTCAGAGTGTCATTGTACATCAATTCCAGCCTCTTTTACCTTCAGCTTTTTAATTTATTTTCCTTTCCTTTTCTTCTTCCTGTCGTTTCTCGGAACACAGTTCAAACTCAGATTGATTTAAACAGTTCCTCTCCTACTTTTTTTATAAGTAAATTCAATGCTGATCTTTCTTCACCTACTATTCCCAGCACTTCTACATTGAATTTCCAATCCATCTATTTACTTTTCTCCATTCCCCTTTATATATCCATTTAATGTTGCCCACGAGACGAGACAAGACAAGAAATGAGGTTTTTCTCGTTTCGTTTAGTAAATTATCTAGAAGTAATATGTCGTCTTGATTCTCAAAGAATTCTTTCTTATCTCGTCTCGATTCTCAAATAATTCTTTCTCATTTTATCTCGATTCTCAAAAAAAATCTTTCTCATCTTGTCTCGATTTTCAAATAATTCTTTCTCATCTTATCTCGATTCTAGAAGAATTCTTTCTCATTTTATCTGGATTTTCAAAACAATTTTTTTTCTCATCTTATCTCGATTCTCAAAGAATTCTTTCTCATCTTATCTCGATTCTCAAAGAATTCTTTCTCATCTGTCTCAAGTTTCTAAATGCTTTTCTTTCCTCGTCTCAGACTTTTTCTCATCTCGTTTTGGAAATTTATGTACAAAATTTATGCCCTGATTTTTTGTTAATTTCATCTAGAAGTTATCAGAATTCCTCCACGGCATGAGATGTCCCCAAACGGTGTGATACAAGAACATTTAAACTATAATTATTATTGGAGTATATTGTGCAATGATTTACGTAGGTTATATCTTTAAACGTTCATAAACTATCTTTCATCATATTTGTATCACTTTATCAACTGTACAGTTTTATACGATGACTCATGTAACACTAAAAAGTAATCGAGACCTAGAGTTTTTCACGAGACTCATGGAATTTCTCGTCTGGTCTCGAGACCGAAACAAAGTAATTATGCTGTTTCTCGTCCCATGTCAAATTTAAAAAGGTACTTCTTTTTTCCTTTGTGGGCAAACCTATCTCCAATCTATTTAAATGTAATGTCTTATGGTTCTATCCTCCTCCCAAAACTAAGTCTGAATTCAATAAGTTATCATAGGTATTCTTCCAGCATTGACAAGACACTAGCCGCAAACAGAACTTTATATATATATAGTTTTGCCTCGGAATTTGAACTTAAACCCTTCCAGAACTGCTCTTGACAAAATGATAAAAAAAACTGGTTTTTGTCTGATCCAGAGTCTCACAAACTCAAATTTTTCAAGAGTAACTTTAACATTAAATACACTGGATTTTAAGGTAAAATATTAATAAATAATAATATTCGAATAAAAATATAAATTAACGAAATAAAAAATAATCTAAAATAATAGCAAAAAGCACGCGGGATGTTTTCACTACAATTTCCGATAATGAACTGAATGATAAAGTAACTCAAGCGTTAAGGAAATGTACACAGACAAACAGATGGAGATGAAAAACGTGCTCTGCGTTCGAATTTTGAGACGAAATTTGCTCGAATTTTTCGTTCGGATTCCACAGACAATGTTGTATTGTAGTCCTCAGCTATGCAGAATATGGTAGCCCTTATATTCCCAACTGAGCACATCTAATAGATTGTAGGGGGCGCGGTGGCTCAGTAGTAGAGTGTTCACCTCCGGTGCTTGGTGTCCCTGGTTCGATCCCAGCTCGCGCCGTGTAGACTTTGTGGTGGACAAGCACCGTGCTCGTGGGTTTTCTCGGGGTTCTCCCGTTTCCTCAAACTTTCTTCATTCCACCATTTCATTCATTTCTCATCATCACCGTCTCCTTTAGCCTAACCGGCATAACCGTGGGACGTAAAATTTAAAGATTTCATTTCATTTTCATTTTCTAATAGATTACAAGGATTTCCGTGGTTTAAGAAGCTTTAAGACTCATCGCCACTAAAAGAAAAAACATGTCATTGAATCACACCCTGTACAAAGTGAAGCCAATCAGGATTACCGTATTGACGTGACATGGTGTAATGACAAATCGTGACTTCGGATACATCGCCTTTTAGTAGCTAATTTCAACGCTTGGTTAAACTGCATATTAATGCTTCGGGAGTATTTTTGCTAGAGCTGTGAACTTTTAGTGTTGTGCTAGATCAACAGTGCACTGATATTTTTGGCTAGGACTATGTACTTTTAGTGTTATGCTAGATCAACAGTAAACTGTCATTTTTGGCTAGGGCTGTGTACTTTTAGTATTGTGCTAGGCACCGATATATAGCCAACATTACCACAAGAATTGGAAACGGGGGAAGAATTAACGGGATATTTAGTTTTTCTTCTCAATGATGAGAGAAAACCATGCTGCAAATGCCTCAAATGTAAAAGTGTTTGATTTGAAAATCTATTACAGAATTCTTTGGATATGTACGGTAAAACTATGAAATATTCTACTTGTTTTTTTTTTCTTTATAATATTATATCAGCTACAAACTGACCCATAATTTTAAAAGAGTTTAGCCATTTTTAACTTAAATTCTAAAAGTCTACATTCTGACGACTTCCATTAGCAATAGTGCAGTTGTCTAGAGGTACACAAATTTAGAAGTATGTCAAATCAAACGGTGTGAATACGGAAAACATACATATATATATATATATATATATATATATATATATATATATATATATATATATATATATATATATATATATATATGTGTGTGTGTGTGTGTGTGTGTGTGTGTGTGTGTATAAGATTTTTAATTAATAGATTTGAAAAGTGCTTGACAATAATAAACCATTTGACACTATTATTTCTACCAACTATCGCAGATTCGAATATTGCGATATTTCTTTTACAACAACTATCACGATAATCGAGGTATACCGGTAGTAAAATATGGCCATAGCTTGTAACACTGTTGTATGGTTACAATGACTTACATAGCTATAAGTAACGTGCATGTTTGGCCGCTTCCATGTTTCTAAACTTAAAGCCCCATCCATAACGTGGCGTAGCGACCAGGAGCTCTTCCATGTAAAATTACTGGCATGTCAAAAATTATAGAGATTTTGCTCACATTTCCTCATCCTTCTCATTACTAACTGGCTTTACAAAATGAGAGAGAGAGAGAGAGAGAGAGAGAGAGAGACAAAAAAAAAAAAAAGTCGCATACCGGTTCATCAAAGCCCAAAAAATTGGAAGCTACATCAGTGGTAAGGTGTAATTTGTCGTATACAGAATAAGCCTACTCTTTTTCTTTTTCTTTTCCTTCTTTTTTTCAGATACGAAAGACCACTCTTCTAATATAACGGTAGCTCACATATAGCCATCTAACGTCAGGAAATAACAAAACTACCCACAGTTGCACCTGAGCGATTCGCAAAAGACTGTTCTTTGTTAATGACCTCACAATAGAGGTCAACTTGCCTCGTGGGTGTTGGGGTTATAGATACATTGTTTCAATGGGATATAGAGAAAAAAGAGAAAAAGAAAGGAAGTTTGCTCGCGTCTGCAATGAGAACCATAACAATATCAGTAATAACGTGATAACAGTAGTAGTTTCCGAATGCCGAAGAAAAGAGATATCAAAACTTTATCTTCCTAAAATTAACGTGTTATTGTCTCACAAATAAACGCCCTCTTTTTCTTTCCTCCATTCAAGACGTCTTTTTTCTTCTCCTGCGGTTTATTATTAAATGAAAAAGAACGAATGGATAATTTCCCGCAAAATGATGAGCTTCCCAAACTATATTGTACGGTTAAATTGTTGGATATATCTTCATGATGTAACACTCAGTGAAAGAGAGAAAGGTGTATGTAATTTGTTCACATTCAAGCGTAACTTATGTGAAACTAACGTGGCATAGCAGAATATATAGGACTGACTATACCTGTGTTTTGATAATCAAAAGTTGATATTCCCTTGTTATACCAATCGTTTGGAAACTTTTAATCTATACCGACTTAACCGACTTGGAGTAAATCCACTGACAGGTAATGTTCCCCATAAAGCAACATTTCAGGCTCTCTCGCCTCGAAAAAAATGTTTGGAAGAGATCTTTCTCAGCAGCATCATTTCAAATTTTGCTTTTGGGGGCGATGGGGTGAAGGTTCTCCACCTACAATAAGAGTTTCGTGTTTTCTACTAGTACAGGGTGAGCACAAAAATAGTCTATGATTTGGATAGGTTATAACTTTAATACCAAAAATACTATTCTGCTCAAAGTCTCACACTAGGTTCATAAACTCATAAAGTTTTCGGTGGTGTTAATGCTAATTACAAACATTTGGTGTGCATGCCACCTGCTACATCGAAACGATAATCCAGCTGCAACCACATGTTGTTAAGGCACGTTGTCACGCTAGAAGAATTTGTAGCTGTCATAAAAAAAATCTTGAAACCCGATCTTTCTATTTACTGTTTAGATGTTACAACTTCCTGAAAGCAAGAAAGGTATATCCACCCATGCAGCACTGCACTCTAGTGAACGAACAGTGAACCCCCTCATTAAAAACGTGTATTTTGGAGCACTTCCCCTCCCTGTCCAAAAAAAGAATCCATTGTTTCGGAAGCGGCAAAACTGGTTTTTCCTTTATGTCAGCAGGAGGGCGATAGCAGGTAGCAAGCAAGACGCCCTAGCAAGTTGCACATGGTTCAACTCCTTGCAAGATGAAATATATATATATATATATATATATATATATATATATATATATATATATATATATATATATATATATATATATAGATATATATATATATATATATATATATATATATATATATATATGTCCCTTTCAAGACTATGTTTACATTGTAAAATATGGTAGGGTTTCAATATATATATTTGCCAGCTACAAGTTCTTGCAGCGTGACAAGTCCTTTCAAGCGTAGTGGAGTTTATAGTTATACTAATGCATTTCTGAAGATCTAGTTAATCTGGTCTACGTATTTCCGCTATCGACAATCTTGAATGATCTTCATGAATGTATTAGTGAATGCATAAACTCTATTACACCGGTTATGCTTCACAACATGTGGTCGGAGCTGGATTATCGTCTCGATGTTTCCAGCGTAACTGGTGGCGCGCACATTGAGTGTTTGTAATTGCAATCAATATCGCCGAAAAAAAAAAAAAAACCTTTATGAGTTTATGTAACTACTGTGAAAGTTTAAACAGTATAGCACTTTTAATATTAAAGTTATACCCTTTCCAAACTAGGGACTGCTCTTGTACTCAATCTGTATATTAGTATACAATTGATAAAAATATATGTAGACCAAATACTCAAACTCAAGGGAGAATTACCCCTGCTCTATCCAAATGACGCCTTTGATCTGTCTCCTTTCATATCTCAACACGAACATTCTGTCTTGTTTAGTCTCGTGGACAACACTACTGCTGATAGAGTTTCCTCGTGACTATATGGTTGTATACGCGCTTTCAGCACGGGAAATCAGGAATCGATTCCCGGTAGTGAAAGGGAAGCTAAACTCCAAATCATCCCACCAATAAACTAGTGTTCACTGATCCATTAATTTAGTCACTAATTACTAGATTTTCGAAATTTCTGAACCTATGGAAAAACTTCTTACAACTCAGATTGTGGATAAGGTGTAGCTTTGCGAAATTTAACTCCCAAAGATAGAAATATGAATTACTAGACACACTTATAAACGTGAAGTTCGATATACGAGGACTTTTGAATATACAGAATAAGATTATCTCATTCACTTGAACGAATTTTGGAAATTCGGCCACATAGGGCTGGAGAAAATTGTCCAGTTCTACACGTTATTGCACGTTATTTTTGAACAGTTGTACACGTAACGACGAATTTTGATCTATAGGCGTTTTCTGCCTCATACAATACGAATCTACTATTCACTTACACGAATTCAGTATCATATGGTCATCATTATTATTATTATTATTATTATTATTATTATTATTATTATTATTATTATTATTATTATTATTATTATTATTATTAGTAGTAGTAGTAGTAGTAGTAGTAGTAGTAGTAGAAGTAGTAGTAGTAGTAGTAATAGTAGTAGTAGTAAAAGCTTCGGCTATGAAACTAACAACCGGCCAGATATTCCACATTCAACTACGTCATATATGAAAATTGGTCAGCATTAACTCATTATTATTAAGTATTCTGCCTTTTGGCAGGATCTGAGACTAATAAGGGATTTTTTTTTTTCAGTTTAGTTTGGGCCTGAAAATATTTCTTCCACGTTTCTCGATATTCAGCTTCCTCTTTTATAACTCTCTGCATTTTCTTTTCTTTCAAATTATCGATCAGTTGTGTTCCTCTTCTTCCTATTCCTTCCATCTTTCCCTCTATGGCGTTGTGTTCTATCCAATTGACCTTCCTGCCAAGAATGCTGGCTAAAAGTATCCTCTTCGCTCCTATCAGTTTTAAAATATCTTCGTTTGTTACTCTCTTTATCCATTTTATTTTCTCCATCTTCTTACGACTTCACATGTCGAAGCTCTCTAAATATGTCTTCCCTACCTTCCGTGATGTCCAAGTCTCCGAATCATACAGCCCAGTGCTCCATATAAAGCACTTGGCCAACTTCTTCCTTAGTCTAATATGAAGCCTCCTAGCTAAGAACGGTCCTTTCTTGGTGAATTCTTCTTTTGCTATGGCAATTCTTAACCCCATATCTTTGGTGAAGTAAGCGTCTGTTGTTAAAATATTTCCCAAATACTTGAAATTATTTTCCTCTTCAAATCCTCTTTGTTCTACTCTAACCTGTAAGGATGTGCTTCAATGAGATAGTCTCATGACTTTTGATTTTTCGATGTTGATTTCCATTCCATATAATTTCCCAGTGTCAACTATTTAGTCAATCATCTCCTGTAGTTCTTCTTCGGTTCAAGCTACAGCAGCACATTATTAATAGCTGCTAATAATGCTACTACTTCTACTACCTTTTCTACTATTACTACTACTACTACTACTACTACTACTACTACTACTACTACTACTACTACTACTACTACTACTACTAATAATAATAATAATAATAATAATAATAATAATAATAATAATAATAATATAGTAATAATAATAGAAGTGGTTCTGTAATGAAATTAATTTTGTGAGGAAAGGAACGTAGTAGCTATATTTTCGAATGTAGGGAGAGGGGGGAAACGCGTTATGAAAGTGAAAAGGAAACGATGTCGTGTTAAGAAATTATGAAAAGAGAAAAAAGTAAAGAATATTTAATATAATATTCATAAACGAAAGTTTTTAGAAACGCTAACCAAGCCAAGGTCAGACAGAAGAGAGAGAGAGAGAGAGAGAGAGAGAGAGAGAGAGAGAGAACTTAAAAGAAATGTCAGGCATGCGATTATCTCCTACCTAATGTGAGGGACCTGACCGGTGGAAGAAAACGAAAGCGTAGATGCACACAGTTCCTTGCGAGTTACCTACCATTAGATGTTCTACAAAACATGAAAAATATTTTTCTGAAAATTAAAAAAAGAAGAAAAAAGATAACAAAGAAACGGATATGTTCATATTTTTTTTCTGTCTCCGAGGTTTTTATTGTAAAGCATCTCTCTCTTGTGTATGTTCATAGTTTATATCATTTTTCTGCATGAATTTTTGTGTGCGCGCACGGAATCTATAAAAGTCAATTTCGCGCGTGGTTATGATTGGTGGTCACCTCGCTAATGGTTGTCGTGTTCTCCGTATCTGAATTATTCTTCCCCTCCCTCTTTCCCCTCTCTGTAACTCAACTCCTTTCATCGCTTCTTACCTCGAAGCAATAGCACCACCCACCTATATGAAGAATATTTTGAACAACTAACATACGTGTAATATATACATATATAAATTATGCTTCTTCATATACTCTAAACTTGGGAACATGTAAGATGTAAACGTTTCTTTTCTTTTTATTTTTTTACGTTAGTATACAATATGTCTGTCACGAATGTATGCTTACTTTAAATTTATTAGGTAGAAAATGTTCATTATCAATTTTTTTTTATTCCTTGAGAAAATGAAGTTTTCTATTCCTTTTCGTTCAAGAGAAGTTATGTGATATCTTGGTTTAGATCTATACGATGAACAAGTGATCATCGAGTGATTTTTTTTTATTACATTAAAAGTCCTATTTATACTTCTAATTGTGTGTTAGGTTATAAACGAATGATTAATTTGTAACCTTGGCACTATGGTCTAGCCTTCGATTCCAGTGCTGCCACGATATATTGGATGTTGATCTCGCTTCATGAAGCAATTAAAGAGCTATCTGAAATCAAATTTATCGGCCTTCGATCTGGAAAGCCAAATATAGTTCCAGTTTGTAGACAATGTTCTGACCATGATATGAATTGGATTGTCCACCACTAGGCACCAGGACTGTGGCACCAGGGAAGTTACTTTTATAGTACTTTTATTTATTCTTTGTTTGTGTAGTATTTAGGATAGATATTAAGTTTCTCAATATAATATTGTCATAACTGGACACGGATTGATTGATTGATTGATTGAGGTTTAATGTTCCTCTTCGACTGCATGAGGTACCGTACGTAGCAATACCCAGCTGCATGAGATACGTCGCGAAATTTTTGAAATTGAAGATAAATGCACCAGTCAACGACAAAATCGATACTATTTTCCTCTTGCCATCACTTGCCATAGAGTTACTATATAGAAACTTATCATCTTATACTATTATATAGTCTTATTGTGTTATATTATATATTGTATTTAATAAGTCTAATAAGTGTATCGCATCTCGTAAACTTTTTATAAAGTGTGTCGCCAGTAAAAAAAAAGAAAAAAAGGAAAAGAAAAAAATTGGGAATTTCTGGCTAAAAATGAGATTCCAATCTCTACTCGTGTTTGCATTCGCGTCAAATACTGTTCCGTAATATTCACTGTCCCGAAGAAGTTTAAGTAAATTCATATATACTAAAAAGAGTTTATCTTTTCCTATATCAAAACTATTCAGTTTATTGAGTAAGAAGAAGAAGAAAAATAAGAACAGTACATACAATTTGTACAATTATTATATTGATATATAAAAACACAATTGAAAATAAAATTAGGAATAGGTAAGACATAATAAATAATAAAAGAAAAAAACAAAAGATATGTTAACAAAAGAAAATTTAAATATAGGCCTATGTTTACTGTGTTATATTATGCAATATATCCTTCCGTTTCATGGACGATACTCTTCGGAACTACAGAAGGTACATTATCCTGCGGTTCCATGTTTCGTCTCGCATTAGTACTTAGGTATTAGGTCTATATCAATAACAAGTATTATAAAACATCTAGACAAAATAATGAGATGAAAAGAAATTATCTTGAGAGAGAGAGAGAGAGAGAGAGGGAGAGGGAGAGAGAAATACACGAAAATAAGGAAAATAGACTCTACATTGCACTTAGTACTAGAGTAACAAAACTATATGTGAACTTTTCCATTCCAGAGACAGTAAATCCTCTTTGGAATTCCAGAAGATGTATCGTTCAGGAGATTCAAAACTGAATTTTCATTCCAGATACTATATTAAACTAACTAACTCTGGTTTGTGGAACCCGAAGATTCAATGCCGCATTCACGAAAACTCTCCATTGACTTCTGTCCTTAGCCATCCAGTTTCTACTTTGTATTTCTATTTCCTGTCTTCATTGTTCCCTTCCCATCTAACTTTCTGAACTCCTACCAATCCATTCTATATTTCTTTAACTCATTTGTTGCGAATTTTAATACGCCTGTTCTATAAAGACTTCTTATATTCCATTAGAAGAAGAATTGATAATTATGCAGTTGAAGCTAAAGGGCAAAAATCAAGAGAAATTATTTTGACCTTAGAATAGAATAATAAGAGAAATTATGATGAAGCTAAAGTTGAAAGATAAAAGAGCAAAAGAAATTATAATCAAGTTAGGGTACGAGAAGGAAAGAAATTGTGATCAAGTGAGGGTAAAAGTGTAAAAAATGAGAGAACTTATGTTAAAGTTAGGATAAAAGGCAAAAGAATAAGATAAATTGTGATCAAGTTAGGATAAAGAAATAAATGAATAAGAGAAATGATGATCCAGTAAAGACAGAAAGATATAAAAGAAGATAATTTGCATGAATTACATGATAATCATGAAGATAATTTACAATATTTAAAATGATAATTTACAAAAGGTAAATGAGGTAAAGGAATGAGAAACTATGAACAAGTTAGGGTAAAAGTATACAAGAATAAGATAAAATTGTGATCAAATTAAGGTAAAAGGATAAAAGAATAAGAGAAATTATGAACAAGTTAGGTGAAAGGGAAAAATAATATGAATTATGATCAACTTAAGACAGAAAGATAAAAGAAGATAATTTACATGATACAAGATAATTTACATAAATTACATGACAATTATGAAGATAGTTTACATAAAATTATGATCAGGTTAGGTAAAAGGGCTAAAAGAATAGGAGAAATTATGATCACGTAGGATAAAAGGATAAAAGAATAAGATAAATTCTGATCAAGTTAATGGAGAAAGGTAAAAGAGCAAGATAAATTATAATCACGTTAGAATTAAAAAAAAAGTGGAATTATGGTCAAATTAGAATAAAAGGTGAAAAACAAGAGAATTTATGACTAAGTTAAGGTAAAACAGTAAAAGAGTAACTAATATAAAAGAAATAAAGGAATTAGGGTAAAATTGTAAAAAAAAATAAAGAAGAATAAAAAAGAAACTATAATCAAGTTAGAGTAAAAAATCAAGAGAAATTATGATCATGTTAGGATAAAAGAGGGAATTGAAATACAATCTGTGAATATGATATCGATCACGTACAATTTCAGATGATCTAGCATCAAATCTAAATACTGATTCTTGATCTTGCGCAATCTATGAGAGATTATTGGAGTCAATGTGTTTCGTGTATGAGTTGTAACATTGAGTAGTCCTGAATTTGGTATTAATTAACCTGACAGATGACCGTATCCTTGTTTTCCTAGTTACCGATAGATGTCAGAATAAACGTAACTGGTTTCTTTTAACTTTAATACTGAATATAATACAAGGATATTTACTACGCAATGCAATAGACCGCAAGGTTTCCAAAAAGCTCTGAAAGAAGGTAATTAAAAAATAAATGAATTAGCTAATAGTTTTGTTATGTAGCTAATTCAGCTTATAAACATTTTAACTCTTTTCCCTTCATAATAACGATTACAGTAAGATAAACTAGATCAGATTAATGAAAATAGGACAGTGGATGACCTTCTAAACTTCTTAGTAAAACCCTTCAATTACCTACATGTCGTGATAATAATGGCCTCCGAAACTAACCAGAGCAGTTTGAAATAGTCTAAAATTGAAATGAAGTTTGGAAAAATTGTGTAAAAATAAAGATAGTTAGGTAAATAATATCAGTATTATTACAATCTTAACCATAAGTGACTGATCAAGGTGAGTGTGATGATTAAGTCATTTCCTTATAATGTGACCTTTCCTCTGTTTGTGTTGTACGTAGCATTAGAATTATTCCAATTACGCAAATAGATGTAAAAATTTGAATATAAGGAAAGGCCTTTAAAAAAATAATGTATTATTGTTAGAAGCATTATTAATGTAAAATAGGTACAGATTAATAAACTAAAATTACTCAACTCGATATGAGCAAATTTCTGATTGAGGAAAAAAATCATCCTGCATTGATTTTAACAAATTTATTACAAGTACAAATTCCACTCAGTGTTTAATCTCAAATAAACGTTTAACTTGTTTATTCCATGTATTTCTGGCCCTGAACAACAATTGATAAATTTTGCGAAAATTTGGCTAAATATAGGTTTAAACTCTAAATTTCATGGACCATAACGTAGAATCCACAGGTCTGCTCAAAAATATAGCCGTAGCCACGGTAATTCGTTAATTTTTTTTTAAAAAAATATCTCCCACCGGGAATCGAATCCGGCATCATGTGGACCAAAAGTGCATGCGCTGACCATTAGAGCAGTAAAGAGGGTTAGGCAATTGTTTGAATTTCACTACTTGCCTAATCAATTATTTAAATTTCACTACTTACTTAATCAATTATTTGAATTTCACTACTTGTCTAATCAGTTATTTGAATTTGATTACTTATCTAATCAATTATTTGAACTTCACTACTTATCAATTATTTGTATTTCACTACTTATCAATTATTTGAATTTCACTACTTATCAATTATTTGGATTTCACTACTTACATAATCGATTATTTGAATTTCACTACTTATCTAATCAAATTGTTTGAATTTCACTACTTACCTAATCAATTGTTCGAATTTCATTACTTATCTAATCAACTGTTTGAATTTCACTACTTATCAGTTGTTTGAATTTTACTACTTATCTAATCAACTGTTTGAATTTCATTACTTATCTAATCAACTGTTTGAATTTCACTACTTATCAGTTGTTTGAATTTTACTACTTATCTAATCAACTGTTTGAATTTCACTACTTATCTACGAAATCAATTGTTTGAATTTCACTATTTATCTACTTAATCAACTGTTTACGCATAGTCAGGAAGATTAAGAGTGGTGACCAAGCCGTGCATATTTTTGAGATTAGATTGAAAACAGTATCTCAAATGTTACTATGCTCTATAGCACGGTTGTGGTGCATGAGGTGCCGGGTTCGATTCCCGGTGGGAGAGCATTTAACTCATTATAATGATTCCACTTTAAACTATAAATTCACGTTTCATACAGGTCCGTTGAAATATAGTATTTATTAATCTTATATTTTTCACTCTACTTCGATAATAGTTTATGAATTCGCAACACTGATTTGGGGACAAAATCTCTATTGCTCTTTTTCTCTTTTTTCTTTAGTTGTAAGCATGTTTCACCTTTACTCCTCCACCGCCCCTGCCTTCTTCTATTAACTCTAACCACCTTAGTTCCCCTCACCTCTCCACATTGTAAGCACTCTCTGGACATAAGATGCGTGATTGCGTGAGAGGAGCTGTAGTCATGATTGTTCTTGCGTCTGGTTCTTCAACAATCTTTCCTTCTCTCTCTCTCTTTCTCTCGAGATTAGCTTCTGGAATTGACCACAGTTTGAGTGGCTTGTACTGCTAGTAGTATTAGTAGCAGCTACTGTTGGTTTCCAGAGGCTGGATTCGGCGACGATCTTCCTGGATTCCAGCTTTACGGATGCTTCTTATATGTTTGCTTTGTCTGGGGTGGGATACCGCAAGAGCTTTAATTTAACGAAATTATATTTAGGAAAAAAAAATACGAGAGACACAGAAGAAAAGGTTGGCAGCTCATATAAGTTATCAGAAACGTGCTCGATACTTCTTGGCTCACTAATACAATCCCATACTAAATTTATGCAATTATAACTATCCATTCGTGGGTTGATTGGTTATATTAGAATTTATCATCTCTTTCAGCAACAGGTCTCGGTTCGATTAACGGCGGATGCTCACGTCGTTCTAATTTCACGTTAAACTGTAGGTCCACGTCTCATATAGTCTTATTGCTGAAAGAATGATAAACTGAAAATCAATCAATCAACCGTTTGAGCACCGAGGCTATATAAGATGTTGACCTATTAGCTTAACGTGGGATCATATTAGTACACAAACTGCAGATCGTTTAAATCACTACAGTGTGTATTTAGAGTGCTCAAGTATGGTCTAATGGCCAGTGCAAGTAATTTTAGTGTATATAGCTAGCTCCTGGTTCAATTCCCGACTTTTCGAGTCTACCTACCATTGTGACGCAATTGAGAAACGACTTATCAGTAAGAAATATGTGAACTATGATTTAGAAAACCAAGAATTATGGTAATGTAAACTATGTAATGACCACACGTCATCCATCTAAACTGAAAGCCTTTGATCTACCACAGTTCGTAGTCGCACGTTTTAGGATAGAGATAAACCGCTTTTGGGATCATAATTGCATTGACTACACATCATCCAATTAAACGTTCACTATGTGATTATCGAAAGTTCGTGGGCTGATGCGACAGAAAACTCATTTATTTTGGAGGGATTTGATTTAGCCTGTCTGTCCGTCCCTCCGTGCAGGAGACCAGAAATCTAAAGAATTACTTAATATATTACCATCAGTTTTGGTCAGGATGTAGATCAAAACTTAGGAACCAAGGTCATTAATGGAGGTGTTCCATGCACTGGAAATGGTAGTAATCATCCAATTCCAATTTTGTCTTTTATCACTATAGAGCAAAAGTCGTAACAGATAGCGAAAAGCGATTTTCTGCTATCGATTAAGCATCCCAATTATACAGTATCATCTCTAAATCTGTACTAAAACTGGAAGTGATAGAAATTAACTACAAATTCCAGTATCAATAATGATCTACATACAACAAAAATGATAAAGAGATAGCAAGAAGTGTGTTTGGAGGCAGATCCTCAATCTGTCGTTTGAAAAATACGTACCATGTTCTCTGTTAACCCTATCTTCAAATTGGAAATGGCTGAAATCGACCACTTCCGGTTTCTTGGTACAGGTTGCAAGCAAAATTTGCATAGTTACGAAGGCCATTGAGCTTCGTATTGTATGAATTCCTAAACATAAACCAGTACTCATAAGAAACTTGTATATTCAACGAAGCTGCGAATATGTCCTTTATTAAAACCAGTTTCACTTTAAGATTCCAATAATTTGGAAATCTTCCATAGTTTTATAAGATAAGGTGAAACACGTTTTGTCGTATACTACACCATAAAAAATTAAATCAGAGTTTGAACATCATTTGAACATATATTAGGAACAACTTTGGAAGTTGTTTAACATGTCCAAAAATGTCCTGATATGCTCTATCAGTTAACAAAACATGTCTATGATACATCCTAACAGTGATTAATAGGAACTCCCCTAATAGACTTAGGTTTACGTCTGAAGGGAGCACACTATACATTTTCTATGCATTGATGATTGCTAATGGTTTATCACGAAATATTAATGACCAGTGATTATAGTACTTTTCTTAAAAGATACGCTCGTTGTTCAGTACTTTGCGGAACTCTTCCTTCTCCTCAAAAAGTAAAAGAAAGGCACAAAATTGATATATTACCTTTTACTTCCTTGTTTCATTTTTGTGACTTTTCCCCCTCTTTTCCTTCGAGCATTTCTCCACAATTGGAAGCTTCTACGCTATTGCGTATAGACAAGTTGGCAATTAATTATTTGAACCAACGGCGCCGACTTTCCAAAATTTATGTGGGCGCATATCAATGGTGAGACGTGTTAGCCTATATGCTTTCATAAAAGTCTTGATATTTGATTGATTAATTTTTAGTTAAAATCTTTCATGAACACTGCCATAAAAGGCTGTGCTGGATAAAGTAAAATATACCGGTACTATAAGGATAAAAGTTGTTCTAGCTCAATCGGTAACACGACTGACTTGAAAGCAAGAGAAACGGGTTCAAACCCAGTCCAAACTAAAAATCTTGTCGATGCGCCGCATCCACAAGAATATTTGTGTGGGTGTCGGAGCCCCGGAGCACCCACTTAATAGGCGCGCATGCATTGAACAGGACTGACAAAATAGGACCTGAACATCTCATGTGTCCAAGAAGTATGATGTATGAGCACAGAAACGATTATTAAATAGTGCTAGAACATTTTTCACATTACCATCATTTTAACATTTACAAGTCGTTTCTGTCTCATATATCCATGGGACGTATCAGAAGTTCAGGTACGTTTTGAACACTCTTAGGGCAGTTCCTATTAACAACTGTTAGGTGACGTTCTAGACATTCGGTGATACACTTCAGGATATTCTTGGAACATATTAAACGATGTTCAATAGTCATTCCTAAAAGGAAAAGATGTTCAAACACTGATGTATTTTTTGCAGTGTAAAACACTTTCTGAAGACACTTTGATTTGATATAGCATTGAATGTTCTACATCGAATACAGATGGTCATAACTAACTTTATATATATATATATATATATATATATATATATATATATATATATATATATAAAACCAAAATACAGGGTTTTTAGTTGTGTAGAGCATATTGACCAAATTAGATACTAAGTAGAAACACTGCAATATCTTCACGTGACTATGGTCATTATTTTACGCTGATCACGGAGTCTTTTTGACAGGATTTCTAACAGATTATTTGAAAAAAAAAAAAAAATCACAATGCTTGTAAGTATGTGTGTGTGTGTGAGAGAGAGAGAGAGTGAGAGAGAGATCGTCAGTTTCTCTCGTTTGCTAACAAGTAACTGCCATTTTTTTCTTGCTTTTTCACACTGAATATATATAAGGAAAAACGAGGAAGCGATAGCAAAATGAGGTTTCGTTGCTTAAAACTATTATTTTGTCTGATATTCAGTGAGCCACATAATTCATTACCAACTTGCCTATATGTAAAAGCGTAGAAGCTTCCAATTGTGAAGAAATGCTCAAAGGGAAAGAAGGGGAAAGAGTAAGGAAAAATGAAGCAAGGAAGGTAAAAGGTAAGAGCTCAATTTTGCGCCTTTCTTTTATTTTTTAAGGAGGAGGAGGAGGAAGGGTTCCACAAAGTACTGAACCACGACCGTATCTTTTAAGAAAAGCACTATAATCACAGGTCATTAATATTTCATGATTAACCATTAGCTATCATCAATGCACAGAAAATATATAGTTTGGCCGCTTCAGACGTAAGACTAGATAACATTTTTTAATGAGGAGGCCGGGGGAAAGGATTAAGTTAATGTAGTTCTAAAGAATGATATTATCAAAGAACACTAGAGGGCAATGGTAATAGAACATGCTCCGTTTCTTCCCTTCGCTAAAACAAAATGAATGTTGACTTTGAGGTTGTCTGGTTATTATCCTTAAAACTAGGTTTCTTGTAAAACAGACATCCTCCATATCATCGTTAATATATCACAATCTATGATAAATTTTGTTAAGAAAATAAGGGTGCTTAATATAGTGTAATATCTTACAGATAAACTAATGTTAAGCTCATTTTCTGCTCTTGTATTCCCTGTAGAGTAGTCAAACCACATTAGCCGCAGCCATTTGCAAAAGTATATTGCGTGAGGAAATCTAAAAATGTGTTTAAAATTAAATTCGACAGCTGAAACAAGACCTAAGATACAACAGGAAGTATTTTTTTAAAATTATATAATGATGGCTGTCTGGCGATACCTCTTCAAAGAGAAGATAAGTAAAATTAACACTTTTAACTAGAGGTGAAGAGGGAATGTGTTAATTTGTGTGAAATTTACTTATATTACAGCGAACATATATCATGAGAAGGTTAAGTATTTCTCATTATGTCAAGTTTTCTTTTTTAAGATGTCTTTAGACTTCCAAGGACACAGTATCTTGTTAGATCAGAGATAATAAACTTAAGCACAATAGAACATGCTTAGTGTTTCAAATATTAGGGTGTTCTGTACAAATTTGTGTGGGAAAAATGGTTTACTCACACAGAGAGTATGCATATTTAGTAGTGAAACGGTATAACTTCATTCAGGCTCTAAAATCATAACTGTAACTTAAAAAGTGAAGAGGCACAGTGGATCAGTGGTAGAGCGCTCATTTTTGATGTCCCTAGTTTAATTCCAGGCAAAGTAACTTTATGCTCTTTTCCGAGTTCTCTCGCATTTTTATTCCACCAAACAGTTCATTATCATTCATTCTCATCAATCATCTATCTCCTTTACCGAAAAGGGCATGATATCCACCCAGGGATTAAATTGGATTTAAATAGTTAGGGGGACGCATGACGTCACGCCTTACCCCAAAACTATCTTTGTCCAGTGTATTTTTTTAAGGAAGTGGAGGGACGCTATAAATATTTTCTGGAAGTGGGAGAATGGCGTCCACCCGTGTTCCCCTTCACTTTTACCCTGTATCAACCACAAATTCACATGGCCATGCATCAAAGACAAACACTCTGCGAAGGAAATATCATGCGATCCCTCACTCGTTGTATACATTTAGCTCAATAAGATTTGTTTTTTATTATAAGAACACATGAATGGATAATTGTGTAATTCTTAAACTTGACACACCAGAAAATATATAACTGTCCTACACTGAGAAAAATCCGTTCTCCGGACAGCGGTATATTGTACAAATATACGGAATCCTCTTGCTTACTACAGAAATCAGTATGTAGCATACCTTATCCATATGCTACATACGCACTGCCCTTAGATGTTACATCATGCCGTTGCAAGATGTCTGACATCTAATTGGTTTCCGTACCTCACATGCATATACTTATGTTACATTTCTCAGCTATATGTTATATACGTCCATTTGTGTGAGAGATCCTGAGCGCCTATATTGTTTCATACGGAAGATACGTATAGATGACACTTATACGGAAAGTATTATAAAACATGCATTTTCAGTTATACGTTTGCTGTACGTTAAGTCCAAAAACTACAGGAATTACGCGTGTAACCTACCTTTTAAGTACGCCACCTACATTTTTTTTTTTCTCAGTGTACAACTATTGTCCATAGATTTCTGCCTTTTGACAGACGGGGAAAAATTATATGTTGGATTCTCGTTGCTTTTGACGTCGAAGTTCTAACTGGTAGAGTTGTTTTAACCCAGTCTTGCTTACGATTTCATGTCAAATTTTCGTAATGGAAGGTATATGTATATGCAGTCCCGGTTTTCGGTATCTTGACTCTCAAAACATTCCTTTTCTGATTACTGCATTTTGACCTACCTCACAAGAATATTTTTGTAGTTTAGTTTAAATTCTTACTACCCTCCCAAAAATAAGGATAGTTCACTAGCCGATGAAAATAAAATAATGTGAATTTCTATAAAGCGACCCTGACAATTTTGTTTATCGATTTTCATTAACAACTCTGTAATATGGAAAGCTGTAAGTTACTGTAGGTAAAGTATTTTGTCAAATTTTCCCCGTGACTAGTAGCCTAAAAGTAGATAAAAAGAGCAAAGTATGGCTTAACTGAGTAGTGATCGGTTACTAGTAGGCCAATAGTTTTAACAGATATTTGGCTGCTGCAGACCCAACCGAGTTTTCATTTAACCCTCACTCAGTAAACGAACCATTTTCTCAGTGCGAGTAACGAAAAAAAATGTCAAATGATGAGACATAACTTATTTCAATCGATATACCTCATTGAGCTGAACAAAAAAAAAACTTTAAAAACGATGTACAATAATCAGATTATCTGTTAAGATGAAACTGCAGCCAAACTATACCCTATGGAGATTTTCTTTCAATACTAGCACAGATGCTAGTGCTACACAGTATGGTTAATGAAATGTATAGTCGTAACGTAGTCGCTAATGCTCTCGCATTTGATACGAGCGGTCCCGGATTCGATTCACGGTGGGGACACTCAGTCGAAAAAGTGTAAAAAGCTTGATGAGGCCAGTCATTCTTAGTGAGGTTTTCCTGGATTTTCTTCATTCCCACCAGGCAAATGCCGGAATGGTATTTTATATAATGGTCCCAGACCGCTTCCTTCCTTCTCCATTCCTTTCTTTCTCCCCAATTGCCCGGGTAGTGTGATTGCCGAGAGATGCCATCCCTCGTACGTGACGGGCTAACATGGTAATAGATGTTGGAAATCCAGAAATCTAATTCCTAATCCTAATCCTAATATACTGTCCAAAATTATAATTAACAGACATATTAGTCGATAGATGAAATCGACCTCAACATGAATGCTTAAGGGTAAGATCTCACGTGAAACTTATTGAAAAAAAAAAAAAATGGACAAAACCAACATTTTTTACGGCACTGAAAGATATGTCATTGATTATCAATAATAAATTCATGGCTTATATTATGCTGAAATAGATTATTTATTTAAATATTATATATTGTACTATGCACTGTTATACTTCTCCGCTGATACTCCCGGCCTGGACAATCCCTTGTTTACCCTGGCTGACCTGAAAGCACTTGTAGTTAATGTTGTGTTGCAGTTTTTAATTCACATCTCCGGACACTCCCCCAATCCGTTAAATCTATATGACTTTTTGCTCATTGGTGTGATATGACAACAGCCGAGTGCTTTCAAGGACATAAAGTTATCAGCAGAAAACGACAAACGCGCTAGCTTCTGCTTTAGTGTGCTACGTGATTGGAGGACGATTCATACAACGACACGACTATAACTAAGCATATCTTATCTATTGTTGTTTCGCTTCTTCTAACGGTGAGTCACATACCTCTAACAGTGACACACATGTCATTACTTGTAATTAAAAATATTACTTTGTGTCAACCCAGTATTATTACTACTTATGGACTAGTGCTCATGACATACATACATATATATATATATATATATATATATATATATATATATATATATATATATATATATATATATATATATATATATATATATATCTTGGTTGCTCTCAAGTATCATTCATGTAAAATGGTTATCTTTTACACAAACGTACTCACTTCTTCTAGTGTACGAGGTCAACCATCTTCAGTAAAGTTTCACAATAGAATCTTCTTGCGTGACTGACTACCTTTTAACTATCCCTTCGCTTTACAAGCCGAAGACTACTATAACTAAAGACAGAAAAAAAAAATGATGTAGTAAAGTGTCTGCACTTCTCACATGTTATCCTTCTGAATCACCGACAAAAGCCTTCCTTATAACACAGAGCCTTTAATACCTGGTTGCCAGAAAAGAGATATGTTCTCACTACCGATTAGACGCCATTATTTATTTGAAACATTGGTCATGTTGAGTAGCTACTGGTTATAAACTACGCAGACCATAAGATTAGTGCCTCTCTTCGTGTTCTTTTTTTTCAGGGGGTGGGGATCAATAGTTACCTATCTTCCCATTCATCATTTTGTCAGCGGATAAAGTGTGTACTTCAGCATTTAATCACAACTAATAAAGATATCATACGGGATGATTTATTATATTCGCTTCCTTTTATGCGTGGCCCAAGATGCCAATAACCGTACAGGAGTTTCCTTTATGATGAAGAATTGGTGAACAAACTACACACATAGGAGAAATTTTAGCCCAAAACATCCGGGTTCAGTCCCTCTGCATGAAAGCATTACTAATTAACTAACTACGTATAAAGGATTTTTTCTAAAGAAATCTGATTTACTATTTACTATGTTATTAACGATAAAGATAAGCACGTTATTTTGCAATTTTTTTCTGTAATACTTTAAGGAAAAATATTTAAAATGAATGACTACAATAACATATAAACAATATTGCTCATAAGCCAGAATATTGAATAAGTTACTGTTGCAGAATACGATATCATCAAAGCAATACGATATTATCCCTATTATGCTTCCGTGATTCTCATATACTGTCTGTTGTGACCAGCAATTTTGTTATGTTCAGATTTTACAATAAAATTACCTTTTGAGTAAGTTAATTGTTATTGCAATATCAATTAATATGGATGTTACTGGTCTTTGAAAGTGTCACTTACAACACTTAACTAGAATTCTAATTTTTAAATGGAGCATTTATACAATTTTTAACAAGTACTGCAGGGAAAGAATAAGAAATTTCCATCTTCATTCTTAAATACATCTCACACAGACTCTCTTGTAACAAAACTTTTGCTGTAAACGTATATTTTAGAATATAAGCATTTCTTTTTTGTATTGAATCACACTAAATAGACTTTGGTTTCTTTCTTTCATTCATTATTTCTTTTTTATATTTTTTATTGTCAAACTATATATACTTTCCAAAACATGGAATTACAATTCGATATTTATTTTTTTAGCTGTCAAATCATAATTCTCAAATGGTACTTTGATAAATCTTCAAATCTTTTACGAATTTTCTATATTCCTTTTTGCAGAAAATTTTCGTGGGAACAAACTCTACGAGTGTATCTACATAATTTTCTCTCTTCTGCGTTTAATCATCATTTATACAAACTTTCATTCTGAACATTTCATAGTATTCTATTTATTTTTTTACGAAAATGAAGCCTATATGTCTTTTTTTCTTTTGCTCTAATTGACTAAAAGAATAATCTGAAGTTACCTCCAAGAACTTTCGCTACATATTATTCTAATTCGTTGCGTTCTTCCATATACATATATTCTTAACAGAGAGTCAATTTTGTAATATCCGACTCTGAAGTTATTGCCAACTTCAGCAGATCACATGAATAACTACGTAGCTACATCCGTCCTGAATGACTCACATCAATAACTACTGTTTCTCTAAAGGAGTGATGGCCAAATGACGGGTCACGAGTATGTTTCATCCGAAGAGCGAATAAAAATTAATAATAATGTGCGACGGAGAATATAGAACAAAAATATTACATAGACCCCTAACATATAACTTATACACATTCTGCAAAACCCTGGCCTTAGCGGGGAAAGGAAAGTTTAAAATTGGCTCCCAATTTTGATTCTTATTTTGTTCTGCCGCTAGAAATTAGTCATCACTGCTCTAAAGGATCAAATTCTTCAATGCATGGAAAGGTATAAATCTCACAGTACAAACATGCACTCAATTCAATCTTAACAACAATAATTGAATCGATTGCGTTTAAAACTGATTAAATGTTGTTAATATTATTTTTCAATTTATCCATTTATTTAAATACAAATACGAAATTGTAACAATTACAAAATCTGATTAACAATCTTTAGCAATAGACAGACAGTAGCGACACCATACGACGAAACTTCACTATGAACGACCTGGGTGCTGCCTCGCAATTAGTTTCTATAGATGCGTAGATGGTGGGTGTGTGCTACAACTTGTGGCACCGTTGCTCCAAGATAAGAACCACGAGCGATATGGGGAGTGCTTATTCGATTGTATAGTGTATAATCCCAGAGCTAGTTACTACTGAAATTTGAAGCAATATGTAATCAAATTATTTGTACATTACCTTCCGATATAAGTCTTTCCCGTATTTCCCATGCGAATATAGTTGGGTTTTCCCTTTTGTACTGCTCTATTTTGGATACTACTGCTGGTGTGGCAACCTTTGGTTTGCTACCTCCGATGAGACCTGGTGGCCTTAAAGTACCTGCAAAAATTATACGAAGAAACAAATATTACAATATTTGTTATTACTTAATACAGTATTCAAGTACATTACATCCTTGTTAGTATCCAAGTCTCTCCAAGTCTATTACATTAAAGATGTTACATGAGAAAAGGGAATATTATCTAAGGATCTTGTTTTTTATGCATATATATATATATATATATATATATATATATATATATATATATATATATATATATATATATAATGTATACAATGCTTAACTCATATTTATGTTCAATTTATTTTATTTAGTTAGAAATTTTCAGAACTGCATGTTCTGCCTAAGACAACATTATTCAATGATAATGCTAGAAATTTTCATTAAACTAGCAGAGAAGACAGGAAAAATAGCATTGGCTACAAATCCAAACGATAAGTATTATACCTACACAAAGTTTCATTGACATTAGGCGAGAATCTTTCCAAAACTTTTAAAACAAAGAAACAAGATTTCCGAAAGTTAAATTAATGAACTTGGAGATAATATAAAAATAAAAACATTCGGGACGTGTACAAAGGCATCAACGAATTTAAGAAATGCTATAAAACGTCTGGCTTATATGTTAAAGAAAGTTGACAGGACAATTCGTACTAATATAGATAGCATCTTGAATAAATAGAAATATTTTTTGGCGATTTACTTAACATGCAGCTAAAAACTAATGTTCGTGAGAAAAATGAAATGCACAAGCAGAACTATATATTCCAGATCTTAACCGAACAGAAGTAGAAATCGCTATAAAAGAAATTAAAGAAACACAAATCTTCGGATGTATATGAAATTCCGACTGAATTAATTTTAACTGGAGGGAAAAAAGTATATATATTATCATTTCAATTCGCAAGAAAAGCGACAAAACTGAATATAATAACTATCGAGGCATTTATCTTCTGTCAACATCCTATAAAATCCACTCAAACATTCTATTAGCAAGATTGAGCCCATATACAGATTAAATATTAGAAATTATCAGTGCAAATTTAGGCGAAATCGATCAAATATCGACCAGATACTTATGATTTGACAAATACTCAAAAAGAAATAGGAATACAATATCACGGTTCATCAATTATTTATTTAATGATTTCAGGAAAACCTAAAACTTGGTAAGGAGGAAACATTTACAACATTCTTACAGAATTTGGAATAACGAGAAATCTAGTTAGATTAATTAGGATGTATTTAAATGAATCCCAAAGTAAAATCTGAGTAGTAAATATCTTGTCTACGGTCTTTCACATCGAGAATGGCCTGAAACAAGGAGATGCGTTGTCTCTATTATTATTCAACTTTGTTCTTGAGTGCGCTATGAGAAAAATCAAATATAACGATCAGGACCTAGAGCTGAATGGTATTCACCAGGTTATGACGCATACTGATGATGTAAATTTATTATGCAATAATAGGAGAACAATAAAAAGAAATGGAGAGGTCTAATTAAACGTTTAAAAGCACATGGGTTTGGAAGTAAATTCAGAGAAAACTAAATACATGGAAGTTCTCTGGGATCGTAATACTGCAAATTGAGGATGCGACAAAATATCAAATAATACTTTCGAGAAAGTAGATACATTCAAATATCTATTATTAATGTTAACAGATGAAAACCACATCTATGAAGAGGTTAAATGTCGACTGGTAGGAAGAAATTCGTGTATTATTCAGTTCAAAATCGTTTGTCGCTGCGAATTCTATCAAGGAATTTAAAGCTTAAAATATTAGAACGGTAATCATGCCTATTGTCCTGTATGATTGCGAAACATGGTCGCTTACACTGAGGGAAGAACCCAGACTGAAAGTACAAGTATTTGATAAAATCCTGAAACAAATAGTCGAACCCAAGGGGAACAGGTATGGAGAATAGCAGAAACTTCATAACGAGGAACTACTTAATTTATACCGTTTATCAAACATTGTTAGGGTCATCAAGTCTAGGAGGCTCAGGTGGATAGGTCAATGTTTTAACCGGAAATAGAATCGGAAAACGAGAATTAGGAAGACCTAGGCGCATAAGGAAGGATAATACAGGAATATATAATACAGGATAATACAAGATATAATAGGAATACAGTAGAAACTGGATCCAATCGACTAAGGACAGAAGTCGATGAAGAGCTTTTCTAAAAGAGGATTTGAACCTCCGGGTTCAATAGCTCATAGAGTTAGTTAGTTAGTGTTAGAATGCGTTCTAAACCTAAAATTGAATTATTCTTTATGATAATACCTAGAAAATGAGTTATACTTCGAAACTGATGATTTAAAGTGTACTGGGCAAAAATTAAACTGCATTGTGTAAGGTAAATACAATATAGATCAATCACTATGCTTTTAGTTTGTCTTCTTTTTGATTACTTACTAATTTTGCTTTGTTATTGTGAACTTTCTTCTTGGGATGATGAAGCTGTTAGACTATCACAGTGTAAATTGGACTCACTGGATGAATCCAGAAGTTTATGAAATGAACAGATTTAGCGATATTTGTGAGTATATGTATCTTTACATGTACGTTTTACATGGTAACTTCCATAAAAAATTTCTAGGCTTGTTGGAATATCCTACATTTATTTTATTTTAGGTTTAGTAATCATTCCTCTAACTTGGAGTTAAAACTTTAGAAAGCAAAAGAGTGTAAACTCAAACCCAATTTTCACACTTGCACCTCTCTGGCACAAATTAAACTTGCACAGACTGAGATGTAATACAAATTACAATCCTTTGCATTATAACAAAGCCATTAGTTTGAAGAATGCCGCGAAATATGTATACAGAATACTCAACAGTGAATAATACAACATACCATTTACAATTAATACAAAACAAATTTTTAGTAGTTACTTTTCTCAAGGTATTCCAACAAGTTTATCATCTTAAAATGAAAAAAATCACGACCTCAAAGAAAATTAATAATAAATGTAGGTAATACATGTTGATTGGTCTATCTTGTATTTATTTTATACAATACAGTTTATATTTTAAAAAAATGGATTTTGTGAGGGAAATAAAACCTTCCAGTTTAACGTCCCACGAGTATGTACGTTAGGCTAAGGAAAATGATGATTAAAGCATGGACACGGTGTTGGCGACCACAAATTTACTTGGCTTAGGATCGAACCAAGGACCCCAGGCACAAAAGGTAAGCACTCTACTTCTGAGCTACCGTGTCTCTATGTGGAGTAAACAACGAATTACACATTTTCTAAGCGTTAAAATAAAAATAGCTTAATTTGCGGTTTAAGAACACTAAACTCTAAAAGCATTAAAAAATTCTAACTCTTTTTTTCTTCAGTGATGGTTGTTATCATATGAAGAAAGATGTGCAATCCTGACAATTTGTAATATATATATATATATATATATATATATATATATATATATATATATATATATATATATATATATATATATATATATATATATATATATATATATATATATATACAAATGTGCGTTAAGCATAAAATATATATTATTTTTACAAGATTGAAAACAACCTTGTTCCATATAAAGTAAAAGAAAAATATTGGTGTATATATATGTTTCGTGCCAAAGTAAACACTTATAAACTTTTGAGCATAATCAAAGCGAAATCACGTTTCACTTATCCTTAACTTTTCTCCGCACTAAGAGAAATTAATGTAAATAATAAATATTCATGTATTATATATATTTTTTTCTTTAAAAAATAAAAAAGCGTGTAAAACTATTACACTACTTCATTTCTGAAACTTATGATATGCGTTGTCGATCAACTTTTTCCATGTAGCGATTCCATTGGGTCTGCACAATTATGGTTATCAAAAGGAGAATTGTTTTTCCAGCCACGACTTATATTAAAAGCGTGAACTGAGAACTATAGTTTCAATTACACTATACAATATAAATGAATAAAAAAAATATTTTTTTAAACGAAGTGCGGACAATGGTATATTTTTTTTTCAGTTTTATATTACTAGTATCACCGACCGCTGGCAAAGAAGAGTAGGAGACTTCGTATAGATCACTTTTAAGGGGAAAAGAACAATAACATTTACAAAATGCAATAAAAATAATAAATGAAGAATTCGTACATATTTCGCAATATAAAATGGGAATGAATAATAATAATAACAATAATAAAAATGAAAAATCATGTTTTAACACAAATGCGTTTTTATTTAAAGATACAAAGCTTTAGACAAATGTATTTTATATCCATTTTTCTTTCAATTTTTTCTTATATATATAAATTTCGATTATATACGTAAATGTTCAAGAGAAATTAAGTGAAACACAGGCACAAACAAAGAAGGTTATAACTGCAAAGAGTATCGGAGTCACGCAAAAGCACTAAAACCAATCTTATATGTATCTTTCCTTTTACCTGGCCAAAAGTTAGGGGGGGAAAAGCAGACAATCAGACAAAAAAGGCCGAAAGGAGCATAAAAATTGTTGCATTGATATTTGTAGATTGAACCGTTTCTAAACATGCCTATTGTTTCTTCGGCTACGGTTTCTTCTCGCCGTTTCTGGGTATGCTCTCACAACCTAAATTTTTGCGGTTTACTTTACTTGCGTTCTGCGGTCATCACGATTTCTTTTATCTTCATTATTTTTGCAAAAGTAATAATGCGAAAACAAGGCTTATGAGGTTGGTATTATTAGTATCATATTATACTCATTCTATCTATTTTAAAAAACAACGTCATGCAGGGTATCCAATTTCTACATAGTAAAAGCTCTTACAGAAACAAAAAATGGCATTTGTAAAAGCTTTTATAAGTACTGAAAATGCCATTTGTAAAAGCTTGTATAAATACTAAAAGTGTTATCAGCAAAAGTTTTTATAAGTACTAAAAATGTCATCTGTAGAAGCTGTTGTAAATACTAAAAATATTATTTCTAAAAACTTTCATTAATACCAAATATCTTGTATTTGTAAAGGCTTTTATAAATTCTAAAATGTTATCTGTAAAATATTTTATAGTTATTAATAATGTTATCTATAAAAGCTTTTATTAATACTACAAAAGTTACCTGTAAAAGTTTTTATACATACTGAAAATGTTATCTATAAAAGCTTTAATAAATACTATAAATGATATCTGTATGCGCTTTTACACATATAAAAATGTTACCTGTAAAAGTTTTTATTAGGCTACATACTACAAATGTTATCTGTATGCGGTTTTATACATACAAAAAATGTTATTTCTAATTGCTATATCTTTATTATACATACAATTGTATACAAAAAAACATTTCTAATATACGTTTGTATCCCAAGTCTAATAGTTTTGTGAAGCAAGATAACCCAGAGTCATTTCACAGGTCTTTCGTACCCTTCAACCTTTCATTCTAATCGAGCTTAAATAATTTTAAAGGAAGAAAAATCTGAATTTAGAGAAGGATCTGTTCTAATTTTTCTCCTATAGGAGAGCTGGTCAAAAACCAACTAACTAAAAACGTCAACCAATATCCCAACTGTTTTAAGCAATAGATTGTACAGGTAAAATTGTGAATTTCGTAACTAATATTAAGTGATTTAATGTTCTAGTTTGTTAAAAAAAGAAAAAAAATGAAATTTGGCAATATAGTACAAGTTTCTGAGTTAGAGTTAGAATAGCTTGACTTTTGTATTAGCCTATGGCTAAAAGCACAAATAGTTGAAATTGAGACTACAAACAAATATTTGTTACGATGATCGATGTTCTCAATTTATGTATGGTCAAAACTCCAGAGTAAGTTTAGCGACAAAATGAAGTGCTGTTCGGAATACACCAATGAATTTGCAAGATTTTTATACTTGAATCGTGACGAAAAATATGTAGACAACATGAAAAATTCTTTGATATAAGTACATTTCCCCCCACGCAATGTAAAAGTAAACAAACAAACAATACACATACAATTACTTCAAACTATTTCCTGGTTGATGACACGTTTGGCGGCAGATCAAGCACAACAAAAGGAAAACAAATTTATGATTTTTAAAAGAAAACTAGAAAGAGATTGACTTTAAAAGAAAGAAAGAAAAAAAGGGTCAAAATCGTTAATAAGTAATTGTGTTTGAATCAGTGTAATATTACATTCTATTTGCTGGCGCATCACATAAAAGAAAACAGAACAATTGTGTGCAGACATGAGATGAAATGCGTGAAAACCTTATTTAAACAAAACATACAAGTAATAATAATAATATCAACTACGTTCCAAAAAATACAAGATAGACATGCATAACAGTAGGCTGTTATATAATATATATATATATATATATATATATATATATATATATATATATATATATATATATATATATATATATATATATATATAAAGGTAAGGCCACAGGTATGCTTTGTGTACAAATTCTCATAAAGAACCATTTTGATAATAACTTTTTACAACATAATGACTTTAGATGCATTTATTACAAATAACCAATCAATATATTAATTTGTTGTCTTATATATTTGAAACAACATTACAAAATTCTAGATACGTGGTTAATTTCAGAAAGATGACAGTTCGAGGTACCACCAGAAGAAGGTATAAAGGAATTTTTTTTTTAAATATTATTCTTTTCTAACATATACTGTAGGGTTATGAACAAATTAGTTTCAATCCATGTAGTACAACTCAGCCACCTGTCCCGATTTAGATGGGAGATTCCAAATTTAAAGAAAAAAATTCAACATCCTGAATTACGCATAAGAGGGACGCGTTATATGGTCGGTACACGAAACTATCCAAATAACTTGCTAAATATAAGACAAAAGTTCTTTTAGCTTCATTTGTAAATTTTGACTTAGACCTTGCAATGTTTACTTATCACTATAGAGAAATTGATAAGGTTCTATTTGCTAAAAAAAAAAAAAAAAAAAAAATGTCCGCGGCTGAGAAGTCACAGCCAATGATGTTATTTTATGTTTTTACTGGTTCAATGATTTATAATTTCTGTTCAACTATAGTGGGCACGAGGACTCGTGAAGCCTGGACTCCATACTAATCATAGAACTGCTTTGCCTCATATGTGATGCATCGGAAGAATTCGGCACTATTCGAGGAGCTTCCTTCCAAACGCACACTTAAAAAAGCGTGAAACAACAAAAATGCACCCAACATACAAGACACAGTGAACGAGCGACAAAAATGAAGCACTTAAAGAACTATAATATGAACAGTAACAGTTTCGAATTAAATTTTAGCAATAATAACAACAAATGTATAAAACAACAATAACAACAAAGATAAACAAAACAAAGCTTAGCGGCAATCCGACAACGCTGTAACCTTGGCAGATGTTTTCTGTATAGCGCGAGAGATGATACTGACAAAATTTCTTGGATGGGGGTTGACGACCAGGACATACCCTCGCGTTCTATTGGATGCTGAAATGGGTAGCTTCATGACTCCGTGCGATCACTATAGCCACCAACACGCCGACGCTAGTTTCTCTGTTTCGTATGTTTTTGGTTTAAATTTCCAGGTAGTGTAAGTCTTCATTCATGAATATTATATTATCTCTATTATTCTTAATATGGCAAATTGTTACCGTACACATTTGCTTGTTTTAAACTCGCACTCGTTTTAAAACCGAAACCAATTTGATAAAAAGTCGAGCAAGTTTTAAAACCGAAACCGGTTTCATAGAAAGTCCAGAAGGTTTTGAAACTGAAACTGATAGAAAATCGATAAGGGTTTAAAACGGAAACAGTCAAAACCAGAACCGGTTTTGGAAAAATGTTTTTCTTAAAGTTTTCAAAAACCTGTTTCGGTATTTTCTAAAGCCGGAAACCCAAAAACCAGTTTCTGTGTCCACAATAGTGGCAACCCTAGGTACAACAGATCCACGCCAAACAAGTCCCGGAACGCCTCACAAGTACCATACCGGTCCCAGAGACATTCAAACTCTTAGTAGAAGCTTTAAGGATAATAGAATCAAACAGGGGATTACCCTCAGACGGCGAAGGGGCAATATGAGAACGTAATGAATTCATCTTACAATTATGTCGCAAAGAACCTAGAAATACAGTATTTCGCCCATTTTTTGTTTTCGAGTCACTTGGATTTCCAGAGCATGTCAAAGTAAAATCTGCTTGGGGGAAATTTACGTACTTGTGAGCTGGAAAACTCAGGAAGTGGCTCAAAATATACAACTGTTCATTGTTCCCAACAACTCGATACGTTTAAGTCACACGTATTAATAGAATAATACAGCTAGCTTCTATACATGACCACAAATAATTTAATGTTGCTACAGAGATGTTTACAAAATCTCAGATTGTAGTGTATTAACACAATGCTAATTTGAGAAGTATACTTGGTTCTATACTAACACCATCTATACGCCATTTGTCCCAAGTCTTCACAGCCACTATCCAAATACAGAAGCGAATCTTGGTGTTCCGATATTACTCTAATTCAGCCAGAAGTAACCACCAACTCACAACATTTCATAACGTTAGATATCGCGTTCGCTTTGTATATTTATATTCGTTCTTCAAACACTATTAAGAGTACAAGGTTTTCCAATAATATTCAAATAAATTTTGCGGTACAGTCTTAATAGTAGATCGTGTCCTTCAAAAATTTAGTTTTGCTTATGGGCGTAAAAGGCGTAAATAAGAAAGTCGAGAGATGTGTTTGTTTCAATTGGAGGATCTCTATGTCATCTCGCATGTCGTCACCGAAATTCTGTCTCATCTCGTGTACTGAGGAACCTGAAGTATTGTTGACCAACTTTTGCGTCAAAAATAGAAAGTCTTCACTGAAAATACAAATGAGATTGGTCTGTAAGTTGACCAATTTTCTTTAGAATCTATATTGGTCAACTGAAGCTAGATTCAATGCTCAAGAGGGTAGGATGGCTCACTGGTAGAGCGCTCACCTCTATACTAGGGGTACCTGGTTCTATCCCAGGTCAGATGTCTTTGTGATAGACAACATCATGTTCATGGGTTCTCATTTTTCTCCCACATTCTCATTTCATCAAATTTTTCATAATCATTGACTTTGATTAATCATCCGTCTCCTTTAGCCCGCAGGGCATAAGCATAAGACATAAAGCTAAAAGTAGATCTCACTGTGCAAATAGAACTGACGATCATTTAATGTTCTAACATTATTAAGACACTACATCTCCGTTTTTATCATTATTCTAGTGTTTCTGCTTCTGGAAATGTTGTAAAAGAACACACTTACAGAACATGTAGAATGGATTTCTCAGTCTTTGACTTCTTTATTCAGAGCTGTGAAATAATCAATATACAGCAGAAGCTCGATAATTCGAATTTCAATGATCTGAGAGCCACCCAAATTAAAAGAAGCTACACCTAACAAACAAGAGTCTGTTCCTGACAAACTTTTGAAAATAGATTTGTATGTAGATCTACCAATAGAAAAGACTGTGAAATAAAAAATAAAAAAATGTTGGCCCTTTTTCAGTATAATTGGAGTTTCTCAGAAATTTGAACTGATCCTGGTCCCATCCAGCTCGAATTATCGAGAATGTGTTTTAAAAAATGGTAAAGAACAGAAACCCTAGAAGAAAAATAAGCAAAAGAAAACATGCAGAAGAGACAGATAAATAGATAGGCAAATAAAGAATTTCAGAGTTCTAGGCTGCCATCCTTCTTAAGCTGTTGGTCTTATTGATAGTTTTATTTTTTAAAAAATCTATTGAAAAGCGTAATTCCATATTGTCTACCAAAGGAACACGTACTCTCAGATTAAACCCTCGACTAGTATCCGCCTCGTCTCATTTGTGAAACAAGAATTGAGACGAGATGAAGAAGTTTCTCAAATCTCACGGCATACTAGTTCACCCAATTGAGTTTAGTTGATTTAGAGTTTAACGTTCCGTTCAGCAGAGGCTATATGAGACATGGGACCTTCTGATTAACGTGGAATGAGAACCACATGAGCTTCTTCTGGAAATCGAACCCGGGTCTCCCACGTCAAAGGCACGTACGCTAACCGTTTAGCCACGAAGTAGCTCGCTAGTTCACCCAAGTCTTAGATCTCATTGATTTATTTATCACGTGATTCATAGTATTAAAACTGTAAATTTATAAGGTGGTACTACAAACATAATAAAAGGCTTGAATTTTTCCTGGTGACATGATTTTAGTATTTTGCCGTGTTATCAGCCAGGCGAAGATATTAACATCCGACGTTTCGAATGCAGACGTTGCATTCATCTTCAGGGACCGTGATGAAGATGAATGCAATGTCTGCATTCGAAACGTCGGATGTTAATATCTTCGCCTGGCTGATAGCACGAGGAAACTTACTATAGTGAAAGACACTTATCAACGCTTAAGGATGCGAAAGTCATTACACAATATGCTGTACTCCCACAATAAATATGGTTTAAATATTATTATACCACACTTACTCGTGGATCACTCGTGATAAGGAAGGATTGTGATATTTTCAAGGTGAAATTAAAAACAACAACATCGGAACATAAATTGTGTACATAAATTTAGAGACGAGAAGAAAAGAGACGAGATAATTTTCGAGGTGAGACGAGGAAAACTTTTCGAGAACCAAGACTAGACGAGAAAGAATTCTTCGAGAATATAGACGAGACAACAAAGTGTACTTCGAGAACATAGACGAGACAAGAAAGAGTCTTTTAAGAATATAGACGACACAAGAAAATGTCCTTTGAGAATATAGACGAGACAAGAAAGGGTCATTCGAGAATATAGACGAGACTAGAGAGTGTCCTTTGAGAATATAGACGAGACAAGAAAGAGTCCTTCGAGAATATAGACGAGACGAGGAAATGTCCTTTTTGAGAATATAGACGAGATAAGAAAGAATCCTTCGAGAATATAGAAGAGACTAGAGAGTGTCCTTTGAGAATATAGACGAGACGAGAAAGAGTCCTTCGAGAATATAGACGAAACTAGAGAGTGTCCTTTGAGAATATAGACGAGACAAGAAAGAGTCCTTCGAGAATATAGACGAGACAAGAAAGAGTCCATTGATAATATATAAGAGACAAGAAAGAGTTCTTCGATAATATAAACGAGGAGGGACATTTACAAAGTTTACCGGACGAGACAAGGAAACAACTTATGTCTCGTCTCGTCTCGTGTTGTGGTCAACACGAGCCTTCACATTCAGAATATCTTTAGTATGGATGTAGTTGATTGTTCCCTCCCGCTCCCTGTGTTCATTCCCCCCTTCCCCCATGAAAATGTAAATAAACTGTAACTGAGCAAATGATCGGCAACATGTGAAATACGATGTAGTAGTATATACGTATGTATATTTATAACTTACAAGTTCACGAAAAGTAATTAGCGGTTTTTTTGTATTTCAAACAATAATTGTGGGAAATTGAGATTAGCTAATGAATGATAAGTAAGCAGAAAAAAATGTTCACAAACAATATGTAGTATCAATTGTTCTTTTGCAAGACTTCCTTTTTTTTCAGTGAGTTTATTCTGGTAATTTCCAGATCAAACAACAGAAGAAACTAAGTGCGTGTCCTGTTTCTGTTCAGAAGCACAATTCACATTCGACCCGGTTCGGAAAAATATAAAACGAAATAACAAAAGCACGAACATAATCAACACATAATATGAGGTTGAAACGAAATTCTCACACGGATTAATATGTCTTTGATTTATGCTTTAAAAACATGCATGATTTTTTTCTTTCTTTAATGTTGTAACAATTCTGCTAACGGCAACATTATAATAGGTTATTTCACAATATGACCCACAATTATTAACATGCAATTTTGTTCAGAATTTTGTGTACAAACAGAAGCATCATCCTACCATTAAGGAATACAGATATAACATTGTGTTTAGTCATTGACTTTTTTTTTTGCCATGTTTTGTTGATTTATTTCTACTGCATTTCAAATATATGTTGGTACTGTGGATTTTATGTCTGATCGCAAATTAATATACGTTCATTATAGAGAATTGATATCCTTTGCACGTGGAACTTCTATTAGTGCAGCAAACGAAGCGGTGCAAGCAATAATACATAATCATTTCATATATTCAAGAACTTGCCCCAGCTTCAAAACACTGTGATAACAACTGGGACTGCGGTGGCTCAATGGTAGAGAGTTCACCTCTGGTGCTTGGAGTCCCGGATTCGATCTCAGCCCCCGCCAAGTCAACTTTATGGTGGTTAAACACCGTGTGCATGGGTTTCCTTGGGGTTCTTCCGTTTCCTCCCGCTTTCTTCATTCCACCATTTCATTCCTTTGGCCTTGCCGGCAAAACCGTGGGACGTAAAACTCAAAGATTTCACTGTGGCAACAATGGCTGAGTTTCTGTTTCTAATTATGTGTATCGGCTAATTTGTATAACTCACTACAGAAAGTAGAAGCTAGAAGATATATTCGTCAGCAGATTTTCTAGAATAGCATCAATGAATAGGCAGATTTGATTGATTGATTGATTTTGACATCTTTTTCAGCAACACAACAATGGATTGATTGATTGGAGTTCAGCAACATAATCGATCGACTGATTGAGTGACTGGAGTGATTGGAATATTCATTTGCAGCAATATGATAAATAGATTGAGTGATTGATTGGTGTTTAACATATCTTTTCAGCAAAACAATGAATCGATTGATTGACTGATTGGAGTTCAACATTAATTTCCATCAGCGTGATAAATAGATTGAATGATTGATTGGTGTTTAACGTATCTTCTCAGCAACATAGAGTCTAATAAATAGATTGATTGATTAGAATTTAACATCATTTTTCAACAACACAATAAATTAATGATAAAATTGATTGATTGATTTTCAGCAACACAATAAATACATTAACTGATTAGATTTTAACATCTTTTCTCAGTAATACAATGAATTGATTGTTTAATTGATTGATTGGAGTTTAACATCTCTTTTCAGAAACACAATGAATAGACTGAATTTAACATCTCTCGAACTCAATGAATACATAGGTTGGTTGATAGATTTTAGTTTAACATCAATTTTCAGTACTGATGGGTCCTATTGTTTGCAGTACATTTTCGGGTTTTGTATCCAAGATAATATTCCCATCGGGAATCGGACTCAGGACCATACATACAGTAAGAACGAGAATTAGCACCTTCGTCAAGAAAGGACAATAAAATACAATAAAGCCATGTAAAAATTATATTTAAACTTTTAGATATCGCATATTCAAAGCCATGCCAAATCATGATCTACGAGTAAATCAGAAAGTAAAGATTATCTAAAAACAGAAACAGAAGTAATTTCTGAAGTCAGGCAAAATCATTATCTTAATTAGGAAGTAAAAGTATATCTAAAATAAAAACAGAAAACAATTTATGAAGTCAGGCAATATGTAACCAAAACCCACATACTTTATATCTAACATAAAGTAGAAACGTCTTAAGTAATTCAGGAACACTTGTCTGAAAACAGGCATCATGCGTCTAAAGCCAGACATCGTTTTTTCTCAAGTCAAATACGAAAAATATATCACATAAGGTAAAGTGATTGTGTAATCTAAATTTAAATTTTTAAATTAAAACTCTATGAATCTAATCAGGGATAAATTTCTAAAGCAAAAATAATCAGAAGTCAGATTCAAACTATGACTGTATCTAAGTTTACAGTCATGCGCTGTATCTAAAGTCAAGCGACAATAAAATCTAGATACAGTCATGTGCTGTATCTAAAATCAAGCGACAATGAGATCTAGATACAATCATGTGCTGTATCTAAAGTCAAGCGACAATAAGATCTAGATACAGTCATGTGTTGTATCTAAAGTCAAGCGACAATGAGATCTAGATACAGTCATGTGCTGTATCTAAAGTCAAGCGACAATAAGATCTAGATACAGTCATGTGTTGTATCTAAAGTCAAGCGACAATGAGATATAGATACAGTCATTTGCTGTATCTAAAATCAAGCGACAATGAGATCTAGATACAATCATGTGCTGTATCTAAAGTCAAGCGACAATGAGGTCTAGATACAGTCATGTGTTATATCTAAAGTCAAGCGACAATGAGATCTAGATACAATCATGTGCTGTATCTAAAGTGAAGCGACAATGAGATCTAGAACGTATTTAACGTGTATATAAAGTAACATGGATACAAGACGCTAAACACAATGCTACAGTGATAATGTAAAAGTTAATAGGTTTAAGAAATAGTAGAAAAGCAAAAAACAACGAAAAAAACTCCACGAACATTATGTTGTCTACTACAAGTCCATCACACGAATTATGACTGAACTCGAGGTCCTTGTCACCAAACCTAAGCACTCCATCACTCAGCCAACGAGGTTTTAAATTTTAAACGGAAGATTTATGTTTTAATAGCTTATATTAATATAGCTATTAAGTGATATTGTAATACGAGTTTATAGGGCCTAATGTAAAAATGTAATAATAATGGTAGAATGGAATTTATAAAAAGAAAGAAAGAAAGAAAAGAATAAGCATAGAGAAAAGAAAAACTGTACACGATTTTCCCCTCAACTTGCATGCATGACGTACCTTATCTTCCTTTTTTGCCAATTAAGTGAGGATATTGGAGGATCACAGGAATTATGCAGGATTATAATTCATATACAGTTAATTTCCAAGTTTTTGTAACATATGATGCATGCGCCATCATAGCAATATATCTCCACTTCCGAAATGCCAAGTGTCATCTGTCAGTTGCTGAATACGTCAACTGGAACATACGTACATTGTATATACCTAGGTATTAGGAAAATGGGGTGAAAATATAGAAAACAGGAAAAAAATGGAAGCGGGAGGGAAGAGCGATCAATTTAAGTTAATTTAAATTTCGTATATCTTTCTTAATTAAAATATGTAGATGAAAAGTGCTCTAATTAAGCAACTCATCTATGGAGTGGTTCTTATACAAACTATGTGTCAATAATACGGTGTTGATTGTTCTGATAATCCTGTATGTATTCAATTTATTTTTTAATTTTTTTTTTTGTTTTCTCTTTTATTTGTTATTTTTAATGGCACGCATGGTTATGTGAGAGTGGAGGAGCTCTGCAAGTTTTTAAACGTTCATTTGCATTTCAAAATTAAGTTATAACGTTCGAAATATAACTTTTTTTTATTTTTTCCATCACCAGCTGCTGTGTTTTTAAATAAATAAACATTAAATAAAAAGTGTTTTCTTTGAAGTAAAAATGGATGACAGCACAAAATGTAGTTATTTTACACGCAAGATCCAAAGAGTAACAATACATATCTCTATATGTATCATATTAACTGAATAGTTTTTAATTATTTTTCCAAGTCATTTATTTTCTTGTTTAAAGAAGCTACGACTATCTTGGTTATTATATATAGATTTATAACACCAAGATAGGTTTCAAAGATTTTTTTTCTTAATACTTTATTTATTTTTAATTTACTGTAGGTATAAATTTGTTTCACTAATTTCTAAATTAATTTGTGTCAAGTAGGGTCACTTACAAAGTAAGACTGCTTGTTTGATATGATAAGTAAGAATTTAAACAATATATTAATACGATATTGAAATAAATACATTATCCTATCTTTAGTTTCTGGTATGCTTTTCAGATTATAATATCGATAGGAGATCCTTTTCTCTTCATATATATATATATATATATATATATATATATATATATATATATATATATATAGTCTAATATTAGATTTGGTTAAGTGAAATTCTCTCTCTTTCTCTCTCTCTCTTAGACCAGCATTCTCCACATTGCTTTGACGCAGATTTTCATTGTTCTCTATCCTGAGCCAGACTTTTCACTTCCTTCTAGTTTTTCATCCCTAACGCAGATTTCCATTCTTCTCTATCCTGAGCCGGATCCTTCATTTCTTTGTAGTTTTTCTTCCCTAACGCTGATTTCCATTCTTCCATATCTTGACCAGACTTCTCATTTCCTTATAGTTTTTTCTTCCCTAACGCAGATTTCCATTCTTTCCTATCCTAAGCCAGACTTTCATTTCCTTATAGTTTTTCTTCCCTAACGCAGACTTTCATTCTTCCATATCCTGACCAGACTTCTCATTTCCTTATAGTTTTTTTCTTCCCTAACGCAGATTTCCATTCTTTCCTATCCTAAGTCAGACTTTCATTTCCTTGTAGTTTTTCTTCCCTAACGCAGACTTTTATTCTTCCATATCCTGACCAGACTTCTCATTTCCTTATAGTTTTTTTCTTCCCTAACGCAGATTTCCATTCTTTCCTATCCTAAGCCAGACTTTCATTTCCTTATAGTTTTTCTTCCCTAACGCAGACTTTCATTCTTCCATATCCTGACCAGACTTCTCATTTCCTTATAGTTTTTTTCTTCCCTAACGCAGATTTCCATTCTTTCCTATCCTAAGTCAGACTTTCATTTCCTTGTAGTTTTTCTTCCCTAACGTAGATTTCCATTCTTCTCTATCCTAAAACAGACTTTTTATTTCCTCGTAGTTTCTCTTCCTTATATCTTATATTACAAGAATTAAACATAACAACTCTGATTGAAAGCTATTTAAAATTAAGAGTTAATAATAATTTTAGGTTATCATGTATATCTCTTTAATTATGGTGTGAACTATCTTCTTGTTGGTTCTATAATAAAAGGCTTGAAGGAGTAAGTCTTAGTATTACTGTAAGGGGTTACTAAGCCTGTGATTATTGACCACGAACGACATACACACGGTGGCTCAGTGGTACAGCACTTACTTCTGGTGTACGGGGTTCCTGGTTCATTCCCCAGCCAAGTAAGTTTGTGGTGGACAACATCGTGTCCGTGGGTTTTCTCATGGTACTCCTGTTTCTTCCCACAATTTCATTCCAGCATCTCTTCTATCATCATTCACTTGATTTAATCATCCGTCTCCCTTAGCCTAACGGGCATAAACGTGGGAAATTAAACTGAAATATTTCATTTCATTTCATTTAGAACGCTGAATTCATATCAGAAAGCCATTACTCGCCGTGACTAACTGCTTTTGTTGTACGGCGATAGAGATTAAAACCGGAAATCGTTAACTTGAACCATTTCCGGTTTTAATGGATGTTAAGAGAGGAGATAGAACGTGTTCTTGAAAAGCTGAATCGATTTCAAAAATCTTTATCTCGGTATCTCTTATCGTTTTTGTTCTGATACCTGTCGACAGACGGACGGACGGACGGACAAAGCCGTTTTATAAGATTTGCGTAGCATAGTTTGGAAGTCTAAAAAGTGGGGAAAGTCTAATAAAGAGTTATTGTTCCTCAATTTTCCACCAATTACAATCCACAAACAACTTGTACGGTATTTCGAATTACATAACTACTATTATTAGCTGAATAGACACCTCAAAGTGTTCACTGGAAAGACAATAATGAAATAGATCCATCTACCATTCGTTTGCTTAATATGCTGCATTTAAGAAAGCATGTAAGCATATAAATGTATACGAACAATATATATTCACGCATTTATGACGCATAGAAGGCCTGACATGATCATTGACGTGTTTTCATTCACACCGTTGGTAATTTTTAAGAACTCTTATCAGGTTTCACCAACAGTGGAGACAGGAACACCGCATAAGCTTTCCGTGATGTATTGCGTGAATGCGCAACCATGGTCTCACGCATTGAACCCAAGAAAATAGGGATGCTTTGTGCAATAGCAGACACGGTTTAATAGAGCAACTAAACAGGGAAAATCGTTCTCCCGTCTTTTATTTTTTTCTTTAATTTTCTTTCTTTCTTCCCTCCTTCTATACTCCTTTCCTTGCGTGTCTTAATTTTGATTTGCACTTGATAGAGCTTTTAAATAATTACCTTTATAACACAGTTTTAACTCACAACGCATCCATTCGAGGTCGTGATTACTTTTTTTTCTTTCTTGTTTAGTTTTTATCATTAAATGTGGCACGAATAGACGTCTATTTTTCATACTACTTTTACAATATTATAAAATATGCTTCATTACATACTCACTAGGCTGATGAAACTAAGGCTTGTAGTTGTTTTTCTTCATTCAAGATAAGCGTCATAATTTCTACTACAATACTCAATTAAACACTTCAAATACATTTTGTAGAAGTTTGATAATTAAAGTATTTTTATGTAAACAGTTAGTGCGTGACTTACATATGCGTAATTTTGAGTTCGATTTGAGTTGAGAACACAACTTTCAACGTTCTTGAGTAGCCATTTGGATTTAAAGCCAGTAAACTCCGATGCCTGTTGTTCTGTATGGTGGCAAAACATGGTCGCTTACTCTGAGGGAAGAACATAGACTGAAAGTACTTGAGAACCAGATTCTGAGACGAATATTCGGATTCAAGAGGAACAGGAATAGGGAATGACGGAAACTACATAACGAGGAACTACCTAAATTATACGGCTTACCAAACATTATTAGGGTCATCAAGTACTAGGAGGCTCAGGTAGGCAGGTCATGTAGTTAGGATGGAAGAAAGTAGGAACGCTTTCAAAGTCTTAACTGGAAGACCAATCGGAAAACGATTAGTAGGAAGACCTAGGACCAGATGGGAGGATAATATTAAGATAGATCTCGCAGAAATAGGAATACAAAGTAGAAACTGGATCCAGTTGGCTAAGGATAGACGTCAGTGGAGAGCTTTTGTGAAAACGGCATTGAATCTTCGGGTTCCATAGGCCATAGAGTTAGTTTTTTAAACTCCGATTCACTCAGTAAGAAGATAGATTTGAGCCACCTATGTGTTAACTCACATTAGCTAACTAAAAGCCATTTATAGTGAGACTATTGAATAACCATTTGAATTTACAGCCACCGATATGCAATCTTACATAATGTAACTCTAAGTTGTCTGGAGTAAGGCTATGGTATAACATTTCAAATTTACAGGCAGCAATCTCCGGTGCAGAGAGAAGAATGGCAGATGGGAGATGCCGATGTGTTAACTCACATTATGTAACTCATAGTCAGCTTAGGTAAGACTGTTAGGTAATCATTTAAATTTACAGGCACGAACTCCGGTTCAGAGATCAGAAAGGTAAATGAAAGCCACCGATGAGCTAGCTCACATTACGAAACTCAAAGCAGTCTTAGATCACCTATTGGTTAGGTTAACCATTTAAATTACTGGCAACGGACTCCAGTCCAGAGAGCAAAAGTCAAACGGGAGCCGCTGATGTACTGGCTCACATTTAAATAAAAGATTTCTATATGATCTTAATTCTTAATGGGCAGCAACTTCAAGAAAAGTTCACATAATTATTTAAATAATTGAGGTTTTATAACACACCTTAGTCGAAACCAATGAGGAAGTTCGTGAAACGGCAGGGATAACACTACCGGTGTAGAAGGGTGAAGGCCAACAAAATGATTTTTACACCTTACACTCCCTCATTTTGGAACAAATATATACCATTAATTTATTAGTTAGTACGAAATTCAGACATGACATAGTATACATTTTTTTCAGACATGACATTTTTTTTACATGACATAGTATTAATATGTGTTATATGATAGTTAGCTCTCAAAGTTTGGCTGAACTATCGATAGTCTCTTATACCACTTAGAAACCGAGATTTTACTAGGTACTTGATTGAAAATATTAATATCTACAGAGGATATAATATTTTGAAATATTTCCTCTCCTTTCTGGCATGAAAATTATCAGTCAAAACGTATTTATGCCTTTCATATTTACACTTTTTAGTTTGAGCAATAGGAAAGAAAGTCAAAGAATTTCCTAAACTATTCTTCAGCGTAAAAAATTTAGAGCTATCAAACTTAGCTTCTTATCAAGAATGTTCGTTTGTCGACCTCATGTGAGTTGTTGAAATTAAACTAGCAGTGATTTTATGTTCTTGAACAAATTCTTCACTATTACTCCGTTTGTACGCTCCGGCTTCAGTATTCCTATATTCACAATGTATTAGAATCCTTGTCACGATAAATGATTTTTTAAAAATTTTTACCACTATTTACGCCAAGCTATGTGAACCTCTAGCATAAAAGCAAGATGACATCGCAGACATAATAGAACCGGTGGTGACAATGATATCAATCGTGTGGCTTCTCTGTTGCTTGCTAAAGTGATGTATGGTGATGCTAGTGATCTGCCTGCAACTTATCGAATCCCACTACATGTAGCGCACGTAAAATTTGCTCACTTTCTAGTTTCGCTGGTTTATGTAGATTTATCTTTTAGTCAGTGACTAAATCTTTTTACAAATGATGATTTTGGTAACGATAAGCTCATGCTGAACTACTATATGAAGTAGAAGAAGAGGTAAGTTTATAACACAGCAAAAGACAGGTTACTATATACCAGCGTTTCCCAACCTTTTTCAACTTGCAGCTCACTACGGGTGTAACATGGATTCTCGCGGCACACTTATAGATATTTTTATTTGTAAATATAAATCACACTGGTATTTTTTTCTTTGATTACTGATCTTCGCACAGAGAAGAAAGCTCGATCACTCGGTTTTCCTCGTGGTAAGTCGCTATGCTTGTTTTTCACTTTAGTTTAAAAACAGAAAACAACTGCAATGAAATGTTGGACTCAGGTTATTAAAAATACGCTTCCTTTTTCGAAAACTGTATCCAACCTTTTACTAAGAATGAAGATCACTAAATAACAAACGAACAAACAAATCTCTTTTACTTTTAAAGCACAAATGTAGGTACTTTGTCGAAGGTATTGAATGATATTTTAAATTTTCAAGTTACGAAATAGTCTGCAACAATAAAGAAGCAATATTTTTCCCTACGTTTTGCAATTTGATTGCTATAGAATTAATAATTTTGTTTTGATTTTCTCCCGGCACACCAGCGGCCCATTCACGGCACACCAGTGTGCCGCGGCACACCGGTTGGGAAACGCTGCTATATACTATTGTTTGTTTTTCCAATTATGGCCAACGTTCTTAGGAGGGGTCAAAGAAAAATGAAAAAGCTTTAGGCATATCAATATAATTTAATAAAAACAACAACGATGCAAGTAATAACTGATGTCTGTGCCCTCGAAAAGGTAGGTTTCCCCATTCTCAGGCCAGTATCCAAAAAGTCATTGCGGAGAAGGGTCTGACATTTGTCACTTTTAGAAGTTAATATGATTTTTTTCATTTAATCTTGTATATGTAGTATTTTTTCCGTTTCACCTTAGATTTCGGAAGTTGGAGAGTATGGGCTCCATTGACACCCCCCCCCCTCTCGTAGTCACATCTGTGCTCATTTTCCTTTTTTAAAAAAAATCTGCCAAAACCATTTTGAGAGTCCAAAAAAGCAGACTGTCCAACTAAAAGAGGAGTCTAGTAAATCTATTCTTCTTATTTGCCAGTTTAGGAATCATGTAGCGGGCCGGATGAAAACATTGCAGGGAGAGTGCATCCGGTCCAGCGGACCGTAGTTTACTCATAATTTTGTTATTTTATTTCGCTTTCTGGCATGTAGAAATTATGGAACGTATGCAGGACATGATGGTACATTTTTCGAGCTTCCTCGCAATTCCCGAAATTTACACTTCTCCTGATTTACACAAGGAATATCCTTGTGGTCCCTTAAGAAGTGCAAAAGCGAGATAAAGAATGCATTAACTTTGACGTAGACCCTAACCAAGTTAGACAGAGCGTGAGTCGGAACTGGTATAAATATTTTATTGGCAAATTTAAACATGCATGAGAAAACGTAAAGAAGGAGGTACAGATAAAAACTAGCCGAAAAACCGTCTACAAAATTTAATTCAGATAGGCAAACAAATATAGGAAACTTGATTAAAACCGTTTAGTTACTCCAATCGGAATAGTTTGACAACAAAGAGTTGACAAGATACGTTAGGGGCTATATAACAAGAATTCGTTCTTATTACACGATTTTGAAAGAATGTTGTGTGACTTTTTCCCCCCTTGTTCTTTAGATGACACTCAAGTAACAAAGGTAACATCAATTTGCCTTAAGATATTGTTCTGAGGAGAGCAATTTGTCACAAATATTACCTTTTGTTGATTATGTTTGCACGAACATAATTTCAGAAAAAACGAATACATGTCTCCAATAAAATAAAATAAAATAAAAAGACCAGTTACGTATAAAATAGTCAGATATAGAAGGGAAAACATATTACTTCTGCTTTTAAAAAATGTCTTTTGTTGGTTTTTGTAAAAATTATTCTAAATGAGACCATATGTTGTCAATGTGGTTAGTACAAGGGCGACATTTTGTCGTTGGACTCAAACATGGAAAAAATAAAAATGCCACACATGCTTACCTTTAAGTTATTTCTTTTTTCCAGAAAACAATAAAATTTACAGATAAGGAAACAGAGACACAGAAAAATATATAATAATAATTTAGCCGCAAACCAGTCAACGGATGCAGTATTCGACCGCAAAAGCTCATGTTTAGGGGAGGAGAATATATGTGTATATTGTATCTCCATACAAAATAATATATGTGAGTAAGAGACCGACCATATGGGGGGACAATTTGACTCCTGTAAAAACGTAATAAAAGATAATTGAGAAAAGAAGGGGTTATTAAATTAAGAAACAGAAAATTACGCTACAATAAAGTAAGTTAGAATACAAGAATGAGTAAAACTCAATGTGATTGGCTAGGAATTTCTGTATAGGTTAAAATAAGGCCAATATGATCACTTAAAAGAAATATTAGGTATATGCATGTTTCGTAATATGTTAATAACAATAATTTCTGCCCTGCTATTATATTTAAGAAAGCTTTTGTGTCGTCGTGAGATTTACTCCCTCCCCTCTCTACTTCGTCCCTGGGTATTTCCCTGCCAAAACATGGATATTTTTTCTTTTTTTAGTTAAAGTAGAGAATAAGGTTTCGTGACTGTTTTTGGTACCCTTAGGAACTGACCCTATACCACATTGTCATTCCCTTAACGCTATTGTTACTAAATACTAGGTAAGACATATAAGAAGCAAAACCCATTTAGGATTTTTGCTTTTAGCTTCTAAATTAAAACTCATGAACGTAACTACAATTTTTCTGCTTACCTTTGTGGTTATATGTAATGTGCAGTTACTTTCTTTTTTTGTTTACTTGATTTTTTTTTTTAACTAAAGTCATAATACTTAACTTTTCGCTACTACAAAGACTTATTATAATGTACAAGAGACAACGGATTTTTGTTTGGTTTTTGTGTTTTTTCGCTCATATTGAAAGAAGAAAAGGAGTCTTCAGATGAGCAAGTTGTGTGTTGTTTCCCCGCTTTTATTAGTAGTTATGAATATAGTATATTATAATTTTCAACCTTATTTCATATGCACAAAAGTCTTGGTCATTCCGTGTTCGTGTATAGTAGCGAAGACTTGAAAAAAAGAAGTAGCAAGTTGTGTGTCCGAAGCTCAGTAGTTATATACTTTCTATGTATACTCAATAGTATAATTTTAAAATATGTCTGTGTTTGTGTGTGTAAGTGAGTGCGTAATAGTAGCATATATACATATGTGAGTGTGTGTGTATTGTGTCATCTATGCGTCTGTCCTTGTACAGAAGGAGACTTCATTTTTTTCACCAGAGGCCATATTAATATATGTATGCATAACAGATGTTTATGTTTAGCATTTATGTGTCCCCTCGTTTACGCCCCTGGCAAATTGGAATAAAACGACAAGCATCGACATAGTTGCATGCAAAGACAGATTCGTCTGTCTGGTGTCCCTTCATATTATCCCTGTAGACAAATCCGACGTGATGAAGAGAGGGGGAGGGGAAGGATACAAAATGTCCAACAAATGACACAAACACGAACAAAAATTATGCATCATTTCCCCCAAAAATCATCAAAGAAAAAACTATATACTGTATAGTTAGAACCTTCTTCTAACATCCCGTTTCCTTTACATTAAACAATGTATATTATTATAAAATCAAGAATATGATTATTCCTTTGTTCTGCGTTTTCTACTTTCCTCTACAGGTGAGAAAATAAGATTATTGTACCAAAAATATAGTTTTGTATGTGAGTACATGCTAAGGTTATTTAAAATCGTGTTTCCGGATGTGTAATTTCTTTCACAATAGACTTCTATTTCTTTCACATGAAAATGTGACTTTTTCCCCTCAAAAATGGATCATAAATAATTAACAGGCGGATGCCCAATAAACAGGATGCGAAATCGTAACACTCGAAGTGTATATGTTTATGGGGGGGGGGGACAAAGACTATAAAAAAAATTCTTTTAACAGGGATATTTCGACTAGAGAGTTCACATATTTGAACTTCTATGATAATTAAACAATGTAAGATTAACGATACCTCCAGTTCAGTCACTAGTTCATCGGTTAATCACATATGAAATAATTACATGTTAATTGCAGTCTGAATTACTACAATAAATTGCTCCGAGTTCGATTATCCCAGTTGCTATTCATAAAAAATAACTCAATAATTGAATCCACGATAATCGGGACAAATTAATGCGTGTATAATGGAAAATCATTGCCATTTTTTGTTCAAATGTATTATTTAAATTTTGAGGTCAAGTGTTAAGTAGAAATAGTTTACTTGAAAAAGAAAGATAATTATTTACTCTATATCTATGTATGAGTACTACATATGCACATATAATTATTCCTTCTTATATAGCAACTAACAGTATCATAGTGTACATCACGTGAAGGAATTTGCTTTCCTACACTGTACACTACGTCGAGATTAAAGTTTGAATTTTTTTAAATTTCCTCTTACCATTCATTCCTTACTAAAAAAGAAACTTTAGTCTGTTAAATGAATAGGCTATTTGAACACCGAAAATATTTAGGTCTTTACGTTTGTCAAGTAGGCAGTAACTTAGTATTTTCATTTCAGTGTTGTGTTCCACGAACAGCACGAACGAATTAGTATTTTGTATCCTAAGCACTATACTAACCAGTTATCGCATCATCACTGCGAGTAGTCTGTCAAGCAAGGATGATTTTTGTAATTACTCGTAAAGAAATACATGGGAAACCACTTTTTGATTGTCCATATCTTCGGATTAACTGGATTGATCATGTCTATCAACGACTCAATTTCTAACGTTGATCCTGTACATCTTGTCCAAAATTAATGGTGATCCATTCCTGAGTAGTTCCTGAGAGTTTGTCTTCCAGGCGGATACACAGGCAGATTAAATGTAGAAAGAAGTTTTTGGTAAGAGGTACTACTTAAAAATTGATGTAGTGTTGTTTGGTGTTTTTTAAAATCATTTTCCTTCTCGTTAAGATCGCCAGCTACGGATGGAATTTTCAATTACTTTCGTACTCTGCTGCTGCTCGTCAGATAGAAATAAAGCCTTACCTGGAGAATGAAGACTTGAACTAAAGATAATGTTACTTGGATATGTAGGAGGGCACTATGGCTCAGTGGTAGAGTTGTTACTTCTAGTGCGTGCGCTTCCTAGTTCGATCCCCGGCGAAGTAAGTTTGTGGTGGACAACATAGTTTTCTCTGGCTACTTCCGTTTCCTCCCACATTCTTATTCCACCGATTATTTCATCATCATTCACTTGCCTTAATTATTGTCTCCCATAGCTTACAAGCCATAATAATGGGACGTTAAAGCGAAAGGTTTCATTTCCTTCCATATGTAGTGTGGTGAAATAGTGCAACCGCGATAATTTGAGTTTGAACATTTGGCATCAAACTAAAAACCATGATAAATCAGAAATGTAGATAACTGAGAGATTTCCGTATGATTTTTTAAGTATTTTTTTTTTTAAAAATTAAGGTAAAGCCTTAACTTAGAGTGAAATAATTAGAATATATCAGGAAATAATTAGGATAATATTGATAATACTGGTATATTCTAATTAAGAAATAATTAGAATATTTCAGTATTAGAATATATACTGATAAGTAATTTTATCAGTATTTTTGTTAAGAAGCATAAGGATCGTTTAGGTACCATTCCAATAACTTTTTAATAGATTGATAAATTAAAATGGTGAGCAATACATTTGATCTTCAATAATAATAATAATAATAATAATAATAATAATAATAATAATAATAATAATAATAATAATAATAATAATAATAGTCCTTCTGATAATATACTAAATATATATCCTTCTCTTGGCCCACATCTATGTAGCTAGTTACTCGAATTTGTTATTTCCTTTCAGACAGAAGAAATCTCACTAGAAGGTTTGGAGTCATTTGTATAATCATGGGTTATGTGGTTCTTTCTTAATAAGAGGTTGCAAGTTAAATAAATAGAGAAAAGCTATAACTTTCAGTTGCTTTTTTTTTTTAAAAAAAAGGAAATCTAAATTTTGTTATTAAATGCTTTTTCTGCAGGAAGAACTAACATTGGGCATAATAATTAAAAATACGCTTCAGGAGTATTAAGTTTTCACCGTCTGAGAAACATGATTAATTCAAAAAGAGTTCATTTGTTTCTTGGAGTATTTCTTTTCAATGCTGACGAGGAAGCATAGATTGAAGTTACCATTTATTTACTACATATTTTTTTATACGGAAAATATAGAAACTTTTAATGGGTTCTAAACACGAACAAATTTTTTTTTTTTTATCACAAACACATACTACAAGTAGTATGTGTATAACTTTTAGCAGTCACTGTAGGGGGGAAGACAAACAACAATATATACGAATGTACGTAACTTTTAGCGATCACCGCAGAGAGGAGAAAACAAACAACAATAGATACAATTGTACGTAACTTTTAGCAGTCACCATAGGGGGAAGACAAGCAACAATATATACAAATGTACGTAACTTTTAGCAGTTACCGTAGAGGGAAGAAAACAAACAACAATAGATACAAATGTACGTAACTTTTAGCAGTCACCATAGAAGAAAAACAAACAACAATAGATACAAATGTGCGTAACTTATAGCAGTCACCGTAGGAGGAAGACAAACAACAATAGGTGCAAATTGTGCTTTACTTTTAGCAATGACCGTAGAGGGGGAAGACAAAAAACAATAGGTACAAATGTGCGTAAATTTTAGCGGTCACCGTAGAGGGGAAAAACAAACAACAATAGATACATATGTGCGTAACTTTTAACAGTCAACATATAGGAGGAAAAACAAACAACAATAGGTACATCTCTTATAATTATCGTATATTGAAAAGATTCCCCAAATATGAGACATATTCAATTCAATAGATTTCATTCAGTTGAAATAATGATATAAGTGAGTGTGAATCTCATATGTATTGCCTGACAAAAATCGAGAAAAGACTAGTTTCTTGTAAACATAAAAATTCAAGCTGTGTGACTCAAGTAGCAAAAATACTCTGTCCAACTTTGACTTTTAGTTTGAGTTGATTTATCATGCGTAAAACAACTTTGGGACACAAGTATTTTATGATAGTAAAAACCCGTCGATTTCAACCAACGAGTTTCATTTTTAATTCAACCATTATTAATGATTGTTAATTTTGTTGAATTCAACAAACCAGTAGTCAACCGTACGACCAACATTAATTTTTGGATGTTATGCTGAAAACTGGTTATCAAGTTAGTTGCTTTCTCAGATGAAAATTCGTGGGTGAAAAATTATTGCGGTAAAAGCAGACATCATCAACGCAGAACCTCGTCGTTCAAAAATAGTTACCATAACCAAAATAAAACTGTTGGCCAACACTCATTTGATTACTTGGATTGCCGAGATCGTTATTAAGATAAAACTGACATCGAGGTACCCTCATAAAGTTTTTCGTTATAGCACTTGCAACTTGGTTAAGACCAACTTGATAACTATGACTAGTTATGACTGTAACTAGTTAGACTTATGACTATGAACAAGTTAATGATTATGGTTAATAACCTATAGTCCAAAATAATGATTTACTCTTAAACTTTAATGTTTCTTTAGTTGTATTATTATATAAAAATACAAAGGATATACAATATTAGTCGATAGATAACATCAAACTGAACAAAATTATATGACTGAATGGTAAAATTCTCATGCGTAATTTTCGAAAAATCATGAAAACTAATTTTCATGGCGTTAAAACAGTGAAAAAATCCAAGATAAAATGTATTGAGTGTAGTAAACCGTGCTCAGTATTAGAGTGATCCCAATCAAAGCAAATCGACGTGGTCGGTTGGCATTGGTTAGGTCACAGCAACCGAAACAACGTAGAAGGGATGTAACCACAGAAAATAGAACCAATTTCAGAACTCATAATAATCCACTTAATACCCTTTTCACATATTAAATATCAAGATTCAAATATGGAAATCATAAAACAAAAAAAGTATTATCGTCCTACATCATTAGCAGAAAGTAAATTAACACGAAATTGTAACAGTCGTGTTACGAATTTACGAAACCTCGTCACCAATCACTGAACTTTCACATGTTGAACTAATATCATAGCACTTCATTTACATTAGGAACATTCTAGCAGTAAACATGGTTTAGTAGATTTTGAATATCCACCAGAGATGTAATTAGTCATGGTGATTCGAAGTACGTCAGTGACATTTTGGGAGAAGATCGCGAAATATTCCGTTGGAACAATTAAATCAACAAAAAAATCAACAAAATATTTGAATTCTAAAATGTATATTTGATTTTAGACACAACATGAATTAAGACACTATAAAGACGGTAGAGAAAGACATTGTAGATCAGAAATATTACGTACGTTTTTAGGAGGCGAAGACATATAAAAGAATTTGGAGCAGCGACTCATAGAAACGGGATCTTTGAATCACACATAAATTGTACTTTTCCGTACTAACTCGTTTCTGGTACTTGTAGGCAAAAAATATATATAATTCATATAGTAATAATTTCTCTTTGGTTAGCGCAATTATGCTTTGTCATTAGCAGAAAATTGGTTAAAGTAAAAAAAAAAAACAATCTTTTATTAACATAAACGCAATTTAACCGCACATACATCCACGTGTATATTCTGTATGTGCAAATATATGGATACATGCACGTGCGAACACATTTAGAGGGTAACATGCTCCTAAATCGATTGAGTAGAATATTGCGTTTCCAATAATTTCTCCCCTTTTAGGTGACTTCACTCCTTTAACCATGTTCCTTTTTACTATCTGTACGTACAGTGTGGTTTGTAATTAGCTCCCATGAGAAACAATGTTCTATGATTGATTTCGCAATACCATGTATTCAAGTACATGAAATGAGTACATACAGTAAGTACATACTGGACATTAGACTTTGTTGAATGATTGATATGACTCATTATCCATCATATTCGCAATTTTAAGTAGTTAAGTACTTACATTTTCTGTATGCTCGGAGGTAAGCATTTCTTTTGCTCTTTTCAAAGAAGCTACCTTTGAAATAGATACTGTATTACCAATGGCAGCATTAACTAATTTTCAAATGCAATAATAACAAGATACCGTTAATAATGAGTTAAATTTCTGTTTCCTCAAAAGAAACAGGCTAATTAAGAACCGAAGTTCTGGGCGCCTATATACGAAGATATTAGTCACATAAAGACACTTGTCCACACTCATTTAATCTATACTCTTGAAAGAATATTTCACCCTAATACATGGCATTTGTAACATATATATAAATAAATATTACAGTTTCGGTTGATTAATATTACTTTAATAATCACCAAAACTTATCACGATAGTTATTTCAATAAATTAAACTATTTTTGTTACTATCAAACTTTGTGTTTCCGTAATACTTATCATTCATTTTGCAGAAATTAAAAATACATTTCAATTACTTATGGCTTCCTCACTTATTGTATCCAGTGTTCGTAGGTTTCATTAAAAAAAAATCCTTCGACTAACAAATTTTTTTCCCTTTTTTTTCAAATTTTCCCTACTTTGTTGAGAGTCTGATTTCTATGATAGAAGTTACGTGATAATATTAATCTAGTTATATTAAAGGAAGTGCAAACCATGTTTGTTTTATTTATTTACTTTTTGCTTCTATTTTTTTCCTTCACTTTTTAACAAAAATACAAGCAAATATACCCAGCCAAAAATGGGTGCAAATTATGTTACTTTGAACAGACCAGACACATGTACACAAACTATTGCAATTGTATTGGTTTATTTCTGAAGAGCAAAGAACAATTAAGACATTTATATTAATCAGTCAGTTAGCGCGAGAATTTCCCTAAATTTTCAAGTTTTATGGAAAAATTTCCTTTTTCCCTTTTTGTTAAATTTACCTATGAAATTTCTCTGGATTAGGGAAATTTCCCTCGAACTACGAATACTGATTGTATCTTTAACAGCATAAATAAAACAAGTTTAAACAAGTCTGGCCACATGATTTGTTATCATTAGGTACCAGACTATTGTCCTTGTCCCTATAACTAAATATACTAAATATACATATTGCACACCTTATCAAGTGAACTTCGCATGAGATGTACCGTCTCCGAATATCATATCATTAATAAGATATGAGACGTCTCAGATAGACTGGACATGTCGTTTGGACGGAAAAATACACGTTGATCTAGAACAAGGTGACGGAATAATTTAAAATGGGTCTTAGAAAATTTGATAAAGGAGGATACAAATCCAGCGGTGTGCTTTTACTTTTGTGATGATTACATTTCTTAAGCTCCATCGCAATTTACGTTGCTAGTTACAAATGATAAAGCTAGCAAAATGTTTACAAATTTAAGAAAATCGTTTTACTTTAAAGTAAGGATTTATAACTTTTACATGCTTTTCTTCAAGTTACAATAGATCAACCATGTCCTCAAAGATTGCAACCTTAATTTAAATAATTTCCCGACGTATACAATGATGAAAAGTTGCTGAGTGACGTAAATCGTGTGAGAATACAATATTCTATTATTACATTTATATGTTTGTATATATTTATGTATATTTTAAAGATAGACCTCTTGTTTAATTTCGAAGATTGATATAAGCCTTTTTCGTATGCAACCAACTTTATTCTTGAGTAAAGCGAGATTATCTGGTAAACAGGGGTTAATATTCACAGGTCCGAATAAAATTTCAGATTTTCAGGAATTTTCATAATATTAGAAAATAAATAAATAAATAAATAAATAAATAAAATATCCTTTTCACAAAATATCCTTTCTTTTAAAAAAATAACAAAAACAATCGTAGTAAAAGTGAAAAATAATTTTGTTCTCAAAGGAATATACACGTACACTTATGTCCAAAATGATTGTCGCATATCTATAATTGTCTTCTTGTAAGAATATAATTTGATAATAATTTTGCAGGATACTTTTAATACTGATACTAGGTGTATAATCGGAAATTGTATATTTGTGGTAAATTTCGTAGGAAAAGAATTATAAATTCGAAAATTAGAATGAGTAAAACAAAATGTTGCTAAATCGACAAGAAAGTTCTATTTTCGTTTTATTGTTTTTATTTACTGCTCTTTTGACATGAAATTTACCACATACATATCTTTGCCAATTATACACATACCAACATTATAAGAAATACTCGGCGAATTCGTTATCAAATTATATTCCTAAATCAACATATTTATAGACATACGACAATAATTTTGGACATGAGTGTACATAGTTAATCTTGCAGGAAAAATAAATATTTTGGTTCAGAGGTACTCTGGAGCGCAAGCTCAAATGTTCTACCTTTTCACACCATTAGACTTCGTAACTATAAAATTCAATTAACTATAAAATAGAAAAACATTTTAGGTCGATAAAATTTGACACCTTATAGAGAATATATATATATATATATATATATATATATATATATATATATATAATCGGCATTCCAAGAATAGATTCCACCTCCTCCTTTATACCGCTACTAAAAACAAAAATGATGGGTATCTACTACCATTTTCGATTTCGACATAAATCTCCATAGAACACAAAAATAGATAGAAATAAATGATTTTTTACTATAAATATTTCTAGCATTTTTCTACTGTTTTTGCTCTGATTCTTGTCAATAGAGCGACATAGTCGTTGTGCAAAACTCTCCATAGGGAAAATCTGTTATCACTTTCAATATTGATTTCCATAGAACATAAAGGGTAATAGATAGAAAGAAACGACTTTTTGCTATAAATATTTTTCGTTGTCTCCTACAGTTACTGCTCTGATTCACGTTGATAGACGGACATAGTTGTTGTACAAAACTTCCCATAGGAACCAGTGGAAGAGCGCTCATCTCTAGTGCATGGGGTCCTTGGTTCGAGCCCAGCTCACGCCAGTAGTCTTTGTGATGGACAAACAGTATGTACGTAGATTTTCTCGGGGATCTCCTGTTTCCTCCCGTTTATTTCATTCCATAGCTTCATTAATTGTCAAAATGACCGCCCCTTTTAACCTCGGTGTATAATAGTAGAAAGTCAAACTTAATAAATTAATAAATAACACACCCTACAATTGTGTTTAGCATAATTTGGAAAGCTGAAACTAGAAAGGTTGAGATCAGCATCAAATAACTGTGATATCATTCGGCAGACTCTCTTCTTCCAACTCAACATCCGTCTGGAAATATTAGGCCTACCAGCATTTATTCCAGACTTTGTATAAGACTTCGTTAGTCAGAAAGAGACATAATATAAAATAACTTCCAAGAGGTGACATGATTATATTTTAAAAAAAGATGAAGAACAAGACATTCCTGTGTGTTGAGAGTGATGGAATGTGTGCGTGTGTTTGTAATGTGATTGCGTTCATTGGCACTATAATGAGACTAATAGGAAGTAACAGCAAAATTCGCTTAGAGGGCGTAGAAAGTTTACCGAAATCATGATGCATGACCTGGAAATTGCCCAAACGTACTTTCAGCAAATCTGTAATTTAGAAATTACCTCTATCATTAGAGAGACAGCGGAGGTCAGTCAGACAATAATTTGTAAATAGAAGTAATAACACTAAAAAAAAAAAAATCTTTAAACAAGATTTTAAATTTAAGAAATCGAGTGAAACAAAAAGATGTAAGGAATGCAGTGTAAAATTGCACTTGGTTTCAGAAAAGAACAACAAAAAAACGTTTGTCATTCCCGTTTAGGAATTGTGTGTGTGTGCATGTGTGTAATGTGAGTTCGAGCTTGCCTCCTCCTGTAACGCTGTAGGTAATTTTTAATTTTTCATTTCATATATTTCTAGCGACACATGCAATGACCAATCATGACTGCCATTTTAAAGTGAAAAAGAAGTAAATATTTCTAATACAAAAAGAGAAAGAAATTAGCCCTAAAGGTGAAGTATTGTCCGGTTTTCCATCTCTCTCTCTCTCTCCCTATATATATATATATATATATATATATATATATATAAGAATCTTAAAAGAAAATTAAATGATTTTTCACATACAATATATTTACTTGGAATTGACCACAAATCGATTTCTGTTATGTCCACACACACACACACACACACACATATATATATATATATATATATATATATATATATATATATATATATATATATATATATATATATATATATATACAGACTGTTCCATAATTCGTGTTATTTTCTACAGCGCTGGGAGAAAATGAAGTTTATACAGTATTAATGTAAAATTTGGCACTCTTATTGAGAAATATCTGAATTTTTCGAATTTCTAAAGAAAATAAGAGAAAATTGCTGTTTAGCCCCCCTTTTAGGGGTGTAAACACGAAAGTTCATTTTCCTTATGGGAAATTCAATGTTAAATTTTAGAAGCAGTTTTCTCCAATAATTATTCGTGAACATTTTGGAGCAAATGAGTTGTATCTGTTACAAAATGCTAAAACACTCATTCACAAAGCTACTAAAGCCGTCTCAAACATTATTTTGCGAAGGTCCCCCTTTTGGGGGGCAAGGGGCGTAAAAAGGTGGTGTGTGATATGTTACCAAAATCCCAAATTTTATTTTCGGAATGCCAGTAAGCGTGAGATTAATCACAAATGTCACAGAATCAATGCTCCAATGTCCTTACATGTAAGAGTGACTGATAATGGGGCTACAGCCCCCTTTCAAAAATTAAAAAAATCACCATAAATATCCTTAGTAGCGACATACGAGAAGAAGATATTTTTGTTAATTAATGTGAAATTTGGCGTCATTGTATCAAATGAGTATTCGTTTTTCAAATCTGGAATGTTACTTTGATAACGCATCGCCTTAGGGGGGCACAGGGGGCGAAGCATCAGATGGTAGACCTTGATAAAAATTCAAAATTTTGTTCCGGAAATGCTAGTGACTTATATGGGGCTAAAGCCCCCTCTCAAAAAAATCACCATAAATATCCTTAGTAGTGACATCCGAAAAGAAGGTACTTTTTGTCAATTAATGTGTAATTTGGCGTCGTTGTAGCACAAAGGTACGAGTTTTTCACATCTGAAATGTTATTTTAGTAACCACTGCCTTAGGGGGGCACAGGGGGCGAAGCATCAGATGGTAGACCTTGATAAAAATTGAAAATTTTGTTCCGGAAATGCAGGTGAGGGTCAGATTAATCATAAATGTCACAGAATTAATATTCCGATGCTCCTTACATGTGTCAGTGATTGATATGGGGCTAGAGCCTCCCTTCCAAAAATCATATTAAAAATTCACCATAAATATCCTTAGCAGGAACATACCGGAAGATTTTTTTTGTAATCAATTAAGTTAAATTTGGTGTTATTATGCTAAAAAGGTATGTGTCTTTTAATATGGGATGTTACTTTGGTACCGCACCGCCTTAGGGGGCACAGGGGGCGAAACATAAAATGATGGATATTTATAAAAATTCCAAATTTTATTCTGGATATGCCAGTGAGCATCAGATTAATCATACATTTCGCAGAATTAATATTCCGATGTTTTTTGCATGTGCCAGCGATTGATATGGCGCTACAGCCCCCTTCCAAAAAATCACATAAAAAATTAACCATAAATATTTTACATGGACATCCGAGAAACCATTATTTCTTGTCAAATTAATGTAAAATAATTTGTTATCTTAGTAAAAAGGTACGCGTTTTTGAAATATAGAATGTTATTTTGGTGACACCGGATTAGGAGGGCACAGGGCGCGCAGCATAAGCATTTGAATCTTTATTAAAAATCCAAATTTTATTCTGGAACTGTGAATAAGTATCAGATTAATCACAAATGACACAGAATTAAGATTTCGATGCTCTTGCATGTGCCAGTGATTTATGTGGGGCTACAGCCCCCTTCCACAAATCACGATAAATATCCTTAACAGGGACACACCGGAAAAAGCTATTTTTTTTAAATCAAGTAAAGTGAAATTTGGCGCTGGCGTTTTTTTTAATTCGGTATAATTTTGATAACGCACCACCTTCAGCGGCAAAGGGGACGAAGCATAAGATTGTGGATCTTTATGAAAATTCCAAATTTTATTTGGAAAATGCTAAGGAGCGTGAAATTAGTCACAAATGTCACAGAATTAATATTCCGATGCCCTTTGCATGTCCCAGTGACTTATATGAGCTACAGCCTCCTTCCAAAAATCACAAAAATGCACAATAAATATGTCATAATTAATATGTAAGTTGTCATTATTGCAAAACAAAAAAAATACAATAAACCTGGAAATTACTGTAAATGAATAACTTCTGTCAGTGTAACTGATTATGCATATAGCTTTGTTGTTATGGTGTCACTGGAATATAATCAAAGAATTTTATATTTTTAAAAATCAATTAGGGCTCTTTTTATAGCAGAAAATCTCACACACAAATCACCTAAGTATTTTCTACACACTTAAGCAGAACCATCTCGAAATAGAACACAAAATGACAATGGAAAACGTAGCAGGAAAATAATAATAATAATAATAATAATAATAATAATCTTAATGAAAAGTAAGATCTTAAAAATTAAAAGTGAGCTTTAAGTTTCAATATTGTTTGCTTTATTCGTAAAAAGAAAAAGCATGTATTTTCATTACTTCTTACACAATAACCGTATTATCCAACTTTCCATATAACAACTTACTCGTATGTACTGCAGACGTAATACACACGGACACACGGTTGTAATAGAAACAAATGTTTCCCGAGGAATAAGAATCAGTTGCTGGAAATTACCCTTTGTTGAAAACAACTCTTTTTGGCTCTACTATCAATAATTGTTTATAAAGATTAACCTAAGTGTAAAACCCATAAAATCAACTTACTTTTATTCGGCATGCCCTCCTGAACGAGCAAGACATAAATTAATGCGTTTACTAAAGAAACTATGAATACCTTCTCCAACATATCTCGAGTGATCATCTCTTTACTGTGGGCAATCCTCTGTTTCAAGTCCTCTACACTGTTACACGATCTTTGGTAGACAATTTGTTTTAGGAATCCCCACAAGAAAAAATCGCATGGTGTAAGATCCGGACTTCTTGGTGGCCATTCGACACTTGACCCCATAGAAATAATCCGTTCCCCAAATTTCTCTCTCAAAAGATTTATAGACGTATTTGAGCGATGCGCTGGCGCTCCATCTTGCATAAACCATAATTCATCACTTTGACTTAAATTTAAACGATCAAGTTCAGCAAATACTTTTTTTCTTAGTAGCTTTTGGTATGATGACGTTACATTTTCATCAACAAAGAAAGGTCATATCACCTTAGTCGCAGTTATACTACACCAAACCATTATTCCTTGTTTGTCCATTGACACTTCTGATCTCACGTTTGGCTGTATCGATGACCAATATCTTGCATGTGATGAGGACACAGAACCATTTAAGAAGAATTTTGCTTCATCGGAAAACATCACTTGAAATAAGAACATAGGGTTTTCATTTTTCTCGATAAACCAGTTACAGAAATAAACACGATCACCATAATCACTTGCACACAATTCAGAAACAATTCGGGCCTTGTATGGTTTTACCTTCAAGTTTCTTAAAATTCTTTGTAGCGTAGTTTTATTAATATTTAAGCCTAAGCTTCGACGAGCAAGGAATTTCCGCGGTGAACTAGTAACAGATAACAACACCTGTCTTTTTGTTTCTTCTGTAGATACACTTGGAGATCTTCCTGCATTTTTTCTAGATGCAAGATGGGCAGTGTGAAAACAATTGCTGCGGAATCAAACGGTGCGGAAATTGTACAAACGGCGAATTTGCATATCGTGTACTTTTAATCCGAGTTCTTTAACTATACGGGATCTTGTTGCTGTTGCAGATTTTTCTGATAAAATGTACCATTCAATTACATTAGCACGCAGATCCTGAGTTAAAGATTGCATGATCGAAGGACACTACAGTATGAATGCACTCTTTAAAGTATACTGGAAACGACAAGTAATTATCAAATGATTAAGCCAGTCTATTTCCGAGATTCACCTACTACGTAATGTCCATTTCCGAAGAAGTCAATCTAACCCAGGTGTTGATTACAGACACGAAATCCTATTGAACTGTCAACACGTTAACTCGTAAATCGTTGGTGTATTGCGATAAGAAAAGGTCTGAAACTGTTGTCAGCATACATGAACAAGAAGTTGAGTCAAGAATTAGAGGGTGTTTTATAAACAAAAGTTTGTTGACATTGCTTAAAATCAGCTTACAGTGGGACGCCAACAAATGATTCGGACGTGTTCCAGTGCTTCTTAAACACACATCTCTTAGCATGCATTCTGAATAGGCCAGAGAGAAGCATGGAAGATAATAAAACAAAGTTGTGTGGTTAAATGATTTTGGGACCTGGAAGGGGGAATTGAATCACTAAAGTGGTCGCTGGCACATGGAGGTAGCTTCTAAACATTAATTTTGGTATATTTCCAAATATTTTGACGCTCACGGGAAATAACGAAAAGTTTGAATTTTTCTTACTGCCTATCTTCCCCAATTTGGAGGTTTGGCGTAATAAAACTAGAAACGCATGTACCATCATAGATGAAAGGGGAGGAAGAAGAGGAATGGTATCGCATTTTCTACCTAAAACTGCTAATTTACAGCAAAATTCGTATAAATATAGAGCAAACTGCTTTCCTCATTTTACATTAAAACTCCAGTTAGGCCAATCAAATTTTGAGTTGACGCCACTAAAAAAGATCAACACATGAACATTATCATATTGTCGCTTTAGCTCTTTTTCTAAACAAACATTTTTCGACAATAATGCCAAATTTCACTTTAATAATTAAAAATATTTACCTTCTGCCAGTAGGTCCTTGCGTATAAGGACATTCACAATGAATTTCTATTTTTTATGAAAGGGGATTGTAGCCTAATATCAGTCACTGGTACAGTCCGCAGCAAAAAAACCTGCAACATGAGCATATATGTTTATTGTGAAACAACGAAGTTTTTTGCTCCAAAGTAAGTGTGCAGGGGAGAACGCCGAGGTTTCTCCTGGCGTGATTCATGCCACTTAGACGATATGTTGATTCCCTGTGCTGTTAGTCGTAGTTTTACAATAAACTTACATGCTCATATTGCAGGTTCTTTGCTGCGGATTGTACATGGAAATAGCATAGGAGCATTAATTCTGTGCGCCTTGCAATTAATTTCATGCTCATTGGCACTTGCAGAATAAAATTTGGAATTTTTATACTTCGGCCCCTGTGCCCTCCAGAGCCAAAAATTACCTACGGCGCCCTTTGTCCCCTGTTACCAAAATAACATTTCAGATTTGGAAAATACATAACTTTTTATTACAATAACGCCAAATTTCACATTAATCGACCAATAGAAAAAACCTTCTTCTGGTATGTCCCTGTTAAGGATATTTATCGTGATTTTTGGTGATTTGTGGAAGGTGGCTGTAGCACCACATCAATCACTGGCACATGGAAGAAGCATCGGAATATTAATTCTGTGTCATTTGTGATTAATCTAATACTCATTCACACTTCCAGAATAAAATTTGGAATTTTTATAAACATCCATCATTTTATGTTTCCTCTCCTGTGCCCCCCTAAGGCGGTGCGTTATCAAAATAACCTTCCAGATTTGAAAAACGCATACTCTTTTGATACAATGACGCTTAGTTTTACATTAATTAAAAAAAAACCTTCTTCTCGTATGTCACTACTAGGGATATTTATGGTGATTTTTTTTATTTTTGAAAGGGGGCTGTAGCCCCATATAAGTCACTGGCACATGCAAGGAGCATTAGAATATTAATTCTGTGACAGTGGTGAAAAATCTGACGCTCACTGACATTTCCGGAACAAAATTTTGAATTTTTATAAAGATCCATCATCGAGTACTTCGCCCCCTGTGCCCCCCTAAGGGGGTGCGTTATCAAAATAACATTCCAGATTTGAAAAACGCATACTCATTTGATACAATGACGCCAAATTTCACATTAATTAACAAAAATATCTTCTTCTCGTATGTCGCTACTAAGGATATTTATGGTGATTTTTTTAATTTTTGAAAGGGGGCTGTAGCCCCATTATCAGTCACTCTTACATGTAAGGACATTGGAGCATTATTTCTGTGACATTTGTGATTAATCTCACGCTTACTGGCATTCCGAAAATAAATTTTGGGATTTTGGTAACATATAACGCACCACGTTTTTACGCCCCTTGCCCCCCAAAAGGGGGACCTTCGCAAAATAATGTTTGAGACGGCTTTACTAGCTTTGTGAATGAGTGTTTTAGCATTTTGTAACAGATACAACTCATTTGCTCCAAAATGTTCACGAATAATTATTGGAGAAAACTGCTTTTAAAATTTAACATTGAATTTCCCATAAGGAAAATGAACTTTCGTATTTACATCCCTAAAAGGGGGGCTAAACAGCAATTTTCTCTTATTTTCTTTAGAAATTCGAAAAATTCAGATATTTCTCAATAAGAGTGACAAATTTTACATTAATACTGTATAAACTTCATCTTCTCCCAGCGCTGTAGAAAATAACACGAATTATGGAACAGTCTGTATATATATATATATATATATATATATATATATATATATATATATATCTGTACAAATCATATTTTGTCTTCAGAATTATATGGCTGGATTAAATGTATATACATATATGCTCTTCCTCAGCGATGTCTTTTTGTGCGTCTGGAGCAAACGCGAATGGACACCAGGTAGTATCTAAGTGGCTGGCGCTCGTGCAGCGAACAATTTTGAATTATATGTTTTTGCTTGCAGCGAAAAAATATATATTTATTATTCTTCTGTCTCCTATCTGAGTTTTCTTTTCTTCCTCTTCCCCACTCCTTTTTCTTCTTTCCAAAAGATTGGGAAAAGACAAAGAAAATATATTTAAAAAAAAGAAATAACGACAAGACAAAAGCTATTTCGTTTTCTATCACCCACCATCCTTGAGTATTGGGTGGAATTCGTGATAGCCAGTGGGAAATTCCACATAGTATCTACAGTTTTATTATTACTTTAAGATCTTTCGGAGAATTTCTCTTTTTTCTCTTTCACGTTTCCCTAAAGATTAATATATTTATAACTGATGTGTGTATAAGTTATAAGATGGAATCGAATCCCGGATTTTCACAGTATATTATTGGACTGTATGAGATAGATACAACTCCATACTTGTAAATAGTGTGCGTGTTTCAGATTTAATTCTGGTGGATTCATTAGTGTTTTTGGCACAATTATATACTTGTAAATAGTGCGCATGGTGTCAGGTTTATTTCTGATGGAAATATTAAGCTTTTAGTGCAATACCATACTTGTAAATAGGCACATGGTTTTCGGTTTAATTATGGTGGAAATATTAATACTTTTCGTACAATTTCATACTTGTAAATAGTGTGCATGCTTTCCGGTTTAATTCTGGTGGAAGCATTAATGTTTTTAATGCAATTCCATACTTGTAAGTAGTGCGCATGGTCTCAGGTTTAATTCTGATGGAAGCATTAATGCTTTTAGTGATAATTGATAAGGTAACTGAGTCAAGAGGGTAGCAAAATCCGGTGTAAAAAAACAAAAACAAGAAAATGTTGGCGTTGTGAATCGATGCACTGACAATGCATTATCTTATATGCTGTATGCAACATCTGGTCAGTCACAACTATTTAATTTCAGGGAGTTAATTTTTACTTCCGGTATCGTGTAAGTAACGAATCTATGAAGAGAGTACTTTCGCTCATTTATTTTATAATATTTTTATGTTAAAATTTCCGTATTATAATACATGGAGCGTTCAGTATGTTCTAGGCCTAAAGGTGACGCAACCATTATTAGTTGAAGAAACTTGCTGAAGCGATTGCATCATCTTTCCTTGCCATAAACACAAAAGTTTATAAAGAAGTGCATAAAGAATACGCTGCTATTTTAATAGTAAGGTGCAGAACGTTGATACCCAACAACGTCTACAAAATTAGACAATATCAAGCATCGTTCAGTGATAGAATTTTTGTGAAAAGAGATATAGCACAGTCTAATATTCATACACACATGATTGTAGTCTATGGTAAAAACATAACCTACTATACCAAATTGATAAAGTGAGCTGCCATGTTTCGCTCAGAAAGAAAATCCCTGGAATTTGACCTAAGGTCTAGCTGCGGTGTGGATGTGGCTTACGAAAAAAATGTGTACAAGAGCTGACTAATATATAATGAATAAGTGATATGTGATAGTTTCTCAGATTGCTACTACATTGGATATCTGTTGGAACAGCTGAAATAATCCTGTACGAAAAGCTGAAATCAAAGATACGCGCAAGATGGTACTCCGAATGCAGACGCCTAAAATGAAGGAACATCCCCTAGAAGACGATAAGCCATATAACCACTTCTCATTGCTTATATGCCTCATAATACTACGATACTAAATGCTTATTATGTCAACTTGATGAACCAACTCCGTTCAGAACTAAAAGGTAAAACAGTGCGGCAAACCATCCAGAAACTACTGCTTCTCCACGACAATTTTTCCATATACAGAGCCGCTGTTTCTAAAGCTGATATTCAACAGTGCGTATTCCAACTTCTTCTCATCTTTCGTATTCTTCAAATTTGGCCCCAAATGACATTTTGCTCGTTTCTAAAACCAAAGAAGTGCCTGTTTTACGTTACAGCGACGACGATGAGTTAATGGATGCTGTGCGAGACTTTTGACAGGTGCGACAAATCTTTTTTTTTTTTTCCTGCTAGTATTCGACATCTTACTGATCGATGTGCTAAGTGTGTTGAGATCAAGAGGTAAATCTAAAAACAGAAAAATAAACACACTGCTGAACAAGATTACACTTATTTAATATATATATATATATATATATATATATATATATATATATATATATATATATATATATATATATATATATATAACTCAGTTACACGTGACGTTTCGATCTTCTAGCCAAGATCCTCATCAGAGTGTAGAAGATCGAAACGTCACGTGTAAATGTGTTTTTTATATTAAATAAGTGCAGTCTTGTTCAGCAGTGTGTTTACCTTTCTGATTTTATTTGCAGGACGTATGACTATGATTGTGTGTGAGATAAATCTAAGTAAGCACTTTCAAACATCTACTCCTTAATCGTTTGGCTTAGAAATTATTGAATGCTCCCCGTAATCACACGTGGTACTTATGAGACATAGAAACTCTCAGGCTTAAATGAGCGATACCTGGTATTGTGTTTAGCGCAAGTCCTGTAAATGCATAGTGAGCAGAGCAAGAGTGTAGAGTATTAGCCACAACGAGATTAATGAATGCGAGTACGAGCGAGTGCGAGCACCAAAGTGAACTCAAGAGCTTAGTGAGCGCGGATCCAATAAGATTAGTAAGCACAAGAGTACGAGTGAGCGTGAACATTGTTGAGAACATCGTGCTTGAGGTAATGTGAATTTCATTGAGATTAGTAGGGCTGAATGAGCCTCAATTGTAGATTGGAATATGGCTATTGTGCGTGTGCTCCCGTATGTGCTAATTGCTATCGCCCATGTCCTTGGTGTACAATTTTCCAGATTCGGTTCCCACTGGAGTCCAGAAGTGTAGAATTTTCAGTATTTTGACTTAGTATACTGGTTGAATGAAAGAGTACTTTAGTTTAATGATACTGAATCCGAGTATTAAATTTGAAATCAAGAATCAACGATCACACATCATTCAACAAGAAACTCTGCAAACCGCTGTTCTCTTTCTATGCTATAACACCAGTGTTACTAAAATAAATGATTGGATAAGTTTGATTTAGTTAAATTCGGTGATAATTTCATGAGGGAAGTTACATCGATGAAACAAGAATTAGTATCGTGGGAAAACGTTCTACCTTTACAGATTTTAGCGATAAAATTTATTTTTTATCGATGTGATTTCTCTAGAGAACCACCACTGGTTAAATCATTAATATTGAGTTAAACTTCCAGTTAACAACTTCGATTAATTTCCACACAAATAGAAAAAAGTCATAGATAGAAATCAGATTAGTATGAAATTATTTCTAGACAGATTAAAATACATAGTCACGAAAGAGAGACTGAAAATATACACATTTATTCACTCCTACTTTGAGAAATTTTGCGGAAGTTGACGTGGCCCCTAATATTTTACATTCGCGTAAGGCCCTATATAATTGTACTATAAGTGCTACTCCATAAAATAAAAACTAGCTATCAATTATAATTTGTATTGGGCATGAGAAATTTTTCAGAAAATTGGTAGCCAAGATTGTAAATAACTGATGATAATGCGAAGAAAGCAGGGATCAAGATTGTAAATAGCTGATAATAATTTTAGGAAAGCAGGAATCAGGATTGTAAATAGATTATGATAATGCGAAGAAAGCAGGGATCAAGATTGTAAATAGCTGATAATAATTTTAGGAAAGCAGGAATCAGAATTGTAAATAGATTATGATAATGCGAAGAAAGCAGGGATCAAGATTGTAAATAGCTGATAATAATTTTAGGAAAGCAGGAATCAGGATTGTAAATAGATTATGATAATGCGAAGAAAGCAGGGATCAAGATTGTAAATAGCTGATAATAATTTTAGGAAAGCAGGAATCAGGATTGTAAATAGCTGATAATAATTTTAGTAAAGCAGGAACCTATTTTATAAACAAATGCTAATGTGAGGAAAACAGGAGTCAAGATGTAAACAGATTATGATAATGTGAGGAAAGTGCGAATTGAAATTATGAACAAATGATGATAATATAAGGAAAGAAGGAAGAAATCGTAAAAAGATTATAATAATGAGAGAAACTGAGAAAATATCATACAGTGACTTCAGTTTCTGGATCATAAAGATACAACTATAGGTTGCAGAATGAAAGTTGGTAATAATGATGTAAAAGTATTAGAAGCAATTCTGAATTTTTCTAAGTCTTACATTTGAATAAACAGACTAGTAGTAGTAATCAAAAAACTATTGTATACAAAGCTTTCTGTAATATGAATTCCTATATAGGTCCCTGTGCGAAAGTATATAAATAGCTTTCTAAATATTATTTATGGTAATCAATAGGTTTATGATATCAAAAGTAAGAGAAAAATCTATTTGGTTTTATACATTACAGACAAACACAATACTAACATGCCTACTTCAAATGTTCGTTTGATTCAATATGTGTTCTAAACCAACTCCATCTAGAGATCTAAACACACATAATGTAATATAGACTGGCCTTCCAAAAGCAATCGAGTTCCGGATTACACATATTAAAGGGAATTAGTTAACTATTGCGTTATTTCTAGTGTAGGCCTATAATGGAAATTGTGCATTTGACATTGCTATGACTTACAATCAGAAATACAAGTAGTATTGATAAGAAAAGTGATAATATACAGTCTCAAAAGTCCCCTGACACACACACAGACATACATATATATAGGCTATATATATATATATATATATATATATATATATATATATATAGAGAGAGAGAGAGAGAGAGAGAGAGAGAGAGAGGGAGAGAGTTGTGTAAATGGCACCCACGGACTAAGAGTACTATTCTACACTTAAAATAAAGCAATAGTTGTATACCTTTCGGGTCCTCGTCTGAAGACGCGAAATTCCCGGCGGGAGCTCATGTGGTTCGGATTCCACGTTAATCAGTAGGTCCACGTCTCATATAGCCTCGCTGCTGAACGGGACGTTAAACTCAAAATCAACTCAACTCTGAAGACGCGAATTGCACTATGTGTTTACGTTGCAGATAAAGAACCATAGAAAAGATCTACCAATTCATCTAATAGTTGCATCGATTCTTCCCAGACAGTAGTTAAAATCAATAGGCGTTGACACTAGTACCACTTATTAAAGTAACAATCCATGTAAGTGCTTGATGGATTGGTACAAAAATGCTAATTGTTCAAGTGACCCCCATAGCGGCTGATTGAGATTCCGGAGAGTATGCCACTATAATAGCATTTTCGCTTTGTTTTGACCTGAAAAATAACGTTCTGTTGTCCGTGGGCCCTATTTTTAGAATACCCAATATATATATATAAGATAACAATTGGAGGGTGCAAGTTAAATAAGGTAGCAATTGAGGATTCAAGAGGATTCAAACTAATAAGATGGCAATTGAAGAAACAAGTATCAAAAATTATAGTTGAAGATACATTAGAGAATGTGATAATTGAAGATAATACAATACTAATTACGGGTACAGGTTTGATAAAATGTCAATTAAGGATTCAAATCACGTAGAATGATAATTGATAATGCAAATTAATGAGATGACTATTGAGGATAAAAGCATAATGAAATAGTAATCGAGGTTACAAATTAGAGAATATGGTAATTGATGGCACACATTAATAAGAGAACACTTGAGGATAACAAGTCTGATAAAATGATGATTGAGAATACAAATGAGATAATATAACAAATTGGAGATACAAGTTGATAAAATACCAATTGAAGATAGATGTATCATAAAATTATAACTGAGGATACAGATATACAAATTGAGAATGCAAGTTAAATATGGGGAAAAATTGAGGTTTCAATACATATGAAAATGACAATTGAGCGCACAAGACTGACAATTGAATACATAATGATTAAAATTTTAGGCAAGTAAGTAATTGAAGAATTAATGTTAAACGTAACATTTCATAAACATAACAGAAGATGTGTTATCATCAGAACATTTAGAAGTACACTTTGAGGAAAATCTCCATAATTACATATTTTATATAAACAATGCTAATACTCGAATACTTAATTTAAAAGAAGAATAATTAAAAGAAAAAGAGCATGATCTCACAACGTCAGACAAAGCACACATTTTGCTCTGCGTAGGAGTTGAATGTAATTTATCTAAAGTACATACTCACAAGCAAGGTCAACTAGTGCAATGCTCGTTACTCAAGCGTGTATCTTCTGGAAAACCTTTTGTTATGTGTTAAAGGCGCATTTATGATATAAATTAAATAGATTTTCAACTTTACACTTTGTCCTTAAAGTTGTTAGCGATTATACCCAGACATACAATTTTCTTTCTGTCTAACGCCATTTTTTTGTAAGATAAAGAAGAAGAAGCATTATAAAAACGTTATTAGATTCACGTATGATTATTAAGAAATTTTAACTTGTACAGCGAAAAAAATAATGCAATTGTGTGCTGTAAAAATTAGTTACTAAACAGATCCTTATCTCAGTTAATTTTTATGATACTGCCAGTTTTCAAAGTGCATATGTGTGCATCTTTCTTTAATATATACATTTGTGCTAAACGTAAGTGAAGAAAATTTGCAATAGACAAAAAATTGAATAGAACAATAATAAAATGGCAACATTATTATTATTATTATTATTATTATTATTATTATTATTATTATTATTATTATTATTATTATTATTATTATTATTATTATTATTATTATTATTATTAGTATTATTATTATTAAAATTGGCATTTTCTCTAACGTAGAGTAATTATATAGTACGGCTATAAGAGATTTCAGCTGCTCTTCCCACTGAAACTGTGAAGACCGTGGCGCCACCACTCAAGGAAGTTGGGTACCACGAACTACTAAAAGCAAAAACGAATCAAATCATTCAGAGTGCCTGAGTCTAATACAATTAGCCAATGATACAATTAGCTAATCCCAGTAGCAGACGATTCAATTAGTTACAACTCTAGCCGGTAAAGTCGCAGAATCACTTTTGTTGCATTGTGGGAAAAAAATTAATTTCCATTAGTTATATACTAAGTGGTTCATCAGGGTACTAAGGTTAAATATAGTAAATGAAGCCTAGCCCACCCTTAGTCCTACCATCAAGAACATTTGTAATTCCAATTTTTATTGTAAAGACTTGTAATTTGTACATTCAAATTTGTCCGTGAGCTCCTTGTGGTTATATGGTTAACGTACGCATTTACAGCGCGGGAGAACCGGGTTCGATCCTCGGTGGAAGTTCATGTGGTTCGAATCCCACTTTAATCTGTAGGTTCACGTTTCTTATAGCTTCGCTGATGAAAGGGAAACTAGACTTTAAGTCAACTAATCGATCAATCAAATTCATCTGTACTAACGTACATACGTAGAAACAATTTCAAAACATTCAAGAAAATAAACATTTCCGAACATAAAAAACTGTAAGATACTTAAGTTCAAGTTTTCAGTTCGTGTAAATATAAGCACGTAATGAAAATTGTAATATTTATAAGAGAAATAAGATATATTCTCTCTCTTGACATTCAATAAACAGAGTTTCCTACTGTTCAAATTCAAACAATTCATTAATAGGTTCTTCGAATATTTTTATTCCTTATTAGAATATGGAATTTCTTATTAAGAGTCTTCATCCCGGCGAAATTAAAATACCGCTAATTTTACAGTAATTATGTGATATCTACAAAGATATAAAAGATAATCGAAATGTGGAACAAGAGCGCCCTAGACAATATTATTTTACATTAAATACCGTTATCACAAGTCACCTAGTGACTTCCGTTTTCAGCTGTTTAGAAACGCGAAAATAAATGCCGATTTTCAAAATGGCTCGAAATCGAAAGCAGATAAGTGAGTCGTGATAAAGGTATCTCATGTAAAAAATATTGTCTAGGGCGCTCTTGTTCCACATTTCGATTATCTTTTATCTATTTGAAGATATCACATAATTACTGTAAAATTAGCGGTATTTTAATTTCGCCGGGATGAAGACTCTTAAGGGTGGTTAAAACTTAAACTAGATTACGTACACCACTGATCGTACACACCTTTTAGCTCCGAATCAGAATCTCATAAGGAGAGTATAATGAAAAATTTTATCAAATTTTTCAAATGAAATAAGTCATCGAAGATATTAATTTAAATGTAGGTCTCCTGTATCTATTACAATAAACATGGTAACTTTCTGATAAGCATGCAAAGTTTTAAATTCTGTACCTGAGAGCATAATGTGCGTAAGTCACAAATCCTTATTTTCCAGAAAGCAGCAAAAGCACTTACTTCAGCAATTATTAAATACATATTGGCCAAACTACATAACTACATTATAGACTTGGTTAATTACGTCAGCAATCCGTATAGAACAAAATACAACCAACCATTCCTTACAGATCTCAGAAAGATATGCAAAATTGGTTTTAACTCATTTTCGCCAAAATTGGACTTACGCACTTCATGCTCTCAGGTACAGAATTATTTTATTTTGCTAGATCTTTGTTTGCATTCTCTGTGTAACTATTCCGTTGGTATGAACTTCTGAGAATTCCTTATTCTATTGGTTTCAACATTTCTGTCTCACACTCACATTATTATTATTATTATTATTATTATTATTATTATTATTATTATTATTATTATTATTATTATTATTATTATTATTAAAAATAGCTGGTATCCATCAAATATATGAACGTTTATTTAAAAACCATTTGTTTCCCCGAGCCTTCGCCTCTATACACTATAGATAGTTTAAAAACATACAAAACGAAAGCTTTAATTGTTTACATTTATCGATTTCGTTTCATTTTATTATTGAGTCTGCTCACAGCCACCCCTAATTTCATACCACATTTATACAATTGTTCAAGAACTTGGTGATACAATACATTCTGTTGATTTCAAAAATGAAATGAAATCTTTCAGTTTAACGTCCCACGTTTATGTCTTTTAGGTTAAGGGAGACGGATGATTGAGGCAGGTGAATGATGATGAAAGAATTGGTGGAACGAGAATGAGGGAGAAAACGGAATTACCCTGAGAAAACCAACGGACACGTTGATATCCCCCCACAAAATCATTTGACTGGGGACTGCACGCATCAGAGGTAACCATTGTAACCATTGCAGAGGTAACCAGAGGAGGATCGCTACCATGTAAGTAGTGTGAATGTTTATTATTAGAACTCGGCATGACATCCAGACTGAGACGCTTGCCTTTCAGTGTTTAGGATTGTTTTCAAACATTCATGAAGTATTTTCACTGAATATAGACATATATTTTTCAAGTTGTGTCACGAACATTATATTTATATTAATATATTATACTATTCATAATTTCATAATTATGATTTTTCAGTACGTTTTCTTTGTATTTTACTGAGGTCAGACAAGGATATTTTAAAACGAAATAAAATATATTATATACCCCTATATTCTTGGCGTCACATATTGCTTTTACGTTCATAAAAAATAATGTTTAGCCTTAACTGAATATATAAGAGGATCTAGACACATAAGGAGACTAGACTAGAGAGTAATTTTCAACGAAGCTTGACTAGTGGGTACATCACTTTTCTTCGCACATGCTTACTGATTGTTCATCGCATATATACATTTTTTCTTCTTTCTTTACAAGAAAAAACTTTTTTTCCACCCTCACACACAGAGTTAATGATCAAATAGCACGAACTTTAAAGCTTTTTATGTCTTTTTATTAGTCTGCATATTAAAATATCTTCATTATATTGCACATTCCTTCTTAAGGTAGTTTTAACATTAAAAGATAACTTGATATACAGATATATATATATATATATATATATATATATATATATATATATATATATATATATATATATATATATAAGAAGTCTTTACGGGTTTTTTACACAAAATTTATGATCTTCTACTTCTGACAAGGCTCGCATTAACTACTGATTAATGGTAAAGATTTGGAGGTTACAGTTTGACGCAATAAAGAAAAAAAAAGTGTAATAGAGAACAAAAGGGATGTTAAGAAACTCCACGGATTTTTGGATATTTAAATTGATTATTAACCTACAAGGACATATTCTTGTATTTGTAGATTGTTAGCATGGTATCCTTAGCACTTTTTTAATATGTATATGTACACATAAGGTGTTTCGTGGGAGATTTCTTGTGTGAGTTTTTAATTGAATGCAATCAAAACCCTTAGTTTATTGTTTTTTTTTTCTTATACTGTCTTCTCTTATCTCTTCGTTTCGTCTTGCGAAGACTAATGAGAAGAAATCTTCACTCAATCTTCAAGATCTTCACTCCATCTTAATTATTGTTAAACACTTTTTTTTTAAAAAAAAAAAAAAAGAAAGAAAGAAAAAATAGATATATATACTATGTTCTTTTCCCTTGTTCCAATAATAATAATAAGATACAATTTTCTTTATAAAAAATAAATAAGACAAATATACATGTAGATATATTCGTTGCGTGTGTTCTAACTTGAATATATATATAACATTATTAATTTTAAAACTTGGTTTAAAGAAATGAGAACTGATTCTTATCTTAAAACATCTTTAAATTAGTTTGATTAATATGTAATTTATCTTCTTTTTTGCTCAAGAAGTGTGTTTTCTTTTTTAAATGTTAAATTAAAACTTCAAAGATGAGGTTAATAGATAGAATATTATGCAGTTTAAAACTTTTTACTGTAACATTTAAGAGTGTGAGTCATCCCAACTTCTCTCTTTCTTTCTATCTCACTTTTTTCATATAGAGGCTGCAAAGATAGGAGCAGATTTTTAGAGCCTAAACTTACTTAACCTTAAGAAGTGATACTTCAAAAAAATGAAAGGATAAATATATATATTGAAAACGCCATGCTTTAGAATGATAAGCTACTAAAAGAGCGAAAACTTAGTTTTTGAGATTCGTCCTAGGTTTAAAAGTATGCACCCTAGCTATACGCTACTTTTACGTTTAAATTATTGTTTTAATTTAAATCAAATACAGGGTGTCCAACAGGAACAGGCACAGCTGTACAGAACGATACATGCAACAGAAAGGATCATAGGAAATAATATAACTATAGGATGTAACAAACTTGTAACTGTCTTAATAAATTCTGGTATCCTCTATCGACATGTAAACATGTTTACAGTAGCACGTCTAAAGTCCTGAGGAGAAATGCTTTGTATCTTATTTGCAATGTTCTCTTTAAGTTGTCGATAGTCCGAATGCAACTTGCCATAAACAAACACTGAAGGATGATAAGTCAGGCGATCGAGGAAATCACATCTGATTCCTTAATGGAGCAGGGTGATTCTGTGATAGAGAGCTTGCCTCTAGTGCTAGGGGTATCTGGTTCAACCCTACACCATGTGTTTGTTGTGGACAACATCGAGTTCTCCCATTTCCTCCCACATTTTCATTTTATCAATTCTATCAAAATCATCTACTTTCATTAATCACCAGCCTCCTTTAGCTGAAAGAATTTACTGGTGGGGCATTAAATTAGATATTTCAAATATTCCCTTACCTCTCCCTTTTGTTGGCCATATCGAGCTCAGCCCCCAATCTTTAAGAGTGTAACTTTCACCATTACTGTAGATGAATGAAGTATTTGTACTCTGTGTGTCGGACACCTTCCATATGAAAATTTCGAGCCTTTTCGTGCCAGGGGAAACCTCACTCAGACTGACTGGTCTGAAAAAGCTGTTATACTTTTCCGACCGAGTGTCCCAACTGGCAAATCAAATTCTGAACTGCTCGCACTAAAGGTGAGAGCCTTAGCGACTATGCTATACGGGTCACTGGTTGCAAATTCAAAGTTGAAGACTAGTATGAAACCGGAGTTTGTAGTGGTTTCACTAGGCTTCACAAGTGATAAGCAGCAATTATTAAATAGTTCACAACAAACCGGAAATTACTAATGGGAGTGACTGGCAATATTTTAAAGGGGAGAAGTCATGATTTGAAATAATTTGAAAAGGCTGATATAGTTTGGTAAAGAAACAGGAGTCCGTTTATAACGGAAATTGGGTATACAACGGATTATCTATGTAAAAATGTTTTAACTCAGTTCTTGTTCACGTGTTACCTTTAATCCTATTTCTCAATTTATCCATCTACTCTCTAATTCTATATTTTACTTTTACCCTTCTGAACCACAAGTGAAAGAAAACTAGCCCCCCCCTTACTTCTGTTCTGTTGAAGTACTCCAGCCTTACTACGTGCAAGTAAGTGATTAGAATCCGCCTTCGTGTAGATCGCTCAGATAAGACATTTTAATCGATACATAATATCTAGACCAATAGTTCCCAAACAAGCAGGCGGGGGAAGGAGAGAAGGCGTACACTACTAAAATATTGTACCGTGTATTCCTATTTGATACCGAAGCCAGAACATATACACCAAAGATATTAAATGAAAGATGATGTAGTGAAGATAGAAGGCTTTACAACGTGGTAGGAGGAGAAATGACATCATTTTTGAAAGGACTGGGATTCTATGTCCTCGTAATAGCTCTTTTCTTTCTTAACGTTTACGATGCCTTTAGTACGTCTGGATTTTTCCACGGCATGAAAAGATAAGCAGAAAACTCTAAATTCTAAGACTATTTTAAAATGTAATATCGAATCAATTTTGTGGCCAATGTTATTTGCAATCATAACTTCGGGGAGGCTTGACCCTCTTCTTCTAGATCTAAGAAATTGCTGTTAAGTTACTCCTGTCCTCTAACATATAGGGTCTAACATCAAAAAGAACGATCGTCTATGTTCTGCCTTATGCCAATCAAGTTAAAACACACTTTCGGGAATTTTTTATACGCCAAAATAGTGACTTTAAATTTTGAGTTTGCTCATCTTCCCACAGAACAACATTTTTGTTTTAAATGGAAGAAAGCATTGTTGCGGCTAGCACATAGACCAGTCACTAGAACTACTTTACTATTTTCAAAGCTAAGATAATACGGTAATAAAGACTATACGGTAACGAATGAAGCCACATAAAAGGAGTAGAAGCAATATTATATCAAAAAACGCTAAGTGAATGAAGGCTGACTAGGCAAAATAAAAGAGAAATCACGTGAAAACTCGTTAGATCACGCTACAAGACAGCATAGACAGATGTTATAGTCTTCCGAGAGTGTAGAATTAATTATTATAAACTACCCTTATTCACTGATATCTACCAGTTACGTTATATGTTAAATAATGTTTTTCCTCCCTCCATGATACTGCACTTTTTACATAAAGAAACATGATATCTACAGTAGCAATATACTAAAACATGTAAACACGAGAACTCAACACGAGACTGCATGTTCAGCAAGCATTTGCTGGATGCACGATTGTAATAGTATTCATAACAGAACCTTTGGTAAGCTCTTTTGTACAACAAGAATGCATATGAATGTCTAATGAACAGGTGTGGATCAAATAATTTTACAGAGAAAGTCATGGTTAGTTTCTATGTGAGCACCTGTTTATATCATTCACAGACAGTTTGCAGAGAATTCTCAGGCCTTTCCTGCTAATACCACATCAAGTGTGACAGTTACGATGAACAAGTTAAGTCAAGCTCAGGTATACTTTTTTATTTCGTTCTTCTCTCTTCACCTTTTGTTAATGGTTATGTAAGGAGAGAAGTAGAGAAAGATAAAACTAAACCGAAAGGGAAAAGAAGAGTTGTGCTTAGACATTCATGGCCCAAAACCGACAAAGGTTGTCAGAATAAATGTGTAAAGGTTACATACAATAGTCTTCACCTTTACAACCTCATACAATTTATGATTTGTAAAGTTAAACTCAATGGACTTCCTTTAATTGTTATTTCATTAACTGAAAAATAAAACAATTGACAAAAATGTTGTTTTATAATGTTTGTTTTAATATATATTTTTTTAAAATATTTTCTTTCATACACAAAGGAAAAGGTAGGGCCGCGGTGTCTCAGTGGTAGAATGTTCATATCTGGTCGTGGAGCCCATGGTCAGATCCCAGCTAACGCCAAGTGAACTGTGTGGCGGACAAACACCGTGTGCGTGGATTTTCTCGGGGTTCTTCCGTTTCCTTCCATTTTATTCATTCTACCATTCCATTCATTTCTCTTCATTACCGTCTCCTTTAGCCTAGCCGGCATAACGTGGGGCATAAAACTGAAAGATTTAATTTTCAAACGAATATGTAACAATACTATTACAATAGCCTGTCAATACATGTTTGATAGTCATGTCGTTCACAATATTAATCAAGAATTTATTCCCTCGTTCAAACAAAAATAACAATAAAACTGTAATATTTCCCATAAGTAGAAGCTTTGCTTTGTTATAATTAAATATAAACTAATTATTTGCTGAGCAAAACTATATATTTTCATTAAAATTCAACAGTGTATCACATATTGTCTGATGAAGCCAAAGAGTTAGTTGGCGAAAATGTAACACGTGTTGAATTTTAATGAAAATATATAGTTTTGCTCAGCAAATAATTAGTTTATATTTAATTAGTTTATATTTAACAATAAAACTGTTCTCAAATTAAATTAATTACTCACTTTAGCCACGTAGATATATTTTGAAACAACCCTTATGACCTTAATGCTTCTTTTTGTGCCTTTAAGACTATAAATTTATAACTAACTGGTTCATACTAGCTCCGCTATTTTAAATAACTTTAACTAAAAATGCATATCGCTGAGCAAAGCAATGTTTATTTAAAAAAATGATAAATGTGGGACAGTTTCACCAAGTAACTGAACATATTGGCTTCATCAGACACTGTGTCTGTGAAGTCTGTGACAGTATCTGATGAAGCCAATATGTTCAGTTACTTGGTGAAACTGTTCACCATTTATCATTTTTAAAATAAACATTGCTTTGCTCAGCGATTTGCATTTTTTAGTTAAAGTTATAAATTTATATTCCCTCTTTACAAATGTAACATTTTTTCTCTTCTCTCATAAGCATAAATTAAAGAAATGGCAATTACAGTTAGCTTGTGCACTGAAATTAACGAATTTATGACAAGAATAATTATTACAACATGTGATATCAATACATGTTTAGCAATATTAATTACACTTCATTCTCTCTCGTTCACACAATAATAAATAAATAATGATCCTCTTTGTATTTGTAGAGCTACAAATTTATAAAATCCTAAGTAGAAGAACGTAGCGTTTTTTTCCTTTTCTTTTGTAAATATAATCGATGAGGTGACAATTTTTAATTAGCTTGTGCACTTTAATTGATCTGTTTGCCTACATAAAGCTCAGACCAATTTTGAGATCATAACAAAGTTTCTTATGCTGGCAACAGCCAGCGAAAGGAATATTCAGTTTTATGTAAGTCCATGAGATGAATCTATATTACGAATTATTATTATTATTATTATTATTATTATTATTATTATTATTATTATTATTATTATTATTATTATTAGTGTTATTATACTGTAAATGAGACAGTAAATTCGTGATTAATATTGTCAAACATTTCTGTTATTGTAATATATTGTGAAGCATGGCTGTCAAAAATATGTTGACATATTATCTTAATTTTCTTGTTATATAAATTCGTTAATTTATTGACATTCTTTAACAAAAGAAAAGTCATGTTTGGCAATATTATTTTACAAGTTTAAACGACTATTATGATAACAACAATATCTGAAATTTGGTCGTTTATGCAATACATTATGGTCGACAAGTTGTAAATTACTTTAGAAATCAGTAGCAATAAATTATTCATCAAAATATATCAACGTGATTTCACAAATAACTGTCCGTTCCATTATACGTTACTATCTATTGCACCGTTATTCTGTACAATATTCAATATATAAGGTTACTTTCCTGAACATAAATGATTAAAAATAACAACATGATATGATTATTTTATTTAAAAATAAATAAATAAGGAAAAAAGTATAAAATTCTAAACGTGACTTGTATGAACTTTTTTCAAGAAGGAAATCTCAATTTGATTTTGAAACAAGGTAATTATGCTTAACCTTGCGAAGTGTTTGTGCGAAATTTAGCAAAACTATTACGCCCTTCCTTTTAAAATTAGTCTAGCCGGAGAAAAAGAAATCCCTTACCACTCATAACTGGTTACTTTCCTGTACTTAGTTTAGTAATTGTGAGTAATTTCAATTTTAATTTAGATTATGTTTTTTTTTTATTATTATTTTATTTTATGAACAATTTATGTTCAGCAATTAGTCAGGCCAAACTAGTTTTGTTCCAAGAAACTATATGTTTAAAATATAAATGAAATTTAATAGATATGCGTTATTTAATATTCATTCATATATATATATATCAAAGGTAGCTTATAGTTAACTCACTAACACGATGAAATTGATCAACCTGAAAATAATGAGTTCAGATAAAATTTATTGACAGTACACTAAATTATGACCGGAATAATTTGTGTGAATTTTACCATTAAATTTTCATGATACTCTACTTAACGAAATATTTACAGTAAAAACTGTCTTTAACTCTTACTTCCGTTGTCAGGAATTTTGATTTGACATTGAAACTAGGAAATTACAATTAACCTTTGAAGGGATTATGCATAACATAGGTCTAAATTTCATAGTATGTGAACTTATTTATCGAAACAGAAAAACCAAGAATACTTTAATTAAAAAAAAAAATTAGCGACCCTTGATTAAGTCCTCTGGTCTGAAAGAGACAGATTAAGGTGAATGTGGAATGAGAATGTGGTAGGCTCAACCTGACAATTTGAGTAATTCATTACAAAATCCCGTCTCTTGAGATCGAACGAAGGAGCTCTCGCACAATGGATAAACACTCTACTACTGATCCACCGTACCCCCAAGAAAGCTTTCTGGTCAAAAGTAAGCTGTAGTGTTTATTATCACCAGTTGAATTATAGTATATGCGAAGTTTTAGAAATGCTAAATGTTCGACCTTAATTGGAAGTATATGTCATTTATCCCACATTGAGGTACAAATTGTCGTCTCATATTAAGCTAGATATACATATAAATTCTATGTCAGATTTTTTAGACTTCCAGACTATGCTCTGCATAATTTTCGGGAGTTTTAGAAGAACAGCTTTGTCCGTCCATGTGTCTCTTGACTGGTATCAGAGTAACAACGGTAAGTGATATCGAAATGCGATTTCTGTAACAATCAATTCAGCGTTCCAGAGATAGGCTGCATCTCCTCCGTTAACTCTCTGTTCAAATCAGCCATTTCCGGTTTCAACATTTATTGTCATAGAAGGAAAACGGTAGGCCTAACAGATAGCGGAGAGTGATTGCTTGCAAACGATTCAGTGCCTCAAGACATGTCACGACTATTTACAACACTATCAAAAGTGGAAGTGGAACTAATTTACTATTGCTTCCGGTTTCAATGCAGGTACAACGTTTATCACCATAGAACGAAAACAGTAACAAGTAACAAGAAACGTTAATGATTCAGCGTCTCAAGACAACATATTGTGACTATCCACATCAATTTACTGAAACTGGAAATGGTTCAAATTTCATATTTCTACCCGTTTCATCCACAATGCAAAAACAGTAAGAGATATCGAGATGTGGTTTTCTGCAATCGATTCTTCCTCACAAGGATATGTTACATTTTCTTCGTTAACTCTCTATTCAAACCAGAAGTGGTTCAAATTAACCATTTCCGGTTTCAACATTTATTGTCATAGAACGAAAATGGTCATAGATAGCGAGGAACTTTTTTGCACCACTATCAAATTTGCATGGTTTGAGGTCTTAGTTTCACACTGTGAACGATACTATTTAAAAAAAAAAAATGTTTCTGTATCGCAAATTGCTCAACAAATTTAAAATGGCGTAGCAATTTGTAAGTTTTATATTGCATTTTTCAATCAAACAAAATAATAATTATTATTATATTTTACTGTTATAAGGATAGGAAGTAATAAAAAGATAAGATTTTTTGAACATCACAAATTATAATAATAATGAAAAACAATGCAAAGAAAAAATAATTTCATTTTCTTCTTTTTTTTAAAGTGCAAACTTTGACCTATTGACTGTCAAAGCTGATAGCTGTTTTTGAATATGTCCATGTCGAGTTTTCTATTAAGTGCTGAATCCTTAACGCTTTTACGAAACGGAGAATTAGAGTTATGCAGTCTACAAAGTGAATGTTCATTTTTACGATAAAGACACAATAACTTAACTTCATACAAATGTTTACATCCTTATTGCTATTGTAGTCAAACACAACTCGGTTCTCACTTTTCTACAAGTTCTAAACCAAATACTGCTTTCCTTTATCCATTTTCAATGGAAAACAAGCTACGTAACAACCAGATGTATCATTTACGAACTACTTATCAGAGCTTGAAACAACTATGAAATGACAAAAGGCAGAACAGTCTTGCATCTCAAAATCTCATTAATAAGTTTTATTTCCAGGTAAAATATAAATGCCAAAGTACCCGAGGTATCTTTGTTACCAATTCTATGGTAAGTCTCCATAGTGTGGTGTTAGTTCGTAGGGAATTTGTTTATATTATTGTGAGTCTACAATATACCTAACGGGAAAAGGTATCTTTGTTACCAATTCTATGATAAGTCTCCATTGTGTGGTGTTAGTTCGTAGAGAATTATTTTATATTATTGTGAGTCTAAAATATACCTATCGGGCAAACCCTGGGTTTTCGAGCGAGCAGATATTATTCATTGAACGTTTACTACTATATATCACATTGAAAGAAAGCCGCTCTGTCTTGAGGGAAAGACACTGATAGGTATATACTGTTTGTTGCAGAAGTACCTCACTTCGGTAAGAAATCATATTTGTAATTGTATCGCATTTTGTGATACAATGTTTCGTTTGCATTGCATTTGTATGATTTTGTGTCCCGAACTGCGGTACAATACCACTTAGAAACACACTGATATATATATGTAGTAGGAAGAGAGAGATACAATGAAAACTTGTTGAAAGATACTTTTTGAAGAAATTTAGTTTGCACGTTTAGAGCAGAATCTTAGTGAAGTTTATCAAATATACACACACATATATATATATATATATATATATATGAAAAATTGAATTGTACCGATCTGTATTTATATAAAGTCACAAACTTAAATAAAAGAGTATTTCCTACACTTACCTTCTTCTAATATACTAATCTCAAGAATTTAATTTAATGAAAAACATTTCAAACCACGTACAAGACTTGCAACTGTCACAACGATTAAATAAACAGCAATATGACAAGTTGAAGTAATTTAACGATATTAGTGCATTAATTGTAGCTTATAAGAATTCAATATTCTTTTAATCCTTTGTAAGTCTTCAAATAATTCACATTAATTGAGTTTTCATTCTATTCGGTATTGAAAGTTTAATATTATTGAGTTTTAAATGCAGGACTTGTTTGAGGACGAAGTTTAATCTAGTTCAAACACATTGATCGAGAAAGTACTAAAAATAATATTAATAATAAAAAAGAAGTACTTACCGAGAAGTTTGGTTACAGCGCCCTGCTGTGTCAGCATATGCTGTGCTAGGTCATAGTGTCGTAACCCAAAGCGTGATAATTCTAGAAGTCGTTGCTGCGATACTAGAGACGCCAAAGGATGAGTCCCATAGAGTTCTCTAAGTGGCGGTGGGATAGAACTTGAGGAGGGGGCAACAGACCCGCTAACGGGAGGTGGCACTGGAAAAGAATACATAATAACTTAGTTTCAGATATTAGTTATCATAATATAGTAGCATTTTACAATATCTGGGCCATTTCTACGTTTGTAAGAACATTCCGTCTTTACATAATGGATGTACACTATAAATATTATACGATATACCTAGATGCAATTCAGTAGCAGTAATATTAGAGTGTACAGTAAAATACAGTGCTTTTTTATATGTTTAGGGTGGCAAGTTACAGATGCGATGAAAAAATAGTAATATGTACTAATGTGTTACTGAATATAGCAACAATCAATTGTCACGTTAAGTAATTAAAATGCTAATAAAAGGACAAGTGTCATTCATTTGGGGTATTTATTAAAACCGTCACCTTAGATGATAATAATATAGAAAAAAATAATATTACAAGATTATGATATAAGATATAAGAAGTATAGTGGTTGGAGTTATATCAAGAAGAAATTCCTGGTTCTCTCGTGTGTTTTTAAATGTTACGTAGTCCTCCTTTCACGACAATATGTCATGCAAAATTCATCAGCACAGTGCATACTCACAAACTCAGGCCTCCCTTCACGACTGTCAGTCCTGGTTGGTTCATCCTGGATGCAGATTGAATATACCAAACTACACTATTAGCGGGTGCAGGTCGAATGATCCATCTTGTTTTAAAACGCCAGGTTTTATATTATCACAAAAACTATTTTGGATTTAGAAAGGCACTGTTTATGCTGGTTTCTTTTTATTATATGGAAAATATGTTTTTTTCAATTTTTTTTTCAAAATAATCACCTTGAAAGTTTTTATCTAATATATTTTGATACCATCACCTTGAATATACTTTGATACCATCACTTTGAAAGTTTTTATTTAATATATTTTGATGCCACTGGAAAATCCGTTTGCGCACTAGTTCTTTTGTAACAATGTCATAGGACGTGTTGTTTTTTTCTTTTCCGTAGTTGGATTATATTGTTAATTTTGTTTTTTAATAGAACTTTCACAAAGGAGACATCACAAAGTATATGAGTGTATAATAATTTTAAGCTTTTCATCGTTTAATGTTTTTGGGAATATAATAATCCCCCTTTTAATAAAGTACAATGGTCAACTGTTCATGAGAACCAATGACATAGAATCCCTTAAAAATTTTCATCGTTTAATGTTTTTGGAAATATAATAATAGGGATCCGCAGGAGTGTCTACTGGAACTAGTCTCTCACCCTCCTAAAAAAAAAAAAAAAACTTTGTATCTCTTTTTAAATAATATACTCCCAAGGGTCAAATCCCTCCGATCTTTTGACTTGGATCTTCCCCAACAAAAATATCTGTGTACGCGCTTGTGGAAGACAGAAGGCAAATAAAATACTTTATGAACAAACTTATAAACAATCCATCAGTCTATTCATGTAATATCGTGAGACAAAAAAAAAAAAAAAAATCGTCCTATCATAAATTGCAAAGAAGTCCAGCAAGGCAACTATGATCAAAATGTTGCTTTCTTACTGCAATGAAATCAGTATGTTCATGAACGAATTCATTAGATAGATAGAATCTATAATTTTGACGTTTTGCATCTTAGTCGTGTTTACAAAACTCATACTCAAAATATATCCTCTCTATGTATTCAAAAATATCTCACACGATCATACACATATCTTTATTCTCACTAGAGTTTATTACAAGACGAAACTTGAGATTGTCTCTCTCCGAAGATCGTGAATGTGATGTCTCATGTTTGAGAGTGTTTCTGTTTCTATTGGAAAATCCCTGTCTCATCTCGAAAATTCTTTCTCATCTTGACTCATAGACAACTCTAACTCACGACATAATAGGTAGGGAGCTTCTTTAGTACGCTGTCTTACAGCTGGTTTACAAGCCTAGATATTTTCTAGCATGTCGCATGCTTCTTTCTTGTTCCATAATATAATAATATTTATTGTAATGAATAATGCAGTGTTATCATAATGTAAAATAATAATAATAATACACCACATATAGAACAATGGTAATCCAAAGAGTGTGTGTTTCGTAGATATATTACGCGGAAAGCACTCTGCCCCTGTGTGACGTTTTCACTGGACTTAACGATATCTAAATACAAGTAGTTTCCAGTCACTTCACTATACCGGATCAACACTAGCAATTATGGACTTCACTGGAAAATCGAGCGCACAGCACTGTAGAGCTCAGAATATGCAGACTAAGTTGCAGTAAAAGTATACCTTACAAGTAAGTTCAAGTGAGTTTATTTTCCACTGTAAGATTACGGTATATTTCCCAATTATATACAGGTTCCGATCTTGAAACCGGAAATGAATAATTATCACGCCTGGTTTCCAATAGGGATATAATGAAGGTTGAACGTATTCGTGGGACGCTTAATTCACACCAGAAACCATTTTCCCTATTTCTTACCGCTTTTGCTTAAAATATTTAAACGGAAGTGGTTGAATCTAATACTTTCGTCTTCAATAGAAACAGAGCAAACGTGAAGTGGAACCTTCTTATTCTTGGAGCGCTGAATCGCAAGCGCCGAAGCGCAATTCAAGAAAACATTTGTCATTATCTTATATTATTTTTCTCTGTATGTGAATTAATATTAAAACCAGGAACGCACAACATTTGGCTACGAAATCATATCTACAATTTCCGTTTTTGGTAGAGGAATAAAAGTTTTGATGAAGGGATAGGGGATTAATAGAGGGATAAGAGTTTTGATAGAGGAATAAGAGTTTTGATAGAGGGATAAGGGTTTTGATAGAGGAATAAGAGTTTTGATAGAGGGATAAGGGTTTTGATAGAGGAATAAGAGTTTTGATAGAGGGATAAGGGTTTTGATAGAGAGATAAGAGTTTTGATAGAGGAATAAGAGTTTTGATAGAGGGATAAGGGTTTTGATAGAGGAATAAGAGTTTTGATAGAGGGATAAGGGTTTTGATGGAGGGATAAGGGTTTTGATAGGGAGGAAACATAATATTCGGGCATTCAATTCATGTATTTAAAAATGTTATCCTTTACTGTTTTTGATCTATTTATCGACAGGCAAACGAACAGATTTATTCTTATAACATTTGGTATTGATACTTTCCCATAGCATACTTTTGATATCTAATAATTGACGTTAACAACTTAATATTATTAGATTCTGCTGTGAAATCTACTATCATATCGATAATATACACACACGCGTCTCTAGCGGAAGGGACGGGGGGTGACGCGTTCCTTCCAATATATTGAAGTACAAAATATTCAATATTCTATTCTAATTTAATTTATTTACTAACGACAGAATAACATATAAATAAAAATAATTATATTTATTTGGAATATAATATTCATGCTGTGAAACGATTATAAGAGTTCTTGATATGTCTCACAGGGTCCGTGAAGGTAAGCAGAAAGGTGACAAATGTAACCGAAGATAATAAACAGGTTGGGCTAAGTACTACCATTTAAATCACTTTCTTTGGTGTACCCCTTCCCCAGTTTTACATACCAGAGACGCCAGTGAGAACACATATTTCGTGCTTACAAAAGTACTATCCACCGCAGAAACGCTAGAACAGTATCTAACCTCCACGGCGACTTGACCTCGCCTATGACAAGCCACACTAACTACATCATGTAAACCAATTTACTGATCGTCAAATGAAGTGAAACTTATAGTTTAACGTCATACGATTATGCTTCGAAGCAATAAAGGAGACGGTTATTAAGATAATGAATGAAATGGTGGAATGAAGAAAGTAGTAGGAAACGGGGGAACCCCGAGAAAAGCCACGCACACGAAATTTTATTATTCGTAAGCTCACATAAACACTTACCTTTGTTTACAACTGTAACGCATGTATTACACATCACCGAGACAATATATTTTACCTAATTAAGTAAAACAAAGATAATAAATTACCACGTTAGTTTTCTAGTGTGCACATAAATTAAATTAAAAGTTATCATGTAGTAGTTTAATCTATGCACAAACAGAATTACTTGTAGACTTCATAAAAGATGAAGATTAAAGAACGATAAAAGTTCCATGATAATACAGAGCATAACATTATAAAGATTTTGCATGTGCAAGCTAAGAGAAATGGTACAGCGAAAGAGATAAAAGATATAGAATGCGTACATCTGTAGACTATTTTGCAAATTACATTAGAACAAATTGCAAAGGCTTGTACTCTCTGGTTTCGACGTTAATTACATGATTTGCACTCATGTTCATGTATGTGCGTGATTTGCGGTCTACTATCAGGCATGAGGGGCTGAGCGGAAAGAGGGAAGACGATACAACAATGATCATGCTTCCTTTTCGTTCTATTTCTCTGTATTTCTGCAATTGAAACCGACCTTCTCTAGATTTATATTGTAATCGATACAATAAAAGCGTGCTAGTTTGCCCGCTTCCAACATGTCATCTCGTGTGGAAGTACAAAATATTTAGATGATATTACGGCCTTGCGTAAATTATATAATTCCTTTATTTAGGCTTCAAAATAGATTTTTTTTCTAATTTACGTAAAGTTTTTCATACTTTCGAAATTCGTTAGTTTTTCATACGTGGCCATTGCAGCCTATTCACGAGGTTTGTATATAGTAAAGTAAAGGTCACCCTCCTTTTGAGCAGGCCAAAAAATTCCAAGAGCTGCATGAGGAGATAAAGGCTGCACTTTTTCTTAGCTGTACGAGATAAAAGCTGCATATTTTCTTACTGTATAAGGAGATAAATCCTGCACATTTTCTTAGCTATATGAGGAGATAAAAGCTGCACTTTTTCTTAGTTGTATGAGATAAAAGCTGCATATTTTCTTAGCTGTATGAGGAGATAAAATCTGCACATTTACTTAGCTCTATGAGGAGATAAAAGCTGCACTTTTTCTTAGTTGTATGAAGAAATAGAGGCAGCACATCTTGACTTATGCACTCATGGATGTGATGTAACCCATTTCACGCTCTGGCCCCTTTACTTCTCCAAGTTGCCTCAGGAACTCATTTCAAGGAGAATGAAGTTCAGAGTTGTATAGAAATGAGAGTAGAACGAAAATGGTTTCCATCTTTTACCGAGAATCGAACCTGGGTCACCCACCTAGTAGGTAGACGCCTTACCGATTATGTTACCATGTCTTCTCATGTTTATATAAATACTACCTGAAATCCCCGTTCTTCACACGGGAAAAATAGGTTTATGGAAAAGATTTGAAGTCCCTCATTTCTAGAATATTTTGGAAAGTCATACCAAATTTCGTATTTATTTCCACAACTTTTTTAAAAAATCAACAGAGTTCTATTAGTCTTCTAGAAGGTTCTACACGATTCTATTAGTTTCTTTTAAAAATTCAGATCATTCTACAGACCCCTATTCGTTTTTTTAAAAAAAGAGAGAAAAAAGAAAGAAAGAAAGAAAGAAAAGAAAATTCTAAAGCTCTATTGACTAAATAATTTGGGCTACTAGCACTTATCAGTATGGTTGTTTCAAAGAACTTTTTTTTTTAAAAAAATAAGCCCAAACAGGGAAATTGATTCATTAATTAAAGAATTGATTTTAAGTTGAACGTCCCGCTCAGCACAAAGGCTGTAAGACGTATGCATAATATGCTATCCGAACAACAAGAGCTCCCACCGGGAATCGAACCCGGGTCCTCTGCACCGATGAAAGTCCAAAACTGGAAAAGACAAACTTCATAAATATAACGTGAAAGAGTTTGTCTTGTACATGTTCACAACATCGAAATGGTATCATTAGCAACAAATATAATTTTAGTTCAGATTAAGCGGAATAGTGTTGTGTGTGGTGATAAATATTAATTTGCCAGCTGACTTTTTAGTAGTAAGAAGCAAAAAGACAATTTGGTAGTTGAGAAGTCCCTTCGAAAGAAAGGACATGAAAAAAAAAAGAATGTTTTAAGGGTAGAGTATAGAAAGTTTATTAAAATGTGCTAAGAGCAAACGAGAAGAGGGTGAGGTTACAGCGGACAGAAAAATGATTTGAATATATATATATAGTTATATATGAAAGGTAAGGAAGGAAATTTTAGTTCATTAGTGCATAATTATGTAAATGAGGAACATAACCAAACACTTGATAAGAATGTGAGGAAGGTGGGAAGAACGAAAAAAAAAATACAGATGCAGGAACAACAGTGAAAATGAAGCATACAGAGGATGATGAGGGAAAATAAAAAAAGGAGTATTATAATGGAGATTAAGTGACCAGAGAGGAGATAAGTAATTTTTTTGTGTCTGTGCAGATGAATTCAAAGGAAAGGGTTAGTTAAAGGCAGTGACCAAAGAGCCAAACCGACCAGCTCGATGAAGGACAATAGACTAAAACCAACCATACAGAGATGGAAAGAAAAAAAAAGTAATTTATTCACCTTATTTTGAATAATTATCTATATGCCCTCATTTTGTCAATTATATTTCCTTACAATTAACAAGAATTCCTTTTATCCGAAACAGGCTTCGACCTGCCAACGCACCAGCACATCACCCAAAACAATAACAGGGAGATTTTTTTTTTTTTTGGCGTTGTCCTTTTTTAAAATTTTCGTAGTTAACTTCATTTATCTAAAGAAGAGAGCGGAAATGAACAGATATGTAAACCATTTTCTTTTTTCTAATATCTCCTTTGAATAATTTCGCATCCTTTAGTTAGAATGATGGGGTGGTGAACCTTCTTTTGTTTTCGCTATGTTTGATATATGCGTACTCTCTCTCCTCTCCTCCCAAACCTCCTTTAAAACACACTCACCGCTACTGTTTCCGTCTACGAAGATTGAATAGCAAGATACAATAGTCATGTTTCTTCATTGACTGATTTTTTTTTTTCAGTGTGTAATATCATTCCTTTGTTTCATCCACTATTGTTTGGAAGCAATGTTTTAGATTTTTTCAGGAACTTCCACTTTTTTTTATTCCTCATCTTCAGGTTTATTCTCCCTTACCACTTCACTTACCGCTTCTATCGTTTAATTTTTACTAATTACGAACGTTCATTGTAATGAGAATTAATTTTCCCCCGTTTTTCTCCCCTCTTTTTTTTTTTTTTTTTTTTTTTTTTTTTTTTTTTTAAATAAAGACACGGATGAGTTATCAGAAAATGTTTGATGGTCAAGGGCTGGCTGGCCAACTGTTTGCCAAGCTCTGATGAATCTTTTTTTTTTCTAAATTTTTGTCAAAATGCGCATGCGTACATATTGAAATGCATCCACTTTAGATTATTATTATTATTAGAGAGCCAACGTGCTTGCTCTCTTTGTTCTCCATATATTAGCTTTTTATTTTATTTTCTAAAAGTAAAATAAAAAAAACTACAGTAGACAACGGAAGCGAGAGGATATTTGCATAAAATGGTATGTTTTAACATTTCCAGTTTTCTGGTTAATGATTGTAAATGTGTATTGTGTTAGCCACACTGGTTGTTCATTAATCTACACCAACCGAAAAGACTTATTATTAACTTGCTGTGTGGTCTATCTTAATTGATTACCAAATTCTATCCACATGCAGCACGTATGGAATGTATAAAGAAAATCTATAGTGTCTTCGATCCGATTCCCTGAATTGAACAATATTAAATTCAGCACTCCAAAAGGTTTAAAATTCTATAAAGGTTGGCACACATAGCGGGATCCTGGGACGGAGGTGAAGGGTTGTTCGCTCCAATTCCCAGTGGCATAGGCAACAGTGCTGCAAAAGCCCAGCGAGAGAGTAAAGAAGTAAACTGAAAATCTTTCACTACCCCCTCCAGGGAGCTCGTTCTGGATCCACCCCTGTTAGAACAAAAGCTCACTGCACACTTTGTTTCTCTCGGCATACGCGCCGACTACCTGGGTGCACCGGGGCTCCGGCACCCACGCAAATAATCTTGTGGGTGTGGCCCACTCACAAGATTTTTACATTGGACCGGGTTTGAACCCGTTCCTCTTGCGTCTAAGTCCGCCGTTTTACCGACTGAGCTAGGAGAATTCCAACTTATCCTTATTGTACCAGTGTTCATAAAAGATTTTAACTAAAAATAAATCAACCAAATATCGAGACTTCCCTAAAAACATATAGGTTAACATGTTCCATCATTGATATGCGCCCACATAAATTTTGGAAAGTCGGCCCCGTTGGTTCTCGGTTCGATTTCCAGGGAAGTAAGTGAGTTTCCGATCTCACATTAACCCGAGTAGTACTCTCAATAAAAAGTATTTTATTGTTTTCCAAGTATTGTTAGACCCTATACAAGTATTAACTGTAATTATAATCTGGACTAAATCATCTTTATAAATCTTACTACATTAACAAATATGTAGTGATATTACGTATATATGCAGATAACAATATTCTCATTTATAGGCTAGTGTATCCATCGAACAGTAGCGCTGATTTCTGTATAACTTCAGAGAGGGAGGGGGGGTAGCATTTATTTATGTATGTTAAATTATCTTCTATTTAAGCAAATATATCGGAAACTGAGAGGTCCAAGCGAATTTTAGGGTGCCAGGTCCCATCTGACCCCCTTGGATTGGAGCCTATAACATCGAGTAGAAATGTGTATTTCGCATACCTCTTCATTGTATCCGCAATTAGAAGTAAGAACATACACAATACATCACACCAATATCATTTGCATTATCATATAACCATTGTAGGTAAATCCACCGCTAAATATATAATAAAGATAGACCGCAGTAGAATGATACATTAATCATTGATCGTCATTTCGTGTCAATGGACGAACGATAATCTCTCTACATAAAAGAAGTTCCGAATGACTGACTGATCAACGCCCAGCCCACTCAACCGCTTAAGCCAGAAACTTGAAATTTTGACAGTCTATAGAACTTGTGACGTAAAACACCACTAAGGAGGGTTTTTTTTGGGGGGGGGGGAGATTCGATGAGGAACGGAGCAATTATTATCGTAAAACATCTATATCTCAAACATTTCGTTGTAAGTCTCATCATTAAGGGAAAACGGGAGAACCATTTGAAATGAATTTTTGAAGACAGCAACTGAACCGACAAGGAATTCATTATATATCTATATTTCATATATTCAAAAATGAAATGAAATGCAAAATTTGTAGCTTAATGTCTTACGATTTTGCTCTTTGGGCTAAGAAAGAAGAGAGATTAATGAAAGGGAATGTGCGTGATGTAAATTGGTGGAATGATAATATAGGAGGAAATGGGAGAGTCCTGAGAAAACCCACGGACAACATGTTGTCCACTACAAACTCACATGGACTAGGGTCAAACCAGTGACTCCTAGCACCACAGATGATCCCTCTACCACTAAACCACCCTGACTTTGGTACATCATATAGGTTCAATTCAAATCTATGCAATTGAATCTAATTTGTTTATTAGTAAATGAGAACTCACTCTTGCCAAGATCCAAGCTCCCAGACTTTACACACACAAGTCGAGCGTGCATGCTAGCCATTCTGAACTGGGAGCTAATAACAATAGTAGTAAAGTTACTTTGATGAAAATATTGTATGTTTGCTTGTGATATTTTAATAAATATTTTTTTATATTACTAATTCTCTTTATATTAGACATCTTAAGGCCTTCATAATCACGATTAATCAATCATAAAATAAATAACATCTAAGTTTTTTTTTTAAGATGATAACATGTCACGTGTTAGGAAGCAGTTTCATCATTTAAACCAATTATCCGTCATTTAAGGCCACGTTATAAAATGAAAATTTAGTGAGGCTGGGGGGGGACTGCACACAAGTAACAAAATGCAATTTTTAGGTAGAGAAGAGTTTTTTTCTTTTTTTCTTTCTTTCTTTTTTTTAAGAAATGGATAACACTACATACTATGTATGCGATGTAAGAAATAAAACAAAGAAACATATGAAAAGTCAGGAAAACTATCAAAGTTATAGTGGTCAGACAGGATAAGTGAACAAACCAGATTACTTTTCAAGTGTAAATGAGACGTTGCGTGCTGGCGCTTGAAAACAGGTATTACCAAGAAAGAAAGAAAGAAAGAAAAAAAAACTGAACTTGGAAAGACGGCTGGAAAGAGAAAGAGACAGGAAGGTTGAGATGAGACACAAGCAGCGCACGTCATATAGGCCTAGGTATACAGTATGCAACAAATGGTGTAATGAGTCAGTCATTGAATACCTATGTGTGTGTATGTGTCTCTTTTTGTTTTAATATACAAAAAAGACGGAAATCATATACAGTTGATTTTTTTGGTCTTCCGTATTTCGTTCAGATAGTGACCATCATTTTCGCTTTTTATTTATTTATTTAAGGAAAGCAGCTGCAACGGCTTGTGTGTTACACATACCGATTAATAATGACTTTAGACTAATTTGCTTAAACTTTCCTTATAGAACCCACACCCATTACAACTATCCATTTTACTAAGAAAAGTTGTCATATACAGAATGCTGTATGTATATATACCTTTGTCAAACGTGAAGAACAAGAAAAATATAACAAGCTTACCACACAAAAATGACCACTGGCTATTTTATTTAGAGGAAACGGCTGCTGCTAGTGTGTCCGTATACGTTTTTTCTTTTTAATAATCATTAATGCTATTATATACTTAATGTAGTGTGCGTCTGAAAATCTAATTAAATACTTTTTTTTTTTACTTTGTAGATATGGAAATGCTGATAATTGAAGGTAGATATGTCTAAGCATACATAAGTACATCCATCCACTGGAATACAAAGGAGCTTAATAAGAGGCAAATGTGTGTTTCAACTTTGCACGCCAAAGTTTATATTAAATTCACACTTGCCTCTTTAATTCTACTTGTTAAAAGTAATGGACTAAATTTTCGCGACGCATATCTGCTTCATAATTACATGATATGAATATATAATGTCTGATGGCATCAATTTTGCCGAATGTTTAGCCTGCACGCCTCAAACTCCTCATAATTTTCATATATATAACATCATAATTATAGTATCGGTTCAGCTTATTGCATGTCTACTCTATATCCGGAATGGGATACGATTGACGGCACATTCTTTCCTATTCTATGCAAGTATATAAAAAATAATAGAAACGAGATGGCTGGACTTCCGCTTGTCCAGCATCGTGAGACGTTGCTTGTATAAAAAGGTAACAAACTCCAGACTAGCAGTGTCCGAAGTCTGCTTATGTTCAACCACGCATAGCTCGATAACTGAGCGCAAACTCGAGTATGGCCAAGCATTATTGAGTCTGGCGAGTCCGATCCCCAACCATTAGTAAGTTACCGAGAGCCCATGAGTAAGCTCTAGTCCCATCGTGACTAGTGACCGCGAGTCTTATTGACAGTAATGAGGCCAAGATCGAACGAACGTGAACCTCTTTGGTAGTTACGACCCGAACGAGAGAGAGTGCGAATTCGAGAGCTCTGTTGATAGTACTTAGCCCAAGCCCAAGAGAGCGCAAGCCCAATTGATAGTTGGGAACCCAAGCCCAAGTGAGCGCGAGTTCTAGTGACACTAGTGAGTCCAAGTCCTATTAACAATAGTGAGACCGATTCTGACAGAGCGCGAACACTGTTGATAGTACTGAGTCTGAGTGCGAGCTCCATTGAAGGTAGTGAGCCAAATGCAAATGGCAACTCTGCTCCCGTGTTGAAAACCATGTGCTGAGCGCACATCATTCAGTTCAATCTAATCTGAAATCATTTCATCAGCTTCTACGAGAGAAGGCGAGAAACTTTTTACCGTAACCGTAATAGAGATGTGCTACTGGACAATGATAGATAGACATCTCACTCACCATACGTGTGTCAATTATGTATTTACATATCCTATTGCATGACAGCAAAGTGGCAGCATGGTGGGTTCCCTAATTGTTGGCACCTTTCCAGAAACAGTAACATGTACAATGTGCATAAGGCATTTTCTAGCATATGCCATAAGAACAAGAGTGCTTTTAAATAGATTAGTGACTATGGATGAATGTTGGAACCTATTTGACCCTAAACAAAATAAATGAGTAAACCATGAAAATATACATTGTTCTCGATTCCCCAAAAAGGCTAAATTGCAGTAATCATCCAGTAAGAACATATTGTTCGTATTCTGGAACCATAAATGTGTAACATTGGCATATCATGATCACTAACAAAAATGGATTAAATTCACAGAAACATGTTACAGCAACCTGCTGGAGAAGTTATGAGATGTTATGAAAGCAAACACTGCTGCTAGCGAAAAATGCGCCAAGTAGCAGAAACATTCACCTTAGTGTGCCAATGTGGTTACAAATATTTGCCTCACCGGCTCAACCGATCTGGCTCGGTCTGACTACCTTCAGTTCCCAAATATGGAGAAAAATTTGCGTTGTAGACCCTTTTCCGGGTTATGAGGAGGTCATTAATAAGGTGGGATCCTGGTTTGCTTCCAACGTCCCAGATTACTAAACAGATGGTGTTAACGGACATCGAAAGTAGCCACCTCCTTTCGTGACATGGACATGGATCCATGTGACATGGATGGAAGAGATACGAGGAGAATGTGTGTATATAGAAAGGCGCGTCCATAAACCAAATTACAGATCCCTAGCTCCTCTCTGTCATGATTAAAATAATAACTATATGGCCTACCCTCGTAAGTTCTACAAGTACGTATTTCTTATAGAAGTATTTTCATGACATAACGTAATTGTATAAGTCAATGTTAAAATCTGATTTTGAACCCAAAGGAGGGGTTGCTGGAAAATATACGAAGAAACTTCCAAGGATTAAGATGCCAAGGTTATTGTTATGTGAAGTACTTTATAAGCTCCTACCTAGGAAAATGTATTTTTTCAGGAAAGGGTAATGTAGGTCAAGAAGGGAAGAGAAACTTCCCCTTGAAGTATGGCCAATACAACATTGGCATTGGTTTCATACGTGTAGCATGGTCAATATTACAATTATTATGGATGAAATTTAATTTGAAATACAGTATAATGAATGGTTTTCATGCAAGTTCTGGTTGGCATATTGTGCGGTTTAGTACTAATTTTATACCAAAGGAAGAATAAGTCTATACATTCTCAGTAAATAACGAGGAACAATTCAGAAATTCCTGTTTTGAGTTTTACAAGTTATTAATTAGCTGAATGTAATGTGCAATAGTTCAAAATTGGACAAAAATCTGGTCAAAACTATTTTTTGTAAGTTACTTAATCAAAGAACAAGTTTACTTTTTGAATTGAGAAATATCCATAATTTACTATATATCAACAGTGAACACCAGTAACACGAACTATGTGAGTTAGGAGAGGTGGAAATTACGTATTGCGAACATAGCATCAAAATAGATGCCAAATAGAGTATTTGTCAATCGAGTTCATGGTTTGTTAACTAAGAATGTCTGGTTAGAAAAATCATTCTTGCTTGGCGGAGAAGAATCAATACACGTCTCAAGTACTCTAACTATTCAAAGTGGCTACGTAGTACATTGCGTATTTACCGTTTCCTGAACATAATATTTTAATGTGACAAAGTCCAATTTCTTATATAATAGGGCCCACCAATCTGCAAATTTTTAGTGTGGTTCCCAGTGTTCTTCAGTAGTTCTGTGAAAATATCCAGAAAGAATAAGTCAGGATGTTTAGTTGGAGATGTTTGCGATTTCTTGAAACCTTATGATTGTGCAAGGTGATAGGGTACCTAAACTTATAATTTTTAATTTATTTTCAGGACGTCCATTGTTCACTGAAGCTGAAGTTTTATGAAAAACATGAAAGAAATGAAAGAACATTGTCATAGGGACCAAACAAGACACGTCCAGACCTGAGATCTGTCGCAGATTTGTCTTGTTGATCACCCGCTGTCCACGTTACTAAGGACATCCGGAGAACTGTTTCCAGGTTCTGAAGCCAGATGTATCAAAGACTGAATAACAGTAACAGAAAGTATGACATCTTTGGGAAGATGCATCCAATGGCTTGTCGGAGAACTGGAATTTAACGAAGACAACAACATTGAAGTGGAAGAAGGTCGATCAAATCCAGGTTGAAGGATTTCATTGAATCCAGTAACTGAACCACACGTAGGGAAACTGAAGACCTAGACACATCTGCAGATACATGGGAAATGATATTTGCTGCCAAAATGAGTCTCCTAGAATCAGAAAGAGAATACAGAACAAAATTACCTCTTGAGGTTATGGAAACTCCAATTAGGCACTTAAAAGGAGAAATGTCTTCATGAGTTTAAAGAATCATTATATTTCACCGAAACCATGCACCAAAGAAGAGGCACTTGCGCTGTTTCTCGACGCTAAGTTAACCCAAAGTCAATACAACTTTATACGTCTTGGTGCCAAAACACGCAACGAAGTCATTTTTCCAAATTATCACTCATTAATCGAGGAGAAGAAAGATTGCTACTTGTCTCAGATGAGGGCATTACAGTATTATATGTCGGTGCAGAAATTCAAGTGCAAATTTTCCTTGACAAAGCAGTAGAACGTCTGTTGATGAAAGACTGCGAGGTCAGTTATGTTTTCAGAGAGAAAGCTGACTTCTTCACATTAATATCTAAATGGTGTTGTGGTGGAAACTAAAGGCCACAGCGTATAGAAGCAGAAATTCAAGCAAGATGTTGGATTACAATTTGCGGAAGACCTTCTGTTCACTTCTTTCGATCCAATTCTTCTTTTTGGAAGCGAAGAAACTTTAGTATAGCAGAATCATCGTATGTCATCAACCAGGTTCTGCCACTCTATAAGGTTTCAGATTTGCAAAGAAACAAAAGATGTTATAGTACGTGAAGTCCAGTGCATCGAACACAAGATGCAAAGTGTTCATCCATAAAATGTGAATACAGCTGTGCATCACAAGGTCATTCTTATTATGGTAGACGGAAAAGTATGTAATGCGATCATAGACAACAAATCTCCTCAAGTGTGTTATGTCTCCAGAGCATCACCGAGAGAAATGAATGATTTAGAATAGAGCTTTTATTAAACATATAGACTTATCCACATTTCGCATTGGATGATACTAATTACATGAATACATAAGATGTTTTGAGTGCATTCTACGTGTTGCATATCATCTAAATTTCATGACATAGCGAGCTAGAAAGAAGAAAATAATGAAACAACGGAAGAAGGAAATTCAGAAAAGTTTAGAGAAATAATGGGTCTGAATGTTGATAGGCCCAAAGCAAGAAGTAGAGGGACAAGCAATAGTGGTAAAACTGCTAGGTTCCTTTTCTCGTAACCAAAACAATCTTCACAACTATGAACATCCCTGAAGATTTAATTACATATTTCTCGGTGGTACTCACAGGAAACAACTGTGGACTTGATGTTGGTTCCAAGACTTTCGACGATTATTCACTGGACACAGCCAAGTTGTTTTTCATCTTTATATTTGGTTGTACATGCTGGAAAGTGTCACAAAATACTTATTCATGGATCGGCTGTGATACAGCATGCCATTTTATCAACAAGTCAGCTCTTCGATGAGGCACAGGAGAATTCTTTTTAAATAAATCGGGAAGGCCACTTTCGGCAATCTTCTAGAATTATTACGAACCGGAATATATTGTGCTTCTAGTAACCTTTGATCTATTTATATCGAGTATTAGGCAAGTGGCCGGGAAGAGATTCCATTCCTTATCAGAAGTACGGGAATTGTAGAAGAAGTAGGAGCATGCTGTGGAAGGAGATAACCTCAAGAATGAAGACATCCCCTCTGCATTCAGCGTTATTGACAATGAAAGTAATGATTCAAATGCAGACATCACTCAATAGACCAATTCTCGTTTTTCCTCTGTGTGTGAAAGTAATGAAGACTTACAAGTAGCCTATTGTGTAAAATTACACAGTAATTTGCCAGTGGCTACAAACTTCTACTACTAACCTTCTACTACAGATTAAACTTGTTAAACTGAGAGATGAACGTGTTTACTAGTTCTAAGTAATAGAAATATACAGCTTCCACAGATTTGGGACTCTACAAGCATTTTGCGTCGATAATTTCGAGCCACTGTGCTGTGACGTAGTGCTGTGACACAGCTTCTCTTGGAGGCGAGATACGTTGAAAAGAGCCTATACTGTGAGGGTAGATCTTACATGGTGGTCTGTGCATCCACCAATTGGCTCTTGGCTTGGAGTCCACGTTAATGGTAAGTCTTTTCTCTCATAATCTCGGACATAAACTAAAAAAAGTTATGTTTCTAAAAAGGCATTACAAAATTTAATATTTTTCTGCTATATACTGATATGCATTTGTCTTGATAAAAATGATTGTCTTATTTACGTACGTTAGCACCAACTTTAAAGGTTATCCAAAAAGCGCGCCGGTTTTGGATCGTCTGGCAAATTTTTGTTTCTAGGTTGCCGACATTGTTTTGTATTGTTGCTCTACCCACAAACATTCCGATTGACGCCTTAGTCTGAATTTCTTGCATTTCTTCAGTTTCTGTCTAGCCATGGAGCAGATTACTATAGCGCAACGTGTGCTAATTGTGAAAACTTTCTATCAAAACGGAGAGCTAAGCAGCAACTGTCTGTCAGTCGTCTGTAGTGGTCGTTCTGAGCAAAACATTGCGGTGGTTCGTGACAGTATGGTTCTGTTAGTCAGGCAGTCATAGCGAATTTCACGAACAGAGTTATTGCATGCCAGCGCAGTAGAGGAGGTTATATGCACGACGTCATTCACTATACCTGAAATCGGAATGTGTGATGAACATGTTTATGAATTTTGTAAGTGTGTTTTGAAAAAAAATAAAGTTCATAATTGGATGTAACAAAACCGGCGCTCTTTTTGAATAACCCTATACTAACAAATTTAATTTGACACGACTTGAAAAATTAATCGTTCATTAGTCAAACATTAATTAAATATTTTGAGGAATGACAGTGAAACAGGTAATAAAGAAATAAATAAAAACAAAAGAAAATTTGTAATAATTAGCACATCTTGTACGTTGCTCTAAAGAGTTGCACATGGTCTAATCAAAACCAAAAAAAAAAAAAAGTCAAAAGGGAACAACATACGTACAGAAACTATAAAAACAATGCCAGTTGATATACAAACAACGCCCAACAGCGTTCGTACAAATAAAAGGAAGCATGCCTTTTGTTTCTCGACCCATACATCATTGTAAACTGGACAAATCTCTTTTACCAACCGTAGACATACTCGGTGTGCCCTTGTAGCAAAACCCGTGACGGGAGTTAAGGGGAGTGGAGTGGAGGAGCAAAGAGGTATATAATGTGCTTTTGCTCCCCCCTCTCTCTCTTCCTCGTCTTCACCCGTGGAAAGGAGAAAAATAAAGAATAAAAAAATTTTTTTGCAACATGCCTCGGTTGTTTCAGTGTGAGAGGTCAAAGACGGAATACAAAGGGATGGAGTAAAATGGACAATGCTCCGGACCAAAAAAAGAGATTTTTCTCGTGTAAGCTGTGGAGCAAGAAAGATCATTTAGAAATAGTTCAGCTAAAGCTATTAATTTAGTGTTGCCATCTTATAATTAAAAGCAATCTCAACAATATAACCAAAATATATTGTGCAAACGTTGTCATATGCTGGTTTTCTTCAAAATTTCATCGTGTTGGATTTCATTGTCGGAAGAGAGAAAAGAAAGAAAACACACACACACACACACACATTCCATTAAAAAAAAATAAGTGAATTATTTTCGAAGACATGAATTACATGCAGGTGGTGGAAAAGTATAGGAAAACCAATGTTCTTTGTATTTGTTAAATTTCCTTTGTGTAAAACAGAAATTGTTCGTAATATAGACTAATTAATTAATAAATTGACACAGTGAATGCTCTACAACTCCATGAATATTTTGGTTCACAAGGATGGGAATTAGAAAAGGTTTAATTTGGACTGATTGTAGGGTCAATTCTCTTAATGGAGTGCATACCCAAATGAAAACAAAAGGTATACAGGGCTATTCAAAAAGAATGAAAAATTACAATGTCTTTATTTTGTACTGAAATGCCAGTCAGTCATTCAGGCTCGTCTTATAGGCACAAATTTTGCCGCAATTTCTCCCCTGCCAAGCTCATTGTCATCCTAGGGTATGAAATTAGGGGGTAATTTTGTGCCATTTCGTCATATATAGCTAAATTGTGAACACACTGTACTATTCCCGCACTTTCATGTAACAATACGTACGTCGACCGATTAGGGAGAAATGCCCCGAACATCTACATAATGCACTGATCCTTTATGATACGCGATAACCCATGTGGGCTACCTGTATGCAGAATCTTCGCGCAGTAAGAATGGAAAATACTCGGGGATCCACCATATTCGCCAAACTTATCGATTTTGACCTCAGACCAAAATTGATGGAGTTATTGTATGGGACAGGTAAAGACATTGCCACAGCGGAGGATTTGCTGAACGTAAGGCCACCGGTATTCGACCCCTTCCACATCGTTGGCAGTGTGTGGTGCATTCTTACTCTTAGAAGATACTTCAAAGGATAGATGTCACTGGTATGTGCTTGTGAGCTTTACACGTAATCATAATTATACTTATAATGCTTTCTAATGCAATTCGAGATAAAATCACGCATGAAAGAAAATATTCGTCGTACTGACTTCTCATGTGCTATATGCTGATGCGGATATATACTTCATCCAACTCTCCACGTATAACATTTACGTATGTAGAAACCATTCTTTTACATATTTCAGAATCTCTTGCTTCGTTCTCATTTTCGTAAAAAGAAACAAAAGTGCCATGACTTTTACGGTAACCTTCGTGTAAAACTAACAATCTTCCTTTCTTTTATCCATCTCATTTTGCTTCTTTATGTCGTTTCAGTACAAAATTAATATGCTTTATTTTCGCACATTCTTTTTGAATAATCCTGAATAATGTTGATTAATTTCCTTTTCTTAATTGTATATTCTAATGAGAAAAGGGAAAAAATAATTCATAATATATATGCTCTAAGAAGAATTCGAAGCCGTGACTGATCGCTAGCTTAACCTAACACTTTTAACAGAAGTTTTTTTTTTTCTTGTTACCTATTTCCTTATTACCTAATATTACTTGTTTTCCTTTTTCGTACTTTTACCTTCAATCAATTAGACGAAAAGCACAAACACATAAACATTGGAAGAAAAACTTAATGCACCTATGCTCTTCAGTGGGAACAGAATCCACGCTAGATCGAGCTCTGTAAAGCAGCAGAACCGAATGCATCAGATCACTTCCCACGTAGCAAGAAACCTTTTGGCCAGTTGGCGCGTGTTTGGCTTTTGACTTCCTACGCTTGCTCTTTCAACGCGTGCTTTCATACAATCTGCCTTTTGTTGTACTTGCAAGCGATACTTTAGATCCTTCGCAGAGCGTCAAAGTATCACTGGTCGTTCATTGGCTATTGACTTGCCGACAGCGTAAAATACTTGCGTCAAGCTTGAATAGAACACTGAATGCAAGGTCGCCCCCATGTAACTTCGTTACTAGAATTCAACTTGAGGCATGCTTGCACGCTTTGCAAGCCAGATGCAAGCTTGCCGACTTCAAATGCTAGCTTACAGCAAGCGGTTTGCAGGTTGTCTCTGCTACTAGGGTTTGCTTTGGACATTATCTAATTCTGATGATAAGATGTAAAAATTTTAAATCCGTGAATTCTTGTTAGAAACAACAGAAATGATCTTAATAAAAAAAAATATAAAAGATAAAATCTACGAGTATTATAGAATCTTAAATGCAAAAGAGAAGATTCTAAGATGGAAGCCAGTCTAATTACACCTTTGACTTCCCTTCCCACCATGTTTTATTAATACGTTTATTTTCTTGTATTATTTTAGAATGTAACTTGAAACAATACAAAAAAAAAAAAAAAAGTCAAGGTATGAGATGCGATGTCCTTCTTCACAGTGTCTGGTCAACAATAACGACTGTTGAATTCAATGGTAAATACGCGTGGTTCAAAATGAAAAGGAATTATCCAAAAAAAAAAAAAAAAAACAAAAACAAAAAAAAAACACTTTGCATTTTGTATATTGGTAACATTCTGGTCTTCCTTTGCATTTGCATAAAATTAGTTGTTCATTAATACGATTGCTTATAATCACCACGTTGATAAAAGCAGGTGAGAAACAACAATACTTGTTCGGCTTCTTTTTGTCTTTTTCTCTTTCTTTTTCTATTTATTTTTACTACTTGATTCCCTAATTTGTCTATAATTATATACTTTGTTATAAATTTAAAAAATAATTCAGTTTATATTATTTGTCTTAAGTAGTTGTATTTCATTTCGTGAGTTGTTATTTTGCGAAGATATTAACTTAAAAAAATATTTATTTTTTTTTTTTTTTTTTTTTGGGGAATGTCGATATAATAGTAGCAAAGAGACATCTCGTGGTTAAGGGTCTTCACTACAGTGAAATTTAAATATCGCTTATTTTAGAGTTTTTCTGCAATATCTTCAAAACAAATAAAAAGTATTGGAAAAGCAGAAACGCAGTGAACTAGACAATATGATTTTGCATGTGATACCTTTACCACAATTCACCTATCTGTTTTTGGTAGAACCGCTATTTACAGAACTCGCAAAAAATGCTAAATCTATCTTCAGTTCCAAATCGAAAACAGATAGGTGAGTTGTGATAACGGTATCACATGCAAAATCGTATTGTCTAGTTCATTACGTTTCTGCTTTTTCGAATATTTTTATTTGTTTTGAAGATATTGCAGAAAAACACTAAAATAGCGGTAGTTTAATTTCGCTGTAGTAAAGACCCTTAATATTTTAACGTTATTGTCTATGGAGTGAAAGCTTAAGGTTTGATAACAGTTCAAAATCACATTAAACTTGTAAATCCATTTATTGCATAGTTTTAGTATTGAAAATCTACGTTAAACACACACACACACTGTCAATTACACTGAGAAAATCCGTTATGTGGACAGTGGTATATTGTACAAATATACAGAATTCATAAGTGTACCTCGAAAATTTGTACGGAGCATACGTTATCTATATGCTACATACGAACTGCATTTTTCCTGCTTAAATGTTACATCGTGCCGCTGCAGGATGTTTGATATCTAACAGTCTTCCGTATATTACATACGTATACATATGTTACATATGTCATCAACTACATATTATATACGTCCTTCCGTATGTGAGATCCTGGCCGCCTATATACAGTTCTTTGTTTTATACAAAAAGTACGTATAGATGGGACACATATACGGAGGGTATTATAAAAGATACGTTTTCAGTTATACGTTTGTTGCAAAGTGTTACGTATATCATAGTCTTACGTTAAGTCCAAAACTACAGGATTTACGCATGTTACCTACGTGTTTACAGACGACACATACGTCTTTTGTTCTCTGTGTAGAACAAGAATTATCGATGTATATAGAAAGCTATGCTATTAGTCTATTTAGTTATAGTAAATAAATTCAAAGAGTGGAAAACTATCTAAAAAGAATGTAAACCAAAAACAAGTATCGTATAAAACTTCAGTTGGAATTTATTAAGCAAATAGATTTAATGGGCCATTTAGCTTATCTCCATCGAACAAAGCATTACAGTGTCAATAATAGAATTTCCTTTTATCATTTAATCGAGGCGCTTGATGTATCTAACATTAAATCTTTTAGATAGTGTGGTGGGAAAGAAATATCTTATACTGTGGAGCTGTTGTCGCATAATGGGAGCGGACTGCACGAGATTCAACTCCAATTCTGGTTCGTAACCCACATTAATACTAACTTGCATCCTTCATAACCCCAGTGTTGCATAATGAGAATGACGCAAACCACAAAAAAATTCAACTCAATTAAGCGATTATAAAATATGATTTAAAAAAAAAATTCACTTGCTGTCAATTAACAGTGGCGACACGAGGCTATGTGAGACATGAACCTATAGCTTAACGTGTTATCCGAATCACATGTGCTCCCACCGGGAATCGAACCTACATATCCAAAACGAAGTAATCAGAAGACTAATAGCGAAGGCACATGCAGAGAAGAAAGCTTAGCAAAAAGAAAGCCTATTGATGAAAAGAAAGAAAGCGAGTTGGTTCGTGGCTGAGTAGCCAATGCGTGTACTTCCTACACCTATGGTATCGGGTTCGATTCCTACGGAGATACTTTCCTTCGAAACAACTCCAAGTAGTGGTTTGAATTTCAGTTTAAATAGTAGAATTCATTTCACTTTGCCTCGGCGCTAAAAAAAAAAAAAAAAAAAAAGAACTTTAAGCACCAATCAATATCATCCAAACAAAACCAAAAGGCAAAGACCCAGGTGAAGATTGAATTTATAATGGGATAGAAAGTCCCAATGACGACTGATATCATCTAGTTGAAAATCGTTGAAATAGAGACGAACAAAGCAGATTGGAAACAGGTTGTGAAATAGACTATGAACCTTTTTTAAGTTTGAAGAGCCACAGAACACACCATACACATACGCACAACTATACAGTATATTAAATTTATTGTCCATCAGCATGTATATCCAATTATGGAATTTGATTCATTTGCCCCACAACAAAATTTTGACGGCACTACTGGTTAGAATATCCACTAAGAATTGAACAAGATTTGAAATTGTTACAACTGTACAAGACGGACAACGATGTGCCAAATTAGTTCCCCAATTACTGATTGGCTATCACACACTACGCCACTTCGTGTGTCGAAGACACGCCACAAGGCTGTGTCGTCGCGTCGCTGATACACACGCACGACGCCACAGGTGCAAGGTCTTACTTCACATGTCCCGAAATGCGGCACTTATTTAGCCAGATTAAATCCTGGGCCTAGTCAGTATATTGCTAAATCCGTCACTGACTATATGAGGTATTACCTTCATGCCTCGCGGACTCTCCTTATAAATTTCATTATGGAGTGCCACAAGGCATCAGCGTTATGCCTAAGCGCTTATAAACCATTTTTCATACCGTACTGTAACCTATACGTATTAACTACACAAAACATATAAAGAATAACGAAATGTTATAAAATTACCTATGGGATCGCAGTTCGTGAATGTGTAAATTATACTTGGGAATATCTGGTCATTTGTGCTATTTTTAAAAGTCTAATTTGAAGTAGTGAAGTGAAGCGATAAACAATGTGGCTTTATGTTGCAATTTCCACCAAACAGTTCATTAGTTTGGTACCAAACTTTGGAAAATGTAAGAAAGAACAAAATGACAGCATCCAGTGTACTTACCGATACGTTTCTTCTCTTTCGTTGGCATATCCATGAATCCACTATGGAATGCACAACACACTTTTTCCCATGCTTTCGTCTTTTCAATTCTCTTGCTATAGGTATCACTACTGGAGTTCCATATACTAGATTGTTCCTGAATTTCTACAATGAAAGCGTTTGTATCAAAAGCTTCCACTGAGCTCATCTTTCAGAATGAGTGCCTGGCTGCCAGGGTTGCCACACTCGAGAATCGCGATGATGCCAAACACGGGTCTGAATTATGCTAGATTTTTGTAAATTATGCCAGATTTTCAAATTACCTTTCCTAACTAATTTTAAAGACCCACCCCTATTTATCTTCATTATTTTAATGAAGTGTATTAACTGTATTCATGTACAGCTAACATGATGCTGTCAGGAATGGTAGTAGATGGCACGTTATAGGGAAGGATGGTCGAATTTATATTTTATGAATGGATAACATTTTAAGAAATATATATACAACATGCTGTTTCCGACATAGCCCTGAAGCATTTCTTTTAGTGTATTACTAACTGTCCCCTGACCGTCATATCCCTCCCCTCTCAAGTTGTAAATTGAAATGGACAGAAACATCCCAGATAACCACACATTCATTTTTCAGTTGACAGTAATAAAGCTATGGGTAAGTAAATGTGTTTTGCAGAGTCGCTTTTGCTATTTTTGAACATTTGCGTTTGCTCTGAATTCAACAAAAAATTAGAACCGCAGAAATACTGACAGGTTTCATTGCTCCAACCATCGCTTCACCTAAAAGAAATAATTCCCGGCAGTCCTTGAACCATCTAAATTTTCGTTCTTTTTCTGTCCACCAGAGAGAAGAATGAAATTATGCTAGATTTGGCCAGGATGCTAAAGTCAAGATGCTAGATGCTAAATGCATGTGGATTATGCTAGATCTAGCACCAAGATGCTAGATATGGCTTCACTGCTGGCTGCTGAAAAGACAAATTGTGGCGCTATGGCGCGTCTTCGACACATGAAGTCGCGTAGTGTGCGAAGGTCTTAGCTTGTTTCAGGTGATGGGTTCCTGCGACAAGCCTGCCACAGTGTCACGCTTGTCGCATAGTGTCCAAAGGTACCGCGCCACATTCATTGTAACAAATGGAACTTCATTATCCCGTGACAAGCCTGCCACAGGAAAAAATAAAATTGTGGCGCGTCTTCGACACACGAGGTGTCGTAGTGTGTGAGAGGCTTAAAAGTATTACAGCAAAAACCTGTAAATGCTATAACTCTCTTTATATAAAATAAGCGAGTACCCGATTTTAGAGTAGTTTGATTGTCACTTAACAGGTTTTACTGTATGCTGATTATTTGCCTAATTTTCTCTTTTCCTTTTTTTTTTTTTTTTTTCCTTTTCAATCAGCACTTTCACAGACATTGACTCCAAGTATATAAATAGCCAATAAAACGTTAATAATATGTGCATTGCTTGCCGTTAGGTGTAATTCCAAGAGTCCCGTTAACCTTGCGTGCACGTGCTTTGTTTTTCGGATAAACATCATATGCGTACAGGTACAAGCAGGATATTTTTTTTTTTCATTACCGCGATCATAAATAATATTTTTTTTCTTTCAAATATCTAGTTTAACAATATATTATTGCTAAATTCATAATTTTTATATCCTTGTGTTTGAAACTTAACCAAATTATGTAATTATATGCACAGTATGTACACATTTCCTCAATAATTCTATTTTTTAATGTCTTATAATAACAAGCTTGTAGGTACACTAATCTTGACGAGATATTAAGATTTTTCAAAGAGATATACTATGTGTTCAAAAACTAGGACAACTCCTGTGTTGATATTACTCTTCGTTTTTTTTTTTTTTTTTAATAAGGTAATCGGGTTTATTGTTAGGTATTTATTGGCATTAATTTTAGCTAACTTTATTATAAAACATAAAAAGAGCAAATATCAGTTTTTAAGGTGAGAATTGCTTAAATTAAAACAGGTTTCCTCAATTTAATCTTTGAAGGGCACGATTAAGCAGTTTTTGGTTCTCTTTACTTCCTTTTATTTTCAGCTCTACTGAAAAAAATATTTAGTGCCAGTAGTTTCATACAAAAATACGGTTTGTAACTTCCTATGATTATTACCTTATATTCCTGTAATTTGTTAAATATATTATTTTGTTTACTTTTCGTTGAGTTTGAAACCTTCAGAATAAACGTTTAGTAAAGTTTATTTCAAACCTTAATGCATTGCAACGAACTAATTGCATCGAAGGTAACGAACTAATTAATACTATGTTCCTGCTACGTAATGAGGATGCTTAAGTTCGAATCTTGCTACCGGTCATTTTAACCCTTAACGCACCAAGCCTAAATCGTCAACGTTGTTTACCACGCTGGTGTCTTCTAGGAGTCCCAAGTATTATTTTAATTTTTCAACTTTTTTTTTTTTTTTTTTTGCACTTTTTTAACGAACGTATCATTGATCTAATTATGTAGCAGATATCCCAAAAGGCTGCAGGACATATAAAAATCGAGAATAAATTAGTTCTTATAGTTGCAGAAGTATCACCAAATATCACCCTCCGGGGTCCCTAGAGGATTCCGCTTGATGTGTTAAGGGTTAAACACGGTGCACTAGATGAATGCAAGAATGATATGTGTCTATTCATGGTCAAGAGTCCAGGCAATGATGCCGATTTCTGTGTAATTTTGGGGAGCATTCAAAATCTTTCAATTTAACGTATCACGAATGAATACGCGACAAAACGTACCACCGACAAAACGTACCACTTACCCTGAGGGCTGCTTGTGAAGGGTTTTCTAAAAACACTTTAAATAATGACAAGCGACAAAACGTACCACTTGCCTGGAGGGCTACTTGCGAAGAGTCTTCCAATCAGCTATCAAATAATGTCAGGCGACAAAACGTACCACTTGATAGGACGGTATATAAGTATATATATATCGGCCAAAATAAGGTTAAAAGTTGAACAGATTGGTGGTGAGAAAAGTACCGATGCAAGACCAAGACTAAGACTAAGGCTAAGACTAAGACCATGCCTGCAAGATTCTCGCAACACCAAGACATACCTGCAAGTTTCTCGCCAGACCAAGACCAGCAAGAATCTTGTATATGCAATATTTGAATATTTGCTGATTTCCATCACTTTTTATCCAGGCTTTGGACCAGAGACGGATAGGCATTATTAGAGGGGCGCGGGCGCTTTCTCCCACAAGGGCCACCAGCATCTCAATGTCACAAACCAATTGCAGTTCTCTTTCTACAGTAAGTCAATAGTATTAACAATTGACAATTAAAACCTGATATTCTTTCATCAGTATATTATTCTGAATTGTTCAAAATATTATATGAAGTTCAAAGAGAACGTAAACTATATTACAAAATTAGCAGATGTTTTAGTGTACTAGTTTTTGATGCTACTGTATCTATCACATTTGCATTCGAAATATTTTTTTTAATAAATATTTTTCAATAGACATCAACTAAATGTTTTCAAATGTTCCTGAGACATGGTACTCGTTAGCCTATTTTTAATGTATTTCAGTTTATTTCAATTTTGAAAAATTTCTTTCACATGTTACCTGAGTTACGGGCAAAATCAATAAAAATTTGTATGCTGAAAATCTGGATAAGTATTACTGCACAAATTACAATTCTGCAAAATTAAAAAGCAGGACATTGGACAATTTTGCAACACGTTTTGCATTCGCTTTCCTTGTAAACAAATGCATTTTCTCCTAATTCTGAATCACTTGCACCATCAGCACAGTCATTTTTCCTCGGTTGTGCTCGTCATCAAGACTGACTTTCAAGGATATCCACGCCTTCAAAAGTCCAAGAGAATACATTTATAGTATGCTTGGAAACTTCTTAACTGAAGTTTTTCAGAAAATATGTAAGTTTATCGAAAGGCACGTCTGGAAGTTCTGTTACTTGGTTGAAGTGGCTAGGGTCCAAATAATCCATAAAGTACATTGCTTCTTGAATCTTGAAGAAATACTCAAAACTACCATGTCCAATATTGTGTTGAATGCTTCGATGCAGTACCTGGTCATTGGATAGAAGCAGCTTCATCTTCATATTCACAGGAAAAATCTTTGTCCATCTCTGAAGGCGAATTGTCGATAGGTCAATAGAGAAAAAAAAAAAAAAAGAATTCACGTTCTAAGTCTTCAAGTTTGTTATTGGCCCATTCTGCAAAGCTTAATGCTGCATTCTTAGCGGATTCAAAATCATTTCTAGTCTTTCAGTTCGAACAGAGTAGTCTGCATCATCCGATAGGACTACACTAACAGCACCCTCTATTTGGAGATAGTTTGACAGAGAGGTCGTCACTTGAAATATCTTAAGGAACATTTCTGCTGTCCGAATTGTTTTGAACTTGAGAAGATCTTTTATATATCCTTTCGATTTACACCTAGCTTTTGGTTTGATATTTTCTGTAGAAGCAATTTTCTTAATTGTTATTGTCAACTCTATATACAAAACACTTTTTGGGTTCGAAAAACGATCAAACTTTTTCTGAAAAACAGTTTGTTTTCTACCATCTTGTTTCCGCAATAACTGTAAGACGCCTTTGTTAACATTTGATCTTCCAAATGTACATTCGCTGATAAAGACTCACGCATAAATATCGCACAGTCATTCAGTAGAACAATGACACAGAATCAATGCAATTTTTTGTCAGATCACATATGACATGATTGAGTATATGAGCGTAACACCACACGTGTAACTGAGTTTCTTAATAGTTAAGCGGTTAGCTTATGCCCCTTTGTCGTGGGAGGCCTGGGTTTGATTCCCGGCTGGAGCTCATGTGCTTCGGATTTCCCGTAAATCAGTATGTCTCGTCTCATATAGCCTCGCTGCTAAAAGGGCTGTTAAACTCAAAATCAACTGAATCACACGTTTGGTGACCTTATCTAAATTACTTTTAAGCGGAAGATCAAATTTGCTTAAGAAAGGAATAATATCCCAAAAAGTTTCCATGATCTATAGCTGTGTCTTTTAGTTTATAGGCTGCTACATTTCCTCTGTAAATGAGCCCTTTTTTACCAATGAGTTTCTGCACTTTGACAACTCGATACATTACCTGTCTGTTCTTCTCAACCTTATACTGCCGTTGTTTTACCTAATCATGAGGAAGTAGTTTCTTAACATGAAGTAGTACGTTTTGTCGCGGATTAAATATCTGAAATGTTTTAATTAGTCCATGACAGGTTGTAATTTATATAAGTGGTACGTTTTGTCGTGGAATAAATATCAGAAATGCTTTAATTAATCCATGATAGGTTGTCATTTTTGACAGGTCGTCAAAAGTGGTACGTTTTGTCGCGAAAATTCAAGTGGTACGTTTTGTCGCTGGTACGTTTTGTCGGGACACCATCACGAATATGTCCTTGAGGCTAAGGGAGACAATGATTAAAACAAGTGAATGATGATGAAAGAATTGGTGGAATGATAAAGTGGAAGGAAACGAGAGAACCCATGGACCTCGATGTTGTCCACCACAAACTTATCTGGCCGAGGATCGAACCAGGGAACCCACTCACAAGAGGTAAGCACTGTACCACTAAGCAACCGTGCATCCAAGGTGAGTATTCAAGTACAGATGCGTCTCGTAAACAGATATATATGCAAGAATAGATTCAACTCAATATTGCCTATATCCAAGTCTTAAAGGGGCCAAACAAACTTTGTAGGGCCGGAGTCCCTTGTTCTCCGGAGTCGGTACCCAATAATTCAACTCAACTTCATGTAGTTATCTTGAATAAAATACCTAAGTAGGGTTTGGATTCCTCTTTAAAGCAGTCCTTCAGTCTCACAAAAGATCAGTGCTGGAATGGATGTTATAATTTAATCAATTGACTGGAACGATCACGATACTCTTAAACGATGAAAATTCTAACCAATTTCCTTAAAGCCGACTTTCCAGTGGACCTAGCTTGATATTGCATCCACCTTTGAATTTGGGATCAAAGACTACAATACTAACTCAGCCATAATAGTGTGTTTCACTTCCGTGTTAAAGGGGTTTACAGCAACTGCGGTCTTATCGGTCTTATTAAAAGAAATAATTAATCACATACGTTATCGTAAGCAATAAATAAATAAATAAATAATAGAAAATAAAAGCATATATATATATATATATATATATATATATATATATATATATATATATATATATATATATATATATATATATATATGTATGTATATATGTATATATATATGGTGTCCAAACATGAATCCTGTATCAATTGATAGATGTCACTGTAGTTTGTATTTTGTTTTGAGCGGCTCGGGCGAACATAATGATAAGTCACATTTTCTAACTTTCGAGTAAACTGGAGAAAAAATAAAGGTTAAACCATTCCCATGCTATTCAATACAATGACACATAGGCCTAAAACACAAGGTTTCCCTGCCTTCTGCGGATACATTTTCGAAATAAAACTTTTTACATATTCTTCTGTGCTTCGATCACAACATATTTCACCTAATAAGTCAATTTCATCGGAAGTGGCGCTAATCATCATGTTCGCCCGAGCCGCTTATTTGTTGAAGTGAAGTGTCCTATTTCAACACGAGACTATATGAGACATGGAAGATGGGAAAAAAAATAAAATGAAGTCTTTAAGTTTTACGTCCCACGTTTGTGCTGTGTAGGCTAGGCTAAAGGAGAACATGATGCTGAGAAATGAATGAAATGGTGGATTGCAGAAATTAGGAGGAAACGGGAGAATCCCGAGAAAATCCACGCATACGGTGAATGCCCACCAGAAAGCTCACTTTGCGCAAGCTAGAATCGAACCAAGGACTCCGTGACCCAGTAGTGAACGTTCTACTACTGAACCACCGCAGCCCCAATTTAACATGGAATCTAGGCACCGTAATGCGTTCATTTTTTTAATACTCTTATACCGAGAATCGAACCCGAGCCCATGTACTGTATATCAATGGCAGCAGGAAAGGCTGACAAATCTCATTGAATTTAACAAATGACGTAAGAGAAAAAATCTCATGCGTCTTTTTCGAGGAAATCGACAAATACGAATTTTGATTCCGTTAAAAGAAGACGTTATTCAAGACCAAGAATAACAGTCTTAGTTAAGACGCTACCTATTAACGTGAAAATGACACTAAAATATACTCCATTGAGCCTTTCATTATGACACTCGCAAGAGAACACTACACACTATAGTTAAGGAGATATAATCAGAGATAAAAGTGGGTCTGAAAAGAAAGGGGGACGCATGGCGTCGCGACGTCCCCGTGACTCTCTTTGCCTACTGTAATTTTTTGGGAAGTGGAGGGACGGCATATATATTGTTGAAAGTGGGGGAACGATATCTCCCGTTCCCGCTCACTTTTACCCCTAGATATAATAACCTAAGACTATCACTAACTTTTGAACTTCCACTTTTCAATTAATATTTTCACAGTTTGTAAGTATTTTTTGTAAAGTAAAACTAACATCTTCATTTATTTCTTCACTAAAAGTATTTTACTAATTTATTAACACAATGGGATGCATGTGTGTGTGTTCTTCATGATTTTAGTTACAAAATTCTTAGAAGATAAGGTACTGATATGAAAATTAAATACATAATACGGAAAATGAAATATTTCGTGACAAATTGGAATGAACGAGCACGAAACTTCATTAATCAACGAATATATTATTATTATTATTATTATTATTATTATTTTTAAAATATAAAAGAGTGTGCCTGACCCAATCTTTATAAGATGTTATAATTATCTTGATTAATGCGTGTGTAGCAAACACGTTAAAAATTTAAAAGAAACAGACGGCAAAACGTATCTGAAGCCATTTTCAGGATATATTTTACTTACCAAAAAGAAAAAAAGTAGTTTAAAAGGTATCAAAAAGCGAACACCAAAAATAATGGAAAAGATAATCCATTCCACTAATAACAGAACAATTGGTAAAACCTTGAGTACTGGACAGTAAATCTTCCTTTTCTTCTTTACGCAAATAGTGGCCTCGGTTCGAAAATGCCATATAATTAACAAACCATGCATCGAGTTGAAAAGCTTAAGATTCCAGTTCTTTGCAAGAGAATTAATTAGGGCTCCCATCACAGAGCAACTCCATAACTAATGAAGAAAATTGACTTGTGAAATATTTTAGGCGCACGCAAATAAGTTACACGGTTTCAAAATTGAGTTCACGCCGGATGTAGCTTAGGTACATATATTCTATTGGACATTTCTATAAGGGAGTCAGGGGAGGATGGGTAAGGAGAGGTGGTTATTTCTTCCTTATAATTCCCATACCACGGATTGTTTAATGAAGAAATGGTATCGCGTGTATTCACTCTTTTAAGCTACTTTTTTAAAAAAAATCTTAAGTCGGATAATTTATGAAACAGCCAAGAAGCGTGTATTTCTTTTGTAGATTTTATGCATATACTGTACAGAGTGTATTACTTTTGAGGGATACTAAGAAAGAAAGAAAAAGAATAAAAGGTCTTGTACATACCACCATAATAATTGACACTGCATATTTTAACATAGCAAATCGAATGAAGACTCGGTGCTTCCGCCCTTGTTTACTTTTTATGGACTTCATACTTTTTTTTTTTACTTTTTTTTCTTAAATGCTAGACTTAGGGGTACTAACTTTCTTATAATTAGTTGAATAGCATTTTCGATTTTCGTTCACAGTTGAGCAATTTTGCTTTTTTTATTTCCGATTTTATACTTCCAAACAAAACAATTGTATGTTATGCACAGTAGTGGATCATCGAGAAGCGGTGATGGCAGATCTAAGTTTAGTTGATTTTGTGACACATAGACTCCGGATCCAGGGGGGGGGGGGGGGGCACTGCATAAACTTTCCCAGAAGAGTAAAACTTTCTTATTTTATATATATAAATAAAACCCATTCCAAAGTTTGGAACCCTTAAAAGTAACCGTATGACAACCCACCGCCCCTCCCCAGATGTCGGTCCTGGATCCGCCCCTGCTACAGGGATTGAAAAATTCTGGGAACCAGATCGCCATGGCGACTGAAAGTATAAGTTTGGCACCTAGATAATTTAAACCAAAACATAGGATCATATATCAAATTGCATTTGTATTATTGTGTACTCTGGTTTTCGGAACTAGTGCCTAAGTCAGATGCAAATTTTTCGAGTGCCCTCAGGGAGAGTTTCATGACAAGTCTTGTTATTCAACTACATGTAGACAGACTCTTAAATATCGCTCTTCAGTTTTTTGTTGAAAAAAAATCGAACACCGCCAGTTTTGCCGTTCTATTTCTCTGGAACAGGATAGAAGGTACTTCGCCTCGATTAGTTCATCTCCATTTCTTCTTATTTAGCTTAATCCGATGATGTCCCAGTTGACCTTCCGTAGCTGTCTTGTTTCTGATGATTGAAATTTTGTTTTACACATTGCAATGGTTAGTTTTATATAGAAACGTAGTCTGTAACTCTAAGTATTCTTGGCATCCTATGCCTGCATGTGATTCTGAACGCTGCCTTGCCCAGTTAGAATTTGACTTCCGGAGAACGAGAACCTTGGTTTAGCTTGTCATGATTGGCGAAGAATAAAAAATTAGCTATTTGAAAAAATCACCATGTTGGCCAAGCTTGTTGAGGATGGAACTTCCTGTCCGCCCTTCTATCATTACTGAAGCCCATGAGTTACATCATATAATGTGAATTTCCAGTTTTCACATCTAGATAATACGGGTAAGATATTTGGTGGTAGATCCGGCCAATTCCACACATCTTTAACTGATTCTTAGTATCTTTCTCCTGTAAATAATTATACACCATTTGCAGGTTCCTACAACACGTTGAAGAAGCTAAACACTACGAATTTACATATTTTAATAACAGAGATAATAATTATCAAAATATTATCATAAGAGACTTCAACGCGAGAATAGAACGAAAAAGGACAAACGAAAAATCAGAAAAAAATATAATATGGCGTACGAGACAAATGCTGAATTAGCAGGAGCTGAGATTTACATATGAATTCCTTCTTTTAAAAAGTCTCACAAAGAATGGTCATGGAAACACCCAAGTGGAAGGACAAGCTAAACGGACTATATCACGTCAAACAGAAGATACATGGTTGAACACTGAAATATTCTGAACAAGTTCAACACAGGAAGTACCAATCGAATAGTTTGGTGCAAACTTCATCTCTGAAAATCAGAAAACTTGTTGGATGACAGGAACGTTATGTAGAAAAGAAAATTTCTCAAGAAGAACACAACGCATTTCAACCGGACTTAAAAAACTGTTTTTCTGCACTTGAAGAAGACAGTTACATTTCGGAAGCTAAAAGGGAGATCACAAATATTCTGATGGGTACAAATACGAATATAGAAAATATTGCAAGAAAGAATGGTAAGATAATCTTCAAAGAAACATATCTGATGAAGAAGGATAATAGAGGCAACACGACATCTAAAATATAATATGTGGAACTGCAAAGTAATATAGAAATGCATTACGGAAGATGTAAGAAAGTTAAACAAAAACTTCGTAAGAAAAATATATAGGTCTTTAGAAGGCAAAACAGAGAATAAGCAATGGATGAAATGAGAAGATAGCAAAACCACTAAAAAACAATGAAGAAATAATGAAGAAAATTTAACTATTCAACAACAAATTATATTCAAGTGAAGACTGGAAGTGAAAATTAACAGAGATACCCTAGTGCTGCAAGAGGAAGTTGAATTCGACGTGAAGAGCATAAAATGAAGAAAGGCACCAGATGAAGTTAGAATGGCAGCGAAACGTGCAAAAGTCAAGCCGTTACACCCACTTCAACACTATCAATGATGCTATTCGAACCTAATTAGGATGAAGCAAAATAAATAAATAATAAACAAATAAATATTTAAGTATCTGTCATAAAATCTCCAATGAAAATATAATGACTTTTTTGCTTTGTTAGAACAGATAATTATATGGTCATACCAACTGTCTCTAATTATATATGTTTCATTATAGACCAGGTAATGTATGACATATTATACTATGAACCCTATGCTGAAAATTGAACATATCTGCTTCAGTTCTTCCCAAGATTTTGCTAACTCCTAAAGCAATTTAGAAAGCATCTCGTACGGTGGAATTGAACCCGGGAATTTCTGTACTCAAGGTGGAGCACTAATCATTTTGCCATGATGGAGTTTATTGTCCTTATTGAATCTCTAGGCTGCACAGAAAAGGACAAGTTATAAATTGAGTAAATTAAAGCAAATACGAGTGAATAAGCTACTGACATGTGAGACCAAGAGTTCTGTGCAAAATAGGTTGATAGACGTAAAATATATTTCCCCCCTTTTAAAAACAAAAGTGTAAAAAAGAGCCCATGATCATAGTGATACACACTCATCAAGGCAAATCATAATATACCTATCTACACAAAAGCAGAAGGATATGTACATGATACGCAAAGTGAATAAAAATTCTTTCGTTCAAGTTTATGAGGGTTTCGCGTGGAAACTGTTTTGAACTAACCATCACGGAAGCTGTTTGAGCTTTCAACATATTCGTATATATTCCAACAAATACAGATATAAATATGAAAAAGAAAAAAAATGTGCAGTGAGTGAATCACTTGCTACTAGAAAAAAAAAAAAAACATTAAGGTAATCAGTGGCCATTATTACTAAATTAAAGAACGTAATTTTGAGTACAATAAGTGAAATTATGCCATTAGAGCCAAAATGTTACTACTTTTAACATGCAACAGAAAAATTTCATGCATATTTGAGATGTATACAATGTTGGTCCCTTATTGGTACTATTATTGTTATTATAGAGAAAGAAAAACATTATTGAAGTAACATTATATATATATATAACATATGTAAATGTGTGTGTGTGTATGGTGTTTACTCCTGTCAGCACTATGATATAAGAGTTACCATCGTACATATAAAGTATACACATTTCGCAAGGATACTTATATTCAATTGTTCTCAAAATTAGCTTCACTATTATCAATCCACTTCCGTAATTTTATTTTATAAAATATATATATTTTGCCATAGGGTTACGAAAGAGGTAACTTTAAACCTATAATTTCAGAAGAATACTGTCGTTCGTTTGAAAAAAAAATATGTGGATTTCTATCTCTTTTTAATAATTCATTACATCAAATTTTGTATCTTATTTACATGTAGGATTATAGACAGGGATTAAGCTAAAACTTTTGAAAACTTTGCTAAAATAAAAGAAAGATGAAATATTTGCTTTCCTACCCTAGGTTGTCCCCTGTACGCTAAAGGAGACGGATAACTAATAATAGTTAATAGTTATGAGAGAATACTTGCAATGAAGAGGTGGGAGGAAATAGCAGAACCTCGAGAAAATCCACGAACACGATATTGTCCGCTACAAACTCACATGGGCTGGGATCAAACCAGGGTCTTCCCGTACCACAGAGACTCTTCTTATTTACCCGGCGGGAGCTCAAGTGGTTCGGAGTCCAAGTTAATCAGTAGGTCCACATCTCATATAGCCCCGCTGCTGAACGGGACGCTAAACTCAAAATCAACTCAACTCAACTCTTCTTATTTACGCAATGTTAACAGAAAACCTATTTGACTATTGAAAATAAATAAACAAAACGAGCGTACAGTATCTATTCCTGTTCATTGTAAATTTTGTTTGCAGAAGCAAACTGAATAAGGTACGTATAGTATTTTATTTTTATCTCAGTATGTTCATTATATGCATTTACACGGTTTATTTAATTGGTTTATCGGAAACTTAAATTTAAGGGAAAGTTTTGCGAATTCGGTTCGATTTCGGTTTTACTGTACTAGATAAATGGTACACACATGGTACACATATAGAATCATTATTTTTTCTCTGAATGTTTTTGTTCTTTCATCTCTGAATTTTTAGGGGCAGCTAGTATTCTGGTATTGTACTTTTTTTTTCTTTTTGTTCGTTGCATTTTAAATATGTATCTTACCTTCAGATGTATTTATTTTCGGACTAATATTTTCGGGACTATATATAACTCCAAGAAAATCCATGTACATGATATTGTAAGCCAGAAACTAGCATGGTCTAGGGTCGAACAAGGCTAACATTGCAGTAGAAGTGAGCATATCATTTATATTTTATTTTATTTAACGTATTCAACGTATTCAATATTCCTTAATTTTGCCTCATTCTTCCTTCTTATTTTTAATTAGTTTTTATTCATCTATATTCTACTTGTTTGTCTGAACAAACACGACAAAGATACGACGGCAATTAAAAGAAAGCAATACCCTGAGTACGATTCGAATCCATGCTAGAAATTGCTGTACCGCTGAACTCTCCTTTGCATTATAAATTGAAGAATGAAGAAAAGAAGAGAAAACAGCATGATATTCAAGAATTTACATGGCATAGAATTGGCAACACACTTGTCAGTGACTCCTTGTAAATTAACTGAAAAAATACATTGTAGTTATTTTTGAATCAAGTATCTTCCAAATGTATGCTAACGTTACTCAATTACCAATAAATCTTCTATGATGTAATTGGAAATCAAAGACTGATTCGTATCCACAAGAGACAGGCACACTGTTGATAGCAACTCTCGTTAAATTGTCTATAAAGTTTACATACACGGTATATTTCCTGTGGATCGAACGGAAGCCAACTTATACTGGTTTTATTGTACTTAAACAAGTGGGTGTTGTTTCACATTTGTGAAACTACAATAGTCTTTCAAGCCATGAGATTTAATATTGAAACCGGAAATGGTACTTTCATAATTTCCTGTTTTATAAGGACGAACATGATGTATATTCTTAAGACGTTGAATGTATATCAGAACATCATTTCTCACTACCTCAGGAAAGGAAGGAAGATCATCGATCATAAGGCCAAATATTCGCTGATGTCTTCTTGCTCTCTTCGTATTTTCTTATTCCATACATATATCCAGGCCACTCCACTGCTGACACATCTTTCACAATGTGTGTTAACTGTGAAAGATGAAAGTCTGTTTGCATAGGAGAACTCGAATTGAGTTTGCAGTATTTCATTAAACTCTCTTTCAACTTGGATAAGTAAGGATGAAAGTACAGGGTCTTTTCCTTCTTGGAAAGGCAGCAGAGGAACAATCTTTAGATTTCGTAGTTTGGTGAAACTTAACCTCGGAATTGTTGTTTCTGGACAAATGTAATTATCTGATATGATCTGCTGTTGTCCAAACCCTATCACCATAGCAGGTCTGAAACCAGCCACAGAGGTTTGAGGGGGCCATGAATATGTTAGGTGGGGCCAAGTCATTAAAAATTATTTTACATATATCTAAATTGTGTGCTTTTTTCGGTATTAGGGTGAGTGCGCTACATATAGAATACGTTCCTAATTTGAAATACCAGACTATTTTGTCTACTATGTGCTGCCGCCGAGAAGACTTTACGTAAACTTGTACACAGTGACACCCTCAGTCTGCGCATGAGTGGTTTGCTGCCGAACGATAGCAAAACATTTTCTTTTGTTGCAGAATATTTTTCTGAAGAACTTGAGTTTTACGGACGTACCCTTCCAAGCTGCTGAATGTACGCAAAAAGGCATGTATTATCTTTGAGTTTGTAATGTTTAGATTACACATATAGTGTACCATAAGGACATAAAGATTCAGTACACTGAGAATAACGTAAACGTGTGTAGGAAGAGAACTATCCAAAATAGCGATTTTCCTAATATGGGATACTAGCAGGATACTAATATGGAATATTCCTAAATAGGTTCATACGTATGTGAACTAGAAGTGAAGAAGTCCGCGTCACTCGAATTGGCGTATGGCGTCAACCAATAAATAAACTTGCAGTGCGCTGTTGGCAAACCTTCAGTGAGGTTTCTAATCGTTCGTAAATGACCATAAATATGAACAAAATCAACTACGAAAGATTAAATTTCTTACTGAAGGTTTGGAATCAGCGCACTGTTAGCTTATTGGTTGACTCTATATGCCAAATCGAGTGACGCGAACTGACAGGCCTGACATATTATTTTAGACCGAGCGTCAGCGAACGTCTCCTAGTCGAGATGTTTGGCATTTGTCTGTCTGTCTCTCGATAACTCCTGAACACGTGAACCGACTTAAATGAAATTTTCACAGATTATTTATTGGTTCAAATCTCCCAAATACCGTGTCGTCTACAGTGCAAAGTGAAGAGAACAGCACAACAGTACCGATTGAAGTAGTGAGTCCGCTACCACAGCATTGCAGCATTGCGAGTTCACAACTACAGCCACAGCATTGCAACACACTTGGTCGAAAGCCAGGTGAGGCTAAAGTAGTTACGAGCACTCTACACAAAAACGATTTAGAAGCTGCCTCCACCTCATCACAACGGGCCTTTACCTCATCTCTGCAAGTAGTTAAAAAATGTTTAACTTTCCAAGCCTCTCCCCAAAAAAATTCAATCGAAACAGCCAAAGATAAGGACATCAAGTGGCTACAAGTTAGAAAGTTAATCTGAAGCGTCAGTGAGTGATTTAAACGAAGATCGTGACAGTTTAAGCGATCCTACTGATGATGATGATGATGAGGAATGTGGACATTGTGGTAAATTGTGGTCGCTTAGTGCAGGGGAGGGAGATAGGTTAAAGTGGACATTTGTAAAAGATGGTCCCTCGAAACGTATTCCATGAAAGACGGAGAAAAATATGTTTGTGGTCAGTGTTTTGCAAAGTAAAACTGGAATTAAAAATTTGGACACCTTAAAAGACACGAATCCAGTATGTTCGAACTTTTTCTTTATATAGGACATTTTTGTATACTTTATTTGTCGCACGTAGTTTTTTTCCCCCAATATTTCGTTTTACAAGCATTTTACAAGGATAGGCCTAATAATGAACAAGTCCAGTCAAGTTCGATAATTATCTTTGTATCTAGAATTCTGGTATTTCTTCTGTTTTATGTTTTAATTATCTTAAGCATGTTATGTAATTCTTGTTTACTTGTCTTATAAACCTATAGGCTGCAATGCCTACAACGAATTATTTGGATAATTCGAATATGGGCACGATCACTGTTCAGACTGCCCATTCTGAGTGAGGTTTTCCCTTATTCTCCTCAGTCCCATCAGGCGTATGAAGAGATGATACTTTTCTGGAGGTCGGACCGAGTCCTTTTCAATTCGTAGACTTATATTAAGGGCCTATGTGATTTCGGAGTTCGAGTCTTGAACACTTCATATGCTTCTTTCCTTGAACTCACATATAAGTAAATTTATTCCTTAAATAAACAAATAAATTGCTCGAATGCATCGCCCATGCTTGAGTTGTCCAAATGTCGTATTGTAGGCAAAAACACACAATTGTTCTAGTATTCCATTTTAAGAACACGTAGTGTTCCATATTAGGAGCGGGGTGTGCCTAATATGGGAAATTGAGTTTCTTTCAATTTTGTAATATTGTAAAAAAAATCAATAATGTGGAACACACTTTCATACTTGTATTTTGCTTTGCAAAGGTACCAGTGTTATGATGTATAATATTTTTATTCTGGAATATGCATTTCTGAGAAATGAAGAAGAAGCAAAAAGTATTCCATATTCTGTACCTTTACCCTAATAATAGCATTTTATATTAAGAATTGGAGGGGCCACGAAAAGTTTAGGTGGCCAAGCCCCCAAGCCCCCCTCTAGTTGGGGGCCTGCACCATAGCTTGCACTTGATGTATATATGTTTAGATCTAAACATTATAGGGCATTCTAAATATAACAAACACGAAAGAAAAATACTTTATACCTCATGTTACGGTATTGCGCATTTTAGTATTATTCATGACAACTAAAACTCATTTCTTCTTGTTTTGCCAAACTGTGTTTTTAAATAAAATAGTAATATCTCTAATAAATACCATTAGACATACTTTCCAATCAATTTTCTTTAATTAGGCTCAAAATGTTTTTTTCTATCCTTATTTTATACAAAGTTACTCTAAATTAAGTATTACGTTATAAATTCTCCCGGCTACTACGTTGATAACAGCATTCGTAAAATTGGTAAAGCGTACCAGAAAACACTTGAAATCTCAGAAAACATTCTACCCTTAAACACCCAAGAAAAGAAATTACATTATATCCACGGTAGACTCCACTAAATAGCACAAAATATAATGAGATATTTCGTAATCTAATTACCGTTTAGTACTCCGCAGAAACTAACAAAAAATTTCCAGTACTTTAAGAGCAATTGCTTTTATTGTTTTTGTTTAAAACTTACATTTTCGTCTATTTTTCTTAATAATTATTTTCGAGGGTGCCCATTATTCGAGCATGAAAATTGCACATCGCAAACAGATGATTTAGCTGAGCCCTCTGTCCGTACGCAAATTAAATTTATTAAATTAATAACACATCTGTGCACTTGTGAAAGCAAATGTTGCCATAACTCATCTTAATGTTTAAATCAACAGGATGCCTATTATTGTGTGTTTTATTTGTCACTGAAAAAAGTTGCACGAAAAGCAGATGTTCCAGTTTCTATTTTATTAATGTTCAAAATTAGGAGAAAACAAAAGTAATTTGAAGTAATTCAATTGAGCTTAAAAAAAAAAAAAAAAAAAAAAAACAGAAAAAGTTGAGAATACAATGCAATAATAACAAAAAGTAACTTGTCTAGTCTGTAGTCTGTGTCTGTGTCTGTGTCTAGTCTGTATAGAACGTGCTACAGTTAGTGAGCGGGTTCTGGGTTCAATTCCCGGTAAGACTATATTTTAATTTTTATGTGAATAAAAAGAAAACATGGTTTACTGTGTTCCAGAAAGTCAGAAAGAATAAAATGGAAGGTATGTAATTAGAAAACTCACCTACACCCATAATCTAATTGAAAACAGTGTGGTCGGCCATAACCCTTCGTGACCTTAACGCTAGAACTTACTTAATGTTTAGTTTAATTCCTGCTGCCTAGACCAGCGTTTCTTAACCGCTGTATCGTGACATATGGTGTGTCGCAAATACATGTCAGGTGTGTAGGGATATTTTTTAATGTGTTCTAAGATCTTCCGCAAAGAAATTCTATTTAGAAAAAAAAAAATAAATATTTTTCGCCAATCAACTTGTTTTAACACTCGTCTTCCAGGTTTAAAGCTGGAATGCTTAAGAGTCTCATATTCCTGCTAAAAATCGTAAGTTTCTTTTACGTTAACATGTTTCTATTCAAGAGTCTTACGTAATTTGCTTGTGAGATTTGTACCTCATAGTCGTTCCATAAGTTTTTCTTTTTTTAACGTATTGTAAGTATTTTTATGTGTTTGCTTTTTTGCTTTTAGGCAAAAAAATGCAAGGATGTCGCGAAAGTTTGAAACGTACTTTGGTCTGCCCCAAAGGAAAAAAAGGTTGGGAAACGCTGGCCTAGACAGAAAAAACACATTTTTGCTACACTTATTTACATTATTTTTAAAAATAATTCAGCATACAGATTTGTTTTAGTGAATCAGAAAATATATATATTTAGTTGGATCCTCTCTCGTACCTCTGAAAGTTTAGGAGGACAGAAATTGCATTAGTTAACAAGTAATTTATCTTCCTTACTTCATCCCTACAAAATAGCACTTGCTTATTATAAGATAGGCCTATTATAGATTAAGAGATATATTGTATTATATGGATCACTAAAGTTCATACTTAATCAAGCTTCGAAGCGAAAACTTTGTAATTAGATCTAAGTACTAAATAAGTATTTTATCACTCATCTTCTTTGTTAACGAAGGAAATTTTAAATAATAATAATAATAATAATAATAATAATAATAATAATAATAATAATAATAATAATAATAATAATAATAATAATAATAATAATAATACAGTGTAATACCATTTCTTAGCTAAATATAACGTTAGAACTGAAATAAAATGAAATCTTTCATTTTAACGTCTCATGATTATTCCCCTTTAGGCTAAAGGAGACGATGATTAAGGCAAGTGGATGACAATGGAAGAATTGGTGGAGTGAGAAAGTGGGAGGAAATGTTAGTACCCCGAGAACCCCCTCGGACACGATGTTGTCAGCCACAAACTTTCATGACCGGGGATCGAACCAGGGACCCCACGCACCAGAGAGAACCGCTCTACTACTGAGCCATCCTGTCCCCAAGCTTAGAACAATCTATGAATACTGAAATGTACTCAAATGTTTCTACTAGGATTTGTGCTTTCGAGTTATTATTATTATTATTATTATTATTATTATTATTATTATTATTATTATTATTATTATTATTATTATTATTATTATTATTATTATTATTGTTATTATTGTTATTATTATTATTATTATTAAGGAGTTTAACGTCCCATGATTATGCACCGAGGCTAAAGAGAGACAGTGATGTTAAGATGCGTGATAATGGTGAAATGACGAAAGTGGGAGAACACCGAGAAAACCCGAACATACAATGTTTATGCACCATAAAGCCTACTTGGCGGGAACTAGGGTCGAACCAAGGATCGCATGTGCCAGAGATGAGAGGTCTACCAATGTGCCTGTACAATCATGACTGAACAGCCACACCAAAATTTTCTAAATGTCATATGTTTTTGTTGAATAGGGAATCTATTTCACATTATGAACTTTAGAAATGGAAAATGTCGGCAAATATGAATTAACAAAAAGTCCTGATGGTATATTGATCAAGATAAAGAACAAAAAATACATCAAATTGTAAGTATTGTACATTATCGTAACCCTCGATAAATAGCTACCATTTGTTTTTGAATATGAATTCGTCTGGTCGACAAATAAAAATTACCAATTAGAGAGATCAATATTTTGTGAGTATAATAGTATAATCAAACAACAGAATCTAATAGAGCTTTTATTCTTAGATTATTCTTGAATCAGGCAATTTTATACCTGAAAACGAAAAAATATAGGTAAAATTGGGTACAAAGAAAGAAGAAAACCTTCAATATCTTATTCTTCTTATTGCAATGTTCATATGATTTATGCGCCAAGAGATATAAATGATTTCTATCATTGCCTAGAAGATAACAGGTGAGGCTAACTCATCTCGAAAAGGTGTAATAAAAATAAGTCTTGTCTCGTGTACGTGCTTCTATTCTAGCGATTCGTTTCGTATCTAGTCACGAAACATCTATTCTCGTATCGTGAGAAACCCTATTGAGTACTTACTTTTCACTGAATTGGCATCTGAAAAGCTCTGTCTCATTTTGAATTTTGTCACGAAAATCCTGGGGATCAGAAAAAATTTATCTCGACTCATATCGTGGTCAACTTTAATGAACTCATATTTTTATCGCTGAGTTGACATCAATATACCCAGTCATTCGAGAGGTATTTTCCTTAAAAATCTGTATAAAGAAGTCCTTCGGGGATCGTTGCTTCCAAAACAAACCCGTCAACCGGAAACACGTTGATTGGGCCTTCCATTTTCCTATATTTGTGTGCTCAATCAGTCACATCCGCCATTTTGTATCTACAGAGTACATTACAACGTATTCCTTCAACAAGTGGCTATTACGCACACGAGGTATTTACCTTGCACCACAAATAAAGGTGTACTAGTTCGGACCGCATTTTAAACAGCATATCTTGTCTCAAATAGTCTCGGTACTGAAGAGAAACGTTTAACTGCAATCGGTCACTCAATCAACTGGTAAGCTACATACAATATAGCACTTCAAAACCCATTTGTACTCGTTAATGTGTCATAAGAGAACGTTTTTAATTACTACGCTGATTGATACGAAATTAAATGCTTGTTGACTTCCGCTAATGTAATGAAGCCTAATATATATTACCCTGTTTCTTTTTTTCTATCTTTCTTTTATTGTGTCGTTGCTTGAGGCTGAACATCTGTTTGGTACTCAGAAAGAAAATGCACATTAAACAACCCGCATCATCTCCATAGATGATATCTAGCACATCATATTGTCATTTGACTGTCATCACGTCCTGATTTCTTCGTCGTGATTACTTTTTTTTTTTTTTGGTCAACACAAGAAAATTTACTTTATTATGCGGATCTTATAACGTGCAAGTGTTCCCAACTACACATGAAGAGAATTCACTCACTAAGATCATAATATACAGGAAAGTAGGAGCAGCTCAGCAGCTATCCAAGAGTTAAAGTTTAAATATTTCTCGTTTTTCTATATTATTATTATTATTATTATTATTATTATTATTATTATTATTATTATTATTATTATTATTATTATTATTATTATTATTATTATTATTATTATTATCTAAACCCTTTAATACTCCGTCACTATAGGAATATTCCTTGACTACACTACTGCAACATTCCGGTCCCACATAGCACAAGTATGTCCACGGGATGTCCGAGACTGAGCCCGCAACGGACGACAGGACATCCCGGGATTATCCGAATGTGCTCCCGGGACATCCATAGGATTTCCGCGGGAGATCCAGATGTCCGCTAATATCCCGGGATACGGGATATTCAACGGGACCACGAAGGGATGTCTATTGGTTTTCCCTCGCACCTCCTGTCCCATCTGGGACGTCTCGTGGACATCCTACATGGGAATCCTTCAGGACGTCCCATGCAGGACGTCCATGCGATGTCTTCTCATTGTTCCGATAATCCCGGGAGCCGAATGGAATGATTTGGATCAAAATGGTACATCCCAGGGACGTAATGTGCTATGTGGGGTGTGAATGACTACACAAAATTCTAAATTCCACTCAATTGTCAAAGTGTCATATCTTCAAAGAATGATAATTGTGAACTCATCCCTGGCGTAAGAGGTCCCTGGTTCGATCTCGGCCACATGAGCTTGTCATTGGGTTTTCTCGGGTTCTTCCGTTTTCTCCCGCTTTCTCATTTCATCAATTCTTTCGTAATTGTTCACTAATAAGCCGTCTCCTTTACTCTAAAGAACATAAATGTGGGAGGTAAGATTAAAAGAAAGTATTTTATTTCATTCTAAGCGAATTAACAACATCATAAATTTGTTTGTTATGTTACATCCTCACTATTAGTCTAGTTACTAGTGCATGTGCCTTTGATGTACGAAGTTACGGGTTCGACTTTCTGTGGGGCAGCCTTGAACGAATTACGGTGGTTCGGATTCCATCATTAAAATTGTAGGCTCAAGTCTCATATAGTATCAGTGGTTAAAAGGGATGCTAAACTTCAACAAATAAGTCTGCTTTATTTACAAAGATATTGAGAATTATTAAGGTTTATGAGTTAATGAAAGTTTAGTTAAACACTATCTCTACTATCATTTTGCTAATGTCATAATGAAATAGTGGATAGGATCAGTTACAGTGTTTTGTAAGAATTTAGATTTCCTAAGATTTATATGTAAAACAAAAGAAGATAGAAAGAAAGAAAACGGAAAAAGTATTTGAAATGGTGATATTATGTTTGAGTTTGCTACACTGAAAATTAAGAAAATAATTAGACCAGGTGTTGAAGAGGTGTGTAGCCAGACTTTAATAGGTGGTGTGTTTATGAGTCTGTTTTTATTGGCCACGAATGTCACTTTTTTGCGTCATATACCTAGGTATATATATATAAGTTTCTGCCCATTTTTTCTAAAATCATACATAGGAATTTATCCTTACATAGGTCATTTTGTCCACTTCCATGAAATCTATCGATTGGTACGAGTATATATCTTTGTCTTTGAACATCATAGTTTACTTTATTATTGCTAATATTACCGTGTGCTTATACTAGTGTAGACACCTCTGGTGTCTTGAGTCCTTGGTTTAATCCCAGCTTGCGCCAAGAGAGATTTATGGTGGAAAAAGTGTGTGCGTGGGTTTTCTCATTTTCTTAATTCCACCATTTCAATTATCTCTCATCATCACTGTCTCCTTTAGCTAGCCAGCATAAGTGTAGGACGTAAAACTTAAACATTTCATTTCATTTCAATACTACTATAGAATTTGTTTATTGATCGATACATTCTGAGACTAACTTATGCATTTTATAACCATAATGGCAATTCTATTATATAAAATTGTAACAACATTTGGGATTTATACTTTAATTTGGATAGTTAAAAGGTTACATTTAATTAATATTTTTTTTAAAAATCAGAATTCAAGTACCATAATAGTTATTTCCTATTTTTTAAAAATAAAACTTAACTATTGTACAGAGATGATTCTTATATATAAGTTCACTACGTAGGGATACACGAAATATAATTTTAATGAGAAATTTGTATGATTTCACAACACTTCAAAACAAAATTGAAAACTTAAAGCCCACTCTTTATTAAACGTCTTTTATTATTATTATTATTATTATTATTATTATTATTATTATTATTATTAGTAGTAGTAGTAGTAGTAGTAGTAGTAGTAGTAGTAGTAGTAGTACAATTGAATATATTTCAATGGTTATTTAATCACGATTGATTCATTAAAATATTCTCTTTCTGTGTAGAAAGTGCTACTTCTTAAGGTAATGGATCCATACTTAACCTATAAACTATCAAAACTATACATAGGTAAATTTTTCATAAAGCATGGATTAGTTATAAATAATAACCGAAAAGAAAAAAAAACTCTTAAAAACGATGCTTACTTGGTGGGCCAAAATCAATAATAGCTTACTTCCAATAGACAGCTTCATGCTACGACTAATTAACGTTGCATCGATCTAAAATAATTGTTCACCTACGTATACGCTACCCTTCGTTAGAGTATCATTTACATTAGTAGTAAAGAAGAGATAATATCTAAATTATATTGCTATTTTAGGAAAGTCAGTCACGCCGAAAGTTTTTCGTTTTTTTTTTTAAATCTGATCTTGTGTAATGTGAAATATTTAGGTCTTTGGAACAAAAACAAAACAGAAACGGGAAAATTTCAGATTAAAAAATACAAAAATAAATATGATGTACAATTATTTCAATATGAAATTCGTTTCATATTTTTATCTTCTAAATATTCTGTAGTATAACTTTACTATATAATTACTGCTGATATTGGATAATATCGTATGCTGTTTCATAGATTTAAATATATAGATAGCATATATAGATAGATATGTAAAAACTGACTTCAGTTTAACTGTGCTGAGGTCAACACCAACACCTTATCTATAAAAAGCTACAGTTCCGCACTAACTTGTTAAATGTGATGGGTTATCGGATAATGCAGTAACATGTGATAAATTTGTTCTAAGGTTCTAGACAAACTAAATGTTATAACTATACATATGATATGTTAATAAATCTAACTTCTTTTGTAAACTGAATAATATTGTGTATTAATTTAAAAAGATGTTTTATTTATTTATGATAAGATACAAATAACAAAATACTGTATTTTTTTACGTAATACAAGCAAAATAATTAAAGCTGTTTTCCAAAGAATCGTAAAAGTAAAACTCACTCCAACTAATAATCAAGCTTTTATTCTTCCTTTCTTTCTTTATTTTTTTCAAAGAAATTAACAGAGCCACATCGTATGAGGAAGAAACACAAGCACAATTGTGACAGTGATTTTCAAAAGATCGAAAATAAAAACTTATTCCAACTAGTAAATTAACATTTAAGGATGTTTTAAATGGAGAAATGAAATATGTGTTACTTGAAAGTCCTTATTGAGATGAACGAGATGAACAAAATGATTTCGAGGTGGTAAATACCAATTAGCTGTTTTCAACTACACGAAAACTTCCTTTAATTAAGACTTTTAGTATTATACAATCTTATTATACAACTAATCAATCAGATAAATCATAGTATATTCTAATTTTCAGATTTTTATTTACATATAATTGTTTTCTTGCGGTGAATTGTAATTTTAAATAATCATAACTGTTTCTTTAAGGAATCTACTAAATGATGTTATTCACTTAATATGAAATGGTGATAATTAAATTTTATTAATGACTAAAGTAATATTAAAGAAAATTTAATATATTATTAGATCAGAATAGTTACAATTACATTATATACTCCATTTCGTTGTATACATATTCTTAATATATTATCTATGTTTCATTTTATTTTAAGTATCTTTTTAAACAAATACAAGTGATTTTTATTTTATTCTGCATTTTGTAATTTTTAAAAAATGTGTTTTCCTTGCATGATTAATAAAACAAACATTTGATGAGAAACGAGCCCGAGGCCCGCCAAAGAAGAAATGATGATATTGTGTTAAAAACGATAGGGTGTAGTGTGAGGTTATAGCGAATATATCACAAGATAGAAACAGTTGGAGGACAGTGATGCGAAAAGCCAACCTCAGCTAACTGGAGGCGAAAAGGCTTAGAAGAAGAAGAAGAATATTAATAAAGCAAACACTAATTTATTTTATTCTATTTCTTTTAATAGTTTCATGTTCTGTTTTTGCATTGAAAACTTATTATAAGAGCAAATTGATTTTATTCATCTCATTGCTTCGATTATTCACGTTACACTCAAGAATTAATTTTATCTTACGCCCATGGACCCAGATTCTCAACTCCCTCCCATCAATTTTATTTATTGTATTTTACTATTATACCGAAAAAAATAATTTTATTGATCTTTAAAGCAATGCAGAATGAGCTTTTAAATTATTTTATTTTATGTTTTCTACCTTCATATTACATTGAACAAGTTTAACTTCAAAATAATTTTATTTATTGCCTTTATACTCATATGGTGTATTGCTTTTCTCCTTACTTACTTTAATTTATGTTTCCTACCTTGATATTACATTCAACAAATTTGACTTCACAATAACTTTATTTCTTGCTTTTTTTACCCATGTGGTGTATTGTTTTTCTTCTTACTTACTTTAAATTTATGTTTTCTACCTTCATTTTACATTCTACTTGTGTAACTTTACAATAATTTTACTTATATGGTGTACTGCTTTTCTTCTTATTTTAATTTATGTTTTCTTCCTTCATGTTAAATTCAACAAATTTGACTTCACAATAACTTTATTTATTGCTTTTTTTTCACTTATATGGTGTACTGCTTTCTTTCTTACTTTAATTTATGTTTTCTACCTTCATATTATGTTCAATAAGTTTGATTTCACAATAACATTATTTATTCCTTTTTTCTTATATGCTGTACTGCTTTCGTTCTTACTTTAATTTATGTTTTCTGTCTTTATATTACATTCAACAAGTGTAATTTCACAATAACTTTATTTACTGCTTTTTCACTCATATGGTGTATTGCTTTTCTTCTTATTTACTTCAAATTTACGTTTTCTACCTTCATTTTACATTCAACAAGTGTAACTTCACAAAACTTTATTCATTTTTTTACTCATATGGTGCATTGATTTTCTTCTTCTTTCTTGCTTTCATATTGCATTGAACAACTTTAACTTCATAATAACTTTATTTATTGCTTTTTATTATTCGTATGGTGCACTGCTTTCCTTCTTACTTACTTTATTTTTTTTTTTTTACTTTTCCAATTTTATGTAAGCACCGATTAATGTCTACTAAATTGATTAATTGCATTTTCTTATTATACATAATTAACATATAAAGCTATATATCAAAGTGTATTTACTTATGTTCTTTTGTCGCTATTGTAAATATTTTATATCAAATACATTAAAGAATAATGCATGTATTGTGCTATAGCTTGTAACGTATTTACTAAACTTTGGTTGTTAGCCATCAGATTATTTTTCTTTTGTTGTAATATTACAAAATGATTTAATGTTCAATTATCTACCTTTGTAATATAAAAATTTCTAACTGTAATAAACGCTTGTTTACTTTTAATCTATTTATTGTATTGCTCTTGTAGTTTTCCTAATCAACGTGAGTTAACCCTAATGCCTGTTACAAACATAAAGATATATTGATTACATACTTGTCACTATTGTTCACCATTCCTGCAACAAATATTGATTTGAGTCCATGTCGATACATATGCATTCACAGTTGTAATTTTGATTTTATTTCAGTTATGAAACAAAACGGAAACAAACAAAGAAAGAAAAAATGTTAATCACGAAATTTCCTACGAATATAACTTCATGTTTCTAATAGTAATCAGCATCTTGCTCTCAATGTTATCAATTTCTTCCAATATAATATATATCCACATCTAATAGTTATGAAGTTTTTTTTCTATATATATATATATATATATATATATCATTGGTATTTTACAAATGGGGGTAACTGACATTTTTGGTGAAATTGAAATAACGGCATTTTTGAACTTGAAATACAATATCCTATCATCATGGGAAACAGTTATATATAACTACAACCCAACCCAATCCAGAGATAACTAACGGTATAACTAACACAAAAGTAGACTGTAGTATACAGAAGTCAACCCATTTTGCCTTCTTCTGAGAAATTTATAATTTGTCAGTTATCCCCTTTTTGCAAGATAGTGACAATATATATATATATATATATATATATATATATATATATATATATATATATATATATATATATATATATCAGGGTTATTCAAAAAGAAAGAACAGATTTCAAACATTTATTTCTTCCAAACTGCAAAAGATAGAAATATGATTCGAACGTTACTTGATTAAGAAAAGTTTACAATTTATTGTTAGTAATTATGGTGTGCATTCAATATGAACACCGTGTGTTACACGGCAAATGTCAAAACGGTGGCTCATTTCGTGCCACACACTTATCAGCTGGTCGCTAGTTATCGAATTCACAGCTTGAACAATTCGATGTCGTAGACCTTCAAGAGTGTCAGGCATAGGAGGGATAAAAACACGGTCTTTTACGTAACCCCATATATAAAAATCACACGGAGTACGAATACGCTCGACATTCTCGTTCGATGTGCGTGGACGTCCCGTGCTTTTTCCTTTGCAGATGCAACCATCTTCTACGAATTTTCGATGCCACTTGTAAATTTGCTTATGATGCGGCGGTTGTTTATTAAATTGACGGCAAACTGCTCGCTGAACTGCAACAATGGACTCAAGTTTTGCCAATTGTAGCACACAAAAAGACTTCTCCTGTGGTGATGCCGCCATTTCATTACAAACAAACAAAAACAAACAACAGAGCCAATGCGGTCATGATTGGAACTTCTATCCGAGCTGTTTAAATTGTAAACCTTTCTTAATCAAGTAACGTTCGAATCATGTTTCTATTTTTGTAGTTTGGAAGAAATAAATGTTTGAAATCTGTTCTTTCTTTTTGAATAACCCTGTATATGTATTCTCACGATACCTTTTACATTTTAAAGGTTTTGAGACGTGATTGTGAAAAAAAAAATATGTAAATGGCATAAGAGTCTATAGGAAGAAGAAAGGTGCATTTTATGGATCAACTAGTAACAAATTACAAGAAAGAAAGAAAAGGTTTATTAAATATTTAACATGAAGTATCGGGGTTGGAACGAATACACTATCAAAAAGCGGTTGAAAAAACAAAACAGATAGTGAGGGTTTTGGAGTGAAAATTTCAAGAGATGAAAAAATTAGCTACATAGCTGGAACTAAAATTCAATGAGGAAGTGTTGGAATATTCTGTAGTAGAAAAGAAAACATTGCAGATAATTCAAAAGAAGAAAAGAAACTTGTAAGTATAGTGTTTGAGAATAAATTATATTTTAGAAGATATGATGGAAAGTAAAGTGGGAAAAGGAAAAAGAGGAGAAAAAGACAAATTTAGTGGATGATATTAAAATAGATAACAAATATGCTGGAGAGTTTAGTTAGGGATGTTGCTATATAAACGCTTCCCAATTTATGGCAATAGATCTTACAGTAATGGAAGAATGTTAGCCCTATTATTTTTTTCTTGTTTATTTGAAACAATAAATATCGATTATTGAAAGTTAAGCTTTAATATAATGCTTTCAACAATATGATGCTTTCGAAGAGAAGAAACAATTAAATCGGAAGTTTTGAGAAGGTCATGAGTCAGAAAAGCAAAGTTATGAGAAAATATAAAAACACTGTTTAATTTTTGAGAACATGAAATGATCGATATTCGGACCCAAGAGGAACGGGACTGGGGAATGGCGAGAACTTCATAACGAGGAACTACATCATTTATACGGTTTACAAAACATTGTTAGGGTCATCAAGTCTAAAAGGCTCAGGTGGGCAGGTCATGTAGCTAGGATGGAAAAAGTAGCAACGCTTTCAAAGTCTTGACTGGAAGACCAATCTGAAGACGACCATTCGGAAGATCTAGGCGCAGATGGGAGGACAATATAGAGATAGATCTCGCAGAAATAGGAGTATAAAGTAGAAACTGGATCCAGTTGGCTAAGGATAGAAATCAGTGGAGAGCTTTTGTGAACGCGGCATTAAACCTCCGGGATCCATAGGCCATAGAGGTAGTTAGTTAGAAATGAGCGATCTCCATTTGAAAAATTAGAGTTTTGTTGTCATTGTACAAAATGAACAACTTGTTGTGAGTAATTAATGTTAAAAAAAATAGATAAATAAGACATTGGACTAAAGCAAAATCACCATTTTCTGACTCATGACCTTTCGAAAACTACTAATTCAAATAATATTATAAATGTACTACTCTTTTCTATTTATCGGTTGTTCTGAGTGAAGAGAACTAATTCAAAGGACAATTTAAAATTGAATGATATCATAAGCACCGACCAATCGAAAATTGTTAATTTTCATAGCTGTATCTTTATTACTATTATTGACTAATCGATTATTCTGGCAGCAGTTTTGTTTGAAATCGATTAAAATTACTTGCTACACTGTAAAAAATAAAACAGCATTTAAACACTTTTAGTACAGATGTTGCGGAGAAAAAATATCAAATGTATGTTTATAAAGTGTGCTTTGCGTGTCCAAAAGAGTTCATTCTTCTAGAACAGTATCTAGTATAACATATTTAAAACACTTCTCGGCAAACAATTCAAAAAGAAAATGATGACATACAGTTTGCACATTTTGTACATACATCTTGGACATATACTTGGACAACACAGTATCCAGAAGGGGTGAATATGTGTCATCTGGAGGTGTTCAAAGAGTGCTAGTAATGTGTACTGTGTCCTACTGTGTCTAAAAGTACCTCGGTAGTTTCTGTATTTTTGCAGCGTACTCGTAAATTGTAGAGTATTAATATTTTAATCCAATAAAAATAGGTGATTACCTAAAATTGTAGACGTAATTTTATTAGAATCACTGATATTGTTTGTTATTTGTTTATTGAAGTTAAGCACCGAGGTTACATAAGATGTGGACTGAAAGTTTAAGATGGAAACTGAACGGTCGTGAGATGTGTTCAAATTTTAAAACTCTCAAAAAATATATATATATATATATATATGAAACATGGTACCACGTCCACCAAGGACTCCACTCTATATCAGCAATGAGGGCAGAATAATTTTAGTTATGATAGGATTAAACCAATTGTTTTTCTTTTTCTGTAAAGAAAAGAGATAAAACCTTTTTATTTGCAATTTTTCCTCATCGGTTGCATTTTCCCATCCTTATCATATTATCGTAGAGATCTTAGTACTTAGCCAATAAAATTACGTCTGTTGGTGTTTGTGAGATAAAAATGTCAAAATATATACTAAAATACATTATTTCATTCCTTACCTCGAAAAGCTATAAAAAGGGTAAGAAAATACAAAATTAGCGTAGTGCTTGTAAGAATTAACAACGATTGGTATTTTATTTAGAATTTAATGATATCTAGGTCTAATCTATCATACTTAGACCGGACAAGTCCACTCTTCTCCTTATTATACGTATACAAATGTTACACACACACACACACACACACATATATATATATATATATATATATATATATATATATATATATATATATATATATATATATATATATAATGAATATGTGTCTGTGGTAAATAACCTCGGAAATCTTTGAACTAACTCAAGAAACTGACTAAGACTCGGAATTACTTTCATAATGCATTTATATTAATTGCCTTTGTTCTTATATAGCACTGTCCAAATATTTTTTACTTCAGAAATATGATGATATATCTTTGTAGTAAGTTGTATTATAGCTTTTTCCTTCTTTCTTTCTTATTAAAGTAATCCCCGTTTGTCTCTAAATTTTTTTACATGTCTCTAGAAGAAACTAAGTTAAAAAAAAGGCGATCTCCTCTCGTGTTTGCTGAAATTCTATTATGGGATTGAGTTTATGAAAGATTTTTACAAAAATTTGGCGTAACTGCTATTTTCTAAAATTGTTTTCGTTCGTCTTGAAAGTATATCTTATGTAGTATATCTTTAATCCTTTTGAAGACATGTGTCAAATTGAACAATTATATTAATAACGCCGTAAACCTATCGTTTTTTTAAAAAAATCTATCCACAAACTTTATGCTCTGATTTCTTTTTAATTTCATTTTGAATTTACCATAATCCTTCCGCGTCACGAAAGGTTTACGAAAGGTGTGATAATAACAATATTTAAATCATATTTATTATTGGAGTATATTGTGTAATGACTTGTGTATAACTTTAAATTAAATGCTCTTCTTTGTGTTGGTACGAACACTTCATAATTTTATACTGTAAGTTATGTAACACTAAAATAGTGTTTGACGGGTAGGACTTCAGTGAATTAGTATTGCTCACGAACTTCAAAAAATGACTCATCTCATCTCGATTTCTATCTGGAAAATGAGACGAGGATTGTCATGCGCTTCTCGTCTTAATCTGGTCTTATTTTTCGAGACGAGACCAAGAAGTTTCTAGTCTAGTCTCGTAGGGAAATTTACTAACTGTGTTGACCTTATGATCATTTTAACAGCTCGAAGACATATCCAGCAGCGGAAAAGAGGGAAATTTTGACATGCAACTATGCTAAGTTCGTATCTCAATTGATCTTTCTTTGTTTTTTAAATTTAAAAAAGTGAAGAATTATAAGAAATAATCACAAAGAACAGAAGATGTAATTCAACACGATCGATGTAATGTACACGATCAATGTAATTCAACCAATCTTGACCAAAGTTGACATAATGATAGAAAGTGACAAATTTATTACACATGTGACACATGAAGATGTTCAGGCTTTTCGTTTCCGACGAACCATCAAAATTGTATTTTGAATTTAGATCATTTTTTTTTATTCCGATTGCTTTTCTAGTTGCTATTTAGCTCAAGAGAAGCAATACATGAAACAAACTCGTTATTAGGCATAAATTTAAGGCATAGTAAAGTAAATGGTGAGACGATTGATTAATTATGTTGTAAATTCAGTGTACTTGTAATAAGGACGAATAAGAAAAACTTCCCAGTTTTAAAACAACATAGCAATATGACAAGGACATTTTCTACAAAATTTTATATAACTTATACTACAGGGTTTTCATAAAGTCTGGACGGATTTAATTTGCTTATAATTTTCATAAAAATGCTCATATTGAAATCAAAAAAAGTGCAAACGGTAGCGGAAGGATTAAATTTTTACCTGTAATCTGCGCCAGCTCAGTTCATTCACCGCCACACCTCCAACTGGGCGCCATTTACGTCCACACATTCGCGTAGGCGGCACTGGAATCCACTCACAGCGTTCCGCCGTGTTTGATCCGAAATGCCAGCCACAGACGCCCTGATTTTGTCCTTTAAGTTCTCCAAACCACTTGGCTTCTTTGCATAAACTTTCGTTTTCACATGACCCCAAAGCCAGAAGTCGCAGGGGGTAAACTTTCGACACACCAGAATCGGTGATTTTAGCTCTGCGTAGCACAGAACACATTGCGCTTTCTCTTTTACCGACGCCATCTTTGATACGGTAAAAAAAAATAGTCTTCTCAGAGGAGTTTTTCATTTAGTTATTTCTTTAAAAGACATATACACCAATACAGCTTACAACTTACTTTTAACAGTCAACATTGAAACAACAATGAAAACAACAATGGATGGAATTTGGTAAGAAACTGACCCTTGCCCTCCCTCTCCCTCTCTCAACGTGTTCAGAGTTGCCGCTTATCTAACAGTGTTGCCAACTAAAAATTTAATCCTTCCGCCACCGTTTGCACTTTATTTGATTTCATTATGAGCATTTTTGTGAAAATTATAAGCAAATTAAATCCGTTCAGACTTTATGAAAACCCTGTATATATCCAACATTGTATAGGATGAAGATATAATTAAACTTGAAACACAAAATCAAAATGTTACTATTGAAATACATATTTTTTTACTTCAAATTATGTTTTTTTTTCTCGTAAGTTCTTACGAGAATTCAGCAGAACCTCTAATAAAATTCAGTAAAGTTAATCTAAAATAACGGATTATTTATACCAAATCTTAATAAATATATTGAATACTCTAAAGTAACATATTGTACAAAATGGTATTTTTGAAAACGTTTGTAACAAAAAATAATTGTGCATCATGTTAAAAACTGACTATTTTCTATTATTCAGTTTTTTTTAAAAGGTAAAACCGACTGTTAATAAGTAAATAAATAACTAAACCAAAATCTTCCGGAATGAACAACTAGCCTATATTTTAAAGATTATCTCTTCATTGAAGATAATGTTTAACTTAACCTAATATTTGCAAAATTTTACTTCAAGTTATTTATACCTTTTGAACATTAGTTTCTTTGTACGGTTAAGGAACTCCTGGTGTTAAGAAGAAAGTGGCAGTTACTACAATTACGATTAATATGTTAGTGTATTTGGTGAAAAGATAGTTTCTAATTAACTTCAACGTAATTGTTAAGTTATAGGATGATGTTTAAAGTTTCTCAAAAGATTTCTTCCAGTATTGCTGTCTGTTAAATTTCGGGCTATATTAAAACCGGTAAAATTTAGCTGTTTCTCTATTCCTTTTGTTTCCAATATCCTATTAAAAAGACGAATAAACCACCTTAATCCTTCTTTACCTAAACTTCACCATGCTTCGATAGGGAAATTATCCAGTTCTGGAGCGATATCACTTTTCATCTTTTTCATGGTATTTTCTACCGCTACCATGGTCATGGGCCGAGCCAGTCTCTGTTTCATGTATAGATATTTGCAGATTTCTTTATCAATGAGGCCTCTTCCTTTTGTATCTCCCACAACTTTTTTGTTGTCTTTCTGAGTGCTAATGATACTCTGGTTCACTCCTCTCCCATGTGTAACTCTTCTCCCTTTATTTGCAGTACTTGAGATGTGGACATTTCCATTCGAATCTTTTCAGCACTTATTCCATCTAGTTTCCGTCACTTCGTTCGAAAAGGGACATTGGTATTGCGTTCTTCCTTCTTTTTTCTTTGATGAAAATATCGGATACTACGGGGCGGTCTTGCCCCGCCAGACTTTTGCTTCTTGTAAAAAGTATTCACTATAGCAAGATCGTATGTTTCTGCCACTTGTTTCCAATCCCTATCCTCCATGTATACTTTCAAATTCTGTCTTAATCGTTTTACATGCCCATTTAGATCTCCTGCTAGGACAAGATTCTCATGTAATGAACAATTCTCCAGAGTATTATCTATTTCCATCCAAAATTCTTGGTTTGTCTCTTTATTACACCGAATTTGCGGGACACAGGTACTGAATTCAAGTATTTGGGATCAATACTGCAGGAAAATACAGAATTAACAGCGATTGTACAAAATGTACAAAAGTTGCAGGAATATTGTGTGACCGTGGGGTTACCAATAAGCTTAAAGGTAAATTTACAAAACAGTAATGAGAACTGCCATATTAAACGGAACGGAAAGTTGGGCGACAAAGAAGAGAGAGGAACAGAAGTTTCATGTTGCAGAGATCAAGATGCTGAAGTGAATGTGTGGAGTGACGTGGAAGGATAAAACTATAAATAAAGTGATCCAGGGAGCAATAAATACGAGGCCAGTAGCAGAAAAACTGCAAAAAAATAGACTGAGATGGTTTGAGTATGTAAGAAGGTCTTTGGAATACGCAGCTCACCAAGTGGATGCTATAGAAATGAAGAAAGGAGCCAGAGGCCGTCAAAGAAGAAACGGGAAGAGTGTGTTAAGAACGATGTGGTGCATAAGATAGAAACACATGGAGGACATTCATCCGAAAAGCCGACCCCAGCTAACTGGGGGAAAAAGAAGAAGAATTCAATTTCAAAAATTAAAAAGAACAAAGAAGTGACACATTGCAAGATTATGAATTTGGTCTTAGTTCAACCATAATCAACACATAACTAAAAATCACTGGGAAGTCGCCAACATTCTATAACTGTTGTCATTAACGTCATTCACTTTAGAGATTTGCTACTTGGCAATGCGGAAGTTGTTGTAAACACATTTGCCTATTTTGTAATAAGATACTTTGTAACACCGAAAATTGTCCGTGAATACTATGAAAGTGGCCATCTGAAGAGCACAACCACTATAGCATAATTTCATAACTTAATAATGCGGCATAACGCTATGTAGATTGTAGCTGATTAGTTGGATTTTACCCTACGTTTCCAGCACTAAGGCTATAAACAATATAATTGTACAGCTAAGTGAGATCCGAATTACAACTTGAAATATTTTTGGTCGGGGTTTTTCACACTATTCTCTTCAGACATTAGGGTCTATACTGTTCTGTACAATCTTTATTTCTTCTTTAGTACTCGAGTAAAAATGGCTTAGTAATAGAGAGATTTGAAAATTCTGTGGTTTGACTGAGAGCCAGTGAGTGGTGAACAACATGGTGTCCTCATCTTTTCTCGGAGTTCTCCCGTTCCTTGTATCTCTACTAATTTGAGTAATTTTATTACGTGTATTATCTTCCCTCACATTAACCCATTTGTCTTCTTGAGAATGTAAAAGGTAACAACAGAGTACGTATCAAACTAATCACGTACTTACAGTAATTTCTCTCATTTTTTCCCTCCGTAGACCTTATGTAATTTTTGAAGACGTAGTTACGAAATGAAGGTAGTAATGTAGGTGTCCTATTCCCAAAATTCGTTTATTTCAGAATATCGCTTTACTTGTATTAATTTTCTGACATGAAAACTATACGCATATCTTTGTTGTTCGGTTGATTATACGTAGGCTACTTTTACTATAATATTGTTTGTTTGAATTCTTAAAGATTCTTCCAACATAGAAAAAATGTCACTTTGTCACGAAATTTTTAATCTACTCTTCATTCTTCCTTTCTGTACTAATCTCTTCTTCTCTTGGTAATTAAGAACATCTCGACATGTACGGCCTTCGTGGCCAAGCCGCTAACACCCATGCTTTCTGTGTGTATTATCCTGATTTCGGTTTTCCGTGAAGTATTTGCCAAAATAGCAGTTCAGATGTAATTTTAGAGTAGATTTCGTTTCTTACAGCCTCGATACTGAAAACATACTTTAAGCTTACTATTACTCACGAGACAAAAACTATATTTTCGAATTCAAGGCGAGAAAAGGAACACAACAACTCTCGTCTTGTTTCCCGAGACAAGAACCGAGAGGAAACGGAATTTCTCTAGTTTCGTCGGCAGCACTAGTTCACTCAAGTCTTAGATCTTGAACACTCTTCTAGTGTTACATAAGTCATAGTATAGAAAGTATAAGACCGTATAAAAAGTAAAGTACAATGAAGAGCATTTATCAGCGTTTAAAGATACGCAATCACTACACAAAACATTCCAATAATATACTAAATATGGTTTAAGTGTTGTTATACGCGTATCATACTCCTTCGCGATGCGGAAGGATTTTAGTCACTTCTAGATGAAGTTAAGGAACAAATTAGAACATAAATTTACAAAACGAAACGAAAAAATCGAAACGATATTAGAAAAGCATTTTCGAGAATAGGAACAAGATGATAAGGAATTCTTCGAGAATCTAGACCAAACGAGATTTCTGCAAAATTTTCGAAACGAGACGAGACGAGACAAGAAAAATTATTTCGTGTCTTCTGGGCAAGACTTGGGGCTGAATCGACTAGAAGTAGAATCTGTCGTGACTTGTAGATGAACTTAAGGAAAAAACCGAGGCATAAATTTTGTAAATAAATTTAGAAAAACGAGGCGAGACGAGAAAAATTTCTAACAATCGATACAACAAGTAAGAATTCTTCGAAAATCGAGGCAGCACGAAACTTCTACAAAATTTGCAGGTCGAGATGAGAAAACATGATTTCTTGTCACGTAGGCAAGATTTGGGGATTAGTCGACTAGAAAAATTCTTGAAAGTGCAGGCTCATCTTGAAAAGGATATGTTTCTATTGGAAGAATTAGGTTTAATCTCGTATCTTAACATGAAAATTTTACTTCATCCCGTCTCATTGGCAACAGTATTTTGAATTAATACGTTCCGTTGTGTGCTTATACGGATAAGCAAATTCCACCTTCCTGTTAGTTTAGTAAATTTTTAAAAATCTATTAAAAATGTGGGAATGCGATACAAATGGCAAATACATCTTTAAACATTCTATTTTAAGATAAGTGTAACATTTATTAGGAAGTGGGAACATTTGTTGGGTGTAATTGCTACAATAGTCCTAGACCTATTACTTTCACCAAAATAATTTTTAAAGCAGAAATATGTGGTAGCTATAAAGTAAAAAATGATGCATAATATGCTTATTTATGTTATCATTGGTTGAAACTGCTGCAAAGTTGCATAACATAAATCTTTTTCGCTTCGTGCAAAAAGTATCAATATGGGGAAAAAATGAAAACCGTTTAGGCTACTCTGACGTACCATCCTGAGGTATATTCGGGCTTCATCCACTTGCATTAAAAAAGTACCCCGACTCCTGCTCATGGTTAGGATGGAAAGTGTTAAAGAATCATGTTGTTCTAATCGAAAGTATATACAATGTCTACAATATATACAATATACTCTAATTCAATATTTTAAATTCAGTAAATGTCATTCAGTATATTGAATATAAATATCTGTTTATTCTTGATCTTTTATCTTTTATTACAAGAACATTACAAGAAATACGTGCAAGCCTGTAAATATTATTTGAAAGATATTTATAGTTTAAGAGTTAATGATGGCATTTTGATTATTTTGTATATATAAGGCTTGATGTTATATGCTTCAGTAATGGTACGCTCAGGGGTAAAAGCACGGGGAAACGCGGGGATACGCCGTACCCTCACCTCTAAAAAATGTGTACAACGTCCCCCAGTTCCTCAGAAATTACAATGGGCAAAGATAGGCAGGGGACGGCGTGACGTCATGCTGTTATCTACCGTCCCCCTACCTTTTCAAATCCACTTTTACCCCTGCTCAGCTCAATAATTGGTTTGTTAGGTATATCGAAAAGGTTATGAATGACATTTTCTAAAAAAACTTTAAACAAAAACGAACGGGTTTTTGACAGTGTATTTATTTGTTATTTTTATTATCCTAATATCATGGATGTTAGAACCATAATAATTCGTTTTTGTTGTCGATTTTCTCGAAAAGACCGCATGGAACTTTTACCCTAACGCTTTTCTTTGTTCAGCTCAATAAGGTCCATGAATTGATATGTTTCTCATGTTTGGATATTTTTTGAAAACTTTATTGTTACTCGTACAATATATGAAACACTACAAGAGCCCTTCTTGGAGAGTGGAGACTCATTTTAAATGTAGTTATTGTTGCATAAGAAGAAGGTTTCATCTCACGGCATCGATACTTCGAAATTAGTATCAAATTACAAACAGCGATAAATCGAGAATCACGACAACTCAAACAGCGATGTAGAAGTATTACATATTTCTAAATAAATAACTACATTTTGTACTGTTTTTCTTATAGGATCACGCAGTGAGACAAAAGATTTTTGTTGGTACGTCCGTATGTTGTTAGCATATTCTTCTATCTGTTCTTCCGTCCGTTACTCCGCACGATAAGTCTTGAACGGATGCTATTTATTTATTTATTTATTTATTTATAGCAATGGATAGCTAGAAGGATTACCTCGGCCGAATTTGTTAATGGAATGAATCCATTAAAAACTTACGACCTTAGCGATGGATATCGATAGACAATAATCTATAAGTGTACGCGAATTCTTTTAATTCAAATTTTGCAGCAGATTGCGAATTTTTCTCTTAAGCAACACTAGTAATCATGAAACTCATTAAGAATTGCAATACCTTCCTGATATCGTAACACTACGCCAGCTTAAGTATGGCTAGGACACTCATTTGTCAGTATTGTTTACACATTATATGTAAAGAGAACCGATTGAAAGTATTAGTGAAAAAAATCACCCTGCAAGTCTGAATATGCATAATTTAAAATTTTCATGATCACAAATTAGAAGTAATTAAATTTTAATACTAGCCATACTTAAGCTGGCGTAGTGTTACGATATCAGAAAGGTATTGCAACTCTTAATGAGTTTCCTGATTACTAGTGTTGCTTAAGAGAAAAATTCGCAATCTGCTGCAAATTTCGAATTAAAAGAATTCGCGTACACTTATAGATTATTGTCTATGGATATCCATCGCTAAGGTCGTAAGTTTTTAATGGATTCACTCCATTAACAAATTTGGCCGAGGTAATCCTTCTAGCTATCCATTTTTTAAAAAAATGTATTGTTAATTAGATACAGAGATCTGTTTTTAAAAGAAACTTATTTTCGAAGCTGAAATAACATACAAAATCCGATTATAACATAAAGTTAGAAATAATGTATCCCAAATTTTTGGTCTTTTTGGGATTCACTTACTATCTCTAATTGTTTAAAGAAAATAACGAGATTCAGTTTTAAAATTCAAAACTTTTTTTTTTTTTTTAGTTACATACAATTAAAGTTGTAATAACTTAAGGGAAAAAATCGTTTTCTCAATATTTTGTTTACATTGACAAAATGATTTTTTGTCTTAAGTTGCTCCAATTATAATTTTATATGACTAATTAACAAAGAAAGATTTGTGTTTCAAAATTAAATGTATTTATTTAAAAAAAAATATATCGAATTAAGTTAATGAGAGAATCAGAAATGTAACGAAGTTTTGGAATACGTTACAACTAGTGTGTGCGTCATTGTTAGAAGTGTATATATGCCACTGTTAAGAGATATTAAACAATTATAGTATAGATACAATCTCGTTCTTAATAATGTATTTCTTCCATATAAAGTGCATAAATTAATATATTCCAGTAGAAGAAAAAGTATCAACGGTATCAGATTGGCAGCAAAGGACACGTTTTATACTTTACACCATAAAATAGTTTTTCTCGATTTTCTTAGAAAACTATCCTCAAAACCATACCATTTTGTTTAGCTCAGTCGAACCCTAGAAAATCGAACGGTGTAGCACAGTTATGTGAGAGTTATGAATGAATGAAAATTATTATTACTTTATTTTATTTATTTACTTATTTATTTTTAGTTTAACGATCCAAGGTTACGTCTTTTAAGCAAAAGGAGGCGGATAATTAATGCAAGTGAATAACTATGGAACTATTACTTTTTCTCTCGCACCAGTAATCGAACCCGGGACCACATACAACAAAGCCACATGCACTAGTCACTAGCCCAACGGTGAGGGCTGTGAATTCTAACTACAAGGCTCAATGAACAATAGGTTCCTACTATACATTAACAAAAAATATTTCCATTTTGGTATAATTTATTTCGAGTGATTTAATGTTAAAAGTTTGGGGTAGACACACACTAAACGGTTATATATATATATATATATATATATATATATATATATATATATATATATATATATATATATATATATATATATATATATAGGGTAAAGGCACCGAATATGGAATACTTTTTGTTTCTTCTTTATTTCTCAGAAATGCGTATTCCAGAATAAAAATATTATACATCATACTACTTGTGGTACCTTTGCAAAACAAAATACAGGTATGAAAGTTTGTTCCTCATTAATGATTTTTTACAATATTACAAAATTGAAAGAAACTCAATTTCCCATATTAGGCACACCCCGCTCCTAATATGGAACACCACCTGTTCTTAAAATGGAATGCTAGAACAAAAAATGCTCATTTGACTATAATGCGATATTTGGATAATTCGAAGATGGGCATGATCCCTGCTCAGACCGCCTATCCTGGCGCCGGCCTTTGGTTAGGTTTTCCCTGCTTTTCCTCAGCATCATTAGGCGTGTGCCGGGATGATACTTTTTTCTTAGGTCAGTGTCGAGTCCTTTCCAATTCGTAGACTTAACTTAAAGGCCGATGTAATCTCGGAGGCCCGAACATTTCCTTTGTTCCTTTCCTTAAGCTAATAAATTTATTTATTTCTTTCTTTAAGAGTAGTAGTAGTAGTAGTTATAATTAGGAATATTCCAAATTAGGATCCTGCTAGTATTCCATATTGGGAAAATCGCCATTTTGGATAGTTCTCTTCCTACCCACGCTTACGTGATTCTCTGTGTACTGAATCTTTATGCCTTTATAGTACACTATATATGTAATCTAAATATCACAAACTCAACAATAATACATAACTCTTTACGTACATTCAGCAGTCTGGAAAGATACGTTCGAAAAACTCAAGTTCTTCAGAAAAATATTCTGCAACAAAAGAAAATGGCTTGTTATCATTCGGCAGCAAACCACTCATGCGCAGATTAAGGGCGCCACGATGTACAAGTTTACGTACAGTCCACTCAGTGGCAGAACATAGCAGACAAAATAATCTGGTATTTCATATTAGGAACGTATTCCATATATGGCGCACCCACCCTATATATATACAATGGCGGATCCAAGGGGGGCTATAGCTCCCCCTTGACGCTCAGGTTTACACTGGATAAAATGGGCTTCAATCCTGCTTTACAGTACACTGGATAAAACGCCAAACTATGGTTTAGCCCCTCCCTTGATCATATCCTGGATCCGCCACTATATATATTAGGTATGTATATACGACGTATATTACTCCATAGCTATACCCTCCATTAATTTCTTGCTTATATTCTCGTCTCTCCAGTGTCTTAATGAAAAGATTCATTAATGTATAATTCAGCATCAGTTTTAATCCTAACAGATGACATATTTGTGGTATACTATCAACTTTAAGTTTTTTTTAATGTTTTTGTCGATTTTCTCGAAAAGTACACATGAGGATCAGGCGCACACTCAGAAATTTTTGTTGAGGGGGGTCCAAGCTTCAGAGGAGGGGGTTTAATACCACAAGCCACTACGTCTATGTAGTATTGAACGGGTATTATTCTGCACCCCAAAACACGATAAGTAGGGGGCTAATTGTAAAATACTTCCACCTATATATTCAGAAGAAATTTTCATGCTAAATCAATCATTTCTCTGTTAAACAAATATAACTTTATTGAAAAAGTGTACAAATTTACGTTGAATTAGAAAGTTTTGGGGGGTCCCCATGGGTGCACCCTAATGAAGATTCACGGTCGTACATAAAACATCCTTTTGTTCAGGTCAATGAGGTTTATTGGCTGGTGCATTTTTTGTTCTTGTTGAACGCTAATAAAGTGATTTTTCTTTTTGTACAGGATATCGTGTACAAATCGAATTTTGTATGTTATTTTGCCTTTGAAGACCATTCTTTTAAAAATGTATGTCTATAAGTACCTAACAGTACGTTGAACTTAATTTAAGAACACCTAATTTGTGATCGTGAAAGGCAACTAAATCTTATTCAAACTTGTTAGAATATTTCTCCCCCCTCTCTTTCTCGTTCCTCCGGTGCATTTTTTTAAAAGGAAGTATATATTTAAAATTTAATAAGAATAGTTATGTGGGAAGAATCGCAGAGAGAATTAGACCTAAATTGCTTCTTGTAGCCTAACATACAATGGATACTTTTCAAAAATCAAACGAAAAATTATTTAATTAATATGTTCACTTATAATAGTATTTCTAAACAAAAATAAATAAATAATAAAATCATAAATTACAAAAATAAGGAAAGAAAATATTTTCCTCTCCTAGATTGTTTTTTAAAAAACTTTAAATAAATTAGGGATTTCGCGGGCCAAGGAGCGTTTCCTCAGCACGTGCTACTAGGGAAGTTGAGTTGATTTTGCGTTTAACGTCAATTTCAGCAGCGAAGCTATATGAGACGGGACCTACTGATTAACGTGGAATCCAAACCACATGAGCTCCAGCCAGGTATCGAACCCGAGTCTCCCACGCCAAAGGCGCGTACGCTAACCGTTTAGCCACGAAGGATCTCTGTGTTAATCACAACAACACCTTATCGGTTAAACGGAGACTTCTTATTTGCTATCCTACACATAGTATGGAAAACAGCAGTGTAATCAGAGGTAAAAACTGACGTTTGTAATCGTTGAAGATAGTTTCAAAATAAAGACATCTAATTTCCATTAGGGAGACCAAGGAATTTGGAAATTGGCGATGGAAAAACTAATCCAAATTTCATACTTACTCCTCTTTACCAACCTCAAGATATTTTCCTTATTTATTCTATTAATTTTAATAGCCAACATTCTTTGGTTTTTATGGCGGTGTTGGTTTTCCTTCTCTTTCCCGGAAGAAATTATCCTTGAATTATCATAAAATTATAGTGACCTATCATGTTTCCCTGTGTTATTACGTAGATAAAAATTTCTAAATCTACTTTTGGTGCCTGTTAAAGTTACAATTAATTATTTTTGAGACAGGTAAACATGATTATTTATTTCGTAGTAGTACTGTATGAGGATAGTTTGTATTCAGTTTATTAATTCTTGTTCCGGAGAGTTAAACGTGTCAGAAACAAAATATTCCTCTTTGTTTAGCACTGTATCTAATAGCAAAATAACTTTTTGAAAAGTATGTATAGCTAAGTGCGTTTAACGTGCACATACTTGTTCAATTCTCAGCGAGGACTAATGTGATTGAAATTCACCATTAAACTGAAGATACACGTTCCACACAGCTGGCATCTGTACAGAAAGCTACGTTAATATATTTAATCCAATCAACTGATAACAAGAAATTTCTTGTTTAGCAACTGCTTTGTAGTTAGAACTCACAGCCCTCACCGTTGGGCTAGTGACTAGCGCATGTGGCTTTGTTGTATGTGGTCCCGGGTTCGATTACTGGTGCGAGAGAAAAATAATAGTTCCATAGTTATTCACTTGCATTAATTATCCGCCTCCTTTTGCTTAAAAGACGTAACCCTGGTTAGTTAAACTAAAAATCAAACAAATAAATAAATAAAATAAAGTTAAAAAAAATTTCATTCATTTATAACTCTCATATAAGTGTGCTCCAGCGTTCGATTTCCTATGAATGTTAAAGAAATTTTCAGCATTTGGAACACTGTAAAATGATTAGTTATGTAGGCAGATATTGTTTGATTCTTAGTGTAGATTCTTAGAATCACTGGTGCTACAAAAGCACTGCAGTAAATGGAACACTATATCGGGCTCAATCTAAAGAACATCTGGTTGGCCACATTTTAAGATTTTCAGAACAAAATTGGAAGGAGCAAGTGCGGCTTTTCCTTGTTACAGCAATCCATAACACAAGAAGTAAGATCGAGATTGCATAAGCACTACTGTAGTATAACGTCAATGCACTGGCAGCGGATTTGACTATCACTCTTTGTAAACTTACTACTATTGTCATTTTTTTTTTTTTTTTTTTAACCACGAGACGCCGGATTCGGTTTCCGATTAAGTTATAAGAAATATTTTTCTTTGGTATTGATACTTTGGCAAAGCAATATTAGACGTTGTAAAATTGAAAAAATAGAGAACTGTTAGGTCAACAAAACCAGACATAATGAGAATCGAAATAGTAACCACGTAATGGTCAATTGAAGTAGTCATTTCTAGTCAAAAACTATGCAGAAGATGTATATTTTATTTATGTTGTGTAGAAGAAAAACAAAGTATGATGATAAAGATTTGCCGATGATTTATTAGATTTGTAGATTGAATATCTATCTACAGCAAATGCGTAATTAGCTAACAATGATGTCAGCTAACTATAAAATGCCATAATTAGGAACCCATTGAAGGATCAATGATCTTCTATATATTAAAAAATTATTATATAACAAACTTGATAGCCTGAAACACCTTAACCCTAGAACGCAGAACATGGGTCAAAAATGACCCAGCAGTAATTTATGTATAGATTTTTGTCTGCAATATTTGTTGAACAGTAGTTTTTCTCCGTGACATCTTCTATTGGTTTGTTTACTACATAAAAATAATGTATTTAAGTTTTTGGTTTTGTATTTATTTTTTACATTTTGTTATATATATTTCTATACGTAATATACATAAAATGGGTCATTTCTGACCCGCGGTATATTTTAGTATTAGATTACTATTATATATTAGTATTAGTATATAATACTAATACTAATCTTTATAGTAGTATTAGATTAGTTCTTTACTATAACAAATTAGTATTTGTTTTACTAAACTGTTATTATATTTGTAGTAGTATTATTACTACTAGTCTTGTACTTTGAATTGGATTTTTTTTAGAAATATATACTCTGAACAGAATAATCTTATGGACCATGTTATGGACCCATGGACCCATCATAAAGACCCATGTTATGGAAACTAAGGTACAATTCATGTCATGCGTTTAAGGGTTAATGAAATTAAAATTAAGGTCCCATCATCGAAGATCAGAAATAAAAGCACATTTTACCACTGTCAAGAGAGCAAGAATTAATTACCTGCAACATTCCCCAATGTCAGTACAGAGAATTTGTGCTTTCTTTAATAGCACTGTAAAATGCAAATGGACTGTTGAAAAGGGATTCAGAAAGAAAATTCTTAATTGTATACAATGAGATACACCTATAACTAAGTGTAATACCCTCCAATAAACACGAAACCAACTATTGACAATTTTGAAGTTCATATAACACATGAAATTTGAATAATAGACAATGACTTCAGTAATAAATAAATAAATAAATAAATAAATAAAAATTAAAAATAAACCATTAAAAGTAAACTTAACTATTCACTTTGGTCATTAACGTTACTCCTGTGAATAGATTCGACATTATTTTCAGTATAAGAATATGATTGAGTAAGATATATGTTAATAAAATTTAAATAGAGTCGAAGTTTAATCCAGTTCAGTACGTTTTTTTTTAATAGAGTCTAAGCTTTTTTAAAACGTAATCAAATTGAAAGTCAGAATCAGCTTAATTTTGTCGAAAAAGATTGAATAAGTTTCTTTCTTTCTTTTCTACTAGTTTTAGAATAATTTAGGATGAATTCAGTAGAGATTTCATGGACTAATATATTCTTCTCCTTCTACCACTTTGGAACGAAACAAATCCCTCGGGGTAAATTATTAGCATTTCAACTGGATAATCTAGATTCAAGAATACATAATTACAGCAACAGATTTCTACTTCCACCCGAAAGGTTCATATTAATCTTTGAATAAAAGTGTCTTAATTTTCTGCTAAAGAAGTTTTCAACGCTCAATGTAACAAGTTAATCCCGTGAAACTCTCTTCTACATTTAGCGGTAATTTGCACGTTAACTGTCTTCATTGCAATTAGTGGCATGTTAAATTGCGTTTGGAGTTAAACTTCCTAAGTGTTGCACAATAAACTGGGTTATTCTTTTAATTAAAGATGTATTCACAATAGACCTGTAAGTACTTAACACGATGAAGGGCACTAGTAGTGATTTAATAAGGTAAATCAATTAAAGTATAGATGAGCTTTAAAAATCTCAATTCGACATGATTTGTTACAAAATTATGCTGTCATTTTTATAAGTACACACGCTACAGCAAAAGTACATATCCCCCTACTTGATCTATTGTCTATTACTATTAGTTATCAAACCATTGAATCAGTTTCAATAAGGATTTTTGAGATAGAAATAACACATGGCATACATGTAATCTGGAAACTATTCAAATTGAACAAATCTTGAAGATAATGATGAAAGTGAGCAACTGAAGGGATCATAATGGTAAGCACCACTTCTCATAGAAAAATAATTGAGTTATTAGGTGTAGGTAGGGATTGGTCTACAAAACAGTATGTAGGTGGTTTGAAATCAGAAATGTACCTGCAGATGACATGCAAAGCTTGTTTGGTATTTGTTGCATTGCATTGCATGTAAATGTTAAACTTTCTTTTCAATTTTAATGGAAAGTTAAAAAAATGTCGCTGAACCATTATCTTCCCCCAAGTTACTCACTTATGAAAGAAACAAGAAATTGAGAAGACAAGATAAATATGAAACTCACAAGCATATAATGGTGTCTCGAACCCTGAACCCTGTAACCTACAGAGTGTTGTTATAACATCTTTCTTTGAATTCCTTGACTTAGATAAATTTAGACGAATTATTTTACAAAGATAACCAACATGCTAATGGTTACAAGCTTTATAGACTCCAACATATGTAATTATCTGTACACATTAACTTAAATTCAATATTAACTCAGAAATATAAAACTTGTTATTGCCAATCTAAATGTCAGATTCATTAGGAAATAGAAACCCCTTAATAATACTATCACTGTAGAAGTATACAGTTCAGTAATCTAGAGTGTCAAAAATATTAAGATCCGATGCAATTTTATTCGAATGTGCTTTATCATGTAGTTTAAAGATGAATCTGTCTAATAGACTGAAATTCGAAAAATCTGGTACAGGAGATAAAACGCTTTATTCGACTTTTATTAATTCTCTTTATAGACCCTGAAGGTAGGAAAAAATATTAATGTTAGAAGTGAAATACAGTAGTAAATACTGATGCATATTTATTATTGCACAATTAATGAGTAGTTTACATTATTTGCGCCAGAATGGAAAGTGACATTTTCGCGTATGTTATTCAGCAATTTCTTTGACTATAAAAATTTACAAAATGCATAGGGATGTATGTAGGAAGTTACCTTAAAATGGTCTATAGGACATTAGATCATGAAATTTAGAACATATATATATATATATATATATATATATATATATATATATATATATATATATATATATATATATATATAACATACATATTAAGTGTTCTAACTTACCCGTACATCATTACAAGGAGTTAAATTAATTCTGATACGAAAAAAACGACCTAAAAGTACAGTATCAATTAATTTAAGGCCCAATATGATCTGCCTGTTAGCATATCATCTATTCATGTCTATTAATATGTTGTTGCTGTCAGTTAAGATTTGTTATATCTAAGAATCATGTATTAAAGTCTACTTATTAGGGTTCCGTGCGAGACAAGAATCAAGATTGTCTAGTCTCAAAAAGGTGTCGTGAAACTGATACCTCGTCTCGGACAGTACATCTGAAAAACTTTGATCTCGCCACGAAAATTATGTTTCGTTTCGTTTCGTGGGCAACCCTGTTGGACATTTACCAGCTCGAATACCCTCTGTAAAGACTTAAAGATAATTACAGTATTTCCAAGAGGCAACTGTTGATCGAGAAAAGATCTTGGGAATTTCAGTTATAGTGACAGAGACTGCATTAAAGTGTCACAGGGTCCTACACGATGTTCCGTTGTTTCTACGTCAATATATTCCTACTATGTATCTTAAGTTAAGGAGTTATACTAAAATGTGAATTTAAAATTAATTTCATGCATTTCCATATACGTTAAATGAAAGGAAAATATAACTGAGGAAACCTAAGCCTGACTAACTAATTAGAACGCATCTTATATACATGGTCACGTGATAGACTTATAGATCAAAAAATAACTTGTAGAGCCATGTCCCCTATAGTCTTGACCCAGAAAATAGGTGCTAAACTACAGTAAAACAAAGCTAATGTTAAACAAACTAATTTTTAGGAAAGAGGTGCGTTAAAAATGTATTTCAATCGCCTATTAATCTCCACGTATATAATTCGTAGTTAGACCTACAATTAAACCTATTACATTTTAAAAATCTTTTTGATGCGTTAATCTGAGTATAGAAGCAATGTTTATTTCTGTTGTAGCGTGTAGGCTATCAAGTACAGTATTTATTTTTGTAAAGATAAATTTAAAAAAGAGGCGAAGTTGAATTTCGTAATAAATCATGTACCAAATCAAAATTAATTTTGCTAAACAAAAATTCAAAAACCTAAGGTAAGTTTTGATTTTTCGGGAAAGATGCTAAAGATTTGAAAACTCCAGTTTAATCCCTGCCTGTGTTCTGCCTGGCAATTTCTGTTCTACATGTTAATCTTTAGATAAATTTTGAGTGCAATTCTTCTTCATTTCTTCCAATGTGTGAATAATAACAAACCTAGGAGAGGGGGAAGGAGTGTACTACTTTTTTATCTAAATAATTTTATATCATACCTAATACATCAAATCCTTATTTGAATCGATTATGTGTTGTATGAACAGGTTATTTTTTCAACTATTCACATAATAAATACTCAACCGCTGTGCACGAAAAAGGGATATGATGTATAATTTACATTACTAGATTATTATTAGGAACCGGCATTCCATTCATTCTATGTAGCGTATGTACGTTTTATGTATTACATAATATACAACTATTGTTCTGTACATTATAATGTGTGTCTGTATAAGGCAATAATGAAGATAATTATAGAATCTTGACCTTACCTGTAGCACAAGGCATTGGTATCGGAGGTACATTATGAGGTAAATCCATTTTCCATGAAGGGCGAGTGAGGGCGGATGGGCAACAGGGGTCCGTCACAAGCATCCTACCCCACCCAGACTCACCCGCGCACCTCTGCTCGGGTGCCACGACCGCTTTCGGGTCAAAGAATGAGGAGGCGTTACCCCACACCACGTGTTTCGTTCACCACAAATCAAGTGAGGAACAAAATAAACAAGCAAAAAAAAGTCACTGAAACAAACCAAACAAACTGGTCCACTGATTGAGAAAATTCTAAATATTTCAAAGATTTTCTTTATCATGTATCATCACAGTCAATTCAATAAAAAGCTGTCAAGTTTACTATTTAGCACAATAATGCACTTGTTATGCTGCACATTCACAACACACTGTTCTTTCTTTCTTTTTTTCTTTTTTTAATTTCCTTTGATCCTCTCTGATCTTGAGGTCGCTGCGAGAAAAGATGAGAATTAAGATCGCGTGTTTGTTAGCTGTTGACGTAGTGCGTCTGTGAACAACAACGATGATCCATGGCTCATGTGCCGCTTCCGGTGGGTGGTTACGTTTTTTGGTTGCGCGATTCTGGTTAGCAACCGCGGACACTTTTGCGTTGCGCCGTTACTACCACTGTGCGAGTCTGGAACAACCAGAGGTAACCATCAAGAAGCTAAACACAAACACCAGTGGAGGGTTACGCGCGCGCGCGCGCTCTCTCTCACGCACACACCACTCCGCTTGTCCACAACAAGCGACGGCGGCTACCTCCACCACCACCACACATACAAGCAGTACAAATTAGAAAAAGAAGAACAAAAAAACAACGGGCTCCGCTTTAGCCGGAGGATTAGGCGGAGTGTAGTAGCCGCAGGCAGCCGGTTTAATTAACCGACAGTAAAAGTTACAGCCTCCGGGGAGCTAAGTTCCAGTAGACGCTTCTGATTGGTTAGCTGGCGTACTCAATGACCAGTCGCAATTGGTTAGGCGTAAAGTGTTGGCTCTCTGGGATAGCAGTCGCATTGGAAAACTCCAATGGCAGAGTAGGTGGAGCTACAACAATATATTAGTGGGAGGAGAAGAGTAACGTTAACATTGGGAGGACATTATGAAGGGAAAAAAAGAAGACGAAAGACTGGACACGCCCACTCAGCCGTCAATGGTACACCAGCGGCAAGCATGCTTAATACAAGGTGCAAATTTAGTTGTATACACGAAGTAAAACCAGCAAGTATAGTTTTAGGTTATAATTCCAGTTATTCTGAGAACTCAGTTATCCATTGGTATTTTGCTTCGCTTTTTTTTTTTTTTTTTTTTTTTTTAAATATTTATTACGTGTGAGTTAAAACAGTACTGAACAGTAACAAGAATTTTTTTTCGCGGCAGTTCACGGATAAGACTCTAGCAGTTATGACTTCAACATCTTTTCTATTTAGGTTTTAGCTCATTCTATTTATTGAACCCAGGATTAATCCAATGGGACAGTAGCTTTGGGGCTGATTCAGTTGGACGCATGTTTACAATGAAAATAACATTTCCTTGAGAGAGACTAATCTGCATTGAACTAATTCTTTGTTCTAAGAAGCCTCCTTGCTATAATTTCATCGTCGCAGAAACACAGTCTATTATTTGATAGGGCTACTATTCTTTACTTGTTACACGGTGCGATATCACTGTCGAAGTGGCGGTGGGAGATCGGGGTAAGAGTGAACAGAAATCTTTACACTAGAATTCTTCGACATGGAAAGTTCAAACATCCATAATTATTAAACTGTTTACTATTAGGCATGGGGTAAAAGTGAGGGGAAATGCGCGGGAACGCCGTCCTCCCACCTCCAAAAACTATGTACGGCGTCCACCGAGTTTCCAAAAAATTACAATGGGCAAAGATAGGCAGGGGGACGGGTGACATCATGCCGCTACCTACCGTCCCCCTACCTTTTCAGATCTACCTTTATCCCAGCTATTAGAGATATGCTAGATAGGGTGTTGGATAAGACGGGGAAATCTTAAATAACAGATACGTCCTTTCGGAATACATAGTCAATTCAGAAAGATTAGAATCGGTTTAATAAGTTATCTTCTGATTCACTTCATAGTGCCTTGTCCACTAACTCCTGAACTTATTTAGCATTACACCATACTCACAAGTAAACCTTACGTTTGGGTGAATCGAGTTGCTGACTGAGACACGTATGAGTAAGTAGTACTAAATGTGGTAAGTATTTCAGTGAAGTTGTAGGTGCGAAGCTCCAGGGGTTTAGGAGATACAGCTACCAGAACATCACATGGAAGTACAGAGTAGTCTTCATACAGTTGGAGGTAAAAGCTCTGTAAGACCTCTTGTAACGACAAAAGGTGAATAACAAATATATGGGTACATATTAGGACTAGGGGGAAGTCATATAGTAAGGGTATACCTGACGGCGGCCATCTTGAAATCCGCCATTTTGAATTAAGGTTAAGTTTTTAAAATAGGAATAGGGTCATGTGATACATGATTTAAGGCGCAAATTTAATCAGAAGAACAATGGTGACGTTAATTTTGATTTATGCGCAATTGGTAAAAAGTTACAGGAAAATTAAATATTATTGCAGCATATGTATTAGTCCTTTACCCCACATAGTAAATTTTGTGTTAATGATAATAATTAAATAAAAAGCAGGTGGATAAATATTAGGTCTATGGTAAGAGTTGCCTTGATGGCGGCCATGTTCAAATCCGCCATTTTGACTAGACAAAAGTTTTAAACAAAACGCATAACAGTGACACCTTATTAATAGCAAATTTTACCATAACTCCAACGGTATAATCATCATTATCATTAGCCAGCACAAAATTAAATGGATCGCTCCTTAGACGGAATTGTTAACGACAAATGTGTCAAGTGTAACTCGATTGCCTTTGTCAGGTGTGCTCACTGTGAGCAGAGCATTTGTGCAAGTCATGCACTCAGCTCGTATTTCTGAACTACATATTGATTGTACTAGTTGAGGACTTTTCTGGAAGAAAGACCCAAGTTCAATTATGACTCAATTCCACTTTGGTCATTTTTCCTTAAATCAGCAACGTGTTTATGCGATAACAAATGCTGGTTAATGATAAAGCAAAAATGGTTATACCGTTGGAGTTATGGTAAAATTTGCTATTAATAAGGTGTCACTGTTATGCGTTTTGTTTAAAACTTTTGTCTGATTCAAAATGGCGGATTTGATCATGGCCACCATCAAGGGAACTGTTACTATAGACCTAATATTTATCCACCTGCTTTTTATTTAATTATTATCATTATCATTAAATTTACAAGGTGGGGTAAAGGACTAATTCATATGCTGCAACAATATTTAATTTCCCTGTAACTTTTTACCAATTGCGCATAAATCAAAATTAACGTCACCATTGTTCTTCTGATTAAATTTGCGCCTTAAATCATGTATCACATGACCCTATTCCTATTTTAAAAACTTAACCTTAATTCAAAATGGCGGATTTCAAGATGGCCGCCGTCAGGTATACCCTTACTATATGACTTCCCCCTACTCCTAATATGTACTCATATATTTGTTATTCACCTTTTGTCGTTACAAGAGGTCTTACAGAGCTTTTACCTCCAACTGTATGAAAACTATTCTGTACTTCCATGTGATGTTCTGGTAGCTGTATCTCCTAAACCCCTGGAGCTTCGCACCTACAACTTCACTGAAATACTTACCACATTTAGTACTCCTTTGTGATATGTGTCTCAGTCAGCAACTTGATTCACCCAAACGTAAGGTTTACTTGTCAGTACGAAATTCTAATTCAGTGATCAAAGATAATTAACATGCAAATTGCTTACAATAGTGGTACTTTATTTACCCAATCCCAATGAATTTCAGTGGGTAAGATTTTATTTCAAAAAATATTAAGTTGGGGAATTTCGCCAATCCCTCTTCCTCCCCGAATTTTCACCTTGTCCATTTAAATCAGATTTCAGAGTGCAATATTGCAAACTTCTTCAAGATTCAGCTTTGCATAATGCTTCATATTCACCTGATCTAGGCCTATCCAAAGGTTTTCCACTCATTATACCTGTATTTCGCTTATTTTCTATAGGCCTAGTTCCTACACAAGTCTCATTTTTAATCAGTTTCAGTTGCATAAATCCAGTAATTCATAAATGTTAGGCTTTTGATGGTCAGTGTCTATTATGAAATTAAACATCCTGTATATAATACAAATTTATACGGAAAATTTCTTAAAGTAGATGTAAATTCGCAAGTATTTAGCCCCAGTTTACATTGAGTTTTCTTTTCTTTTCTTTATTTTTTGAAACAATTTCTCGTAGACTATATAGGCCTATAGACAATACTATTACCAGAGTGAAAAGAATAGAATTCATTCTACTATTACTACAAGTCATCTGTTCTGCAGTATCTACAAAACTAAAAATAAATTACACAAAAACTAAAGATATTAACAGATGCACCGTCTTAAAATCTATTTAACACATTCATTCACTTCAGCAGCGTAACGAATGTAACTTGATAGTTTTTCTGTCTTTTTTCCTGTATGTAAAAACGTAAGACAGTAATTTTCCTTCATATTTCCCTCCCCTAAAAAAATCACTTTCCACTACATTATAATGCACAATAAGATCTATCAGGCCCGGGTGTGTGCATGGTATGTGTTCGATACCTTGTGGGAGAAGGGTGCACTATCCTAGGATAAAATCCCAAACAGTGGTTGTTGGGCACGAATTTGTTCAGTTAAGAAGCGTATTATTGCTGTTCTTAAAAAAAAATAAAAATAAAAAAAAATTAAAAAAATAGTGCGTAGGAGTCTGTGTAAACAGGAATTTCTATCAAGGAAAAACTATCAAGTTACATTCGTTACGCTGCTGAAGTGAATGAATGTTCTAAATAGATTTTAAGACGGTGCATCTGCTAACATCTTTAGTTTATGTGTAATTTATTTCTAGTTTGTAGACACTGTAGAACAGATTATTTGTAGTAATAGCAGAGTGAATTCTATTTTTTTCACTCTGGTAATAGTGTTGTCTATTGGTTTATATAATCCACGAGAAATTGTTTCAAAAATTAGCGTCGCTCACGAGACGAGACGAGAGATAAGGTTTTCTAGTCGCGTGAATTTGTAGAAGTATTGTCTATTTTTCCCACTTAATTTCATTTAGAATTTACCAGAATCCTTTCAGATCACGAGAGGACCACGAAAGGTATGGCATAACTACATTTAAATAATATCTAGTCTAATATTGGAGTATATTGCGTAATGACTTGTGTATCTTTAAACGTTGATAAACTCTCATTATGTTCGTACAATCATATTATTAGTTTATAGTTTTTATACTATTATAAATCACGTAAGATTAGAATAGTGTTTGGTGTGTAAGACTTTGGAGCACTGGCGCAAATCCCGGGGGGATGAGGGGGACATGTCCCCTCCAATCCTGGAACTGGGGGGAATGCCCCCCCAATAGTCCGATTTGAAATGCGTTTTTTAGGGGGAAAAAATGTGATGATTTGTGTCTGATTGTGTCTCACAAAGGAAAGTGAGATGAAATTGATGTCCCCCCAGAATAAGCCTCAAATCTGCCCGACTTCCAATGTTGAAGACAACTCTGCTTCCTGATCCTCCACAGGATTGGTTTTCAACTTCATAAATATTTTGAGTATCGCTTAACAAATAAAGGAAAAGTAAAAAACGGTCTTACTTGTCTCCCCCCCCCCATGTAGAAGATAGATTTGCGCCGCTGCTTTGGACAACTAGTGTTGGCATGAGAAATGTCATGTTTCATCTCGAAAACGGGACAAGAAAATGGTAGTTTTCTCATCTTATCTCAAATTAGAAAACACACTTCTCGTCTCGTCTAGAAGGCGATACCTATTGTCAATTGAGTAATAGTAAAAGGCATATTTACTTGGAAGATACATTGGTTTCTGGGCCGTTCACCTATGAATTAAAACCACACGCCAATGAGTAAAAAAGAAAGTATTCGAGGAAGTCATGAAACGGTTTTATTGCTATTCTCAGAATCATAGTCATGGATGTCCGCAGGTTTATTATTATTATTATTATTATTATTATTATTATTATTATTATTATTATTATTATTATTATTATTATTATTATTATTATCACCGAAATGATTATGACGGTAAGAATAAAAAAACAATACCCAAGCGCAGTTGCAAATATACTCATTGGTTCGTACGTGCACATAATGCTTCATTAGTATTAGTATTAGTATTAGGAATTAGATTTATAGATTTTTTGCAGTTATGTGGCCATTGCTAATCAATCACGTATGAGGAATGACATTGCTCGGCGTTCACTCTGCCCTAGGAATAGAATATAGAAAGATGAAAGGAATGGAGAAGAAAGGAAACGGTGTGGTACTATTAACTAAGGCACAATTCCGGCATTTATCTGGGTAAATAACAAAAACCTTACTCAGGATGGTTGACCTGAAAAAGCTTTCCAACTTTTTTCGACCGAATGCCCCCACTGTGAATCTATCCTTGGGTCGCTTGCTTCAAAGGCGAGAACGTCAGCGATTACGCTATGCGGGGCTACATATAAGTACTTATTACTTCATGTAAAACAACAATTATTTATGAGCATTGCATGCTTCTATCAACTACCGTGAATGTACTCTACTATAGGCCTAGTATTAGTGACAGAATTTCATCAAAAAGGGGTTCGAGCTCTCAAGTTTTCATGACTTTTTTGTACATATCTTAATATGGTAACTGTTTGTTTTTTTCATATCTTGCTGGAGGAGGTTTGAATCCGGAATTCCCTTTGCATATACCTATGCCTCTGTATAGTTCCTTACTATAATATCACTTATATCAAATACTAGTTCTACCGTTATCTTTGATAATAGCTTTGTCATTCGAAGAATAGGTAACTAAAACGTCACAATGGACTCTTAGGTAGCCTTGCAGAGAGGTTGCAGAGTGTCTATGCAAATATAGAATGCGGCAGGGGAATCTGGCAATTTTTTATTGCAAATCTTAGCAACACTGAACGATAGTCAGGTGTTCCTCTATTCAAAGCATTTCAGTCAACATCCAAAAGTAGTCGGGATATCACTGTGCTTTTGTCATAAAGACTTTTTGTTTTGTTTTGTTTTGATTTGTTTTGAGACAATGAGTACGAATCGGTGCTTTTTGACGATCCTTTCAGATTCACTGTAACCAGAGTGCGAATTATCAGGGGGATGAGGCGGATTTTACCCCTCAATCACATTGTGTTCCCCCCAGAGAAATCAACTGAAGTATCGCCACCGGGGATGCTTTCTTCCGCCCGCCCCCCCAAACCATGCTTAGTATAACGACAAATTTCAGTGATTTTTGTCACTTCTTGTAAGTTTAATCTGCTAGCCGTATTTAGAAATATGCGATGTAAACTGTTCAGTTTTGGTCATTTCTAATTTCCCCACTATTTTCACCGTTGCTTAGTTTAACTATATTATTATGACTACAGTTGTTACTTGCAATGATATCTTCATACCCTTCTGTTCGTCGTCGTTCGCGAATATTGAATGTACTAATTGCGCATAACAAAGTAGCATATGAATTTATAAATGCTCTTCGTGGTTGGGCAAGAAGTAAACAAATAGCTTCTTCCATCATACTCGGGCATTTCATATCCATCCTTTACATTTGTATCGATTATCATCTCGTTTTAATTTTTGTTATATTTCATTTTAGTTTGCAAGTTTGCATAATATTTGTAATATCCAAGAAATAGAAAAAGTGGACTTAAATAGAATATAAGTGGACTATTATTGCCTAAACATCACTGTCTTTTACAGCTTACGGAAATGAACTTTTGAAACTGCTCAAAATCTGAGTTATATATATATATATATATATATATATATATATATATATATATATATATATATATATATATATATATATATATATATATATATATATATATATATCTCTCGTGGCTATATGTTAACGTATATGCTGACGATGCATCTGTAGTGAGCAGACACGTTAGTGAAGGTGAGTACGCAAGCGCATAAGATTTGTTTCAGCATTTGCTAATACGACTGATTCTCCGTGTCATTCATTGTTTGTATCTGTATAAAAACTTCAACTGGAGCGGGCATTTTATCCCTTTCCGGATCCTGGCTTTTTGGGCTATTTTTAGACTTTCAGTCAAGCAGCTACTGTATCGACACTATTTATCCTAGGATCATGGTTCATACCTCATTCTCTTCAGAATAGAGCTGGCTTTCAAACGGTACAACTTGCATGCTCATACCATATACTAGAAGCGGGAAAAAAATGTAAAAGTGAAAGTTTCGGAGGGAAATTATTTTCTCGAAATTTGGCCCTCCTGGCCCCCCCTGTATCAACGTAGCCATCTAAAAAATCTGAGAAATAGTACTTGGTATACTGAATGTGTGTGCCAAATTTCAAGTTTCTATCTTGAATAGTAAGGGAGGGAGAAATTTTATCAAAATTTCCCACCATGCCCCAAATTACCACAAAACACTATGATCTCAGGAAAAAAAATTCCTGAGACATCCTTTAATTACTCTAGGGTCATGTGTCGCCCATATTCTCTTCTGAATAGAACTGTCTTTCAGGCGGTGCCATTTACATGTCTCCATCATGTATCTAAGGCGGGAAATTGCAGAAAAAAGGGATTTTTTTGGTCTAAATTTCCCTTTATTCAACTTTTAGCCCCTCTGGACCCCCCTGTTTTAACGCAGAAATCTGAAAGAAAATCTGTTAAATACTACTCGGTGGACTGAATGTTTGTGCACAATTTCAATCTTCTAGGTGCAAAAGTAAGCCCGCCAAAAATATATATATACCCACCATGTCCCATTTTTCCCTATATAGAAGTATATTTTTCAAAACATCCCTGAGACGTCCCTAATTACCCTAGGGCAATGATTCGACCGTCATTCTCTTCAGAATGGAACTACCTTTCAGACGGTATGACTCACGTGTCCCCATCATGTATGTGAGGCGGGAAAATGACGAGAAACGGGATTTTGGGGGTAAAAATATCCCTTTTTCCACCCCTTTGCCCCTCTGGTTCCCCTCCCCTGTTTTAGCACTGACATCGGAACAAAAAATCTGGTAAATACTACTCGGTGGACTGAATGTTTGTGCAAAATTTCAATCTTCTACGTGGAAAAATAAGCCCGCCAAAAAATATTGAACATAGGCTTAGAAAATGAGAAAATAAATTTTTGACTTATGACGTCATCACCTCCTATATCTGGACGCAGGAAGGTCTGAAGCCATACGTAATGTCTTCTACAAAGCCTCTGGACTTGGAAAACAAACAAACAAAAAAAAAAATCCGGACGAAAAAGCTCAAATAGAAGAGAAATAAACCATGAAATGTACCATGAAAAACGCGTATGGTACAAAATTGTACCATAGGATCCCCAAAGGGTTAAAGTTAACCCTTCACTTTCCATCTTTCTTTTCGGCCACGACAATAATAATGTCCGGAAAACTTCAATGTAATGTTTATCCTTCATTTGATAACGTAGCACATAGTGAATCAACTCAGCTGTAACCTAACAGTAAAGTAATTATAAGTGTTGATTTCCTAAGCTCCATCATGGAATCGATATTTGAAAAAAAAAAAAAAAAAAACATAAGGAGCGCAACATTATCGAGAAGTAGAAGCGAAAGCTCGAAATTTGAATTGAGAGTTTTCAAATGTTTGGGCTTCGATTAGACCTTGTTGCCAGAAATCGGGGCCAGCAACAATCCATTTCTAGTATGATAGGCTAATACCTAGATTTTTTTTAAAAGTATGTCTGGTTTAACTGATAATTTTAGTGGTTTTCGTATCACTGAAGTTGGTTTTCTTTCACAAGGCTGTGTGTAATAATGCAAAGTGGAAAAAATTCAATATGAGCGAAACATTAACATATGCTTCTGATCATGGTTATTTCTTGGGCCGAATTATAAGTAAATAAACCCTAGAGAGCTACGGCCACAAGAGTGAGTACAACATTTAAACATGTTGAGAAAGGTTAGGTATGGTGTGTGAATGTCAAACAATATAGACTACATAGTTATTTTCGGTATATTTATTGAATTAATAAATCCCTTATTTATTACAGATGTCATATCATATTTGTGTGTGTGGGGGGGGGGGTTGAGGCATTATTGTCTTGTTTTGAACTATTGCACCTTCAAATTCTACGTCAAATTGGCCTACTTTTATCCCCCCCAATATTAATTGTCTAATTCGCACACTGACTGTAACTGGCGTGTTCCGACACGAAGCACCAGTTTGCTGTTGATCAATAACTTTTTTGCGACGGGATTCGATCTTAGATCATAACTAGGGACACAGCATACAGTTTGGACTTCCGAGAACACTGAACAAGTTCGGTAATCTGTTACCGTACGCGAAGTCGTCGATGATCCACAAGGAAAAATTATGTACCCCTGCAGTTGACAGCAACTGTAGATCTAGTCGGATGTTGATCCAGATTTTGATTTGATTTTAGTTTAGCGTTCCTTTCTGCAGTGAGGCTATATGAGACGTGGATCTAGACCCTACAGCTTAACGTGGGATTCGAACCACATTAGCTTCCGCCGGGAATCGAACCCAAGTTTCCCACACCAAAGGCGCCTACACTGACCGCTTAGCACGAGGTATCTCAATACTGCATCAGTGTTTGCACTTCTATTGTTACAAACGTGCTAACGGCAGGTGCGCAGAAGAAACCTTTGTACACGTTTAGTAATAGTTGGGTCCGATGATGTCTTAATTCATCTTCTTGTAAGATACGAAGCTTTATCTTTAAGTGTATAGTGACGTCAATATACAAAACTGCCGGTACTAGGCAGAAGAAAATCATCGCCAGCTGCATGAAAGGCTTCTGCACGGTCCAAAGGTTTTTATATGGTGAGTTTTTTCTGTGTTGGATGTTGTTGGTCCTTACTTCTTTTCAACACGATCAGGATACATAAAGTGTAACCTCTTACAGTGAAAATAGAGCGATAAATTAACGTGTTAACCACATTTGTCGAACCTGAGTTGCGTCGGCGTGGTTATGATCCACAGACAATCATACCTTAGAGGTAAGGCCACGGCCCATACGTCTATTCAATCTGTGAATCCTATTTCGCAGCATATTTCCAGACATTGTGATATCACATCGAGAATACATTGATGACTCTTAAAATCAATCGATTTGACCTTTCCCTCTGGAGTTACATTAAAAAAAAATAATAAAATAAAAAGGTTTTCGAAACCCGTCCAACAGACATCCACACGTTGAAGGAAGCGATCCGAATTATGAACAACGTTCGAGACCTTCTTCAGGAATACGTTCACAGCAACGGAGATTATCTCGCAGAGATGATTAAAAAAAAAAATGAACACTCTCTACTTGGTCAGATGTGATTACAAATATATGCACCGTTACTTCCTCGGAACGCTTTTAGGTGCAGCACAATCTATATTAAATTTAGTTCATTGTAACAAGTAATTTATAATCTATTTATGGTTAAAAATCGTCAGTTCTCCTGCCGCAGCCTCCTACGCAACAGAGGAAAAGATGCTAAAAAAAGAAAAACAATCTAGTCGAAGTATAGAGCCACGGCAAATTAGCAATATGCGGTAACATTAGGACTACTGGTCGCAAAGGGAAATCGTCCGATGAAAATCTTCAGCGAATATGCAAAAGTAAATACAGTGCATACAGGGGATCTGATTTCTCGTTGCCTTCAGTGTGTTTCACGTCTGACATGTGGAGTGTGTAACAAGAGGCCCAAGGAGCAACCTACATGTGTAAGATACGTGAGGCTCATGTGTAGGCTATTGTTTATATTGTGTACTGAAACATTTAAAACAGTTTTCTTATGGTACAGTCGTTTATATTATTATTATTATTACTGAAAATGAAATATTTGAGTATCAAACTATTACGATTATGACCTTTCTGCTAAGGGAGACGGGTGATTAAGGCAAGGGAATGATGATGGAAGAATTAGTGGAATGAGAATGTGGGATGAAACGGAAGTGCCCCGAGAAAATTCACGGATGATATGTTGTCCACAGCAAACTTACTTCGTCTAGGATCGAACTATAGATCTCACGGTAAGCACTCTACCACTCAGCCACTGTCCTATTATTATTATATATTAACTCCCAATATTTTCTCCTATTCTTCAAACCATCGATCAATTGTATTCTTCTTCTTCTTCTTCCTATTTCTCGCTTTCGTTCATTTTTCCTTTTAAGACGGTATGAGAAAGACAATTTCTTTGCAAGATGTTTCCAATCCAATTGACCTTCCTACGAAAGCCAATTGAATACATCCATTAAGAAGAATATCTGATCTCACAGTAACACAATAAAGACGACTATTTGAAAATGCGTGATTTCAAGTTCAGTGCATAGCCTATAAAATTAATGGAAATTTCTATTTAATAATGTGTCATTATTGACTACCAGGGATATATGCAGTTAAGGATGAATTATTATTATTATTGTTAATAATAATAATAATAATAATAATATAAATAATAATAATAATAATAATAATAATAATAATAATAATAATAATAATAATAATAATAATAATAATAATAATAATAATAATAATAATAATAATAAACACCAGTATTATTATTAGTAGTAGAGGTACAAGTGGTTGGCGTTAATATCTCCACTTCAAATGACCAGATAAACCCTACATATGGACTGTTTGGATGCAAAGTGGCCTAACCCAAAAATAAATAAAGAAATAAATAAATAAACTAATGCTTTCATTTACTTCTATAGCAGTAAATCATAAAATCGCAAACTGGTTTTGGTTGCCAACATAACAGAAATATGAATTGTTTATGAGATATTCAACTTCTAACTTCATTCCTCTAGAATTTAAATTTTGGAGTTAGGCCACGTCATCCAAGAGGTCCATATTTTCCTAAAAATTGTGTTTAAATTTATACCAAAATAAAAGAGAAAAAGATTACTATGTCAGATAACATTACGCAGTTTATTTCTCTGAGACGATAGCACCTTTCATTGCTGTTCACTTTTATCGTAGAATGCACGTCGAAAGAGAGAGAAAAACAGGTTTAGGAGTATTTTTCACACTAACGTAGCTGACATTCGAATCCGAGCGTGGAACATCCGGATTACGAAGAAAAGAGGCTATCCACACACGTCTCTATATCCACACACGAAGAAAAGAGGCTATCTCTATAAACAGAGGGTACCAGAGCCTAATACACGCAACATGGTGATTCTTATCCTCAAACTAACAAATTTTCGGTTTTCTGTCTGAAACATAGAGCTGTTATAGTGAAATTTGTTCCCAGTTGTTGGTAATCCTAACTTCACTAATGACCAACGCTCAGAAGCGAGCAATGTAATGCTACACCTAAAGTGTGGGACACAGTCGGTGGTATGTGGGCTAGGCTCATGAAACGAAGGATGTGGCGCAATGATGCCGTGAGATAAAGAACTGTGTCTAAGCAGATATATACTACTATAACGTGAGCAGGTGACGGAAGACGTGGCAACAGCACAATCTTCTCATTTGCCAACAGCGTTTACAAGGAACTCGAAACTATAAGCGCTATACCTTAGCATAGTAGTTCAGACGAGTCTTATTGGAATTACCAACCTCCGAACTGGATAAACTGGAACCAAAGGCAACATGTTGAATGACTACTTCTCTACTCAGAGAACTAAAAACTACCGATATATTATATATTTTTTTTATTTTGGAGGCCATTCGGTGGTATGTGGGCTAGGCTCATGAAACGAAGGATGTGGCGCAATGATGTCGTGAGATAAAGAACTGTGTCTAAGCAGATATATACTACTATAACGTGAGCAGGTGACGGAAGACGTGGCAACAGCACAATCTTCTCATTTGCCAACAGCGTTTACAAGGAACTCGAAACTATAAGCGCTATACCTTAGCATAGTAGTTCAGACGAGTCTTATTGGAATTACCAACCTCCGAACTGGATAAACTGGAACCAAAGGCAACATGTTGAATGACTACTTTTCTACTCAGAGAACTAAAAACTACCGATATATTATATATTTTTTTATTTTGGAGGCCATTCTATATTCTAGAAAAGAAAACCAATCTAAGAAATTGTTAAAACAAGATATTAAGTGACGATGATGAAAACAAGAGCCTGCCTTACTAAAAATAATACAAAATTTACCATTTTTCTTTTGCTTGTTTATTCATCAGTGAAAGAAGATAATGAAATGCAACTTACCACAATCATAGATAATGTTATTCTACAACAGGAAATATGAACCTAAAGAATGATCAGTGTTGCCATCCATAGAAATTACAGTGTTGTCATAAAAACAATTTCCCTAAAATCTAAGTTAAGGCAGCTAGTAGAGGAACGAACTCAACTGCATTTGATTACGTATCATGTTGTTTTGGTTTCTTGTGAACTACTTTTTAATTAACATTATTATTTAGTTTTAATAACTGTAAGTTAAAACTATTTTGTTTATTACAAACTAAATACAGCTGTTATTTAAAAAGTAGTTCACAGGAAACCAAAACAATATGATACGTAACCAAAGGCAGTTGAGTTTGTTCCTCTACTCGCTGCCTTAACTTAGATTTAGGGAAATTGTTTTTCTGGCAACACTGTAATTTCTATGGATGACAACACTGAACACTCTTCAGGTTCATATTTTCTGTTGTAGAATAACATTATCTATGAGTGTGGCGACTTGCATTTCATTATCTTCTTTCACTGCTGAATAAACAAGCAAAAAAAAAAAAAAAAAGGTAAATTTTGTATTATTTTTAGATTCAACTTCTAAATTCTGTTTTCATGTAAGTTACACTCTCTGCCTCGAATAAACAACCTTTTTTGAAGCCAACCCAATCAGAGTTGGTCTTACATGATAGACGACCTTTTGTAATTAAAATCATAAACTATCAAATTTGTAATTTGTCCATTAACAGTATGTTTTAATAATAATATGCTATTGCAAATCATAAAATTGTTATTAAGTAATAACATTGTAGATCTAAATAGGTGTTTATTTATTTAGGACTAGCTGAAATGTTCATTCTCCGCAAGAAAAGAATAGGTTTATAGAAAGCGTTTGAATCCCTTTTCCCCTTAGGATATTCATGAAAGATGAATTTTTGACTTAAACGGCACTAGAAAAGTCACTAGTCATCTCAGTGCCTTCGAATACTATAGATTCGACACAAATATCAGTCGTATTCTACTATTTCTAGATGTTACTCCCTTTCACCGCAACCCTTCACCCCTTCTCATCCCATAGTGTTGGGATATAAACTTGAATTTAAACCTCAAAAACTACAGATTCGACACAAATATCGATTATTTTCGACTATTTTAACAAACTTCCCATTTCCACCGTTACCCCTTCTCACCTGCATGTTGATGGAGGATGAAATTTAACCGAAGTAGCACTGGAAGTGTCACTATTAACTTCAGTGAACTCAAAAAATATGCTTAGACACTAATGTTGGTCACTTTCGATTATTTTATATGCCACCTCCACCTCTCTGTCACCTGGACTTAAACAATCAACAATACTGTTACTATTCATCTTAGCAACCTTGAAAACTATAAATAATATGTGTATCAAGTTGGTTGAAATTGCTCCAGGTATTCCAATTTTATGCTGAAACTTACGTCTCGTGTATATACAACTAGTGATATGCTAGGAAATGATTTGACATACATTGTATTACCAGCTTAATTTTCTTGTAAAAAAAAAAAAAAAAAAAGAAAAAAATCTGAATTTGAGTGTGCATTTCTCCCCATTAATTTTGTAATTTTCCAGCATTTTATTTCACATAGTTAACTTGCAATCGATGAATTTTATTGATATTGTACGCATTATAGGAACCAGAAAGGGGGCGTACCTGTATTCATTCATCATGTTAGGAAGGATGTTTCCAATTATAACTGTTATTGGGCCGCGGTGGCTCAGTGGTAGAGCGTTCACCTTTGGTGCATGGGGTCCCTGATTCGATCCCAGCTCGCGCCAAATGAACTTTGTGTTGGACAAATACCGTGTGCGTGGGTTTTCTCGTGGTTCTCCCATTCCACCCTTTCTTCGTTCCATCATTTCATTCATTTCTCATCATCACCGTCTCCTTTAGTATAGCCGGCACGTAAAACTCAAAGATTTCATTTTCATTTCAGTATAATTCTTATAAGTTTGATACATATGTTTTATAAATTTCTGTGAATGTGAATAAGGCTATTCTGAACGCGGTTTCAGATACGGATAGAAATGTGGCGGATATGATATTTTATATCCTCACCGCATAGCATACCTGTACCAATGGTCAATTGAAAATTAACTTTATAGGCTTGCATGGCCATCTAGATAGTGTATGCTGGAATGAATGATATTTGATCAACACATCCGCTTCTTACACCATTATTAATGGCTTTCTGTAATGACAAATGAGTTCGATATATTTTCCAAGTAGTTCTCAATTATATCAGTATTCTGATTGTGAGTCCACACACACACACACACAAAAAAAAAAATATTTCTCTGAAAATAACTCTCTTTCTTTACTAAAATACTCTTTCTCCCCTGAAAATTTTCTCTCTGCAAAGAAAATTCATCCCCCACCAAAAATGATCTCCAAAAAAAAAAAAAAAAAACATCTTAATCGAAAATTCTCTTTCTCGAAAGAACATTATCTTTCTCTACCGAAAATTTGTTTTCTCCACTGAAATTTTTTTCTCACCAAGAATTCATTTTCTTCACCAAAATTTTTCTTCGTTTATAGAACATTAAATGTTGAATAACGGTGCACAAATTCATACGTGTCAAATGATCTGGACACAAGAACAAACTAAGTGGGATCATTTAAAAACATTTTTTTTTTTTTTTTGGTAATGCTATATGTAGCCTGAGATTTCTCGGCTTCATTATATATTTCGAGACAATATCTTATTAAGACAAGATACCCTAGACACTTGTCTAGTAATAATTCTATGGTGCAATAAAAATACGAGGGCTATTTTTGGGTAAGGTCCGATTATCAATAAAAATAAAACTAATAAAGATAGTGCCATACATTTTTGGTTATTTCCTTGTACACATTAAGCTATTTTTTTTTTTACCTAGTTACTATGTTTGTTTAAATATTTATCATAGCATTCGACAAATTTTTGTATGCCCATGTCGTAGAAATCACCAGCTTGTGACCTAAGCCAATCTTCAACCATTGATTTCACTTCTTCATTGGTGTCAAACCATTGGCCGGCGAGAAACTGCTTCAGGTAGGGAAACAGATGATAATCTCTTTGCACAAGGTCTGGACTATACGATGGGTGATCCAGTAGCTCCCATCCAAAAGATCTGATTAACTTTGAGTTTGAGCAGCTGAATGAGTAATATATTTGATGAAACATTACCCACACTGAACCATACACACTGCCGCTACGACTGTAACTAGTGTCGCCTCAGTGTAAGGCATACGGAGAGACTGTGCGCGTGTACATTTCGACAGAAACAACAAACATAGCCAATAGCTGAAGTTGAAACAACAGTTAAAGATTGGTTTCGGTCACAGGTGGATGATTTCCACAATTTGCCCATTCAAAAACTTGCCGAACGCTATGATGAATGTTTAAACAAACACTGTAACTATGTACAAAAATGGTAACTATGTAGAAAAATGGTAACTATGTGGAAAAATAGCTTAATGTGTGTAGAGAAAATAACCAAAAATATATGGAATTTTCTGTGCTGGTTTTGTTTTTATTGACAAGCGGACCTTACCTAAAAAAACATAACCCTCGTACATTGACTATTTCAACTCTAGTTTTATTACTTATAAACTAAGCAAATTTTAAGTTTATTGCAATATTTAATTATATCCCTCACATGCAATACATTTTACTCTATTGTGTTCATGAAGAGTGAAGGTATCAACTGAATTATTTCTTTGATGGTGCGAATTTAATATCTGAAAGTACAAACTGTACTTTCATGGGGAGATCTAACCGAGCAAAATTCCATTCTGATGCCCGGAAATTTATACACATATAAGCTCGTTATAAGCCCGTTTTCAATGAACATTTTACGAATATTAAAAGAAAAAAAAAAGTTTCTCACTTTACTATATTTGATGCAATAAATCAATGAAATCGATTGTATTGTATATGGCTCGAATCTCAATTGTAATGGATAGATTCTGAGTTTTAACTTTTTTTTTTCGAGACTTAATGTTTAAAGTGGAATCCAGACAACTATTTGGGTTTGTTTCCGCGACAAAATGGAATCCAACTTATAGGACTACAAGTATTAGACCCTTGTCCACATGAAAGACAATTAAAACTCAAAGCATAGATCGATATTCCTCATATACGGGACGTTAATGAGCTCCGTATCCTAAATTTAGGATCTAATTCCGTATATCAAATGAAACAGAAACATTTAATAAACATGTATTGGAAAATGTCTTCTTCCCGTGTTATAACCCGCTGAAAATACGAAACATCACACTTCAAAACTGATTGGATTGACAATGATAGAATCTCTCGAAAGCGGCTCAAGGAATTATACACGAATTAGTATGCTTACTATCTACATATCCATGTTTCACAATCCTCTGGTATCCACAAAACAAGTATTCAATTTATTTATTTATCAACACAACAAACAAATGCCCAGTTAGAGTGTTGAAATGTTGCAATTCATTTTTACAACAGTTTTTATTAGTGCCTTATAGAACATTGTACATATATCAATTTTATCATATTTTTGACATAATTTGTTATAGACAGAACTTATTCTCCAGTGTGGTGACTTCAGCATTATGTTGGTCTTAATGTTGGTCTTAGCCTTTTTGCAGTAGATTTATATTATTAGTTCTAGTTCTAACTAAAGGAACATGAAAGTATAATTTAAATATAAAGTTTGAACAATCGAATTCATTTTGAATTATGCTTTGGAGAAATACCAGATCGGTAATATTACGCCTTCGTTCTAATGAGTAAGTATTAAAATTGTCTACCACTGTACTATGATTTTCAAGTAAGGGATAAATTCCAGTTGCTTGTATATCAAATACCTTAGAAATTTTGATTGTACTCTTTCAACTTGTCATGGCGATAGTTTTGTTGAAAGAGGTTCCAAATTTACACAGCATATTTCAACTTGAGGCGTACATTTGTATAGACCTTAAGAGTCTTCATCCCGGCGAAATTAAAATACCGCTAATTTAACAGTAATTATGTGATATCTTCAAATAGATAAAAGATAATCGAAATGTGGAACAAGAGCGCCCTAGACAATATTATTTTACATGAGAAACCGTTATCACGACTTACTTATCTGCTTTCGATTTCGAGCCATTTTGAAAATCGGCATTTATTTTCGCGTTTCTAAGCAGCTGAAAACGGAAAGCCACTAGGTGACTTGTGATAACGGTACCTCACGCAAAATAATATTGTCTAGGGCGCTCTTGTTCCATATTTCAATTATATTTTATCTATTTGAAGATATCACATAATTACTGTAAAATTAGGGGTATTTTAATTTCGCCGGGATGAAGACTCTTAATACTTTTTCAAGGGTATTACAATATTTCTAAAGTCCTTACCATTTCTAATTATGAATCGTAATAATTTAAAAGCATCATGAGTAATCTTTAAGATCTGTTTAATAAACATTTATTTCGGGTGAAATGTAACACCTAGATCTTTAACTGTATTAGTACCGTACTTAAAGAGTGTATCCCATACTCCAACTTACTTATACAATTTGTTACGGCGACACCGGGAGATTGTAAAACATTAATTTTTTAGATAGAGTGCATACTAAGTCCTCTGTAATATCATAAACCTTTTGCAAGAGGTTTACTTTCTTTTCGAGCTAGATCATTTTAAAAGTGATGTTTCGCATCTTCGGTGGTCAATAACTCTGAGTGGAGGCATTTTCCCAAAGGTTTAGAAGAACTTATTTTCTTTCCTTTCATATGAGGAAACATTTCCTAAATTTAAGACACAGTTTATTAGCACCCTGTATATCCTTTGAACTGAAAACGGAAAGGAACATTCATTTCAGAATAAGTTATCAAATAAATAAAAGAATTTAGTGATACAATGAACATGATCTACCGCTACTGCATAATTCTCCTGATTGTACACTATGCAAATGTAATTATACATTATGTAAATTTATTTTTTTAAAAAAAGATATTTATTTCATTGTCTACCTTACACTCGTACTGTAATCTTATTATTGTATTTCATCATCTTTAATTTGGTTATTTTTCACAGTGTACTCTCCGATGCAAGTAAATATAATAGACATATATTTCATATTTTTCGCGAAAGTAAAATATAGAGTTTCTTAAGTTATTAACTTCAATTAAGGTGTTTACGTTTTAAAGAAGATAGGAAAACAACGCATTAAATTCGCAGAGTTTTTGCATTTAACACGTGTGCCAACATGACATGTGCGCAGACATTGGATGAGCTAAGGTGAATGAACTAAACACGTTAACATTGTGCAAAATCCTTCTTTACATATGAGAGTTTGTAAAATTGCAATTTAAGCATCATTTACAGTAAATTTTACATTTTTTCTTAAGAATTATTTTTAGTTTCCTAGTAGCAAGGTAATAATTAGGGAAATTCAATTGAAAGTTAATCAAAAGTGGGCAATAAGGAGTGATATATTGTATGTGCTTCTATAATAAGATTTATTTTAAAAAGAAATTAAGACTGTTTTATGATAAGGATATTTCAATTTGCATAGTAAAAATAGTTGCAGAAATGCAGTTAATTGCACTCTTTTTATAGTTAGGTATTCATTATTTTCGCAACACACGCTCAGGAAATTACATACAGTTAGCATATTCAACATAGACCTAATTCAGATCTCTTTCAAGCTTTGCTTAATTGCTCTACAGAAGTTAGATTTTTATGTTGAACGCACTTTTTGTGACTTCATACCTACTGACTTACGATTATATGGTTAAAAAAGGTAGTTTAATACTCGTGAAAATTAGCATATACTCAAATAACAAATGACATTGAAATGAAATATTTGAGTTTAATGTACCACCATTATGCCGGTTAGACTAAAGAAGACGATGATAAACGCAAGCGAATGATGATGGAAGAAATAGTGAAATAAGAAACTAGGAGGAAACAAGAGTACCCCGAGGAAACTCACGGACACCATGTTGTTTACCACAAACTCACTTGAGCGAGGATCGAACAAGGGACCCAATCCACCATAGATAAGCGCTCTATCATAGAGTCACAGTGTTCCTAACTCAAATAGCAGAAGCATGGGCTAGGTACACTCAGGATTGTTGTTTGGAGGAGAAAGGGCGTAGGATTTGAACTGGACATGAGTAATTTCTTAAGCTGCATTTAAAGTTATACACTCACTTGCACTTAATTTGAACTTAAACGTGAACCTATTAAAAAGTTAGGTAAACAGTGTGTACTTAACTGCATTTTCTTGGCGTTGAGCCTCAAACTAAGTGTGAGTGAGAATATAACTTTAAACACAGCTTAAGAAGTTCCTTACGTGCAGTTCAAATAGTACTCCCTTTCTCTCCCAACCAACATAAGAAATAGCCTATTTGCTAAGGACAATTCGACCCTCTTCCGTGCCAAACAATCCCGTAGGAATTATTACAACTAATTTGTACTCCGATAAGGGAATTTAATCAGTCAGTGAATATCATTCAATACCTGGTACACTGTAATGCAATAAATTAGACATTTTTTAGACTTCCAAGCTATGGTGTGCGTAAGTTTCGGAGGTGCTATAGATATGTTGTTTGTCTGTTCATCCGTCTGTCTGTCATCAAGTATCATAGCAAAAACGATAAGACATATCGAGAAATGTTTTTTTTTTTTTTTTTGTTTTCAATTGACTGAGTGTCCCAAAAATAGGTTTCATATCCTCCATTAATTCTTTATTCAAACCAGGAGCGAAAGAAAATGACCACTTCCGGTTTCAACGTTGTTTGCCATTTTGTAACAGATAGCGGCAAGGAGTTTTCTATAATTGATTCAGCGTCGCAAGGAAAATTATCATAACCACCTTAAGATTCCATTGAAATCTGAAGTAATTCTAATTTACTAGTATTTCCGGTTTCAATATTGATATTCATGGAAGCAAATAAGAGACATCGAAGATCGTTCATTAAAAAAAAAAAAAAAAAAAAACTCGATTCAGCGTCCCAAGAATCGTTTTCATTTACTGCAATTACCCTCTATTCAAGCTGTTAGTCAGAAACGAATCGTTTCCGATTTCAATGTTAGAAGCCACAGAACAAAAATTACAATAGATAGCGACAAGCGGTTTTTCGAATCGATTCAGCGTCTTGAGAAAAGATTTCATCTTACTATTAAGAACGAAACTGGTAGTAATTTACTTCAGATTTCATTTCTATTATTCTTCTATTGCAGCCGAAAGTTATAAATCTGTCTCGATATTCAATTTGCATAGTTTGGAAGTCTACTGTAGTTTCACAACTGTAAAACGAAACGCACTTGTAGTTTAAAATCAAGACTTTCAAACTGAAGCTTCTACTGCGAATTTTGTCCTCTTCTTCTGAAATCCGTAAATTCGTGGTCCTTAAAACCTAGAGACAAGCGTTCATTGTATTTTCTACTTTATTCCTATAGCCACATGACAGTGTTTCTCAAACATTTTTGATGTAGGTATGTATACTCTTCCACCCTTTTGTAAGCAATTATTATTATTGTTGTTTAATGTTTTGACCATATAGACCTATCAATATACCTACTAATTTACTTCTATATTTTAAAAATAGTATTGAAATAAATCTTTGGGAATTCTAACCGGGACTACACTACTACTTTTAAACTAAACAGTAATTAATACAACTACTTCCCAAAGATTCTTTTATCATATCTTCAGATCATCTTGTGTTATCTTTCCATTACTCGTAAGTCTATCTTGAAGTTTTTTCCAAAGAGAACACTATACACTATGCATGAGTTATCCATAGTTCACCCATATTAATAATCTTGGTCTCACATGTTCTAAAATCGGTGACGAATATCAATTATGCAGTTCCTTGTTACATAAATTTTTCCAGCCATAGGGTATATTCATTTTGTTTTCTCATCTCTTCTGGCGTACAATTATACAGAAATTGTCTTATTTTGTCCTCTCCCTTTTCCATTTTCCCACCTCGAACTATCCTTCACTCTTCATTGAACAATGTGTTTATCCCGATCAATTTTCCTCACTCACAATCAGAGTGAAATCAAGGCTGGCAGCAAAGAGTTCTCTGTTGCTCAGACAGCAACAGTAGCTAATCAGCACACTGTTCACTTGATCATCCACTGAAAAAAACAAACATATTTGTTTTTCGAAAAAAGGAAAGTAGATATGAAACTTGATTCAGCGTGTGGTATCACCAGGTTCATTTTAAAACGATGTTTATTTTGCTTTCTCCGTTTCGTTGAAGGAAGACAAGAGAAGGGTGAAATATGAAAATTTTGGTGTAATTGTGCTCTTAGATATATATATATATATATATATATATATATATATATATATATATATATATATATATATTTAATATTCTATGCTAATCCCGTCGTATTAGTAATGTTGAGTACCTACGTCCTTTCTATAATAGACCTATTTTTTGACCTAATTGATTTAAATGAAAAACATTTTTTTTTTATTTGCTTCAGTGTACAGGATAGAGCATGAGATGATCCAACATTTATTACTTTTAAAACTTTTATTAGCAATAATATTGCAATACAACTAGTGTCAGAAGAAAGAATGAGTTATGAAGAAATGTTGTAATGCAGAACATGTTCAATAAGGACACCTCTTTGATTTTGAACTTCATTTAATTAAATATGGATGTGATTGAATACCCAACGGCAGATGTTTTTCGTAATTTCCCTGCACGCCTGAACAATAAGTCTTCTAAATTCCATCAAATTTTTGTGGAAGTTTCGGAAAAATCTTTTCCATGAGATACCCGGCTACTTCATGAAAAATATCATGCTCCGGCATTACAGTGTGGAGTGACAGACTGGTTGGGCTTTCCTTATAGAAGAAACTGTCAACAGCGAGCGGTACTTGATAGTGGTACGCAATAACTTTGTTCCACAGCTGCTTGCTATTGCTTTGCCCATCAACACCTAGTGGCTTGTGCAGGATGGTGCAAGACCGCACACTGCAAATATCGTTTGATTTCTTAAGTAAGATTTGCAACATGGGATCATTTCAGGTCGGTTTCCAGACCAGTTTCATAGCGAACAATCTTGATACACTCTGATAATCCAGATCTTAACCCATGTGACTATTTTCTGTGGGTATGCCCAAAGGAAAAATTCATTCGTGCAATGAAACTATGGAAAGCATGTGCCGTCGGGTAATCAATAAAATCCATGTTTGCTTTAATAAAACCCAAAATAAAACTGAAAGTAATATTGAATATATTCTACATTAGAACATTTCTTCACAGTCTATTCTATCAATTGATACTTGTTTCATTACAATACTCTTACTAATATTTTTTTTTTCAAAATAAATAAATAAATAAATAAATAAATACTAGATCATTCCGTACATCAAGCTGTTGTTAAAAGTATCTTGGCTTTTCAAAATGGGTTTAAATTATATACAAACTCAATATTATTTCAATAAAATTAGATTTTAAATATTAAATTTTTTATGCATGCCCAATAACATGGTTTACTTTTCACGAAGAATAAGACATTTAGGGTCTATGTGGATTTCAAGAAGAAATCGTGTAAAATCAAACTATTTTAAAGAAAATGGCTCATTCAGTAGCGTACGCAGGAATTTATTTCGGAAGGGATCCAAACTCAATATGAGGGTATTTTATATTAAAATACCTAAAATTGCACCTAAAATTAGGCAAAATTTACACAAAAGTCGAAATTTCGAGGGGGGGGGTCCGGACCCCCAGGACCTACCCCCTGCGTACGTCCCTGGGCTCATTGTAAAGTGTTCAATGCCTGATCATTTTCAAATAAATATATATTGTTTTTATATAAATCAATGAACCGAATATCAAAGATGACATGGTATGGCGACTAACTTTCAATACACTTAAACACTTATGTTCTTACCAATGATGCCAACATAGCTATATTTTACTGCTAAATCTAGCCATTCTCGCATGATATTTAGCCAGTAAAAATGTAATTTAGCTATTACTTCATTCATAATTGTTAAATTTATAGCTATTTTTCTTTAGTAGTAAATAAATATACTTTTTTGTCAATCAACTTCTTTAAAAATATGAATAAAAATCAAATAAAATGTGACTTCCTTCTGTTTGCCGTATACTAGAGCTTACTTATATTCATACTCTACAATAACATACCTTTTATGTGTCTTGCTTGTATCATTCTCGCTTACGTCACACTGCAGTGTAATGGCAAATCGTTATTTCGGATATTTTACCTTTCAAGTAACTAACTTCAACACTTATGCAAAATACATATTAGTGTTTCGAGGGTATTTTTCTCTAGAGTTGTGCATTTTTAGTGCTCTGTTGGGTTAATAGTGGTTAAACTGCTTACGTATTAGTATTTCGAGGGTGATTTCTCTAGGGTTCTGTATTTTTAGTGTTGTGTTAGATTAATAGTGGTTAAATTGCATATTAGTGTTTGGAGGGTATTTTCTCTTGGGCTATATATTTTTAGTGTTTTGCTAGATTAATAGAAGTTAAATTGCATATTTGTGTTTCGAGGGTATTTTCACTAGGGCTGTGTACTTTTAGTGATGTGCTAGGTTAATAGTTGTTACATTGCATATTAAATGTTTCGACAGCATTTTCTCTACGGCTGTGTATTTTTTTAGTGTTGTGCTAGATCAATAGTGGTTAAATTGCATATTAGTGTTTCTAGGATACTTTTTCTTGACGAATGTATTTTTAATGTTGTACTGGATTAAGAGTGGTTACATTGCATATTAGTGTTTCAAAGTTATTTTCTCTAAGGGTGTGTATTTTTAGTGTTGTGCTAGATCAATAGTGATTAAATTGCGTGTTAGTGTTTTGAGGATGTTTTTCTCTAAGAGTGTGTACTTTTAGTGCAGTGCTAGGTGAATAATGGTTACATTGCATTTAGTGTTTCGAGGGTACTTTTATGGCTAGAAGTAGAACTTTTTGCATTGTCCAGATCAATAGCGTACCAAAATAGAGTCAACAGTAGTGCAAGAATTGGGAACGAAGAATGATTGCAAGGGACATTTGGTTTCTCTGGTCAATTATGGAAGGGAAGTGTTCTCTTGTAGGGATGGGCACGAGTCGAGCTAAAACTCGACTCGACGCGAATTCGAGTCGAGTCAAAGGTAATTTTCTCGAGTCGAGTTCCGAGCCGAGTCACTGTTTTGAGGTCGAATTCCGAGTCGAGTCGAGTTTGAAAAATGGCTCGCTCGTTTAGCTCGTTTTAACTCGTTTTGAAATCATTGCCTGATTAAACTGGAAAGCAAAAGCTATGATAAATGTAAGCAGTATTGTGAAATATTTTTAGTGTTGCTCACGAGGTGAGACACTGTTGGCATCTCGCCTCGTCTCGATTAACAAGATGGCAATGGATTTTTATAACGGGACAGCCTCACATGTCGTGAGCACTAACATAAGTATATACTGTAGTTCTCACCACCAAGGCTGAAACCTGCACGGTCAAAGTTTTGAGCCGAAGCAGAAGCCCAACCCGTGTAGGGATGTTAACCGGCTTATCTCGGTTCAACTGAGCAAACAGCTCGAGCTGGCTTGGTTGAGATGAGGCACCGACTCGACTCAGGTGAGCCATCGTCTGGAGCCGGCTCGGTTGGGGTGAGTCATCAGCTAGGTTTGTTTCGGCTCGTGTCGGTTTGGGTGGGTGAGCTGTTGGCTCGGCTCGATAAGGAATGAACTGTGAGCCGAGCCGCTCGAGCTGTTGAGAACTCTAAACCCGGACCAAGCAGTTTTGAACATACGTGGCCGGCGCCCTCTAACTTTTAACGATTTTTGGTTCGAGCCCAGATACTTGCTCCTCTGAAACTCAAATCCAGAACCTCGTGAACGATGTCCTTGCTTCCTAGTCTTCACGACTACCGAGATCAGCAGTCAACTAGTTTTTAGTATTCAGATACAAACCACTATTCTTTCATGTTTATACACGGTGTTATAATAATAATAATAATAATAATAATAATAATAATAATAATAATAATAATAATAATAATAATAATAATAATAATAATAATAATCATAATCATAATAATGCCATAGTAGTATCATTGATAATAATTATATTGTCTATGTAGGATACTTGAAGAAAGTACTTGAAATTACACACAGCATTTGGCTCGATTTAGCTCGTTTTGGCTTGGCTTGACTCGAAACTCGAGTCGAGTTTCGAGTCGAGTTGGAGGAAATTTTTCGAGCCGAGTTCTCGAGTCTAGCTCAAGGATGTCTGTTTCGAGTTGAGTCGAGTTTCAATGAAAACTCGCTCGAACTCACTCGTGCCCATACCTAAAATATCAATTAAGGGTTAAATTGTTTGAATTGAGAGTGTCAGGAGCAACATTAGAGTTTACATTAGGTATCTATGTACTGTAAAATTATGAAATGTTTTCTTTGTATTGTTAAATTTTGTTACCTATAAATTTAGCCACAATTTAAGAAGAGTTTAGCCATTTTAGCTGTATTTTATGTCATTTAGCTACTTTCTGAAGGCCCTCTGTTGGTAATACTGGGCCTTAATGATTTGGAATTTTAATTTCGTTGATATTAATTGCGAGAATAAACAGTTTCTGAATCAGCTAGTAACTTGCATTGCCCCACATCATAGATTTTTAATTTGTTCGATAAGTACATCTTTATTTGTGGTAACTGCATTTACGTACTTAAATTCTGTTAGTTTTACTATGCTTTCTGCTATGTTAGCATTCAGAAAATAAAATCACAATGAACATCATAAAGCTGATATACCATTGTGAATATGTATGTAAGAAAACTAACATATCAGCAAATATTTGTTTTTGATGGTATATTTCGGTATATTTTGTAGTTTGCATATAATTTCTGCAAGAAATCGTAATAACCGTATAGAAAAAAAAATCAACAGTTACATTATGTTCGTTCATACCTTCCGATGCTTTTGTGTCTTCGAAAAAATCTAAATCCTTGATGATTTATTTAGTTTGAATCTGACAGTCAATCTCAAAGTAAGTAAAGAAACTGGCATGGGTTTGTGTAGACAAATTAGTTCCTTTTATTGAAATTTCTTCCGTCAATACGTCAAATGCATCTTGATTTTCAAATATTAGGGTGTAACAAAAAGGTACGGCAAAATTTCAGAGGTGGATTCCTTATGGGTAGACAAGCAAAAAAGTTCATATGACCGTAAGTCGCGAAATGCATCATTACAGAGTTACAACCATTGGGTCCCCTGACGGTGTAAAATAATCACATTCTGGTCACTCCTTAATGTGACTCAAGAAGCGACCAGAATGTGACTACGTGTGTTTCACACCATCAGGCAGCTCAATGGCCGTAGCTCTATAACGATGCATTTCCCGACATATGGCCATATGAACTTTTTTGCTTGTCTACCCACAAGGAATCCACCTCTGAAATTTTGCCGTACTTTTTTGTTTCATTCTGTACATACATATGCGTGTATACATAAATTTGTTTTCAAACAATATTAAAAATGTGTGAATTTAAAATTTCAATCAATGTGTTAGTCTCATAATTAAAAATGTGTCTTAATTTATTTGTATATAAAGTGTATATTTATTTATATACTATATATGCACATTAACACTGATATATACTCATATAAACAGTACAAAACAAGTCTTATACCCTATTACAATCATCATCTTTCATGATATATCAGTGGCGTACGCAAGGAGGAGTTTTTCGGTTGTGACCCTTCCGTTAAGCAAGATATTATGCAAAAATAAACATTTACCTTATTAAGATATGAATACAAACATCTGAAATGACATAAATTTGGGAGCTTGAATCTCCCCGTTCACGAAAGTTTGGTTTACGCCACTGTATCATATATTTTCAATCTCACTTTTAAAGCTTATAAGGCAGTCAGCAGGAATATACTATGTATATTACTCATCTTTTTCTCAGCGCATTGTAGTTTGCACTCATTCTCCATGTTGGTGACTTAGTTCTGTCTCGTACATACATAGCCTACATATACGAGAGAGAGAGAGAGAGAAGTGTGCCTAATAGGTTATTATCTCATTAAAAATTAACAGTAAGATGACGCGCTTGATGCGAATTTTTCAACTACGCAAGCTGAACTCTATAATAACAATGATGATGATGATGTCGCTGTAATTTTGAATGTGCCATGTTGCTAGTACTGTTAGGGAAAGAGAGAAAAAGATGAAATCATAATTACCTGAGTGATATTAATAAAAACGCGTATTATAACTTCCTGTTTTCTCTTCTTCTTCTTTTCTCATTTTTATGTCATGTGTAATAAGCACATGCTTGCATACTCCACACGCGCATAAAATTATACGAGCACAATGGATTGTGGAATTACCTCAAGCTAACTACTTTATGTACGGATTAAGCCATTATTTGAATATGGGAACATTCTTTCACTTACCTACCAATCACTATATGCAGTATATTTATTGCTTTCTTGAACGAAGCTTTCAGCAGATTAAGTATCAAATTGCACTACACTTCGAGCTCGCTCCCTCATGGGTATATTGTTAGCTTACACGCTCTTATCACGAGAGTCTTGGATTTCTTTCCCGTTGGAAGCTCGTTTGGTTCGGGATTCTACATAAGACGTAGACCTACAAGGTCCACATCTCATAATAGTGTCGCTGCTGACAAGGTGTCTTAAATTCTAGGTGAATTAATCTGCCAAATGCACTTCAAAATACAGAGGGACAAAAACCTTCGTGTAGTCAAATAGACCTAGTAATATATTTGAACAGGTGTCTATTCTTTCGGCAAATCCTTTGACTGTCAAATCTACATAAGGGTATAAATAAATATCAACGTAATGATGTTTGGGGTCAACAATTCTTACATCATTGCATCGAGTTTCATGAATTTTGTTACATGAATAGGCTATGGCCGATGGTTAAGTGTCGAACTAGCTAGTGCCCCAAAGGTGCACGCATTAAAATGTTGCCTAGTTCGTGCCAGAACGCACAGTCATAAACGACCGATGTTCTCTCTTGATAGTTATACTCATTTGAAGTGCCAGAACATTTTATTCCTATCACAGTAACCTATATGTAGTAATACTGAGTACAGATAATTTTAGTTTTCTCATATTCCATGTCACTAGTGGTTTACCAAAATTAAAAATAAAATAAAAACAAAATATGAACCTTTCTATTACGGGCATGACGCTTGTTGGTATGCAGAATGCCGGATTAAAAACGTCTTTTATGCCTTTCAGAACTAGTTAAACTGAGTAAGCACCCAAGTTTTAAGGCCGGTTGTGTACACTTCTAAACCAAATAAATTGAGATATTTTGAATATTTTTTTAAATATGCACAATATTTTAATAATATGTGACACTGAGACGATACGTGAGCTGGAAGGATTTTTTAAACTGCAATATATATTTTTTTAATTTCAGTGCTACTGTTCTCAATTTTCTCCTGTTACGAAAACTTAATTAGAAGAAAATGTATAATAATACGTCTTCTGTGAATAGCAAACAAGGAAAAAAATTAGATTAAAACGCGTACTAGCAGGGCAATATCTGGAGTTTCTTCACAAAAAATCAAACAAGTTTAGTTTAACCCTTTCCCTGTATAACATATTAAAAGTCACCTCTGACATTCTTAGAAATAAATGAATAAATGAAGAAATAAAAGAATGATGTTACGAACGACATATAAACGATCTTGTAACATTAGCCTACTGTTGTTAAAAAATGTTACAACTAATTAAATGAAAGGAAATTTAATTAAGAATTGTTTTCACTACTTTTAAACCGTGATATAACGAAGATGTTTTACCTAGATTTTTTCAGGTACTTCGTCTTTGGAGCCGCCAAGGAGTGTGGTTGGTATGGGGTGTTTTTAAATCTTCATTTCATTTCTTCCATGCGCCTGTATATAATAGCTGCATCAATTGGAAAATTCTTTTTTAAAAGTTAAAACAACAGGTACAAAATCAATTAACATTGACCATTATCGTTTTTAGTTGAGTAACACATCACATTAGTAGATCAATAACGCTATTAGTTTTTTTTCTTTTTTTTACAGCGTTACAAATGTTTAATAATAGAATGATAATCTTAACGATCAAGTAAAATAGTCAATGATACAGGTGTAGTATACACAACTTTAATAGGGACTCAGTGGTAGAGCGTTTACCTTCTGGTACGTGGGGTCTGGTTTGATCTCCGGCCAAGCAAGTTCGTGGTGGACAACATCGTGTCCGTGAGTTTTCTCGGGGTACTCCTACTTTTTCATTCCACCAATTCTTCCATCATCATTCACTTGCTTTAATCATCGTCTTTCTTAGCCTAAAGAGCATAATCATGACACGTCAAACTCAAAGATTTCATTTCATTTTTTAACTTTAATGGAGAGGCAGTGGTAGAGCGTTTACCTCTTATGCATAGAGTCCCTGGTTTGATCCCAGCTCGCACCAGATAGACTTTGTGATGGATAATCACCGTGTGTATGGGTTATCTCGGGGTTCTCCCGTTTGCTTCCACTTTCCTTATTTCACCATTTTTATTCACTCTCACCATCACTGTCTCCTTTAGTGTACATGGCATAACTGTGGAGCATAAATATATTGGACTATTATTATTACAATTTTAATACACAGTACGGATATAATGCAAATTCCCAGTACAATTACAATATTACTTCATATCTTGTTTTGCTTTGTTTGTTTCCTTTGGTGTATTTTCTTGCTCTTCTTGTTCTAGTGCTTTGGAAAGCACTGGGTTTCATGTGCAATAAATTATGTATACGCGTATATTTTCATGTTGTACAAGCTTCTTAAACTGTATGCTTAAGTCATTAGACCTCAATTTTACATTGTGCAAAATACCTCTGAAGGAAAAGACAATAACAAAATTCGAAAAGAGAACAGTCTACGCTGAAATGCAGAGAGAGAAGGGGGCCAGGAATTTCGAGACTTTTTGACTTTAGAAATACGAAGAAAGCGTTATGATATCGTATGCTATCATGCCATATTTCTTAACTAATATAGCGTGTTGAAATATGTTTTTTCTTTATTTCGTCTTTGCTACCATATAAATTCATCTGTAGACAGTAAGATACCCGATACCACACGAATCAACGGTATTTTTTGGAATAGTATTTGATTAAAAATGGGATCAATGATCCCAAATTGAGAAATAACCGAGGTACCTGTATACTTCATTTGTAAATAAATCTGTTTGTGTTGGTAAAGTGTAAGGATGTTACAACTAGGCTAAATTGATTATGATGCTACTGCGTTCCAGAGGAACTAATATAAGTTGGTAGAATAAGTTAGTGTTATTTTTTTTTCGTATGTTCATTTGGTGTCTTCCCACTTGCGACAGTCCTATTAGCGACAGGAACTGTTAACTGTCCTATGAGCGACCGATTCGATCTGTTAATTGTCCTATGAGTCACCTATTCGTTCATACTAAGATAATGGAAGAAGATAAGGTTCTCTCTTCTTTAATTTGTTTTATAGGCCTACTAATGTGATTTAGAACCTAACAAAATGTACTATGAAAAATTTTGCTCTACCTGAATTTAATACGAGAGAATGCTCTCATTACATTAACAATCTTTTATACGTTTTTCCTAATATTATATTTTTGAATTAATTTCTATGAATACATTGACTCTATCAAGGGGAAAACTAATTAAATATTTAGAGTAGCTTCGCTTTTGTCTATGATTCTAATATAATTAAAAATTTCATGTTAAAATGATACGGAGCATAAGTTTAGATTGAATATGTTTATGGCATAAGAAAGAAATCAGAAAGAGGTAGGGGCGCTCGAAGAAAATTTTCTAGGGAGGGGCATCTCGATGGTTGCTGTATCGCGTCTGGTATATCTGGTATTTAATATACATGGGTTGCTATATTACGTATACATTTTTATAAGCCAGGGGGGGGCGACCCCTGCCTTTCAATCGGGCGCCTATGGAAAAAAGATGTTCACCATTTGAGGAATCTAAAAACACGGTGTATTCGAAAAAAATATTACACAAGTTACAAATCTCTCGCAGGACTTAACAGTTCGTCTAGTTATAAGGGATTATTTCAGATTGTTACACGACAAGCTTTTATGTATAAGTCAAAACAAGGGAGGGGCATGTAAGCAATTAGTTTACGTTTTAGTAGCTTACAATAGGGGGAAGGTAGTTTAAAGAGTTTGTTTACCTTTTGGATTATTTAGAGTGAACTGCATTGTAATTGGTGGGATTGGTTGAGAATAGCCAATCAGATGTAAGGGATTTCAAAAAGCTGTCTTTTATCATTGACATTTTTGTTTTTCATTTTATTCATAAAGTCTTAGGAAGTCTAAAAAGTAGATAGTTGGCGAAACTGTTACACGTTTAAATTTTTCAAAATAAAATATATTACTGTGCTTAGTGAGTAATTAGATTTGAATCAAATTAAGTACAGAAAACAGAGCTTTTCAAGAAAGGGGATATTACAACTGGATTTTCAATAATTACATAGGAATATACTTTTCATGGAAATATCCCTGTTGTCTCGTTAAGTTATTTGATATGTTTTATGTCAAATCCAACTCAAAATTAAAATAAGTTTTATTTGCACTCACAGTAGAGGGAAAATATATTTGATGAACAGTATCACTGGAACGTACATATTTCATACCAAGGTTGTTCGGGCGCTAATAACACCAGAGGCAAACATATTTTACGAGATGGAATCATATCATCTTCCATCATCTCAATGTAAATGAATCGGTCGCTCATAGGACAGATAACAGTTCCTGTCGCTAATACGACTGTCGCTTCTGGGACTAATTCGTTCATTTCCACTTCTCATTCACTGATTGATGTTGACATTCCTTGTCATCTCCCAAGATCTATAATACATATCTTGCTGTTTAAATTGTGATACAAACAAATAGTTACACTTAGGAGTACATTACCGAGTTAAGGGCATAGCTGTATTTTTCATTTCCTCAAGATGGGCGTTTTGGCACTACAACTGATTCTTTTTCACAGATCCTTTGTTAGACAACTCGACGTTTGGCGCGAATTAGTCACATTTTTAATGAGTGGGCGTTCTGCCACTGGGCGCTCTGATGCCAAGTCGGTTTAACTTAAAATTTTATCACACTAATTTTCCCGAGAGGATTCCCCAGAGGAATAAAACGCCCCTAGCAATTGCGTTCCAACGCTAACATACAGAGTAATATTTAACAATAATGTGTTCATTTTGCTTATTTGAATTGGTTAGTGACCAGTTTTCTTTTTTTCTTTTTAATCATATTTAAAGTTTATTTCTAGAATTTTAATGCCATTGATTGCATTATATCACCAATTATAATTAGTGATACTGTGCATTGTTGAAGCTAGCCATCCTCCCTCTTATTAATTTCAATAGAAAATTATAGGAGTACGTCTCTGATGTCCGACAAAACATACTCAATGTTCTATGAAAATATGAGTGTGCTCAATAAATATTCAGAAAAAAAGATATATAAAATTATGGACAACGTGCTCCTTCATTATTGACCGGTTTCAACTGCATGTAGTTGAGAGATTGGAAATTCTCACGTCAGAGAAAAAGATACCATATTCGAAAAAAGAAATATATATATTACGAAAGTTTTCGTAGATGTTTCAAAATCTTCGGAGCGGGATGGAGGTGAGGGGAGTTAAGTGAGTCCTGATATTTGACTTCAACTGTAAGAGTGGGGATTATGTGAAAACCTCAATAAACACATTAATCATACATATTGTATTGTACTCATTTTTGATTGATTTTAATCCCATCCAAGTACAGATGATTACAAAAAAGAAAAAAAAAGTCAAAGAAAATACACATACTAATATTGTATGAAAATCGAATGAGTTTTATATTGTATAAGTTACCATGGAACTTTAAAAGAACATGAGAAGGGGATAATACCACCATCTTTTCTGATTTCGGCTTCATGCAGAGTCTTAAATAAAATGCACGACATATTACACTAAAATCGAACAGTTCTAACGGAAATTATCGTTATATATATATATATACATATATATACGGGCGGATCCAGGATATGATCAAGGGAGGGGCAAGACCATACTTCTCCACTTTATCTAGTGTAAAGCAGGATTGAAGCCCATTTTATCCAGTGTATACCTGAGCGTCAAGGGGGAAGCTATAGTCCCTATATAGTCCCTGTATATATATATATATATATATATATATATATATATATATATATATATATATATATATATATATATATATATATATATATATATATATATATATTAAACAATGAGCAGTAATCCATTTTACATGCTGGGATTGAATTCACCACTTACTCTTGGATGATGTTAACCCCAAGCATTGGGAATTACGGAAAAAGAGTCAGACAAAATTTGCATTACATTGTGTCAAAATCGAATGAATTTGAGAAAATATATCATGAAACTCAAAAAAGAAATCTGGCAAGAGAGAGCAATGCTAGTAGAATAAATCAATTGCTTTATTCTGTACTTATTTTAACTCCATGCAGAGTGAAGGATTGGACACACTCAAAGAAAATGTACTTATATATTATGCCAAAATCAGACATTTTTTAAGACGAAAATTACTGTGAAACATATCTTTAAAGTTGAGAGAGAGGAGTAAATTCATATTTTCATTCTTGGTAGATTTTCACTATAAACTGTGGGAATATACCCAATGTCACAAAGAAAATTACATTAACTTTATAATAGTAATAAATTACATGGTTAACATTGGAAAATTGATTTTCATGTACATGTGTAAATTTGCAATATGAGATGGGATTTACCACTTTTAAACCCATTATGCTTGATGAAATGTAACCCGAACCGCAAGTGAAAAGAAAGGCATATACCAAGTTTTATCAAAATTGAATACATTTTACGAGAGTTATCGTAGAACAGATCAGTAGATGAAAAGATACGCAAATGCCAAAGGAATCGAAAAGTAGAAGCTTCGCTAACGCTCGCTTCAATTACGATTCTCCTTTAAGTAAATAAGTACAAGATTATAACTAAGAAAGCAACCAGTAATACTGTACATTCTTGAAATAAGCGGCCCTCCCTTTCACTAATTTTCAACCTCAAATTATGGAAGTAAGTCTCTAATTTCGGACCAAACAAACACATGTTCTATAAAAATATTCCTGAAATGTTATACAGGGTGCTTCTAAACAACACCGACAATGTTTGGGAGATGATTCCTGACACCAAGATAAGACAAAAAGCATAGACCAACCCGGGTGCACAAATGCTCCCTTTCGGAGTTATAAGCTGCCGGAAACATGAAAAAATGAAATTTAAAGGTCCATAACTCCAAAACTGTGACCTACCGTAGCCTAGTCAACACTTCACTCAGGAACTAATATGTGCACTATCCAAAAATCCATGATTCAGATTCCTAAGGTACTCACACAACAATTTTTTTTAATAGAGGAAGTTTGGCTACGGGCATATAATTTGAACTACTCACCAACTACCTCTATAAAAATTGATGCGGAAGTACCGCAGGATTCTGAAACATTGGTATTCGGTTAGGGCACTTGTTAGTTCCTAAGTAAAGTCTTGACCCGACTACGGTAGGCCCCATAGTTTTGAAACTATGGATCTTTAAAATTCAGTTTTTCATGTTTTCGGCAGCCTATAACTCCGAAAGAAAGGATTTGTACACCCAGGTTGTTCTATACTTTTTATCTTATCTTGGTGTTAGGAATCACCTCCCAAACGTTGTCGGTGTTGTTTTGAAATACCCTGTATAAAGTGGTTGAGAGCGCGCTCCTTCATTAGCTGAAGCAATTATTTGACGAATGAAAATTCTAAGAAAAAATTAAACAAAATCGTATATTTTACGAAATTTTTCATATGATTTTTATTTAAATCTTCAGAATGGATTAATACAGTCCTAATATTTGATTCACTTCAACTGCAAAAGTGGAGATTATGTGAAAGCTTCAATGAATACATACATAATATCGTGTTAAATATGAATAGGTCCAATATTTACTAATTATCAATAACCTAGGGGAGGAAGAAATTCACTATAATTCTTAATCGATTTTAAATCCAAGTAGTGAGAACGATTGTAAAGTCTCAAAAAAGTACCATATTCGGTGAAAATATATTAATTTTCGGATTTTTTTTAAATCTGAAATTTTTTTAAAAAGTTATTGATTACTTATAAAATTGCGGATATTGATATCATATCATAGAATTCACAAAAATACAAAGGAGATGTTTATAATTGTCATATTATAAACTATTTTCGTATTCATAATACTGTCATAGGGCAAACAAATTTTATACTCTACATACATGTCATTATCTGCGAATGTGAATAGAGATTCTGTCGACACGGTTGCGGATCCAGATAGAAATGATGCGGATAGAGATGTTGTGGACGCGGATGCAGATGTAGATAGAAATTATGCAAATCCTGGATAAAGATGTTGAGGATGCGGGTATGGATGCAGATAGAGATGTTGAGGATGAGGATAGAAATGTGCATGTGGCTGTGGATGCAGATAGAGTAGCTGCGGGTATGAGTAAAGATATTGTGGACGTGGCTGCGGATGCAGGTAGAGATGCTGAGGATAATAGACATGTTGTGGGTGCGGATGCAGATAGAGATGGTGAGGATGGGGACAGAGATGTTGTGTGTGTAGGTGCGGATTCAGATAGAGTAGCTGCGGATGCAGGTAGAGATGCGGTGAACGCGGATGCGGATGCAGATGAAGATGCTGTTTATGCGGTAGGGAAACAGTCAAGATATTTTATACCAACGCTGACTTCAGTTGGTTGTGCTGACGTATAGTTTTCTTGCTAATGCTGATCTTTAAATCACTGATATATCGTACAAGATGTGTAAATAATGTTTTCGTGGAAATGTTTACGTAACAAACCATCACACTTTCAAACTATTAGAAGAGGTTTCCCCTGTCAGATCTGTTTTTTTATTTTTATTCTTTTTTTTCCCCTGGAAGAAGGCTATTGTGTCTCAGAAATAAATTATAAAACAATACTAATTATAGGAATTTCTTCGGAAGCTTTAACATATTTCCGATGTTTTTGTCCCTCTTTCTCCTTCTTCTCGAGGATAAAATGTCCTTGAATTAGAAAAAAGGACATATGCGTTTAAAAGGTTCCCAGTATTTTAAATTCGAAAATCCGGTCACCATATTAGTAGGTGGTGTTTATATAAAGCCATACAAAATCACATAGTAAGTAATGAGATGTACCGAATTATCCCAATTGAAACAACAAGGACTGTAGTAATTTTGTTTCCCCTCTCCCCTTAGCTGTCAGGTTTTGGTGACGTGTAAATGCTTTGTACGTATAATCCGTTAATGCTGTTGTGTATTTTTAATACTATACCGAAACCCACAGACAAATACATATATACGTATATATGTATGTATGTATGAATAATCATGTGTGTTTTATTTTTCTTGTGGTTTGCGTGGTTGGGATCGTGCTGATCATGTAATCCTGTTACAGTGGTTCGTGATTTCCATTGCACCTGTGGCCATGAGTGCAAGGGAACACCGACCTTGAAATATTGACTTTGTTTTTTCGGGAGGCCATGACTGACTCAAAATCACGGCTCACAACTAAACAGAAACACATTATACATCGTGATCATTTCTCTCTTCTTAATTCTATAGAAGAGGAAAAAAAAAAAAAAAAGAGGGAAGTTTTTCTTAATCTATTCAAAGAATTAATAGTTTCCTGAAACGGAAAATACTTTCTTTTTAATTTAAAGAAAAAATAATAAAATAAAGCTTAGAAGGACGATCAAGGATGCAAATGTTTTGCAGGAAATTATTTCCATAAGTTAAATTATTACACTTTCAAAGTAAGGTGTTCATAATTACAGGAAGTATTATAGAACGCCTACGTAACGTGGCCATAGCTGCCAAAAGCGCAGAAATTTAATTCTTAATTCTAAGCCTAAAGAACGCCTACGTCCGCTTTTATCTCTATTGATATGTATCAGAGAGAGAAAAAAGCTAAAAGATATCGAAAAATGATTTTTTGGGTATGGATTCGTGATCCCAAGAATAGGTTCCATCGTATTTTTTAATCCCGTGTTCAAACAGGAAGTGGTATAAATCAAGCACTTCCGGTTTGAATGTTGATCGCCCATAAGTGTCATTCATAAGACGAGAAATTTCTGGTTTCGTCTAGATTCTAGCCTAGAAAACAAAAAACAAAAAGAAAAAAAGAAAAAGAAAAGAAAAAGAAAAAGAAAAAAGAAATGGAATGGAATCTTTCAGTTTAACTTTCCTTGTTTATGCCCTTCAGGCTAAGGGAAATGATGATAAAGGTAAGCGTATGATAATGGAAGTATTGGTGGGATGAGAATGTAGGTACACCAGGGAAACCTATGGATACTTACTTGGCCGGGGATCGAGCCAGAGACCCCACACATAAGAGGTAAGTGCTCTACCACTGAGCCAACCGTGTCGAAAACAAGGGGAAAATCGAAACGAAAAATATATTTTTAATTTCGAGACAAAACGAGAAACATGACAATTCTCATCTTATTCGAGAAATTTTACGAGTCTGGTGGTCAAAATTAGTTCACTCAAATCTTAGCTCTCAAGCGCTGTTTCAGTGTTACACGATTCATAGTTTAAAAGCTCGAACTGATAATGTAATTGTACGAACATAATGAAGAAGATTTATCAACATTTAAAGATAGATACCTTATAATACAATGTACTTCAATAATAAATATAGTTTAAATGGTTTTATATGACACCCTTCGTGGCCATGAGTGCAAGGGAAGGAAGGATTATGGTATAACTTATTAGAAAAAAATAAGGAAGAAATTAGGGTAACTAATTTATACATAATTTTCCATAATTTATATGTACCTAATTGTTGAAAACGAGAAAAGAAAAGCTTTCCGAGAATCGAGACGGGTAAGAATGCTTCGCAAATTGAGACGAGACAAAACTTGAGCAAAAATTTACGAGAAGAGACCAGAATACCTTATTTCTCACATCACCATAGAAATCTTTGAATTTTATCTCCCACGTTTATGCCATATGAACTAAACAAACCGATCATGATGAGAAATGAATAAAAAAATGGAATGAAGAAAATGAGAGAAAACTGGAGAACCCCGAGAAAACTTACGCACACGATATTTGTGCCACCACCGTACAACAACATTAATCACCATAGAACATAGAACAAAAACGGTGAAAAATAGCGGGAGACGGCTGTTTGAAATGGATTCAGATTCTAAGGATAAATTTCGTCTCCATCCTAATTACACTACTGAAACCGGAAGTGAAAGGAATGTACAACTTACGGTTTGAATTCTGATCCCCTTGCTTCAAGAACGGTAATAGGTAGCGAGATTAATTTAATGTCTCAAGAATAGGTTGTGTATCAGTCCTTATTTCTCTGTTGCAACCGGAAGTGGTAGCCATGCTGCATCCGGTTTCAATAATCAATATCCATAATTTGGAAGTCCATAATGTGAAACGCAAGTAACTCGTTCTTTAGGTTCCATTCATTAGAACGTGTTATACAAAGCCAGGAATAACGGCGATTTGAGCGTATGTGCTGACCACATATAATTAAGTCTGTATGCTGAAAGAATTTGCTCGACTTGATAGTTTACACAGTTTATGGTAATATGCCTCCTTATCATACATGGTGACTTTCCATAAAGATGTTATTAACATAATCACCTGCTTGCCCGGCTGGAACCAATTAATCACCTTATGTACATTGTCCCGGGTTCGATTTTCGGTGGGAGATCTTTAAAAATTTGAACGTATTATGGTGATTTGGATTCCACCTTAAACTGTAGGTCAAAGTCTCATCGGTGATAAAAAGGGACGTCAAACATCAACAAACAAACGGTTAATCAATTTTTAATTCACATCGAATTGTCTAACGAACTTACACCTCTTTGCAAGTGTGTGTGTGTGCTTGGCGACATACAAGGTGGTCCAAAAGTAGAGGTCTCGTAATTATAGTTAAAATTGTATCTGAATTACGAAAACAAATGCCGTATGAAGATGTTAACGGAAAAAGGAGCAGGTTAGTGCAGTAGCTCAGTGGTAAAGCTCTTACTTATGATTCGATCTCAGTTTGCTCCAAGTGAATTTTAGGGTGGCCAAACCCCATGTGTTAAGGTTTTCGGGGTTTTCCCGTTTCCTTCCAGTCTTCGTTCTATAATTATCATCGATTTAAATCATCATTCTTTCAGGTAGCCTCGACACCCAGTTATGAGACATTAAACTACAAAAGAAATGACTAAAGAAGCAAACTTTAGATATTAATTACATGAGTATATATATAAAGTACAATTAACTTGCTTCTTTCTTTCTTGGTAGCAAACTTATTATTATTATTACTATTATTATTATTATTATTATTATTATTATTATTATTATTATTATTATTATTATTATTATTATTTTAATGATAAACATCTCTTCTAGATTCTTTTGCAATGCTAAAAGTGCTTTAGAACTGAATGTTTATGGAAATTGCTTTTTTTTTATTTACACTTTAACCGTTACTGGTAGAAATTTATGGGAATTTCGGCCTTTTATTCCTGCGCTCAAAACGAAGATTAGCCACATTTGAACATAATCTATCTGCTTCAGAGAAATAGGCATTTCCATCTTTCGTTTCAAATAGCTCAACACAGGTATTTTGTACGTTCGCAACTGCTTACGGTTTTAAATTAAATCAATGATAGAAGGGTAAAATGATAAGTATTAAAGGCATTTAAAGTATAAACGTATTTATTTATTTGATACCAGTGATTTAAAAATACACTGGTCTGAAGTGACTCACTGACTCATTCATCAGTGACTAGCCGAAAGTGATGTGCTCAGAAACTACGAGTAATAATTGAAAGTACATTTCTTATGAAGTTGGCAGATCACAAATAATTATTGAGATCACAAATAATTCTTCTAAATCGCAACGTAAGCGGGATAATAGTGGCTCATTTTCTTTTTTCATCTTGAAGTTACCGAATCTCAACGTTACAAAATCCGCATTAAAAATAAACAAACACATTTTTGAATATTTATAAAATAAAATTTACAAGAGAGCGGCATGTTGATTTCTGTAAAAATGATGTGAAAACAAGTCCAAACTGAAATGAATCAAGTTTAAAAAAGTGATATATGGAGCAAATTCGTTAAAAAAAACGAATGAATGAATAAACGCACGTTTCGGAAAGCTCATCAAAATTCTGCTTTCCAGAGATGGGAAAATGATAAATTCATTTTTTTTAAAGAATTATAACATCCAAAAAGCTACCAACTGTTAATCAATTAACTTTTTACAAATATAGAACGCTTGAATGCCAAATGGACTAACTCTAAAATGGAAATTTTTCAGAAAAGAGCATTGAAATTCAAACTCTTGTAAAAAAAAAAAATCATATTTCTTTTATCGTTGAAATCAAAAACGAAATATGAACATACGTGAAAATGAATAATATTCACGTATGTTGAATAACGTGAATAATATTCACGTATCTTGATGCGATTAACGTGAGATGTTCAAGTTCAAAATACTTTCCTTAAAATATTCTATTTCAGAGTTACACCACTCTTGACATTCAAGCGGTTCATATGTTTTAGAAAAAAAAATCACTCTTAGCACGCATAGGAGTGAAGGTGCGAAGGGATGAGATGTAAAAATAATCAAAAACGACCGATATTATTGTCAACTCCATCGTTTTTAGTTTTGCTGTGATGAATAATGACATCCTCGATGCGGTTTAAATATAAGGTCAGCCTCAATCAGCATGGGGATGAGATGGGATGAATAACGAAAGTGTCATAAAATGACCGAGATTAGTGTCAAATCAATAGTTTTTGGGATCGATTAGATGATTGGTGACAATCTAGATGACACTTAGTCGAATAGAATGATAAGTGGACAAACATTATGGAGTTTTCGAAAATTCTGCTTTTAATGAAGGGAAGGGGACAATTTCTGCAATTAGTTTCGCCATGATGAAATTGAAGTGGTCTATTGTTAGTGTTCACATTGCACAGTAATTGTAAGCAAGCATGAGACATTCCAGTTATTGTGAAAGAAACAATCAGTTTTAAGGCAAATAAAACTATATGATTAGAATAATATGTATTCTTGTGATTAGGCTTAAAGGAGTTATATGTTTAAGCAACAGTAATATATGAAGATATTCTTCTGATACTTCATTAAGCTGGATTTATTAATGAGTATTGTGGTTGATGTTTATTAGATCGGACTAAATATATGTTTAAAAAGTGACACTGATTCCAATTAAGAAATACCTAGGTACTACCTAGTTTTGTGGTAATATAAAAGCATTTAAAGATACAACTAGAAATTACGTACATAATAATAGGTCTATTACAAAACAAAATTCTTTCTTAAATGGTTGACAACTAGCGCATCTTTCTAGTTGGAAAGAATATGATTCAATCACATTTTATTCTCATTCTGCTTAAATTTCTTGTTTCTTAGGATGTAGGCTTAGTTAGTTACACTTTTACACTTATACTAGTTGTAAAGACATGTGGATGTATTTAAAATTTTGCGGCACACTCTTTGAAGAAACAATTGTCTAAGGTTACTCCTTATCTAACACAACGAGAAATTAAGTGGATATTATAGTAAAGTACAATTAAAACAAGTTAATAATATACAGCTTACGGAAGAACAAAAGATAATTGAACTATTTGAAACAAACAAACAAAAAATTAAGAAGGAAGGCTATAATGACCTGTCATCAACTATATATGTGCTTTTATTGAGTTATAAGTGTTGTCAGTTCATTCTAAAAAATCTAATAATAGAGTACACAATGTAACATTGTGTTACATTTTAAACAATTATTTATAATTAGTAAAAAAAAAACGTTAACAATATATTGTACTTTAAAACGTCATCACTAATATATCCGGAACAAAGTACTTATCAGATAAGTAGTTTTAATTTTTTAAATGTGATCTTGAAAGAAAAAAAACTACTATTAGATTTATGTTAGAGTGCCATACTTAGTAATACAATTTAAATATCATACACTAACACACATACACTTATTATATTTACATATAATATTGGAGATATTATATAAAACGGAAAATGTGAATAATTACATACAATCAAAATTGACTTTGAAAAGTTTTTCAGAGTTACTTAATATCGTCTGTTTAAACGACAGGAACACTTGTTCTTTTTTTAAAAAAGAAATAACAATTGCATGTGACTATTAATAATTATATAACATAGTTTAATGTTGACAGTGATAATAAGATAAAGAAAATATATTTTTTTTGTATTTACAAGAAAGTACACTCTCTTTTTTTATTTACGACAGTAACAATCAACTATTACAATTATTTATCCTCTTATTACTATGCATAGTTTAATCGACAAAGATGAACTAGGAAACAGGTGTTAGACGTTTCCGATAAATGAAAAAAGGAAGATCGTTATGTGACTTGAATTTTTTTCTTTCTCTCCCTCTCCATCACTAATATATATATATATATATATATATATATATATATATATATATATATATATATAAACAATGAACAATGCAAATGTTTGCAGTTACATTTGAAAAATTATTAATCTCTTTTAAAGTCAGTAATTCGCGAGGTACTTCCGTTATTCCACAATTAGTATTACATCAACGTATACTGATCCTCCAATGACATATTTTCAACATGAAATTTTTGCATTAATATTTAGTGAAATTTAAAACAAAGATACGCACACAAAAAATGAGTCTGTCATGTAATTTTCCAAAACATCTTCTCATCATGCATTTCTTAAAAAAGTAACAATGTTTCTAAATTAATTAACTTAAATTAACTATTGAAATTTTCAAAGCACGAGTGATCTTTCTTAGTAAAATACATTTCGCATAATATATTTATTATAGGATCTTAAATTTGTTACAAGGTCAAGGAAAGAAAACTGATCTGTAAATATAATTTGCTGCAAACATAACTTATTCATACGTATATTGTCTATACATGACTAGAAATCTCGTCATTTTTAGAAGTTAGAATTTATTGTAGGGTTACCGAATATTTTTCAGGGAAAGGTTAAAGTATTCACAAACAGTTTACCATAGATATAAAACGAAGCATTGCTACAACATTCACAATTCTAGTTCATTCAATAAGATAACAAATTGCCATTATTCATATATACTTGGTTCTTGATCGAAATCACATAAAAATTTATGTCCAATAAATAATTATAACTTTTGGATTTTTGGATTTGATTTGTGCTTAGCGTCTATTTCAGCAGCAAGGTTATATGAGACGTGGACCTAACATGAGATCCAAACCACATGAGATCCCTCCAAGAATCGAACCAGGGTCTCCCACGCCTAAACCTCTTAGCCATGAGGGAGCTCTATAATTGTAACATATGAATACATTTTAATTAATTGTTATACGGGCTTATGAACATATATCCATCATCTTCAAAACACAATTTCTGAAATAATAAAGAAATTTCGCTGAAACGACATGTATGTAATTTCAACAAGCATTTTATACTGTATAGTCACCGAAACGTCTACAACTATACAAGTGAGGTACGCAATTTACATTGAAAGAGATGTAGAATAGATACAAATTCAATTGGAAAAGATTTCGAGTTAGGACCTCATTAAGGTCGTCCAAAATTTAAAATAAAATTAAGAATTTGTAGAGTGGAGACTCAGTTGATAGAGGCAAAAAGCTAGAGAATACCTAAAATGATTATTTAAGAATAACACTTTTTTAAAACTAAATTATATAAATCTTATTAGAGTTCCAGTTGATAAGTATGATTGAAATCTAATATTGCTTGTATAGTTCATGAGCTAACTCATGAACTGGAAAAAGAAAAACAGAATAATCCAACTTGATTATTAAGCTAACATGATTTCTGGTGTTCTCGCTTTAGATGGAAATATTTAAAATCCGTCTTCTGAAGCTATTGAACTTCTAATGAATAGATGCATCAACTGGAAACTTCTTTAGGACTCATAGGCTTAGAGTCTACCGAGATTTTTTTAATTTTTGGCGTAATAATTCATCTACAATTTATTTTATTATTTATTTACGTATATTTGGAAAATTCGCACACGTAAGGAATTAATTAGCATAACTACAAGTTGAGAAGAACAGTCTACATAAAAATTACTCACATTGTACACTGGTCTTTCCTTTATCATAAATTACCCACAACTTTAATGTATCTTTAATTCAGGGTAAATAATATTGGTGTTAAGTAAAATAATCAAAGTGAGCATTTTACCCTAATATTGGGGCAATATACACATATATGAATACTCGTATATGTAGGACTGATATATTAATAAATTAATTTATACATAATTGCAATATTTAGCTGTAATTACAAACATGTAGTATGTGTGAAATAGAAAAATATATCTGGTTGATACAGGGTAACTAAAAGTAGATGGAAAATTTAAAGAAGAAAAATTTGCGCACAAATATCAACAATAACAAAACGTAATTAAAATGTGACTATCATCTAGAAGCTTGTAATAGCTTTTTAACAATCGCAAAAGGGTCGTATACTCATGCATAAACATTTCACATATCTAGCTCAAGTCCCCTTTTCTATCACTGTTAGCGTGCTATTTCAACAACAAAGCTTTCTTAGTGTATCATAAATTTCTACTAACAGAGAAAATGTATATTAGTTGTACTTTTTTGCTATGTGCAAAGCTTTACGCGCTATTTTTGCTACTTTTGCGAAGTAATTAACATGTTACATCCCTTATAAGTTTTCGCGAAAATTCCGTTTCCTTTAGCCTAAAAAACATAACTGTGAAGCATTACGTTAAAAACAATTCACTAAAATAGCTTTGTAAGCGTGTGTATTTTTTCTACAGCACTTACACGAATAGAAGTCCTGCCATCTGTCGCGTTTTGTTACTCTATACTTTTGATACGTTAAGAAGTGATACCTTTGGTATTAAAGTACACGCCAAGAGTAGTAGAAAATTTTAGTTCTTTTGCTGTCTAAACGAGAAGAAGCTAGATCGAACTAATAGGCATGATATTTGTTGGTATTTGTTTAGGACCTTAGATGACTAAGTTCTAAATGACATATGAACATTGTGATTATTATATTTTGTTTTTTACACAATACAAAATTTCTCATTTTTACACAATTTTGTGCTGATATGAAGCCAACAGAATCTCTAGTCCTACGCAACCAACCAAACCTCTACAGCGTTGGGTTCTATAAACAGAAAGCTGTCGATACTTTGTAACACCACTGGTTCTTAATTAAATAGTTCTTGAGCCACAATATCAAAAACAGAACTTTGAAGCGTAAATATCATTTTATTTTATACCTTCGTTTAATATACTTATTACAAGCGATTAACTTCTTAAATATCAATTCTCCTGATAACCCTGCAATCTAATAATCAACAATCTCACTTATTTATATTATTCTATCTTTTGGTAACTAAGGAGCACTAAAAATCTTTTTAATACAATTTTTCTTCTTCTTTACAAAATATGCTCCGTTGTCGCACCTCTGATCACCATTCTAAAATCGGTACAGGTAAATAATAATACAACATACCGTTGTATCTGGCGCCACGAACATGGATTTCATTTATTCATTAACAATAAATGAAAAGAATCCTGGACCGTACAAGTATACACATTTTGATCAGCCCTTGTATATACATAAAATTATATTTTACATCTGTATCATAAAATCAATCACATAATTAAGCATATTCTTTGGCCTTACATTGTAATATAAATATCAAGGTACATCAACAGAAAAATAACAATAATAATACGGTCCACAATTTTTTGATTCATTGGACTATATTTACTATAATGTGCATAGTTTAATTCATGAAGTTAAATATAATTGCACTGAATTAAATATAAATATGTTCTCTAATAGAATTGATCCAGATGTAAACACGGAATAAACATTCTACGTGAATATACATATAGATCGCATAAAGGGCTTAATGAGTAATTATAGTGTTGTGAACACAATAAAACAATATAGCATACTTTAACATTGAAGAAAATAATTGTTACACTAGAAAAATAGTTGAAGATAAAATAACATGAAGAAAATATAATAAATAAGTTATATAATTATGAAATACGACGTTTATCTCGTTTTGAGATTGAGTTCCCTCTATTATACATAATTTATATTAATTTTACTTATGATCTCAGGAGGGACTACATTTTTAACTAAGTCCATTCATATCTTTCTAGTATTTTCGGTAGGTTGCCAAAATAATAAACTGAATAAAGAACACATTAACCATAGACATAAGCAAAGTCGATCTAAAACAAATCTGTCGGACGCCTTTTTAATGGTTCAAGTTATTCGTTCAAAGGGCGCAATTAAGGAACATTGTATTCCGCATTCTTGAGTAGAATCGGATCGATTGTATACATACACAGAATTTGGATTTCTGTTATTATAATTGCTACCACCTATGAACCGACTTTGTGCATAATTACGATAATTGTTGTTACTTCGATTATAATTTCGGTGATTATTTCTGAAATTCCTATTATTATTTCTTCCATTAGGTTGAGTTGCGTTACCGGTATTATTTGGATTACACGCTCGTTCATTAAAACGACGATTGCCATTTCCTTGTGTGTTAGAGCTATTTCCATTCTGTACACTTATATTGCGAATATGAGCATAATTAATAGGATTACGGCTAACATTACCCTGACCTCTATTGGGATTTTTATTATTTTTCTGCATCAAATATTGACTCTCGAAGTTCTGCACTAACATGACCATATGACTGAAATTGACACATTGTGCAGACATTAACATTTGTTGTAATCTAAACGGCAATAGTATGCGAATTGAAGCAATTATACGTGATTCCGGATGATTAGGATTTAGTGCTTTTAATTCATTGTATGTCGATACTACAAATTCCGTAACATTTTTGTGGCTTCGGGGATCGAAAACTTTGGTACGCAATAAAGCATCCCTGTTAGCAAGCATAAAGTCGTTTTCATAATTGGATAGTAGGGCCGCTTTAAAATCTGAATAAGCGTGGAGATTTTCTCGAATGGCTTTGAACCACGTTAAGCATGGAGGTTGTAAGACGTGTGGAAGTATCTTCAGGAATTTTGATTCTTTGATTCCTATCAAGTCGCATTCGTCCTCGAACTTCTCGATAAATACCCGTGCAGGAATATCATCAGGTCCACCGCTAAATTTGGTCAATGACTTTACCTCGCTAAATCGCAAAGGTTTGTCATTATTATGAGATTTTGAATATTTACCGTAACATTTTGAATTCCTACGGGATGAATATTTCTTTCTTCTTCCAACTTCGGTACTTCCTTCACTGTATCCCGAAGACTCACTATCCTCCAAAACTCGATGAGCTGTTGCTGGTTCTGGTTCCTTAAAAGGAGACTGATTTCTATAACCACCATCATGAGAGATTACTGGTTCTAATCCATTATACATAGCCTGGTTTCTATGTCCACTGTGAGACTGATGTCTATGTCCACCGTCGTGCTCTTCCTTAGTAGTATGGTACCACTCTTGCAAACAATTCATATCCTCCCGGAGTTCTCGGATGTGAAAGGTGTGTTCGTTAATTACCGATTCCATAGCTTTGACCACATCCTGCATCTCTGTGTAATTTTGGGATATTCGTTCCATCTTTTGGTCATACTGCTTACATCTCGTGGAAATCTGTTCCTCCAATTGACCTTCTATTTTACGATGTAATTGATCCATTTTATCCTCCAGTCGTTCCTCAATTTTAAGTTGTAATTGCTTTAGGGAGTCCTCCAATTGTTGATGGGTTACATTCTGGAATTCCTCAAATTGTTGTTGCGTAACCATATTTTGCTGGAGTTGGTTCATTTGGCACGATATCTGTCTTAAAAGGTCTGTCATGGTATCGGGAGCCTGACTACCACTTTGCATAGGTCGGTCTTGTATACCTTCTGTTTCCGACATACCTCGATTTATTCGTTTACCGCTTCTTAATATAGTAACATAAATATTGGGCTCAATTGTGTTCGTTGTTACTGTACTTCAGAACGATACACTAACTCCCGGTATGAAGGCACCATTTAATTATGTAACACCACTGGTTCTTAATTAAATAGTTCTTGAGCCACAATATCAAAAACAGAACTTTGAAGCGTAAATATCATTTTATTTTATACCTTCGTTTAATATACTTATTACAAGCGATTAACTTCTTAAATATCAATTCTCCTGATAACCCTGCAATCTAATAATCAACAATCTCACTTATTTATATTATTCTATCTTTTGGTAACTAAGGAGCACTAAAAATCTTTTTAATACAATTTTTCTTCTTCTTTACAAAATATGCTCCGTTGTCGCACCTCTGATCACCATTCTAAAATCGGTACAGGTAAATAATAATACAACATACCGTTGTAACTTTTTTGTTACCTAATTAATCTTACAGTAAAGCGATCTGATATAATGGAAATTAGGTGAAAACATTGTATTATTACCGGGTTTAAAGTATGTATCCATAGAAAGCTCAAAGCTTTAGTTATTAGGGAATGCATGAATTTTAAATTGCAAGATTTTGCTCAAAGAAACAGAAAAGTAGTAAAAACATTGCAAAAACAACACTATTTCAATCTAGAAATTATTCTCAACATTATACTCTTCACTTTCGTGTCTGGTATATAAGTTTTTGATGATTTCTGTAAACATTTTTTAACTCATTATATATATAGTATGTTTTATACATACAATATGGTGTGTCAATAAAACTGAAGTTTCATAAATTAGACGTAAAAATGTTCTCATTATTCTTCGGAATATAAAAGTGACGTGTGAGGTCTGTACCCACATAAAACATAGACATGAACTTCAATCAGGTTAGTTACGCTACAAGCGACAAAGTTATAAATCAATTAGAACTTGCCTGTTTCCTGTAAGAGAAATATTATCTTTACTCAACTGCATTTTACAGTTAAAATTATATATATATATATATATATATATATATATATATATATAGAGAGAGAGAGAGAGAGAGAGAGAGAGAGAGAGAGGGAATTAACAGGGAAAAAAATCTTGGTAGATAAACTACTACATGAAAAATGTACCCATATTACATTAGAGTTTGTTAGAGGTTAATTTTTGTACTGTTTTTTTATTTTCTATCACGAAAAGCTTTAGAAATAGAGAGAAATAAAGGAAACAACTAAGCATTCGTGTTGTTGTGTAGGTAATCATCTGTATGTCAGTGCACTTGGGTTATCAGACTTAATGTCTATCCACGTATATGTAAGTAGAAATGAGAATGCGTGCCTCGAGCTAACAAAACAATAAATTTACTTTCCTCTCTCTCTCTCTCTCTCTCTCTCTCTCTCTCTCTCTCTATATATATATATATATATATATATATATATATATATATATATATATATATATATATATCAATTATCAGGTTTTGTGTCAAATTTTTGCATGTTCTATGTTCACGACTAGTCACGAGATACTAGCAAAAATTTTTATCTATTCAGCTCGGAACAAAAATTTATTTCACGAAACAGTTCAGTGATAATAAATACATTTTGTGAGTGTTTTTTTTTTTTGAGTAATATCTATCCTTTTAAATCTTACTCTTTCTTCTCTAAAAAAGTATATAATATTTTCTGAAGTTAATGTTTCAACGCTCACAAAATGCGTCAAGTTATCTCGTACTTGAGTAAGAAAAAAAAAGAAGAAGAAGAACTTAATAATCACGAATCAACTTAGATTAAAATTATGTACACTTCTGATCAAACGTTTATAAACAACCCGAGTTTTCGTGAACATTTACTATGGACTTATATTTTGATGCTAGAAATTCGTCGGTGTATGTCATTATGAAGTACTACATATAATATGGTGGTACTCAAAACACAACAGTATCAAGGATTGTAATTAGATATATCATCTACAATTTCTCTCAGATTGTGACTCAGCTGTTGTCAAATTTTATGCTTTAAACAGGAGCACTTCTAATACACGATGCCAAAGTTCTTGTGCCAAAATAATAGGTCCACAGTAGATGTTCACTCAAATCCAGGGTGGAAACTTGACCGGTACTGTACATTACCTAGTGAATTTACTGAGTGGAATAATTGCAAGAAATATTCATTGATAATCCTATACTACTATTTATAAGATTCTATTTTGTTTGTCCATGGTGAAAAGGTCATGTAACCTGAAAGAAAATCGTGAACGGTGCATTACATTAAGTATCATATGCATGTTCAATTTCCATATCTACTTTTTAAACTAAAAATTTTATTACTTACAATAATTCTATGTCCTAACTCAATCAAACAAACTGGATTTCTGGACCTGTAATTTGAATACATTTGGAACCCATAGAAAAAAACTGTTTTGTAAAATAATAATAATAATAATAATAATAATAATAATAATAATAATAATAATAATCATAAATTATAAGAAAATTATGAACTGAACAGCTTAAGATTCTTGCTAGAGTGTTAAAAAATAAAAAAGTCCCAAATTTAAAATGATTTTACAATGAAGTTCAAATAAGAACAATTGATTTCTTAAAATACCATTTTCAACATTAAAGTTTTAACTATTTCCAAACAATCCCAATGAATTTTCTCTAAAAGTATTAGTCAATCTTCTTGAAGTTTCACGCCTACCAAGCAAAAATATATTTTTTCATATGTATTGATTTAAAATATTAATATCAAACATTGGCAGATAATTCCTTGTTTTAAACTTAACACAATTCGTTAATTTTTAGGTTAACATTCAATGATTTATTTATTTAGGTGTTTTTAACTTAAATTTTAAGTTCTGGTTTTCTGTTAGCATTTCACATTTCGAAGTGGGACCAATACCAATCCATTCCTTACTTTATGATTTAATATTCTTATGCCTATGTTTTCTTAACAGTATTCACTTCAGTATTTATTATCTAACACAATTTGAATTAACGATTTCGCTATGAATTTCATTTTTCTAAATAATCTTTATTCCGGAATGGGTTGACTAATATTCATAATGGGTTGACTAATATTCATGAGTAATAGCTAATTTATTAAATTTTATAACAGGATAGCCTAACAAACCATTGCCGTACCGCTTCAAGTTTGTTTATTAGTGTATTAGAGGTATTATTCCATATGATTGAATCAAATTCAAGTGATTTATATGAGTATTCAAATGAACTATCATGCTTTAAAGCATTCATTGATTGAATTTAAAATATATTGTTTTTCTAAATCCTTGTGTTAAATCATTTTAATGATTATCTATCATTTCAGCTATCTATCAATAATAATAATAATAATATTAATAATAATAATAATAATAATAATAATAATAATAATAATAATAATAATAATAGGTGAGATTGTTATTAAAGGCTCATGCTTAACAGTTTGCTGTAAGAATTCTGGAAGTGCGTTACACCACTTTTGAAATTTGCTTAGAACATTTAAATTGTAATACTCCCATCCAATTAATGTTACCAGTGATAGAAGTATCCATGGACTAGAGAGAGAGCATGTTTTGGAATTACAGATGGCAAACGTCATTAATTCGGACGATGGTAAATACTGCATGTCAAATATTGTTAGCACTACTTGTATTGGAGAACACGTAGAGTGATATTATATACTTGTTTGTTTGGTTCAGTTTATGATGTACCTTTTCAACTTCAAGACTATGTAAAACGTTGACCTATAGATTAATATGGAATCTGAATCTCTCACTGGAATTCAAACCAGAGTTTCCCGAGCCCAGGGCACTAAAGTTAGCCAGGAAAAAATAATACAGTTATTTGTGTTTGAAGCTGTTTATTTATTTATTTTTTTATGAAATACATATTTCATAAGTATCGATTACATTTATATAACATATAAATGTCAACGACTTTAAAGGATGTGTCCTATATTTTTCTAAAACATAAAATTGGTCCATAATGAATTAAATCTTTGAGTTTTACGTCCCACGGTTATGCCGGTTAGGCTAAAGGAGACGGTGATGATGAGTAATGAATGAAATGGTGGAATGAAGAAAGTGGGAGGAAACGGGAGAACCCCGAGAAAACCCACGCACACGGTGTTTGTCCACCACAAAGTTCACTTGGCGGGGGCTTGGATCGAACCCGGGACCCCAATCACCAGAGGTGAACGCTCTACCACTGAGCCACCGCGGCCCCATAATGAATTAAAATATTAATATATTATCGCTTTTTTATTATATTTTTATTACATATGCTTATATTAGGTGATATATTTTTCTTAATTGCTGGGAAGAGTACGGAAACCTAAGTAAGTGAAGGCAGCTGATAAACAAGATATTAGAATGTCGGAAACACAGAGGTGAGAGGGGCTTAGGTCTACAGTTATGTCCTATACCCTAAACCGAATAAACGTTGGACGTTAAAGATTACATTTCAATAATGGACGAAAATAATCAAACCTGGACTTCGTTCCTTAGTTGAAACAGAGTATTAAAAGCTCAAAGATGAAAACTAATTTGAATTTACGTGATATTGGTCCACTCGTTTAGACATTGATATTTTCAACATATTCATATTTAAATTTTATGCGTACTAAAAAAGTAATATTTTTTTAAACTTCGAAAGAAACCGAAAAGTCACGACTTCGTAAAAAAAAAAAAAAAAAAAAAGATCCCTAGTGTATTGTAACCATTTGACATTTGACATATCTGTTTAAGTATTGTATTTTTTTCATTGAAACTTTTTGTTAAAAATGAATTTTAGTTCATGCATCCAAAAAATTCTACTTCATGTTAAAAAAGAAAGAATATTTTCCCGCTTCAATGATGATTAAAATATAGCTGCCTCTTAATATTTCTTATCAGCACTCAGATCTTATAAGATAGAATGTACCACATAAAGTGCGATACCAACCTAATCGGATTTATATCAGATTGAAGTACCCAGTAGCGTACGAGCACGCAGAATGTCATCAAAGTTTGATTCAAGCATTAAATCACACATCCTTTGAAGGCAAGCGTGATTTACACACAAACACACACACACACACACACAAATATATATATATATATATATATAGTCTACTATATATAGTAAATGCTTGTTTTTATAATATCTTGCTGAAGAGAGGATCAAACTCCTATAGAAACCCTTGCTTACGACCTTAGGAGTACCCCACCGAGAATTAAATTTGAGACCACTCACATACTCACATTAACCAATTGGCCCCAAAGGAACCCTCATAATCAATTGTAAACAAAAATGTGCTACAGTTCTAAATTAATTATACACAATGTAGGCCATCATTCGCTTGATACAAGCAGTTAACCAGTTCAAAATTGACTTGAGCAACATTGGTTGATCAATATGAAGAATACTTTAGTAAGTGGTTCATAAATAGTAAGTTGTTAAGAAGTGATTTTATAAAGAATTTAAACCTTAATACATTTGTTTAATTATTAAGAAATTTTACAATGAATAGAAAGTTACCAAAGGATGAATGTGGTCCCAGGAAGCCATAAATTTCTTTTTACCTTTGGCTCAATTATGGATAGTCATGTCACATTTTTGTCGAGATATTTTGCTTCTCCCGAAAATGTACCAATGGGAGACGAGCACCATATTTCATGTTCATGGTCTCACAGTAATTTGTGACAATGAGCATCATATATAATGCTCAAGAACATGAATAGGTTAGTAATTTGTGATATAAAGCATGAGCATCATATATGGTGCTCAAGGCCGCACAGAAACATAAGGTGAACACCACATATGATGCTCATGGCAGTCAACGTGTTAAGAACATAAGGACGCCGCCTCTCAATGAACTGGTTATTATAAAATAACCTAAATCCAGAACAAGACGGTTTTCTACTATCTTTACACTCTTACGAATACTCTGAGAATAGAAATTGTACATAATGTTGATAATAATTCATTATTTAAGAGTTTAGTTTTTTCTTTTTTTCAACCAGCTGTATAGCAGGAAGTTAATAATTCACCTACACACGGATACAGTTTTTGTAGGTCCATATTGTAAATAATTCGTAGAGGTAAGTGCTACCAAACGCTAAAATAAATCAGGGACGTCATTTGAGGTTCCAAGTGGGGCTATTGCCCTCCTTTGAATTCGACACTTGTATACATTTTAATCCATAAGATAATAAATCCCAATGAAACACCTGAAAATTCATTATCATATAGTGTTTGCAACTCCTTCCCAACAGAATATAAAATGACGTGGCTGAAATGAATCTCGCGAGCTAGATAAAAGGACGCGATGGACCGCGAATGCAATTTGCCTTCCCTTGCTCTAGATTTTAATGTTGAAGTTTTATGAGTAGAACCTCTGTTTTTTTTTTTTAACGTACATATTTTAAAGACTATTTCATATGTTGCATTGAGGTGATCGATGATCTTGATTTTGTTTGGTTGTTGTTTGTTCTGTATCAAACGCTGGCACTTTTAGTTGTTCGCCCACGAACGTTTGGTCGGGGCAACTAATCGTTATGCTCTCGTGACACAGTCCGATCAGACTGTGTCTCATTCCATTTAGATTTGGTCAACTCAACCAAAAATATGCGTTTTAATTTGCAATAATCGGCATAGCACTTACGGTGGCTTGTTCCAGCTTTTGTGTTGCGATACGGTCTGGAGAATTTTGCAAGGACTGATATAGGAAGATATACGGACAATATATCTATTAATGGCCGTTCCCTTAGTTGTGGAATTCCATTTCCACCTCTACAAAAATGATAGAAGTTCACTATTACCAAGATGGGATCGAGTTCTTTGTGGGAATGATGAAAGATTTTTTCCTGAACACACATATAAAAAGAAACGGATCTAGAGCACTTGAAAGAGCGTACTCTACTTCTAAATTCGATATATTACCATCCAACAACATTAGTAATAAAATATGCTCTTCTGTGTTTAAATGATGCAATCTCCACATTGATAATGAAGAAGTACCCTTAAGTTAGGCAATGGAACTTAACGTTATGATACAATCTGTAATAATTCCATAGATTCAGTTCATAGATAATTTATTCCAAATGCATATGGACTTTACGAAGTGACTTATAGCCCAATATGTGTGTAGAAGTTCTTCCAGTGTTCTAAATAAAACTTTCGTTTATTCTTTTAATATCATGATAGAGTCCTCTAATTTTATAAACAAATGATTATTTGTATGCTAAATGCACTGTTTGTAAAAAATCTTTTAAACTACAGGTGACAATAAATAGTTTGTGCTGTACTAAAAAAAAAAAAAAAAAAAAAATTATTAAAATATAAAAATAATGGTAATCCGAATATAATATAATAATATTATATTAGTTTTTAAAATGTAATTCGCCGCCATTAGTTCAATCCGCTGTAGTTACTTTCGTACGATGCTAAGTATTGATCGGTCAGCTAACCCTTCCTTCCAGGACCAAGAAACATCGAAATGGCGGCTGAACGCACCGTGCTTGCGTAAAATTGCTTTCGTAATAAATTTTTGGTCTCTGGTTAAGCAACAATTTCCTATTGTTTGTTTTTACTTATGGATCAATTAACTTATAACTGTCTCGAAAAATCAATTTCGAAAATAAAAGACCACACACAAAACACGCAATACAAAAAAATTGATTAGATTTTTAACGAATCCATCATCGGCCAATCTACAAGATTCTGAACTGCGCATGATATGTTCTCAAAGGAAAATCAATTTGTTAACCGTCCAGATCGCTTTTGTGCTATACTTGTCTCTTATAAAAGATAAATCAAATTATTTCGTTGCTTTCTTCTTTTTCTCTATTTTTGTTTCCTGAAATAAAATAATACCTAATATCTCACGATATGTGTTAATCACGCGATAGAAAATGCACATATTGGTATGAGTTTTGAAATAATGACGCTTTTTTTATGTTTTTATTGAGTTTTCAATTATTACCATTAAAAAAGTACATTTAGATGTGAGTCCTCTGCCTCCCATTTTATTTTTTTTCAAAATATTTAGATCAAATTTAAATATTAGATATTTAATATTTAAATATTTAATCAAATATTTAAATATAATTTACTTACGTATTGTGCATGCAATAAAATACTTTGCTAAGTAGATTATTTCTACTATTGTTTTTCTTCTTGCTGCGGTGACACACATATATTGCTAACAGTGACACACACGTTATTTGTAATTTGCAATGCTACACTACACAAGCAGTTACCGTATATACCCAGGTAATGTCCGTGCTCGAGTAGTGTCCACAACTCAATGTTCTCTCAAAAAGTACAGAAGGAAAAAAAATATTGATTCCTGTTATGTCAGCACTAGCATTTAAGCACATAGATACTATAGTAGCAGAAGCATACATTGGAAATGAATTGAAATGAATTCTTTAAGTTTTACGTCCCACAGTTATATATGACGGTTAGGTGAAAGGAGACGGTGATGATGGAAGATGAGTGAAATGGTGGAATGAAGAAAGTTGGAGGAAACGGGAGAATCCCGAGAAAACTCACAAACACGGTGTTTGTCCACCACAAAGTCCACACGACGTGAGCTGGGATCGAACCAGGGAACCCAAGCAAAGCACCGGAGGTAAACGCTCTACGTCTGAGCCACCGCGCCCCCCATATAGGACATTGGGCTTTGTAATTTGAAACACGCAAAGTTTGAGGGATACATATTCTATAAAATTATTGTTTACTAATTTAATAAAAAGTAAATTGGAATATGCATCAATAACTTGGTCACCAATTCCAAATCCTGTCAAAAGTAATTAGAAAATATTTAAAAGAAATTCTTAAAACATCTCTATTACAAGAGATATCATGAATCGGCTTTCAATAAAAGAATTCCATATATAGAGTTATTAGAAGACTCTAATTGTATATCATTGACTGATAAATGTGAAATTTTGGATCAGATATTTTTTATATGTCAATAAATGGAATAATGGATAATATGAATTTTCTTCAAAAAATTAGGCAGACAAAATTGGTATTTAATGTTAAACAATACAATTTGAGATCAAGAGATTTATTATCAAATAATAGGCCTATACCTAAAACTGTTTCTTTACAGAACTCGTTGTTATTTAGAATGTGCAAGACATATAGTAAATTAGCTAGTAAGCATGGAGAATTAGATTTCGGCATTAAGTTAGCAAAGTTTATAAAAAATATTAAAGAATATACTGTATATACAAAATGAAAACATCGGTCATGTTGTTAATATTGTGGTTATAAAATGAATGGTTGAAAATGTTGTAATGTAAATTGACTGTGATTTTTTTTCCATTTTTATAATTACTTTTTGTTTCCTTCTTTTTATTTTTATTATTACATTTTCCTGTATATCTATCATAAAGTAATGCATTTTAATTTATGTAAGTCTTCTATAGTTAGGGATTTATCGCTGTTGAAGTTCGAAAATAAATAAATAAATAAATACATTTCAACATTTTCAGATTCTGTATTTTTCTACTGCCTACTATTTATGTAACAAGCAAATAGAAGAATTTTTCAACTATTCTATTACGAAAGAAACAGATCTACCTAAGTAAGTACAGTATATAGCAATCTTTAATTGTAGTATTTTCGTTTGCTTTCTAAACACCTTTCATTTGCTTCAGACCAGGTGTAAGTACCGGTAATCAAACTTAGAATAAAAAAGACCCATGTAATGTCTGTACCCTGAAACATTAGTTGAGATTCTAGGCAAAAATGTTTGGGCATTACAGAGGCATATTAATTTCTACATAATACTTTGTGAATATGTAATAATCACTTATAAAATTACTGTTTGCTTTCGTAAGTATTTCCTCCCTGAAAAATGTAGGCTAAACCTCATTGTTCTTATTCTTCGAGGTAAATTAAGCATGATTGGACCTTTTCCATTGCGACATTTTTTCATAGTACGCATTAATGTTGAGATTTTCGAGACAAACTTCAGTTGTGGGAATGTTGCGTAAGTTGCCAATCACTGTAGCACTGTGTTGTGTAGTGTTAAAATTACCACACAGGTAGTTCAAGTGGTTAGAACTGATTTATGTAACATTAGTTTACTTTATTATTAAAATACAAAGTTACAAGAAGCTTATATAATTACTAAATTTTATTATATATTTAAGTTACTTCAGCATTTTAATTTTTATAAAATATTTGTGATAGGAATATAATGTTTAGTTGTAATTTCAACATTATCCTTCTACATATCTATGCTTTCAAAATTCTCTAATTTTATCCCATGTTATTAACACTTTGGTGGATTATGTGAGATTATCTGATTGAGGAATTTCCTATTTCTATCACATTTTGCACTATAAATCATCCAACTGACCCGGATAATATTGGTATTATCCTGTTATTATCTGCATTATTATGATTTTACATAAGAAAACTAAAGACACAAATTAAAATAAAATGTTTTATTCATCATTATATTTACATTTGATGCTGCTTCATCTACTATTAAGAGAAGACCACTCTGTCATCGCACAGGAAAAGATAAGATGAAATATAAAATATTTCAGTTACAAGATATATATAAAGATAATGCTAGACATAACTTAGAATTCTCTGCAGTTCTGTAAAATCATTATTAGGGCCTGGAAGTTGAGGAAAAATCCTCTTTTTTCCGAGTGCCCGAAGACGAGGCTTAACATAATATATATTAATTTTGGGTCCTTGTAGGCCCGAAAATGTTGGGTTTTATTTGTCCTTTCTTGTTTTTTTTTTTTTTTTTTTTGTCTTTTTTTAAAAGCTTTTAATAGGTCTCAACATCCTTTCTTGCACTTCATCTTTCGACAATAAATTTACTGGCCATTAACTCGAATCACCACCACCTCTTAAACGTTCTTTCTTTAGTGAAGAAAATTCAGAAGATAAGACATTCTTCAACGATTGGACTGATAAGACCAGACCTGCAACAATCAAAAGTCAGATAAGGAGGCCTAATAATGTTGTCCAGCGGAGGGGGGAGAGGATAGTGAGGGGGGAATTTTCTTATTTTAGTTTGTACTTCAGTTTGTGGAAGAAGGACAGACCGTTAACCTACCAGAAACTTGTTTTTCTTGAGCGTTATATTCATTAAATATGTAATTCTAATTAAATTAGATCGTATTTTTACGTCCTTTTTGACAATTTTTAGGTCATTTTATATGTCCTTTTTAAGCAATTTTTAGGCCTTCAACTTCCGAGCCCTACTTATTATACAATCGGTATTAAAAACCTCTGTCAACATGACTTTTCGTAACATCAAGAACTAGCTGAATTACATTATCGCCCTCAAAAATGAAAAACTTGCAGAATAGTATGTAAAACATTACGTAAAATTGATATAAACCCTTGACAATGAATTTTTCCAAAAGTCAATGTTAAATCATTTTCGGCAAACCTCGGACTGAGTAAAGTTCTTTCCCCTACTCAAAATGTGTCGATTCTATTGAAATCATTAGATAAAATTTTTAACCCTTCAATATCGAAGCCCAATCAGTTAACTTCCTCTCGCCCAACAGCAAGATTTCCCCCTTTACATGAAACCTATAGCTCAAACATTTTAGCTCCTTCCTGGGATTTCGAAAATTAATGCAACTAAATGAAATATTTGCATTACAAGGCAATCATATATCAGATTTCGTACCCATTAGTGCGGAGAAATCTTTGTCACTTGTAGTTTGGGCTCTAACAAGAATATTTGTGAACACTTCAACTTCTTAACTTTTCGAAAGAAAAGTTTCAGAAATCTGGTGAGGTTTAAAAAAAATAGTCCTACTTCGTTGAGCACTTAGAAGTCGAACTTTTACAAACTCTGATATTATTCACAGTTTAGGGTTCAAGGTTAATAGTAATACAAATTAGACATTCCTACGTCTGACAGTTTCAGGGATTTGATGAAAGAGATGAGATAGTTTAACTCTATTTTATTTAGAGATCGTATTTCCTTCCGTACAGATAAAACATGGCTTACAAATCACAAATCATTTTCTTTTCTGACCCGTCCATTTGTGGATTCATTGCCACGTCACTTCAGGTACTTTAATGTTATTCCAATATCTTCACTGTAAACACCAGAGTAGCTACAAATTTCAAAAATTCTACATGAATACTGCAGGATATTTTTTACACGAGGAATACAAATTTGTAATGTAACGAACTAATATTGTAAATAAAATCTTGGATAACTTATCCAATTCAAGTTAAACATGCTTCAGTAACATGTCACTTAATGGATTAAATTACTGTTGGAAACGATTTAATCATGATATTCCTATAAATTGCAAATTTTTAGATTTTATTTTCCTTCTACGCATAATTATTAAATTTCGTACTCTAAAAACTGTACAGTTGGACCCAAACACAATTATAGCTGAGTCCTCCCTGCTTTTCTAGTAGCTATCGATACCCTCCTTTAGTGCATGTGGACCCAGGTTTGATACATGGAGGAGAGCCTGAACGAATTAAGTGGTTCGGATTCCACCTTAAACTGTAGATACATTTCTCATATATCCTTGGTGAGGAAAAATGACGCTAAAGTTCAACAAACAAACATAATAATAGTTGAACGCTATGGTCACTATAGCACCAACACAATGCATCTTTTGTACATTGTAATAATAATATAAATATATTAGGCACCAATAGCAACCTTAAAATATTCACTTTTTCAACACAGTTACGATGAGACACACAACATTCTTACTTTAGCTTTCCAAACTACAGCATACGAGTAATATGTGAATGCATGTAACTGTATTTATTGTTGACAGAATCATGAGCATTGTGCAAATAATGATATAAACGCTTGGCTGCATGTTTTCCATAACACAAGAAAATATAAACCAGGACCTGTGGCATTGTCCGGTAATTCAGCTTTCTTGGAGGGAAGATAGTGTAGTGAGTAACGGCCTATACTCGTGATGAGCAAACTTTCTTAGTAGTGCGCCAAAGAAAAAGCTTTAGGAGGGCCAATATAATTTATTAAAAACAATAATGATATTTCTTAAAATTCTTCTAGTGTTAAGCATTATTAATGATTGAAGTTTCTTCTTATCTAACTGGGATGTACTGATTCTCGGAAGTGAATTTAAATGCTCAACTCTCAGTCGGTTTCTAATACATAATTTAATAGCTCCTATTCTCTTTTTCATTTGTCAGATTAGAGATCATATCACGGGATAGATAGAACCATTCAGGGGGTCATATGTGACCTGCGCACCGTAGTTTGTCCATCACTGGCCTATACTATGAAAGTTCTATTTCATTGTTTGTTTGATTTGAGTTTAGCTTCCCTTTCAGTAGCGAGGCTATACGAGACGTAGACCTACTGCTTAAGGGTCTTCACTACCGCGAACTTGAACTATCGGAATTTTTTTTAGTTTTTCTGTAATATCTTCAAAAGGAATAAAAACATTCGAAAAGTAGAAACGTAGTGAACTAGACAATACGATTTTGCATGTGATACCTTTATCACAATTCACCTATCTGCTTTTGGTATGCCGCTATTTACAGAACCCGCAAAAAATGCTAAATCTATCTATAGTTGCAAATCGAAAGCAGATAGATGAGTTGTGATAACGGTATCACATGCAAAATCGTATTGCCTAGTTCATTACGTTTCTGTTTTTCAAATATTTTTTATTTGTTTTGAAGATATTACAGAAAACCTCTAAAATTAGCTGTAGTTTAAGTTCGCTGTAGTGAAGACGCTTAACGTGGGGTCCGAATCCTATGAGCTTCCTCAGGTAATCAAGCCCGGGTCTTCCATGCCAAAGGCGCGTATGCTAACCGCTTAGCCATCAAAAAACTCCGGTTGTCTTTCATAATTGCCTGTGCACCCATCTGCCAGCTGCATCGAATTCAAGGTCAGATCGCCATATCGGATCCTATCTGATGAAGTGTATGATAGTGTCTGATGAAGCCAAAGTGGATAGTTGGCGAAACTATTACATGGTAATAATTTACAATAAATGTAAATTACAATAAACGTATATTACACTAAACGTATTGTTTTGCTCAGCGAATAGTTTAAATCAAATATACGTATACTATATACTATGATTAAGAGTTGGTGTTATTTGATATAGCGTTCAGATTGAAAAAATATTTTAAATGGCCCATTCACCGGTCTATTGGTTGTCCTAGTAACAACTAGTTCTGATAACATTTGAGTAAACGATTTATCGAATATTTCTTAATTGATTAATTATTATACTTCTAAACGATGTTATGTATAAATATCGGAAGTCTTATCGAATGATATGCTTGTCTGTCTATCCGTCTGTCTGTGCGTCGTCTTCCTGTCGCCAAGTGTGAGAGCAAAAGTGATAGAATAAGAGCTAGTGAGTAGTGTCATTGTTATTAGAACATTTAAATTATTTGAAATATTAAAAACAAAACTTTTGTATTAATACTTGAGTGTACTATCAAAAACATTTTATCTATGAAGTACCAAGAAAAATACCAGAGACGTTATAAAACAAATGACTTTTAAGAAAAACCCAATACGAAAGTAAGCTAGAAAGACTTATTACGTACTGTTTGCTTTTAGTTTTCTTAAGAGTGAAAGTGATCTTTCAGACTAATATATAAACTCGAAAAATTAGAACAAAAATCATTCTGATTTTCTAAAAACTCTGGACTATACTTATCGTGCTTCATTCATCATCCTCATTGGAAGGATGAACTGCTCTGAAATATTCTACGTCGAGATCAGAGAGAGAGAGAGAGAGAGAGAGATCTCCGAATTTGAGAATGTAAGTTTAACCTTTTCTTTTGAATCAAGTCTCTGGAGAAATAATTTGTCTTGATGGTCTCCTATCAAGCCTCATAGATAAGTGCTCTTAAAGCAAGTTTATTTAACAATTATTCTATTCAGTTTCTTGCTATGTAGATTTAAATATGCATGATCTTTTAAGTTCGCTTATTTTGATAAACTGTTTCATTGCTTGTCAAATTCAACATGTCTGCAAGATTGTAAGGAAATTGTAAAGCAATTTAAGATTTGATCATTGTAATAAATCTATAATATTAGAATTCTTTTCTTTTGACATAATGATAATCATAATTATCATACAACATTATCACGAGTAAAGATTTTACCACTATACATTTATACTACCGAAGGTAATCAGGAATAACTTGTAAATTTACTGACATAGATCACTATGAGTTTCACTTTCAATTATAACCTAAATTTTCCCTTCTAAATCAAACTTTAAATTAAATACTAACTTTCTGATATGGATTGAAAGTTCCGAAAATAGCTTTTATCTCGAACTTTCACACTTTATTCAAATTAGAAGTGGTTGAAGACTACTGTTTCCATTTTCAACACTGTAATAGTGAAAAATGGTAGTAAATTTCGAGAAGTAGTTTTTTTTAAACTTAATTCTATACCGCAAGAATTGGTTCAATTTCCAACTGTATAACTCGATTGCAACCAAAAGAGGTAGAACTAAAGTATCACTTCCGATTCTAATATTGATTCCCGTAGAGTGAAAACAGTGATGGGAGGCGACAAACAGTTTTTTTTTTTTTTTGTCTGGATTCCGAAACCCCAAGAATATACAGTAAACCCCCGTTAACACGAATTCCAAGGGACTGAAAAATCAGGAGTTCGTGTTAAAAAAATTCGTGTTAACCGGGGACCCAAATTTTATTATTCGAATATATTTTCTTCGTACATACGCACTACAGTACACAGACTATATATGCCACTACAGTATATTATGTATGTCATAGAAAACACTACAGATGGTATCGAGACAAGACTGAGTAGTCTCGGTTCTAAATTCGAGACGAGACCAAGACTATTCTCCGTTTTGATACCATCTACAGAATTGTATCGAGACGAGACTGAGAGTTTCGGTCTCGTCTCGATTTCGAAAAGCACGGCTCGGTCTCAAATTCGAGTTAAGATCGAGATCGAGACTAGTTTCGGTCTCGGTACCGTCCTATGAAAAGTGAAAACACTACAGTAAGCTTATTATCCTATCTTCGAAGATTAAAAAAAAAAAAAAAAAAAAAAAGTTTCCACGCAGAAAATCCAGGTCAAGTTATAAAATTGATAACTCCGCTAGCAGGTTGGGTACCGCTAGTAACGGAAAGGTATTTATGACTACTGTCACGAGTTTGGAGAGAAGATGTTTTGTCTCGAGCTGTCGCCAGCAGCTCGTCTGTCAAGCACCTGCATGTTCAGCGCTTGACGGAGGACAGAATCAACACCTCATAAGAGAGGAAAGATACCGGTTTCTGGTTTTTCTCTTATTTATAAGGCAATTTTCGTCTGTATAAATACTGTATGACAAAAACTGATCTGGAGTGAAATCTGAAATAAGAAAAATGATCTGAAAAAAAAAAAGGTTTGAAAGTTCGTGTTAAATGAAAACCCTTACTGACTCAAGGGACTAAAAATTAGTTCGTGATTCGTGCTAACCGATAAAACTTCCTATAAGATAACGTACAGCGATGCCGGGACCGAAATTTTGTTCGTCCTAACCGAGTATTCGGCTTAAGCGAGTTCGTGTTAACGAGGTTATACTGTATTTCACTTCAGTTTTATTCATCTGTTGAAGCCGGATGTAGTACGAAGCAGTACAACTTTCAATTTCCATATTGATTCTGAGAGGTAGCAAGAAACTGTTTTTTGATGTGAATTCGGCGCCCAATTAAAACGTCTTGTGTTTCAAATTAACTCTCTATTGCAGCCGGAAGTTATAGAGATCTACTACTTCCGGTTTCAATATTGAATTCGTGTAGTTTGGAAGCCTATTGTAGTTTCACAAACGTGGAGCAAAACTTAGTTGTTTGAACAATTATCAGGAAAACGAATACTAATTCCAATAGTGAATAAATTGTTTTAATATTGAAATAAAATATTTCAGATTAACGTCCCATGTTTATGCTGTTTTAGGCTAGGCGGGACGATAATTAAGGTAAGTGAATAATGATGAAATAATTGGTGGAATGAGAAAGTGGGAGGAAATGGAGTACTTCAAGAAAACAAATGGGCACGATGTTGTCCACCACAAACTTAGTTGGTCGGGGATCGAACCAGGCACCCCACATACCAGAGGTAAGCGCTCTAACACTGACCCTTTTTTAATGTTGAAAATGAATATTCGAATAGCAACATATAAATTATTATTAGAATAATTTTAAGACCAGTAGTGTCAACGAAGTCAAGCAGTGGAGGAGCTTGCCAGTACTTGGTTCAAAAATAAAAAAATAAAAAGTTGAAAAAAGATAGATGATGACAGTGTGACGTTCCCGTGGCGTCATGAAGACAATCGAAGAGTTATACTTCAATGAAATTAGTGAACTTCTATGCAGAAAACCAGCGAAAATGTCGATGTGCTGACCATACCAGGGGTGTCATTATTATTCACATTGTACTGCTACACACTTCCTTCAAATCATCCTGATTTTCACCTACTTGACTATTTTCATACTCACCTTCATCACGCCATTATCTTCTTATCTTATAGAGCACAGTGATTCTCCTCTGTAACTAACATGGGCTCCCCTTTGCCTACATTATAGCCTAGAGTAGCCCCTAGGCAAGAAGATGGTTTCATTTGTGCTCTTATATATCCTGAGTCTTGTGGCGTGATATGCACCTCACCGGATTTCTCATCTCCATCCTTAAATGACTCACTTCTACATCCAAGGCTGTTGTCTGATATTTATGGATAATACATTGTTACTTCCAGTTATCTGAATTGTATGATTTTCTCATTATGTATATCTGTTACTGCTTCATTTGTATTTATTTTATTTTCATTCCTTTTCCATTCCATCCAACATGTTAAGGCCAAAAATGGCCTTAAGTTCTCTTGTCTATGATGATATGTTTAAATAAAGGTATTTATATTATATACAGCCCTTTAGACCAACCACGATCCTTCATCCAATTTTTCCGATTTCCCTTCCCTAAAAGAGGGCGTAACCCTCTAAAAGGGTGCTAGCCTTCGACCAGCTTGTAAAAAAAAATTAAACTGGGGTGTCATTCGGGAAGGAACTTCCTATAAACAATTACTCTCCCCTGAGTCTGAGAAATGCATATTTTCCAATCAAGTGTGTACTAGTATATCATAATAATAAAAAAAAATAATAAGCTCTTATCTTGGTGAATAGTGTTGCCCACGAGGTGAGAAATAAGTTATTTTTTCCGTCTCGTCTCGATCCCCAAATGTGTATCTCATTTTGTCTTAGTTTTCTTTCAATTGTGCGCCAACTATTTTTTACTTATCTCTTGTATCTAATAACATCTAGTTCAATGTCTTTACTTAATTTCATTTGTAAAATACTTTAAGAATGAAAGTCAAACTCAAACAAGAAACCTTAAAATCAATCCTTACATAGGGTAAAGCATACAGTCATTGGCCATCAAATAGTGATTGGCCACATTGCGATTAAAAGTACAATAATAAGGACGTGGTTCGAAATTTCTCGTAATTATGTTGCTGAAGCGGACGGCGATTGTCTTTTCTTTGTTTGTAAATCGTCATTCTTCCGCAAGATTGCGCCTTTGTAATGCTAGAGTTTCGGAAGTGAAGACATGTGCGGATCAGTCTGAAATTCTAGGTAAGTCTTATGAAATTCTTAAGGATTCTTCTAACAATAAATCAATGGCTTTCAGGATTTAAAGTTGTTTTGCTTGTGGTAATTGATGATAATGGATTTATTAAGCTTTGAAGCATTATATAACAGAATTTCTGATATCTATTTTTTTATTTTCTTCATTTTCGGGGGGGGGTGGCTAATAACTATAACCTGATTACTCTTCATTTACAGTCATTGGCCACGTATGCCAATTACTATGTATTTGCGCAGTTAATAAATGTGGCAATTTAAAAATATTCTTAGCCTTTATTATGTAATTTATGAAACATATCTTTTTCTCACGTTAATCTGAATGTATTTACCAGTTGTTGGCATGGTGGCCAATAACTAAATATATCGGGTGGCCAATCACTATGTACAGTTCTGATTTCTCGATTTTCTGTTTCAGGCTTTGCAGTGGTAATCGCAAGAATGTCAAAAGTTGGTAAAATACCTTACGATAAGGATATTATATAGAAGTCTCTCAGTGAGTTACATGAATAAAAGCATCTCAGAGATCAATAGCAAAGAAATATGGAATTCCAAGAGCTACGTTACAATATAAGATAAAGAACCCCGATTGCAAGAACACGTTTGGTCCTTCCCTTATTTTATCTAAAGAGGAAGAAGAGACTATTGTTCGGTAAGCCCAATTGATGTCTGCATTAATACTTGTGTTTCTACTTAGATCTAGTAATCTATGTATTCACTTACAAAAACTTTCAAACTGCACTTACAAAAATTCAAACTGCATAGAATCAAACATTAGTCGACTACTAAGAGATGGCAATAATAGTATTGGTGACATTCATAGCATTATTAAACGTGATTTCTTATGTTGTTGTTGTCAGTGTAGAAATTTATATCGGAAACCTAAAATTTAAAGATAGGGCCTATATTTCTAAACTTTATTTCTAGTTTATTAGAGCGACTAATTTATTTTATTTTTACAATATTGCAGGCTTTTCTAGAGACATCCGGAACTGACTCAGCGCACTGCAGAAGATGTAACGTACGCCAGTGCTTGTATAAGTGAGAAAGGTATTCGCAGTTGGTTTCAGGAAATATACAGTTATTTACAGGAATCAGAACTGCAAGACATTCTAACACAGCCATGGAGAGTGTTAAACGGAGATGAAACTAATTTTCATGTCTGCCCTTCGAGCGGTAAAGTTCTTGCATTCAAAGGTGATAAAAACGTTTACGACGTAAAAACGTCCTCTTCCAAAGAAAATCTGACAGTGATGTTCTGCTTCGCTGCCAATGGTAAGTTGTGTCCGCCGATGATTGTTTATCCATATAAAAGAATTCCAAGTGTAATAATAAACTCTGCTCCTGAAGGCTGGGGAATTGCTAGAAGCGAAAACGGTTGGATGAAATCTGAAGTGTTTTATGAATATATAGCAAATATATTTTATCCTTATATTGTAAAAGAAGGGGTTCAGCTCCCTGTCATCCTCTTCGTTGATGGCCACAAAACTCACTTGACGTATCAGTTAAGCCAGCTTTACAGAGAACTAGAAATAGAACTTATTGCGCTTTACCCAAATTCGACACGTATTTTGCAACCAGCTGATGTAGCTGCTTTTAAACCAATAAAATCTGGTTGGAAGAAAGCTGTTAGCGATTGGCACAGGAAAAATCCTAATTGTGTACTCACAAAGGTAAACTTTGACGAAGTGTTACAGAATGTAATACAAACTTATTTAAGATTTACAGTAATCATTAACGGTTTTAGAGCATGTGAATTGATACCTTGGGATCCTAATGCCGTTGATTATTCTAGATGTCTAACAACTTCAGGAACAAAAGTGAGCACAAAGTTAACAGCAAACACTCCCGTTCTTTCATTTGAGAAATTTTGCAGTATTGTAGGTAACAATAAAATTCAAAAATTTGAAGAAAACGATAGAAATGGCCTTCAACAGAAAGATGTAAATGAAGACAACAAGTTTGTCATCTTGTACAATATGTGGTAATTTTTCAATCACAACCATTTGAGTGTAACTAATAGTGCTGACGTGGAAAGGAGCCCGAATGGAACATAACAAATACAGACGAATATTGAGAACGATGGTTATGTGCAAGATGAAAGTGTTCACAAAGAGAGTGAAAACATTGGAATAATCGATCCTTTACCAAGCACTAGCAGTGTAGTTTCACCTAAAGAAACAGAAAGCCCTCTTCTGGAAACCCAGCATTCCCAAATAATTGTATACTTGGCCTGGCCCAAAACCCCTAACAGAAAAAGAAAGAAGAACATAGAAAGAATGCCTTATGCAATAACGTCAGAAAAATACAGGATGTTATGTGAAAAGAAGCTAACAGAAAAGGCTAAATTAAATGAAGACAAAGACCACAAAAAAAAGAACGAGAGGAAACCAGAAAATCCAAAGCAACGATGAAGTCACTAGCCCCAAAAAAGAGAACAAAAAGAAAATTAGATCTCAGTAACACTTTCGAAAGTGGTAAGAAATGTTTTGTTTGTAAAGGTGGCGATTCTAAGCATCTGTTAATCTGTAGCGAATGTGATAATGCGACTCATGAATCATGTATCCCCAGAAATAAACAAACCAAACATTTCACTCTCACCAGATGATGATATTTATGTATGCCACAAGTGTTTCCACATTGATGATGAAAGTGATGTACCTAGCAACTTCGAGATTGGTGACAGTAATACAGAGTCATTGGTTGAAATATTGGAACTAATTGCAAAAGCTAATTGAAAGGGTAATAGCATTGAAAGGGTGATGTTAAGCTTAACTTTGTTACAAAAAGTATGATATGAAAGAAGGACTAACTGTAAGAACTGTTTATTATTTTTGTATTATATAGGCCTAATTTATATAATATTCAAATATTTTTCAAGTAAAGTTACTTTTGTATTTCTCATAATTTCTACATTGTAAACTTTTAAAACTGTAAAAGAAACATAATACATAGAAATTAATATTTTGTTAACTAGAAATTAATAGATTTTTTAAAAAAACAACCACAAAATGCGTTGTTTCATTTTCACAATCCTAAACTACTTTTGTCAATATAATAAAGACCTTGGTGTTTAATTTCTAGCCTGTAGAAAAAAAAATTGTACTCATATTAACCTCAAAAATTTTGATTGCGTTTAGTGGCCAATCACTAGTACAAACCCCGGCCAATCATTAAAAAATGTGGCCAATTACTATACATTTTCGCATATTTTTAGAAAAAGAGATTCTGTAAAAATGCTGTATAACTTAGAGCAAAAAGAATAACCGAAATCGAAAGCTAATATCCCCATAAGTCCACTTAAAAAAGATTAGTTTTAAATTGTAAGAAATAAGGGCACCACTGAACACCAAAGTCAAAATTTTCCTTAAGTGGCCAATAACTGTGCATTTCACCCTACTATTATACAAAATAAATAAATAAATAAATAAATAAATAAATTTTATATCTATAAAAGAAAGTTTTTACATTTGTGACTTTACACTCCTTGAACCACTCGACCGATCTAGATCAAATTTTCAACATAGATGGGGTTCGGGTCTATGATGGTTTTTATCATTTCACTTTGACGGTGCAACTTAGGAGATAGGGAGGGAGAGATATTTAAAAATGAACGAAAATGACTGATATTTGTGTCAAATCCATAGTATTCGGGGTCGCTCAGACGAAAAATAAACTTCTTATGAGGTCTAAATCCAAATTCACTCCATTTATGTCCAAATTGAAACGTATTCTTCCCGTGCGAAGAACTGGCATTCTAATTGTAAATAAATAAATAAATAAAATAAATAAATAAAAATAAAAGAATAAACCTGTACCAATTCAAACATATCAGTAGTAATTCGTACTTAAAAGTATGTTTTCTTATATGTACATCGAAAACATTCGGAAAATTGCACTCAATAACCTATAACACATGTTTAATTGTTTTCGCATGTAGTGAATTTTCTTTTCCGTGGGCTTTTTATTTAGTGCATGTAATTAAGTGTAAATTAACCGTTCATTTCAGTAAAAGAAACATCCATTATTCTTGTTTACAACCATAATATTGAAATAAACAACAGACATAAGAATTGACAAAAATTTAAAGCGGTTTAAGTGCAGTGAATAATATCTGTTAATGCCGAATTCGTGAACAATAATACACAGAAATGTTTCTCTTAGAAAAATAAAAATGCCTACCACATCTCTTCAACAACCCCTTCATTACTTATTCATAAAGCTGAGTTAAACTAAACAAATGTGAATATACTCGTCGTAATTTTCACGGAGATGTTTTTAATTAAATGAATAAAACCTTTGATATTGTTGTTTTTATTTTATTTCAACTAACGGCAACTTACTATTTCTATCATCAGGTACGTACGCAGAAATTCATTTCGCTGGAGGATCCCAATTCAGTATATTAAAATTTGTATACCTATTTAAACCTAAAGTTAGATTAAATTTACAGAAAAGTAGGGACTTTGGAAGTGTTCGGACTCCGAAGACACACCCTCGTGCACGTCCCTTTTTATTATGATAGTTGCAATAAATTAGGAAATTGTTATTCAGTTGTGGTCATAATTTTTAAATTTTGCATAGTTGTAATTTTATTTATTTTTTAAATTTGTAGTAAGCAAATGTTACAATGTTTAGTTCAAATTTATTTAGAATTAGGAGTCTTAGGTGCACATCGTTTTAGAGCAAAGAAGGACATTAAGAAAGAATTCAATTTGTAAATGTTGCATCTAGATGAGATTAGAAATAATTTTCCAGCACATTTCCTCCTCATTCTTCTTCATGTTCATCTCTTTATCTCTTTAATCTGTCGCTTCTCTCTTCTTTTTACTGCTACTTCCTATAACTTTGTTCCAATATTTTAAGCAGAAATCGTATTCCATCGCAGTTAACTATTCTAGGTATGCAACTCAATAATAGATTAATATTACCCTTATTCTGTTAAGCAAGATATTATCTTCAATTTTTTCTTTCTCTTTACTTGTTTTGTTATAAATAGAAATCGCACCTTTCCCTATCTAAAAGAAGATTAGAATAAATAAGTACCAGAGCAACAAAAAGAAGGGTTCACCTTTTATCATAAACTTCTTTTTCTTATGTCAAGAACGGGCATTCCAACTAGTCGTCTATGATCCTAAATACTGAAATCAATATAAAAGGATGTCTACCTTAACAGGCCTCATCACTGCGAAATTAAAATATCGCTAATTTTACAGTAACTATGTGATATCTTCAAATAGATAAAAGATAATCGAAAAGTGGAACAAGACCACCCTAGACAATGTTATTTTGCATGAGGTATCGTTATCACAAGTCACCTAGTAACTTTCCACTTGCAGTTATTTAGAAACGCGAAAATAAATGCCGATTTTCTTAATGGCTGGAAATCGAAAGCAGATAAATGAGTCGTGATAACGATATTACACGTAAAATAATATTGTCTAGGGAGGTCTTGTTCCACTTTTCGATTATCTTTTATCTATTTGAAGATATCACATACTTGCTGTAAAATTAGCGGTATTTTAATTTCGCAGTGATGGGGCCTCTAAATTTTGATTGTCAGTTGGATAACATGAAGCCAGCTCTTAAGCTTTGAGAACATCACAAAACATTGGAACGATATTCACACGTAAGAAAAACAAGAAACAGAAGAAAAATAATTAACTTACCTGGAAAATAATTATTCTACCACGTTTAGCTTCCGTAATATACATCCTTGGCTCTCTTATATGCAGTAACTAGTATGTATTGTACCAAGCTAACTTTTCCACTGTATATTACAAACAAACTAATGATTACAAGTGATAATAGACCTGATGAATGTTTCTGAGTACTATACTGCACTATACGCGTACACATTAAAAAAATAATAATCATGAATCAATTCCTCTTGACAAAGACGCTGTATCTCAATGGCGTTTTCAGTGTCTACTGGATGTTAGTTGAATTTTGGTCTTAAACTTTTTCCCTGACTGACACCTGGATCTCCATAATATATTAAATTGTCACGCGATGTGTGATGTGTACTTTTTAGAATTAAAATTAAGTGAATAATAACTATTTTCACTATCCTCATGTCAATTCTGTTATCTACAAACCACATCCATCTCTTCATCCTTTCATTGTTTTTGTTGTTGTTGTTGTTGTTGTTTTTGTTGCTGATATTTAAATACTATCAGTATATTCTATCTTATTTTTCTTTTCTGTTTTTTTCTTATTTTAGGAAAACTAAAATTATTTTTTTTCTTCTTCTTTCGTACAAAAAAAAATTAGAAGGTAAGCGAACAGCAAAAAAATAGTCAAGTATACACATGTTACATACTACTTCCTACATGCTAAACAATTGACAAAAACAAAATTGGAGGATTTCTGTTTAAATGTGCGACGTAGTTGTTGTTTCCAAGAAACAAGAAGTTATTTAGCGACAATATTTGTAAAGTATTTTCTAATTTGATAGTTTATTCCAAAATTCGGTTATCCCAAAGACCTTATAAGACTGATTCAGGGTATTACAGTAGAGGACCTATTATTCGGAATAATTAGGGCCGGACTCGATCCAAACAACCAGAAAAAAAGGGGGAAAGACTTTAGAAAAAACTATTCTACGATATTTTGCAGAAAAGTAGTAAATTTATTCTTGTACTACAGTATCGTTCTGTAATACATGAGAGAGAGAGAGAGAGAGGGAAAAAACGTATGTAAATTTTTACTTGCCAGCTCAATATGCAGTTAAATATAGTAGAAAATTTTCCACTCAACATCACTATAGATATACATGATATTCAAAATTGTCCGAGTTATGAAAAGATTTTCCATTTGTTTCTACATCATAATGAAAATTTTCCGATCCATGAAATTCCCTTTCACTTGTTTCTACAGAGCAATAAAACTTTCATTCCGATTCATAAAAAGTTGTTTTAGTTTTTGCTTCAAAATGATGAAAATTTTCCGACTTGTAAACCGTTTTTTCAATTTTTCCATACACAACAGAAAATTTTTCGATTCATGAAAAATTGTTTCACTTGTTCATACATGGTACTGGAAATTTTCTAAGCCATGAAAAAGGTTAAAACCTTTAAACGATCTTTCACTTTTTAACATTTCTATACATGAATTCAATCAATTTTATGGTTAATGAGAAATTGTTACTTGATCACTGATTAGAATGAAACATTTTCCGAAAAAAATATACCAGAAAATTTTTCACCTCACATCACTACTCACAGATGATCCATTAAAATAAAATTTTACTAAAGCCAACAAAGAGGATGACGCAAAGTTTCAATTTCGTCTGGTAGGATGTTTGCTGCCATCTAACGATGTGATTTGTAACGTCAAGTATTCTACAGTTATACGTCTTTCTTTCAATAGTAGAAAATAGGATATGCATAGCAGCCGTTAAAGTCACCATTACCCATGAAGATGTTGACGGATTGATTCCATGAACGAACTTAGCCAAGATAATCACTCTAGCATTTTATTGTCAAAAATAAATAAGTAAAACAAAAATTCGCTTTCTTTCTAGACTTACTGTGTGGAATATCGCCTTCATCCAACGGTTACTGTGTGGCATAACGCTTTTGTTCGAGAGTTATTGTGTGGAATTACGCTTTCGTTCAAGAGTTGTTGTACAGAATTACACTTTTGTTCAAGAGTTATTGTGTGTAATAACGCTTTCGTTCAAGAGTTATTGTGAGGAATAATGTTTTCGTTTAAGAGTTGTTGTGTGGAGTAACACACGAACAAATAGTACAATCTTATAAGGGTTCAAGTAGCTGTATTATATTGTGTGGAATAACTCTTTTGTTCAAGAGTTATTGGCTGCAATTACCCTTTCGTTCAAGAGTTACTGTGTAGAATTACGCTTTCGTTCAAGAGTTATTGTGTGGAGCAAAGCTTTCATTCAAGAATTATTTGTGTGGAGTAAGCACTTAAAAGCAGTACAATCTTATAAGGCTTGCATAGTTCTCGCAAGTGTATTGTAGTGCGTGGAAACAGTTTAGTTCAAGAGTTATTGTGTGTAATAATACTTTCGTTTAAGAGTTATTGTGTGGAATAACACTTTCGTTTAAGAGTTGTTGTGTGGAGTAACACACGAACTAACAGTACAATCTTATAAGGCCTGCATGGCTCTAGTAACTGTATTATATTGTACATTCGTACGTTAAACTTGAATGTAGACTGCTAGTAAATTGCAGTACGAATCCCTTCTATATAAGATATACTCCATTGATTTATCTACTAGTAAAACTTACTTCTTTCGCACATTCTCAATCACCAAGATTGAAGCATTCACTAGTGACACAAATGACTTAATGTTGACAACGTCTCATTGCAGAAAAATATAACTTCTTTCTCCTTGTAACTAATCAAGCTGGCGACAGAACAATATATAAATTGTGTGGATAAATAGAAAGCTACTTGTAATAGCTGTTTATTTCGTATAGAGTTAAAAGTCACTTTCAGCACCGAGGCTACATTAAAAAAGAACTACAACATAACATGAGAACCGAACTACATTGGAGGGAACACTTTCAACAGAAAAGTAGTGTTGTTCTTATGCTCTCAACACTTAAAAATTACATATTCAATCCAGCAAAAAAATCTTTTGATATCAGAGACTATAAAACATATGAGACATCGTGAGATAAACACAAAAACAGACATTCAATTGGATTATGTTCATCTTAATAATATTGTAAGGCAAAATAATATTTTCTTTAATACTCGAACATTACTAAAATGTACCAGAATGTTCCGATCTTTCGAGGTATTTACTTGGTCTGGTGAATCTTTAGTTCATTTGCTGACAGTGGAAGTGATTAACTATCATTTCCAAATTGTATTCGTACAATATACAATATCTTTAAAAAACGAAAGAACTTTCAGAATGTAATTTATATAACCGTATAAATTCAATTTTGTATAACCGTAAAGAACCATAAACGTCTAAGCAGGCATAACATATTCCCTAGCAACACTAACTACATGAAGTAAAGGTTTTCGAACCTTGATATACGAGTACCGAGAGGGGGGGTGCAAAAACAGGTACAATTATAAGTTCTTGTTTTCTTTATTAGTAGTTACGTATTATATATAATGAGTTCTTGATTATGAAAAACAAAGGCAATAACTTTATGAGTTCACAATCAGGTTGATATAGATATTACAATAACTACAATTTCTGCGGTCTTCAGCGATTACACATTCCTTCAGTCTAATTTCTACACACAAACATACTCTGGCACAGAGGATTATTGTTATTAATTTCTTGACACGCTTCTCTTATGAAATTAGTCATGTCGTCAATATTGCGTGGTTTCCTCGAAAATACTTTATCTTTGACAACATCACAAAAGAAAAAGACCATTGGGGGTGAGGTCTGGTGACCGTAGTGGCCATTCAACTGGCCCTTGGCGATCTAACCAATGATTTGGTAATTCGTTGTCAAGAAACTCGTGCACTGTTACAGCATAGTGAGGAGAAGCTCCATCTTGCTGTAAATAACAGTCATCTTTATCATGTTGCCGCAATTCTGAAACAACAGTGTTCTGCAGTATGTTAAGATATAGGTCGTGGGTAACATTTTCATTTAAGAAGATAGGTTTAATTACACTTTTACGTAAAGGCTCCCCCAAATTGTAATCCCAGGTTGATTCAATTGTTGTTCAAATGTTCAAGTGTCATGCCTATTACCAGTTCCTGAAATTTTGAAATTCGCTTTGTCTGACCAACATACTTTTCGAATAATGCCATCATCTTGTGTTTCAGCATTCAACATTATCTCGCAGAATTGTAATCTGTATCATCCTCTCACAATCCATGAAGTAATATTGGTCAATGCATTTTCAAATTTTAACGTTGCATCAGACGCCTCAAATATCTACAGAAAATCTCTAACTCACGATATGTTCTTCCCTTTGATTTTTTGAACTTTGGATAAATATCTGCTCAATTAACGTTCCATTGTCAGGAGAAGTAACACTGATCGGTCAGCTACTCTTTGGTGCATTACAGATGGAGCCAGTTTCGTCAAATTTATTGCGTAATCTTTAAATTGTTATTTTACTTGGTGGTGGTTGTCAAATTCTGTAGCCCATTTCCATTGAATCTTTCAGCATTTCAGCAGTTTTCCAATATTGTTTGCTTATCCAGTTCCGTTGATCCATGGTTAAATTAAAAGCCATTATTATTTGAAAAATAATAAACTATCTACGTACTAAAAATAACAATTAATAATAACCTACTTTGCATATCATATATATATATATATATATATATATATATATATATATATATGGGTGTATCTAAAAGTGACGCCTACGGACAAGGGAGTCCTATTCTTCAGGTCAAAATAAACCGAAAATACTATATAATGATATACCCTTCGGGGTCTTCTTTAGCCGCTTTGATAAATTAAAATTTCACTATGTGGCAACGTAGCAGATTAACATGGAATCATTAGTATTGCTCTATGAATCTATCAAATAGTTACATCGATGCTACGCTAATAAATTTGGTAATGTCAACAGCTATCGACTTTAACTGATATGTAGAAAGAATCGAGGTAAGTATTTGATGGATTAGTAGATCTACTCTATGGTTCTATATCTGCGACAATGCCACATAGTTCAATTTTCATCTCCAGACGAGAACCCGAAAGATAAGGAATTAAATATATTTTTCGCTTTATTTTGACTTGTAGAATAGTGTTCTGTGGTCTGCAGGCGCCATTTTTAGAACACTCGATATATATATAGTGTTACAAGATGAAACGAGAAATTCTTGCAACTCGTCTCATTTTACCTTGAGGACTACACTTGAAGAGTAATGCTATTTGTATATTTACTACAAACCACATAGTTGTAGTTATCTTCCTGAACATAACTCTTTCTGAGTTGTAATGTTAGGAAAAATTATTTTCATATAGTCAAGAGGTAACGAAGTATATAAGAAACAGAATGGTAAGTAGCGAAGGATATAAGAAACAGGATGCTAGCAACATTGTATATACATTAAAAAAAAGTGAACCCGAATGTAGAGTTCCGTATTGTTTAGAAACTGAAACAGGTGTGTCACATCAAAATCGTACAGTGATATTCTATCAAACATGTATCTTTGATAGTACATGTACTAATTATTTCTTCAGGAAAATAAATTTTGTCTTCCCTATAATTAAACACAAATGAAATTAGTGGTATCTGATAGTGAATGTAACATATATAGTTAACAGATGTTTTTATGGATTAACAATGTTGAAAGCAACGGTACAAAAAAAGGCACTTGTTTGTTTTTAGGACAGATGACAACAGAACATTAGTTAAATGGTCCTTTGTAATAGTACATATGTAGATCTTGATATGATACATTTTATGGGACCAAATATTTCCACTTATTATGGTTGTTGTACTACATTTGCTTTCCTCGTATTTAATTTCAGAACACCAAATTTTCTAAATATAATTATTCACATTACTAAATAGAATTTCATTTAATATTGCCTAGGTAATATGAAAATTTTACTTAGTTTTTCATCTAAATTATATTTATTTATTTATTTGTCATCAACAGAACAGGCATACGACCAAGTGTTGGTGTATTACCAAATAAATTTACAACTGTTTTCTTAAACATATAGTTCATATCACAGATGTCAATTTCTTTGTGTTAAACACATATTTTGTTTTAAGAAGAGCATATTCTCCTGATTGGTGACTTCAATAATACCTTGGTCCTTTGGTGCTTTTTATTATTACTATTATTATTTGCAATAGAACAGGCCAGAGTTATCAGCATGACTTTTAAGTGTCGGGACATGAAAATTTAGTGTCGATATCAGATTCATACAATTAAACTTGTTTTGTACTATTTTATGGAGAAAACTCAGATCTATCACGTTTCGTCTTTGTTCAAGTATAGAGATACAGAAGTTGTTTATTAATGTTAGCTAGTTTTCATAAGAAGGATAGGTTCCAGTTCTCTTGTCTGCCAAGTATTTGATAAATTTAGATTGAACATTTTCCAGTTGATGTCGTTATTGCGTTGCGATAACTTCCAGATCACAGCAGCAAATTCCAGTTGTGATCGGGTATAGGAATAACACATTTTTGTTAGTGTGGTAATATTGGTAAACGAACTTATTATATCAAGTATAATACGTTAGGAAAGTGTAGAATGTACGTTTTGGAAAACAATTTATCTAGAAATTATTCGTAATATCACAAACTTCGTAAACTAAATATATTGTTTCCAGAACTGAGCTATACTTTAGGTCAAAAGCATTCTTGATTTGTTTCTACGTCATATGAGTTTTTGTGATGTACAACATTATATCCTTGGATTTTATTGAAGTTGTCTTGTTTACTTTCACTTTCTGGTTCTACTAATCTTCTACTTACACTTCTCAAATTTATTAAATCAATTTGGCTAACCTACAAAGAATGACATTAAACTGAACATTTGAAGCGCTTAGAGGATAAAGGTGTTATGTTACATTTTTCGAAACGTTGAATTCTGGCGGTTCATACACGTGTTACATGTTAGTTATGCTACATAACACATAATTTAGTAAATCCTCGTCCCAGTGAAGAGATTTGGAAACGAAGGATATATGTTAACAGACATAGCTGTAAAAGTCAATCTTCCGGAAATGTACAATTTGTTATATACCACCTTTACTCTCTAACCGCTTCATTTTATTTTGTTTTCTTTGTTTATTTGTATTTAAATGTCATTCTAAACTTTCCAATAGCTCATACGTATCCTGCGGACTAACATGTAGAGAGAATTTTAATTATAGTTTTGCACTAAGCTCTAATCTCTCCTTATAATGGTTTATAAATCACTTTCTACGAAATAACTTTAAGGGGAGTTTTGCAAATTTCATTTGATACTTGTGTTCACCGTCTTCAAAAAATAAACTGAAAATTTTGATTTTCTTTTGCTTGTTATACCGTTATCGAGAGCGTTCTAAACAGGATAAGCGCATGTTTACTATTTGAAATCGAAAAGAAAAAGCAACGTTCGATAAGTCGATATTTTTGGAAAGCATAACAATATTGGCATAATGTTGGAGAAAGTGTTTCGAGTTAAAAGGAGACTTTGTCGAAAAATAAATTGATTTTCAGTACGAAACATAATTATTTGATTTTAAAGACACGGACTTATCAAAAACTTCTCGTAAATCTTACATGTTCATACTATGTACTTTGTAACTGAATAACCTTGACAATATCATTTAATTAAATTAAGTAGAAAGTAAATATTGGAAGCAGGTTTTTCTTAAAGAAAAATATTTTAGAAAGAAAGTCTTCTCAATACACGAGAAATTGATAGAGATGAAAAGTTACACATGAATGACTAACGTACTTACTTGGAACATAAAATAAACGCACCAAAATTTATGTTCTTTCTTTTAAAGGCTTAATCACTGAAGCGAACGAAAAAGTTCTAAGGTAATATCTTCTCTCCTTACTTTTTTATTATAATCCTCACATGATGTTACGCTGTATAGCCAATATCAATCTCTTGAGAAAACAAAGATCATTGAACACTGAAGAAACCCATTCGAAAGAAAATTAAGGTGTTAAAATTTCTAGATTGTTAAATCTTGACAGTTATTACAAAGACTGACCACAGCTTGTAAAACTTTAATGAACTCTTAACATTAGGTTCATTACTTCAAAGGGCATTTATGTGTTTGTGTGTGTGTATTTATGTGGAAAAGTAAATGTACTTCACAATTTATATATATATATATATATATATATATATATATATATATATATATATATATATATATATATATATACATGTAAGTACTTACCTGACTCCATATATATGTAGGTGAGTCCTTTTTTTGTTTCCTAATTTCGTTTCGAAAATGGTTGGAGCTAGAAGACAAATAAAAAGAAAATAAATAAAACTATTTAAAATCAGTCACAAAACAGAACCTGATGTAAGTATACTTATATAAATCTGATCTACTATATTAAGAAGTAATGAGCAATTTATATCAAAGCATAGTATACAGGAGTGTAACTATATCATTTGTCACGGTAGAATTGATCTTCGAACCAAAGTTTTATATATACAAGAAACACTCTCACACCAAATAATTATTTTATTTTTTTTCTAGAAGAAAGCTGTAGTATAAAACTAGTCTATTTTTATTGCTGTCCATTAAGGTAATTATTGGTGCTTATAATTCACAGAGCATTTTCAGTATACAAGGTTTTGTGAGACATGACCAGGAATTTAAAATTGATGTTTATAAGGCGACAAATCTTCCTATCTTTTTCTAAAGCTTAGAGAAAGGAATTCTACACTGCAACCAGTGGTGGGCATATCAAAACAAGTAAATTATATTATCAATAGTAAAAATGGCGAGAAGGAATAATTTTAATTATAGAATAAAATCAGTCATTAAATTTGTATATTACGTTTATTAAAATATGTTCTGCTATGCATATACTTTGACAAGAACGAGATATTTTCATTATTTTTCTGTGACATATTTTCATTATAGACCCTAATAATTCTTTTTGCTTTCTTTTAGTCGTTTATCTTTCCTTAATTTTCCTTCTATATGTTTTGTTGTTGTTTTTGTTTCTTTACTTTTATCTTTCTTTTTTTTCGATCAAAAGATTCAATATATTTCAATCAAAAATTTTCTTGTAGGCCTTATATCTGGAGAACTACATATAGTGTAACCAAACCTAAACTATCAGTTAACTCAGGATGATGTTCTTATTCCGTAGAAAATACGAAAACTCGATTTAGATACCGATCAAAAAATTTTCTAGCCCCTGAACCAAAAACTATTTACTGTCCAAGCTGGCAATGTTTTGATACATTTTTAGTTTTCCTAAAATTCTTGTTTCAAAGTATCTTCTTCATTTGTGTACTTATTTTGTGTACTTGTGTACTAAAATCATTTGGAAAAATCTATATTGGTTTCATGCTCTAATTAAGAACTGTCAATAAAATCTATCTTACATTGGAATTACAAAGAGGCAATAACATTATTTACTTTTACATATTTTAAACATTTTATATGTTCTAGTTGTACATTATAGCTCAAGACAAGATTTAAGATGTACTAGGTTTCATTCTTTTATATCTTCGCTGTCGAACATAACACGAACCACTGTTAGATCTTTCGTTATGAAGACATAAACCTTGTAAATCTTTACATTTACTATTAGGACATTTTACGGTTCTGCTACTCGAAGAGTGGGTGTGGTCTGGGGGATTCAGGTAGTGATTATTGAATGTTTACTCTGATAGATTTCTAACAATTATTGGATTTACAGTGTATATCTTTCACGGAAGCTTATATGTAGTCTATCCACAGCTATAACTATGACATTTGAGAATTCTCTGAAGTCAAAGCGATAGGGGAAGAAGACAGGGCAAAGAAAGGCATTCGTTCATTTCTTACTTGATCTGTCATGCGGGCTAAATATTGTTCTCATTAGGTCTGTATTATTTATTTCATTAACTGTATAAAATTACCTTCTATGTTCTTTCGTTTAATGTGTATTTCATCAGGCTTATTATTTTTGAATAGTTTTTCTTTGTAGCTACATTTTATTTTACATTAGCTAATTTTAATAATAAGAGCTAGCTTACGAGACACCTGGGTTATCAATTGTTAAGCGCTGACTGTTTTACAGGCTATCGCACGATTACAATAGTGTTTCAATAGCTCTTAACATTTTTACTTCTGAACGGAACTTCAGAACTCAACTGAAGAGAATATTGTATATTAAGAGGTGAACTTTCATTTTCTCTATTTGTTTTGTTAGTTTATTTTTTATTCTCTTTTTGTTTGTTTTTTTAATCTGTGATTTTATCTTTTCTTTGAGTAAATCATTCTCAGCTAATTGGCCTTATGCTCTATAAAATTTAGTATTAAAAATGTATGATGTAGAAAATTTCAAAGTTTTTATACTTTTAATAAATTCATTATTCATTGGATTAGATACATAAAAAATAATTTATAGGTCGCAAAATCAGTAATAAAAATATTTTATGTTGCAAAATTACTCAAATCTATTGCGAAATAAGGAAAGACAACTGCAAAACTAATTAATTGCACTCTAAACATCCATTCAAAATTACTAAATTTTTAAAAGCAAAAAAATGATAACATATTAGACTATATCTATCTATTCAAGTTAGAATAAACCTATAAAATATATATTAAATGGTTTGTTATTAATTTCCAATTTTATAATTGATAATAAATATGAAACATACAATATACTGCGAAATTAGAAATGTGCCGGTGCTGTGCTATCAGTTGTAGCTCAGATTAATCTCTAAAATATTCATGAAATGAATACAACAAATTGAGGGTGAAACTCATGCACAACACGGTACTTAACTGCAAAGTTATGATTGAATTAAATAAAATTCAAATGTTTCAATTTTGAGAATGACTAGTTGGGGAAGAGGTGGGAGAGAGAGAAATGGGTTATGACTAAAAGATAAAGGATGAGCACTAGCCTGACATTCCGATGAGACTGGCGTCGCTCTGGTCATCTGAAACGATGAATGACTTTCTCGGGAGGAATCCTGGAAACGCTGGAATCAGTCAACCACTGGATCTCTATTCTGTTGATCTGCTAGTTTTCTCGTCTTGATGCGTCTCCAGTGATGAAAATGAAATGAAATCTTTGAGTTTTACGTCCCATCGATTATGCCGGTTAGGCTAAAGGAGATGGTGATGATGAGTAATGAATGAAATGGTGGAATGAAGAAAGTGGGAGGAAACGGGAGAACCCCGAGAAAACCCACGCACACGGTGTTTGCCCACCACAAAGTTCACTTGGCGAGGGCTGGGATCGAACCCGAGACCCCAAGCACCAGAGATGAATGCTCTACCACTGAGCCCCCGCGGCCCCCGCGTCTCCAACGATGTTCTCCTGCACTTTCATTCCACTAGTCAGATATTGGACTGTATTGAATCTGTGGCGATGAACCAACAGAATGGTACTCTCAAGACATGGAGTTGGTTGTTCTCCAATGGAGCGACGTACCTCTTACGACGATCCTGCACCTTCCTAAACCTTATAGCAAATACCCCTTGTCCATGCATCCTCCGTGGTTTTGCTTAATCGAAAAACCATGAGTCTGACGTTCAGTGAACTAGGAAATGTCAAGCTAGGCGGAACGAAACGCGAAAAAACTAGAAGGAAACTAGTCACGCTTATTGACAATTTCAAAAGTAACAATTAACAAATACATGCTTATACAAATTGTCTGGCAATGTACAACATTAATAAAAGTTTTGTTCCGTTGGATTTTAAATGTTCGTAGTTCTGTCGTGGATAAATGTAATTTAATAAAGTAATTGAAAATAGCGAATTAAGTTACGAGTTTATACAATTATCACATGGTCACTTCACAGAAGTATTTACTTTATAGAAAATATGAAATATTAATTAAAAAAGTATCCATAATTATTTAAACAGTGATCACTAAAATATTGAAATATATTAAATGGCAAGTAACGAAATATTGTAAGATGGAAAATAATTAAATATTTAACTTCAAAGTATCCGGAAAATATAGAAATGTCGAAACTATCATAATGTTGCTTAATCGATAACCCAATCACTAATATTTTTCTTATATCAATACATCAATACATGAAAATATTGATCGATAGGTTGATATATAGAAATATTACACAGATTCATTTCCAAATACAATCCAAAACTTATCTCAATTTACCTGCTGCAGCTATTCGTTAAATAGAGCAGTGATTCCTTTTAACAATTTTCAGCATATCAGGAATATATCAGAATGCATTATATCTTGTTTTTTTGATTGATTAGTTCGTTGAATTTGAAAGTACAAATACATTTTCAATAATGGCCGAACAGTGTTTCTTCCTAATCTGACTTTCGGAGGGAAGCGGAGATTTGTCCTTCCTCCTCTTAGCTAAGTATAAACTGCAATTGTGTCACACGTGTAAAGGGAAGTCCATATTAGCACAAAATATCACATCAAAAGAACAATTATCCTTGCCTTTCCTTTGGATGGCCTACAGCGTTCTTGAGATGAGTTGATTTTGCGTTTAGAGCCCCTTTCAGCAAACGAGGCTATATGGCACGTGGACTTACTGATTAACGTGGAATCCGAATCCCGTGAGCTCCCACCGGGAATCAAATCCGGCTCTTCCACTTCAAAGGCGCGTACGCTAACCGCTTAGCCATGAAGAAACTCCTATAGTGTTCTCATATATATATATATATTTATATATATATATATATACTAAATTGCAGCTAACTCACATTTTGATTCTGTTCCTTCTCCAACTTGGACAAAGTTTTCTGAAAGAAAACCTGCAGTTGAATATGGTTTGAGCAACAACTTGAAATCAAACTCAGTTTCTTCAATCTAACCCAATGCTTCCCAACCTAATTGATATCACGATCCCCATTTTTCTCATCCTCTTGCCAACGACCCCTTATAATTTCTAGTTTGTAATAATCTTGTGTGGGACTTTTGTTATACCTATTGTGGAGATCTCACGATCCATCTATTTATATAATAGTAGATTCCATTTCTTGTTTATAGTGGATACAGTAACTTCCCTAAAAGCGAATGGATTAAACGAAATTTGGTAAATTCATTCACATTACAAGATCAAATCCGATCCATGATAATGTTTCAAAATGGAGGCTTTTTGAAAATGTTAAAACATCATACATCCCTTAATATTGTGTCATATGATAGAAAATAAAGTGATCTCTAATTTTGATTTTTTTTAAAAAAAACTTGGACAGTTGTTAAAAAAATGATTGAGTATTTTAAATGACTTTATAATGTGCGTTACGAAAATTGAACGGGACATTGCCACACTAGTGAAATCACACCATTCTTAGGTATCTCATCAGCTTTCAATTTTAATTAGGTCTATGTCTCAATATGCAGGTTTTGTTGCATTTGTATTCTTCTGGTATTTCAATGTGCAGTTCCTATTAGTTTCATGTCGTACCTCTTTCATTTAAATTGATTTCTAAACAACTCTGCAAATGTTGAAAATGTTTAGGAGACCTATTTTTGTTGTTCTTAACTAAAAATGTATAAAAATAAAAAAAAAATGCCAATCAGAACAAAATTCAAAATAATATTTAAAAATGTTTTCTGATATTGGACCCTAATTATATTTATCCCTTCAGCTTAGCTTCGTGACCCCCAGGTTGAGAAAACTTGCTCTAACCTAACTGCTAGAGTGCTACAACCACATAAACACAAAGGAGCTTACTGGTGATAATTAAGAAAAGAACTGGAAATTAAAGCCAGAAAAAAAAGAAGAAGGAAAAATTGACATAAAGTGAACAAAATTCTGCGGTCTGATTTACAGCCAAAGGATACGACAGCGATTAGGACAAAATGTCCTTGCCTTATCTAGGCTAAGCGGCTGAAAACACCGATCCTCTTTGCTTTCTTTTCTTTTTCTTTCTACTTCTCTTCATTTCTCTTTCTATTGCTTCTTCTCCTGTCGATCAGTCCCTTGTCGTTGAAAGAAACCTGTTATGAATTCTCAATGAGATGCAAGCGGCCAATGTATGTCTTGACTCTATTAGCATTCACCGTCATGTTCTTTCCTTGTCGTTTCGACGAGGAGGGAGAACCATCGTCAGTAGGAGAAAGCCTGGATCTACGTAGCAAGAACTATCCTGCGCCAACTGAAGATCTGGGTAGCGATTAGTGAAGGCAGATGTCGTTCATCTTCCAACATTACACACACACACACACACACACACATATATATATATATATATATATATATATATATATATATATATATATATATATATATATATATATATATACTTAGAGCTAATAGGTATAACTTGTATATATATTGTTGAAGCATAATAACTTCTAACAATATTATACAATTATAGTTATTTTGGCCGAATAAAGAAGCCATTTCAATTGTCATAGTGCAGAAAGTACTCTTTCAGGGATTACACATAAATATTTGTTACTGTCTCATATAATTCTACTTTTAAATTTTGCTACTTTTACTCACTATGGGATTTTGAATAAAGAGCTGAGAAAAAGACTTCGCTTCGTGTGGAGTATTGTACTGTGTGGGACAGTAACATGAACATTTACAAAGAAATAATGACAAATGACTGGAAGCTTTCCAAATGTGGATGTGAAGAAAAATGGAGCGAATTAGTTGGGTCGCACGGAAAGCGAATGAAAGGATGTTGGAAATGGTATGGGAGAAAAGAACAATATTAAGAAGAGAAAAATAAACTTGTTGGGACATTGGCTAAGAAGAAATTGTATCTTGAGGGACGTGCTAGAGGGTATGGTGGCAGGAAAAGATGGAGAGGGCGAAGAAGACTAAAATTGATTAAATATATCAAAACAGAAAAGTCCTACGTGGAGATGACGAGGTTAGCGGAAGACTGTGGAGCATGGAAGCTTCTCAGTTGCCGCAAATGACTTGCCAATAATTAAAGAATACCTACACTGTAAAAAATCGTTGTGTTATTTCAATGACATGCCTGTATGTTAACACAATTGTGTTAAAATATAGCACAAACAGGTGGTTAGAATAACTTACTCTCCATTTGGAGTTAAGTGTCAAATGCCGGTAGTTAAAATGACACACAGTCTGTGTGTGAAATTAACACAAGTGTAGAATCTTCGGTGTTGTTTTCTGCACGATTGCCAATTATGTTGGCCATCTAATTATAAAGGCCTATGTACTGAAGCTACAGTCAAACACAGTAGAAAGCAACACTTAAACAAATCCAGGTATTCGGAAAATTTCAACGTGCAAACCGCGCGATGTGTTCTCAATTGTTTTACATAATGTTTCTGAAGAAATGTCTCAACAGCGAGAAACAACACCGTATTACTGTGCCACTTCTCCACTGCACTAGAGCTCACCAGTCAACACAGAGGACTATGTTTCAAAATGGCGGAAAACCAGTAGAAACACGATTAAGAGGCAAACATAGTATAAGGATATAGGTAAGAGTTTCCTATCATTTTTGAACAAGTTGTAGGTGAAGGTTGTGTTTCGAATCATCAGGAAATACTTTACAATAAGTATTGGGGAGGACGACAAAAAGGTTTATGAAGATTTTTTAAACGAAGTGTTCTGTAGTTTACTATTCTTAGTTTAAAAGTAGGATCTTCAGTAATCGTAAGCATACTCACCCCAAGCTTTTCCAACACAGAAAAATGGTTCCATCAACACCACACACGGAGTTATTTCAACACCGAAATAGGTGTTGTAGTAACGCAGAACTGGAATCAAACTAAGACCAAAAAACGATGTTACTCAGGTAGTCTGACCTTGCATTTTAACACACGGAGTGTTGAATTAACACCAAAACGGTATTACTTATACGGCTATGACCTTAAATTATGTCACAGATTATGTGTTGAAATAACACAGGATCTGAGTTATATTAATACTTGACATGGAGTAATATTAACACAAAATAATTAACACACTACACACTGTGTTACTTTCTCCGTGTTGGTGCAACACCGCAACAAGTAACACTAAACACTTTTTCCCATACTACCGACCCTGACGTGGTGTCGAATCAACACCGAAAATACTAACACAGATCCGAATTTAACACAACTCAACAACGATTGTGTTAAAAACGTAACACATCACCTGTGTTAAACGCTAACACCGCGGGGTCTGTGTTGAATTAACATCACATAATGATAGTCACGCTGGAACCACAGCCCTGTGTTAAATTTGAGTTGAATTAACACAACCATTTTTTACTATGTATGATGAGGTTGATGATGATGTATCCTGTGGAATCTAACACGAGTGTTGTTAGAAGCTTGATGTAAATTTATGAAGAATATGGAATTTAATAAGTGAACAGCAAACGTCTTAGGCTTTGCGTCACGCCAATATCCTAATAATAAACACGCTAATAGATGTTGTGTGTTAATCTCTCTAATAAAACTCGCTACCTGCGCTATCACTTGGCAGTCAAATTGCCATAGTAAGGAAAAAGAAACAACAAACGTTTTAGTTTTACGTCATGCTAATCTTAATTACAAACAGTGCCGTTAACAGATTGCACTACTATCGGTGTCAATCACTATAAAGTGACAGGTAATTTGATGTTATGTATATATATGTGTATATATATATATATATATATATATATATATATATATATATATATATATATATATATATATATATATAATATTAACCAATTTCAAAAAAACTCTAAAAAGTAGAAAATAATAAAAGCCCTTAAAAGCAGAAAATAATTTATTATTATTATCTACAAATAAATTTGAAGTCTGTGCCATCCTAAACAAATTAATACCTATAAAATTAGTTTTGACGATAGTTTTATGAGAAATTAATTTGTTTGGCTTTGCACAGACTCATTATGAATAGATAAGAGTAATGAATTATTTTAAGTTCTTTACTGTTCTGATTTTTAGCTCTTTAATTATTTTTTCTTTTTAGAGCTTATATTGAAATCCGTTCATATTTTTTTTCTTGTTTTTAGGGCGTTTTTCCAGTTGAAACCTGCAAAAAAGTACGGTATATTCGTTCAAACTAATCAAGCAGTAGTGTCACGTGTACACCACGTGAAGAAATTTTGTTTTTATGGCGTGATATTCTTCTATTATTGTTAAAACCGAGGTGATAGTATATTAATACCACTTCCGGTTCTAGTAGAGATATTAAAGTGGAGACAGAATATATTCTTGGGACTCTCAATTGATATTGCAGAAAACTTCTTCTAGCTGTCAGGTACTGTTTTCACTCTATAATGGTTAATGTTAAAACCGGAAGTAGTTGATTTCTGTAACTTCTTAAAAAAATGCAGAAAACTGCTTCTCGCTAGCTATTACCGTTTTCACTCTACAACGATCAACGGTGAACCGGAAATGATTAATTTCTTCCACTTTCGGATTGAGCAGCGAGTCAAAAAAAAAAAAAAAAAAAAAACTGAATTTCTAACTTTTGACTTTCTATTTTGACCACATTTGTTACTCATTACTCAAGAAGCTCTCGAGATTTTTTGTCTTCCGGACGGACGGATGGACATCATTAACATTAACCGCGATGAGATATTCTGCCATTATGGGCAGGTCTTTTGCCGCAACTTACAAGTTTCCATGCTAAACGCTCTTCGTCTTCACGTACGATTTTCTGTTTTTATATATTCGTACCCTCCTTCTCTTTCCTGCCCCCATACCCTCTAGCACGTGACTTACGATACAGTTCCTTCTTAGCTATTCTCTTCTGAACCAATTTCTCTTCTGTTCTCAATAATATCTAAAACCGTTATTTTCTCCCCCACCATTTCTAACACCCTCTGATTCGTTTTTCGCTCAACCCACCAAATAATCTCCATTCTTCTCCGCATCCACATTTCGAAAGCTTCCAGTTGTTCTTTATCATAGATAAATATATAAAGTTTTGGTAAACCAAACTCCATAAAAGGAATCATCAAAATCGGTTCATCTATGTCGAAGTTATGGTTGATCATACACACAATTATGGTATGAATACTATCACTCATTGAGGAGTTTCATATTCTAGCTCTGCAGATTATCAATGGATCCGTATTCAGTTTACACGGAACCACAAGGAAAGAATATTCTTTCAAACTAGGGATGCGCTCGAGTCGAGACATGTCTCGAATCTCGACTCGACTCGACTCGAATTTGAGTCGAGATTCGAGTCGAGACACTCTTTGTAAAATTCGAGACGAGTCGAGACAAACGTATTTCTGGACTCGAATTTTCGAGTCGAGACTCGAGTCGAGTCGAGACAGCTGGTAAAAATCTCGACTCGACTCGAATGTCTCGAAAATCTTTCTATAATTTTTAATAATATTTTGAAGAAAGTACTCGCTCAGAAACACTCGGCACGAGAATTTCGGAAACTGCAGGACTTGTCAGGTGTTCGAAGAGTGCTGTGGTGATTGTCTTCAACAAGTGGCGAAACCAAGAGGAAAAGACGTCCAAATGTCGAGAGGTTGGGCGCCCCCTACTTCATTAAAGATGTGGAGAATAAGAACGAGGACAGAAAAAGAGAAAGAGAACACTGACCGTTGGGAATTATCCCTTGTTGAAGCGATGGTTGGAGTAATAAAACCAGTTAGTATTTCCGCTGTTGTATTGTTGATTTCACAGAAATGTTCAAAAATAAGCAAAACGTGACTCTGCACAAGATGTTTACTTACCCATAGTTTTATTATTGTCAACTGAACCCTGAGTGTCTGGGATGTTTCTGTCCCTTCTCACTTTACAACTTGAGAGGGGAGGGGGTATACCACTAGTAGTTCACCGCTAAAAGAAATGCTTTAGTGCTGCATCGGAAGCGGCATGTTTTGTATATATTTCTTAAAATGTTATCCATTCATAAAGTATAAATTCCCCCACCCTCCCCTCAATCTGTTTCCAATACAGAGAACCAACTCTTTAAATGAAGAACGAACCCTGAACCTTCCCGAAAATGCTAAAATGATTGATGCGTACAAATAAGAAATCTGTGGATGAATCAGAAAATGCAGATACATGAGAAGATACTTGATGCAGTGCAGTCCAACACATGTAAATAGATTTGAAGTGTTCATATTTGTGTATGTATACGTGTGTATGTGCTTGTTTCTGAGTATTTATATGTGCGTGTGTCTCGTAATTGTTATATTAATATCCACTGGATTAAGTGAAAGTATAAAATGGATTTGATGACTGCCAAATTGACGTCACATTGATAAGTCATTATTTTTTAATATTAATAATATTAAATTAGATTATAGTTTAGCGTCGTTTTTAGGAGCAAAGCTCTACAAGACGTGAACGTACAGTTTAATGTCGGATTTGAAACACATGAGCTCCTACCATGAATCAAACCTCGTTCGAGAAAGGCGCATCGCTAACAACATAGCAACGGTTAGCTAAACATTTAGTAATATGTATATTAAGTTGTAAAATTATATTCGTTTAATTTTCACTAATATAATCTTCACAATGTAAAGCATTCGCTAGACACGTTATCTTGTTTAAAAACAAAAAACCTATCTCTTATGTTTCCGTCTCGGGGTTGGACTGCGGGATAATAGAAATCCGAAAGAGATGTTTTTATTATATTTTGTACAGTAGATCTGTTCCTTCATAATCTCCGTGTTTGATAAGAATGAACCTCCCTGGCTCACGAAAATGTATACGTAATATAACAAACCATGAACATTAAATGCCAGACTAATATAGCAAACATTGAAGATGTTCCCCTAGAAAATTTTCTTCGGCCGCCCATGTCTGGAGGTACACAATTTTGTAACTCAGTGGATACGATGTGGATGTATTCAAAGTCCACTGATTTACCCATCAAATTTAAATTTTATAAAAATATTATCAGTGAATACTAATTGAGGAGAACTATTTTTTTTTTTAAATTCGAATGCAAAAGCAGTTTTTTTTTTCCACCAGGTCTCGGTAATCATCCGGTACGAAAACTGAAGTTTGTACAAGTGTTTGAGAAAGGGGTCCTCCAGGAGTGTTATTTATGGGGTAATTCCTGCGTTTGTTATATACATATATAGATATAAATATAGATATACTGTATACATATAAAGATAAGTAGGAGCGGGTCTTTAAAATTAGTTCGGAAAGATAATATGAAAATCTGGTATAATTTCCAAGAATCTATCTAGTCTAATATAAATAAAATAAACAGTTTGTTTGTGAGTTTGTCTGTCTGTATGCGGCCTGGGGACCAGACGAGTGGACCGAGAGTTACCAAATTTTGGTCAGGGGTACCTTGGCCTAGGCCCGAGATCAAGACGAAAAGTTGTTTTCAAATTTCGAACCAGGGGAGTCTCATGGGGAGGCGTTTACCGGAACCGGCTTGGGAACCAGACAAATTGACCGAGAGTTACCAAATTTTAGTCACGAATACCTTTGTCCAGGCTCCAGACCAGAGTTAAACGATTTTGTCAAAATTCGAACCAGGGGGGTCTCAGGGGTTGTTTACCGGGACATGTAAAAGTAGTAGAAAATAACAGATATGAGTGTTGAATTCATAGTTTTCGCGGTCGCTGAAATCAATGGTGAAACTCCGATCGCATTAACTTCCAAATTCATGCTATGCGGCACCGGGTCGGGGGTCAACGGGAAGGGGGAGTTGAGATATCGAGACATATAAAAGTAATCCACAATGACCGATATTAGTGTCAAATCCATAGTTTTCGCGGTCTCTGAGATCAATAGTGACACTTCCATTAGCGATGATTTGCAAATTCAGCTACAATCGCATGTGGGCCGGGAGTCAGCGGGGAGGGGGAGAAAACCGAGACAAGTAAAAGTAATCCAAAATGACCGATATTAGTGTCAAATCCATACTTTCGCGGTTGCTGAGATGAATGGTGACACTTTCATTAGTGATCATTTGCAAATTCAGCTAGCATTGTATGCGGGCCGGGAGTAAGCGGGGGCGGGGATACCGAAAATGTAAAAGTAATACAAAATGACCAATATTAGTGTCAAATCCATAGTTTTCGTGATCGCTGAGAACAATGGTGACACTTCCATTAGCGATATTTGCAAATTCAGATACCATTGTATGCGGGCCGAGAATCAGCGGGGGGGGGGGGATATACCGAGAGATGTAAAAGTAATCCACAATGACCGATATTAGTGTCAAATCCATAGTTTTTGCGGTCGCTGAGATGAATGGTGACACTTTCATTAGTGATCACTTGCTAATTCAGCTACCATTGTATGTGGGCCGGGAGTCAGCGGGGGGTGGGGATACCGAAACATGTAAAAGTAATACAAAATGACCGATATTAGTGTCAAATCCATAGTTTTCGCGGTTGCTGAGATGAATGGTGACACTTTCATTAGTGATCACTTGCAAACTCAGCTACCATTGTATGTGGGCCGGGAGTCAGCGGGGGGTGGGGATACCGAAACATGTAAAAGTAATTCACAATGACCAATATTAGTGTCAAATCCATAGTTTTCGCGGTCGCTGAGATGAATGGTGACACTTTCATTAGTGATCACTTGCTAATTCAGCTACCATTGTATGTGGGCCGGGAGTCAGCGGGGGGTGGGGATACCGAAACATGTAAAAGTAATCCACAATGACCGATATTAGTGTCAAATCCATAGTTTTCGCAGTCGCTGAGATGAATGGTGACACTTTCATTAGTGATCACTTGCAAATTCAGCTAGCATTGTATGCGGGCCGGGAGTAAGCGGGGGCGGGGATACCGAAAATGTAAAAGTAATACAAAACGACCAATATTAGTGTCAAATCCATAGTTTTCGTGATCGCTGAGAACAATGGTGACACTTCCATTAGCGATATTTGCAAATTCAGATACCATTGTATGCGGGCCGAGAATCAGGGGGGGGGGGGAGGATATACCGAGAGATGTAAAAGTAATCCACAATGACCGATATTAGTGTCAAATCCATAGTTTTTGCGGTCGCTGAGATGAATGGTGACACTTTCATTAGTGATCGCTTGCTAATTCAGCTACCATTGTATGTGGGCCGGGAGTCAGCGGGGGGTGGGGATACCGAAACATGTAAAAGTAATACAAAATGACCGATATTAGTGTCAAATCCATAGTTTTCGCGGTTGCTGAGATGAATGGTGACACTTTCATTAGTGATCACTTGCAAATTCAGCTACCATTGTATGTGGGCCGGGAGTCAGCGGTGGGTGGGGATACCGAAACATGTAAAAGTAATTCACAATGACCGATATTAGTGTCAAATCCATAGTTTTCGCGGTCGCTGAGATGAATGGTGACACTTTCATTAGTGATCACTTGCTAATTCAGCTACCATTGTATGTGGGCCGGGAGTCAGCGGGGAGTGGGGATACCGTAACGTGTAAAAGTAATACAAAATGACCGATATTAGTGTCAAATCCATACTTTTCGCGGTCGCTGAGATGAATGGTGACACTTTCATTAGTGATCACTTGCAAATTCAGCTACCATTGTATGCGGACCGAGAATCAGCGGGGAGGGGAGGATATACCGAGACATGTAAAAGTAATCCAAAATCATCGATTTAGTCTCAGATCCATAGTTTTCGCGGTCGCGGAAATGAGGGTAATACTTCCACAGGCCTTCACTCCCATGCGAACAATGGGTATATTTATCTAATATATATCTACATCTATCTATCTATCTATATATATATATATATATATATATATATATATATATATATATATATATATATATATATATATATATATATATACAGTGAAACCTCTCTAAAGCGGACAGCCGTGGGGAATCAAAAATTGTCCGCTATAGAGAGGTGTCCGCCTTAGAGAGGTTTCAATATTTTCTTACGTAAATTAATAAACAAGGTAATATGCAATTAGATTTTTTTTGCATGAATCACATATTTATGAATATTACCAAAATGTTACTGTACCTGCATTATCTTGCGCCATCCAATTCGAGGCACAACATGGGAATAAGATGTTATAGTTCTCTGCACTTTATACTTATCTCTACTTACTACGTTTCGGTGTGTTGCTTTAATTTGTGAGTTAATTGCAGTCCAGCAATGACTTTTTTTAAAAGACAATATACGTACCCGTGGTCAAAAATACCAAACTTGTCTTCCTGTTTGGTAAAGATCCAGCGGGACAGTAGAATGATGTGTCATTCCAAACAGTGGGCAACTGTCAATCACTTTTTTTTTTCTGAAGCAGGTTGGGTGGGAGTGGAATGCAAGCAAAGGATATAAGGGTGTTGTGAAACAGAGATCCTTCCTCTGGGTTGCTGAACAGACAGTTGAGGAGGCAAAATGTTGTCACACCCACATGTTCTTCCTTGGTGACATACGTATGAAAAATGTATTTTTACTGCGTATGAAAAATGTATTTTTACTGCACTTTCCAACTTGTTTCCAGAGAAAGTGTCCGTAATACGGAGGTAAATAATACCTATAAAAGACAAAAAAGACTGTCCGTGTCCGTACTAGAGAGTGTCCGCTTTAGAGAGGTTTGCCAATATGTTTTTTTCCTATTACAGTGTTTGGGGATTACAAAATATGTCCGTTATGGGAGGTGTCCGCTTTACAGAGGTGTCCGTTAGTAGAGGTTTCACTGTATATATATATATATATATATATATATATATATATTGATCAAAAAATTAGGGAATCAGATGAAAACACATGTAAAACTTCTTACGAATAATGTGAGAACACTGTATCTTGTCCAGTTCAGATTAAAATCCTGAAGGCCCAACGTGCAAACGAACCGTTTGGAACATCTGTGCACGTGATCAGTGACGTGGCGCTAACAGATATCATTTTGTAGTGTGGCGCTGCCAATACATTCCAGCTCCAGGATACCTTTGTTCTCATTGTGTTTAGTGCGTCACAAATCTACGTAGTGAAATTGCGCAACAACGTGATTTGCCAGAATCGTTGGCATGGCGAGCTGTCGGCAGGTTGGAAGCTGGTCAGTTACAGCGGGAGGTGTCACATGCCATAGGAGTGGCACAAAGTGTGATTTCCCGATTGTGGAATCGATTACAAACAACTTGAAGTGTTCGAAGAAGACAAAGACAGAGCCGTCCACTAGCAACCAAAGCCAGAGACGATCGTTATCTCTTGTTAACAGCCCGTCAAAACCGGCGTCAGAATACAACTCTGCTCCCGCAAGCCTTCCGAACAACAACAGGACG